>NW_022681457.1:35189600-35832517 GCF_009764315.1 Trachypithecus francoisi | reverse complement strand
TTCCTGAACTTCAAATATTATCAGAACAAAAGCATCTTTGAGGACTTACCTCTGGAGGATCTTGCCTTCTCTTAAATTTTGACCTGATAAGTCCTAGCTTTCTTGATAGCTCTTTCCTAATTTTTAAAAGACTTTTAAATTTCTTTTATTTTAATTTATGTATTTACTTATTCCTTTTGAGATAGTGTCTCACTCTGTCTGTTGCCCAGGCTGGAATGAAGTAGCACATTCATGGCTCACTCCAGTCTTGACTTCCTGGACTCAAGCAGTCCTTCGACTTCAACCTCTCTAGTAGCTGGGAATACAGGCGCATCCCCCCACACCCAGCTAAGTTTTATTTTATTATTATTATTATTTTATTTTATCTTTTTTTAGAGACAAAGTTGTTGCCCAGGCTGGTCTTGAAATTCTAGGCTCAAGCAGTCCTCTTACATTGGCCTTTCAAAGTACTGGGATTACAGATGTGAGCCACCATGGCTGGCCTAAATAAATCTTTCATAGGGCTTTTTGAAATTTGAGAATTAGTCTGAATTTAATCCAATTTAAACCAGTCCTGGTTATGGATGTCTCTGCTCTCCAAATTTTATTTCCATTACTAAGTATTTCTGGTGCAGTCTTCTTTTGACCTGATAATCATTCTCTCATTTTAGCTGTATTTTAAATACTAAATCTGATGCACTTTGTGTTGATTTTATAATTTATTTTTAAGTTTTAAAATTCTCTCATAGTTTTCTCATCTTCCTAGCACTTCCATGAACAGTATATGTTGTACATTACTGCCTAAGATTTGAGGGAATATAAGCCTAATACTTGTCAAGATGTTTTCTTTCTACAGGCAAATTCTAAAAGCATTTATATCATGAAAAAAAAAAAACTGCTTTGTAGGTTTCTTCTTCTATTCTGACTAGTCCATCTTGAATCCTGATTTATTATAATTCTGTAGATGCCACCAAATAATTTATATTTGGATCCCCAAAGAGAGAAAATGCATAAGATCCTATTACCAAGTTTAAATGAAAGTTCTGGAAGTGCTATAGCTAGTAATTAATGACAAATATGTTATTTTCTGCATTTTAGTTATTTTGAGCTTTAGTTTGATCAAACAGTAAAAACAGTAAAATTCATATTTACTTGGCTTCTTTTTACATTCTTGAGTTACCATTAGAAATACTAAAAAAGTGGTATAGTTTTGAAAATGTGAATCCTACATTGCTGAAAAATTTTAATAATTCTCTCAGCTCTCTTGCTATTATGTTAATTATTTTTAGTATCTCACATTTTTGACATTTTGTTATAATTTTGACAAACACTACTGAAGCTACATTGCCAAGTTTACAATTTATAACAACACCTTTACTGAGATATAATTCACATGCCATAAAATAAAACATTTTTAAGTGTTCACTCCAGTGGTTTTTAGTATATTCACAAGTTTGTTAAACTATCATCACCAATTTAATAAAATTTTCGTTACTCCCCAGAAGACATCCCATACCCATTAGAAATTCTCCTACAGCTCCTGGGAACATTAACCTATTTTCTGTCTCCATGAATTTGTCTATTCTTGGCATTTAATATAAGTGGAATCATGCATATATGTTATTTTGTGTCTGGCTGCTTTCACTGAGTATAATGTTTTCAAGAGTCATCCATGTTGAAACACTTTTTTTTTTGCTGCCCAAATCTCATGTCAAACATGTTGTAACATTTATCAATAATTTGTTTATTTTTATGGCTGAATAATATTCCATTTTATGGATATGTCACATTTTGTTTTTCCATTCATTCATTGAGTTCCTTCTAATTCATGGATATTTTTAATAATTGTACTCTAAACATCTAAAAAAAATACAAATTTCTGAGTGAATATATGCTTTTAGATTTCTTGAGTATACACCTAACAGTGAAATTACTGGATGATATGGTAGTTCTACACTTGACTCTTTGAGAAATTGCGCAACAGTTTTCCATAGCAGTTGTATCATTTTGCATTCACATGATAAATGCATGAGAGTTATAATTTCTCCAAAACCTTACCAATACTTGTTATTTTATATCTTTATGATTATAACTGTTTACTGGATACAAAGTATCATGGTGGTTTTAATTTGCATTCCCCTAGCAATTGATGATGCCAGCATCTTTTTGTGTATTTATTGTCCCTTTGTATATCTTCTATGGAGAACTATTTAAATCCTTTGATCATTTTATAGTAGGTTATCTTTTTATTATTGAGTTGTAAGAATTCTTTACATATTCTTGATACAAATCTTTTATCACGTATATAATTTGTAAGTTATTTTCTCATTATGTGGGTTGTCTTTTCACTTTCTCAATGGTTTTCTTTAAATCCCAGATGCTTTTAGTTTTGGTAAACTTCCATTTATATTTTTTTGTTGATGCCTTTATTTTTTGTGTCATATATAAGAAACCATTCTTTTAGTTGAGGCCTCAGATATTTTTTTTCTATGTTTTCTGCTAAGAGTTTATAGTATTAGCTCTTATATTTAGGCCTGTAATCTATCATGAGCTAATTTTCATATGGTGTGAGGTAAAAGTTTGACTTTGTTATCTTACATGTAGATATCCAGTTGTCCCAGTATCATTTGTTGAGAAAAATTTCTTATCTCTATTGAATTATCTTGGTACTCTTGTCAGAATTCAGTTGACTATATTCAAGGATTTATTCCTGGATTCTAAGTTCTATTTTAAGGATAGGTATGTCTGTATATATAATTTTGGCATTGAATAATTTATATTGTTTAAAAGGTATACTACTACTGAAGGACAAAAAATCTTAAGAATCTTCAATAGTATAGTTTGTTATTGTCTTTTGCTTAGGATTTAAACCTATTATCATAAAATGTAAGTGTTTTATGTCATTATAATAAATTTCAGAAATTAACATGCAAAAAATTCCTTCCATGTGTATGAATGTTGTGTTATTTTCTTTGAAATAATTTATGAAATGTTTATAATTTTTAGACTCATAATGGATAGAAATCTATGTGGAGAGTTAGTTTCTGAGAGTTGACATGTGGAAAGAATATTCAAATACCTGAAATACCTGAGAGACAATTTTTTTGTTTGTTTATTTTTTGACAGAGTCTCACTCTGTTGCCCAGGCTGTAGTTCAGTGGGGCAATTTCGGCTCACTGCAACTTCCGCCTCCTGGGTTCAAGCGATTCTTCTGCCTCAGCCTCCCAAGTAGCTGGGACTACAGGCGCTTGTCATCACACCCAGCTAATTTTTGTATTTTTAGTAGAGACAGGGTTTCACCATATTGGCCAGGCTGGTCTCGAACGCCTGACCTCGTGATCCACCCACCTCAGCCTCGCAGAGTGCCGAGATTACAGCTGTGAGCCAGAGCCCCTGGCCTGAAGATTTTTTTTACCTATAGAAATACTGATTTATTCCACTGTTAGGCCACGTAGTATAATGCAAATATGATGGTCTTTATAATTAAAAAATCAGTTTTGCTTATATACTTAAAGGTCAATAGATATATACTCACACAAATTTATAGATATGTTGTCAATACAGATATCAACACAGATTGTTTTTACATGAGTACTAAAGCTTAGCTAAAAATCTCACATTCTATGCTCTTAGGTATTTTTTTTACCTCAACATGCGATGGGATAATTAAAAAGAGTGAATTTTTTTTTTTTTATGAAATAGCATTTTAGATGAGGTAATAGAAGAACACAGATGACATAGAGACCAATACATCTATATAATTAAGCACCAGCTCTGTGGTGGATCATATAAAAAAAATGAAAGCAAAAAAGTTAAAAAAAAGATACAATTTTAAATAATACTATTCAAAGGAACAGATGAAGGAAAATCCTAACTAAGAAAACTATACGGTCAAAGCTGTGGAAATGAGAATTAGCTTGGCAAGTGTGTTAATGGAAAGTAAATTATCTTAAACATAGAGATGTATGAGACAAAATATGGAAACAAGTGGATAGGGCTGTTAATGAGCATTTTAATTTCACGTGAGCACTCAAAATGATTATTTGGCAATAAAAAGTCTATCTATATATTTTAATACCATATGTGCAGTTATATGCATAATATTTATCAAAATACTTGGAGTAAACAAGTTATATTTATTATTTAATCTTTCGTATAAGCAATCAAATGTTAGGATTGCTATTTAATTGTAATTAAGATATAAAGGAAAGAGTAAAGAGTAAACTCTTACACCTATCAGCCTAAAGTTTTGTAGGTGGTGAAATGTTACAGGTGACAAGAAAGTGCAGAAAAATTTCTGGAGTGTAGATAAAAGAGTATAATAGGATTATAGATTACAGTAGTTTATGGGTGTTTTGGCTTACCGTTTTATTGTTTTTTGTTGTCTCTTCACCATTTTTGTTATTCTTTTGTCCATTATTACTTGTTTGCCTCATATCTTCCTAATGTAAATTAAGTATTATTTACTCATTCACATCTGCCTAACTCATGTTCCCAGTTTCTTTAAGATGCTTTCCAACAAGCTCAATCTTTTGACAACTTCTAGAGCTTTTAGCCTATTACTCATATTAAAACTTAAACATATACTTTATCTTGAGATTCACAGGTGATGGATATTAATTAAAACACAATAGGTTAAACTAAGGAAGAATTTGGACTGGGCTAGTATGACAGTACAGGAGACAGAATGGTTATAGCACTAGGTATTAGAAAAGGAGAGTCAGTCTGGTATCCAGCCAGTACTGTAAGCTCTATTTGTTGTCCACATGGCAAGAAACAGTTGAGCAACTGGCATGAAATGTTTAGCAACATTGAAATTGGACCAGGTTAAGATTAAAAGTTGGTTAATGGAATCTGTCATCAGGTATCAAATCCCAGACACCATGCTGAAGTATTGTCTTAAGAAGAAAACTTGGGCTAAAGACTGGATTGCTAGAATAGAGGCTTAGGAAATGGCTCAAGGCAGATACCAGGTTTGAAGAAATTGGGAAACATTACAAAGGCAGAAAGGGGTGATGAAGTCTCAAAATGAGTAAAAACCTAACTACCAGCATTATATGTTAGGCTGTTCACAAAGTTAAATTTACAAAGAGTTCTAAATTTTGGTGTGAAGGGACTTAAATAGCTCCTGTCACAAGCACTAGAACTGGAAAGAGAGTGGGGTCTCTGTTTGTTGATTTAGTAGCTCCAAAGGATGAAGAGGGTGATTACAAAGATGGAGCATTATTTCTACCAGCAGTTTTTTTCTACAAGCAAACCATGGCTACATAGTGTGAGAGATTCCGTTGTTACAATTGTGTGTTAGAATTAACTGTTTGATCTTAGTGCCTATGAATCAATCAGGCATTTATTTAGAGCAAAGTCTTCTTTTTTATAGATAGGTCTGACATTAAAAAGCATCACTATATGTCCTTCTCCACTTCACCTCCATTCCAGCACACTGCTTGCATTCTACAATTATACTATCTTAAAGTAGGCACTAAAAAGCCTTTGTTCATTTGCTTTAAGTTAAATTCTGAGCTCCCAGGCTAAAACCTCCTTCCTGGCAACTCCTTCAATTTATTTAAGAATAATTTATTCCAAGATTGTACCTCTTTATCTTTTCCCTCTTCACTTCAACTTGCAATGGTAAATAAAATAATATAGTCTCTGATGTCATCCAGAACAAAGATTCATTCTCTTTTAGTAAAGTTCACTTTTAGTATTAGGGGAAATTAGGTTTAATTTGTGTATGTCTCTATTTAAATTTATATTCTGCCTCCTTTTAAGGTGACTATTCTATATGAATGGTTTTACACTAAGAATATTAGCCATTTTATGGCAGGTTGTGTTTTGTTTTTGCCACCCTGTACCTAGCACAGTGATACGAACATAGGATGCACTCAAAAAATATTTGTTTATTTATTTAAAATAGTATCTGTTGCATTTAAAACATATAATCCAAATTCGATTTATATTGTTTTGAGTTACAACTTACAAATCACATAATCATTTCCATATATTTTGTGAAAACATTATTCTGCTGCCCTACTATAAAATAATAGCCATAATAAATAATAAATAGAATAATAAATAGAATCTATTTATCATTGTGATATTTGTATGTGGGTGGGAAGATTGACGGAAATCATTGAAAGAGAATATATTAAAATTATAAGATACAAGTCAAAGAATAAAACATAAACTTATGAGCTATAGAAATAAAACCGATATTCTTGGCAATCCTGTTATACTAGAACTTGGAATACCCTTCAAAGATAGATAAAGTAAGGGGGTTACCAGTACTGTGATCATTATAATGAAATTCATTATTCTGGAAATTCTATAGGCTGATGATATTAACAGACAAAAAATAAATCACATAGATAAATTAATGAACAGTAGATTCTTAAGGATTATTAAAGAAAATTAAAATGTTTTGATGGATAAACAACTTTTTATAGCATGTTTCTTTTTACTACTATTAGAGGTAAAATATTTGGTATATAGGACAATTAGTCTGCCTCAGTATGCCAAGTCATTTTCCACTTACTTCTTAGAATTCTGATATAATCTTGAAAATACTACTGCAGAGACAGCATTGGAGTTTTACATAAGATCTGCACTTTTTGTCTTTCTGTGGGAAATAAATATATATACTCAACTGCTAAATATTTGTCAGAAATGCATAGGCTCATTTCACAAGAAAAATATTTGTGGACAGTAGAGATAAAAGAAAATAATTAAAAAGTGTGCCTTTCCTTTTGAATTTTAACTGTTGAGCTCATTGAAATGTGAAAATTCACATGTTTAGGTTTCTTGCTATTATTTGGAGAGCCATGATTATTAGAATTCATGAGCACCTAAAAGCAAATCTTGAATGCACTGTCCTCCAGGCAAAATGTAATGTTTGCTGATTATTGTTAACTAGTGGTACACCTCAAGAGTTTAACTGTATTTTTTTCCATCTTTAAACTTTATTACTGTATTTTTCTTCAGGATAAAAAAAAAATATGGGTCAATTTTCACTGAAGTGGGCTGGATGTGTGTATTCATCTCTCATCAGTGCCAAAAGGAATTATGCACATCATTCATTGGACAACAGGATGAAAACTTGTCTCTGATTGGACACTAGGGATATCAGCTGTACACACAAGATAAGTGTAAAGTTGAAAAGAGAAATACACTTAGTAATTCACTCAAGCTAACATTTATTAACAATTTAAAACTAGCATTAAAATGTTCATGATATTATTTCCTTCCCCATATAAGAAAGCTAACATTACAATTCTTAAATTGAATGGAACATATCATCATAAAAATTGCTTTGCAGAGACTGCTAATGCAAAACTTTTAAGCTGTTACCCTTTTCTAATGAAAAAGATAATAAGATCAATAAAAGCACCATTCTTTACCACTTACTTAGAATGAATTTTTATTTATTCAGTGTAAGAGAGATTGGCTGTTTCAATGTATTTCAATATTGGTCTGAGCTTTAAATGACAAAGATTTGTGTTTTATGACTTATCCATACATAAACAGCACTGAATTTTCTCGAAACTTATTTAGGCAGCATGACTTGGAATGAAAATATTAACTATTGAATCACACTGATGCTCTCTTGTCTACTTAAGATAGTTTTTTTAGATACTCCATATAAGCATGAGTTTTGCTGACAAAATTCACCTACAAAGCCTAGAGAGACTCATAGTCACTTGCAGGCATTTCTTTATATTAAGGCCTTTAAAAAATAAAATATACAAGATTCTGACAACACTTGCCTTAATTGCTTAAGAACCTAAAATAGGCCTGTTTGTAGAAATAGTTTGCCAACTACAGTTTTGAGTCACCTTATCCAGTCCCTGGAATATTGTGGTCTTATAAATAATTAACATTTCGGCAGTGGCTGAAATATTTTTGATCAGAGCAGTAGGCATAATGTTGTTAAGGAAGCTGTGCTGAATACAATGTGAAGTGAAACAGACTAAGATTTGTACTGAGGCTGTAGAATTTTCAGGCTGCCTATCTTGGGTGAGTGATAGCAGTTTACTGAGTCTCAGTAGATATATATGTACATACATATGCACATGTGTGTGCGTGTGTGTGTGTGTTTATTCTCTGCCTTATTACATAGTCCATCATTTGATAAAAAGAGTCCCTGAAGTTTTAGAGATATATGTGGCATTTGGCAGAGAAGAAACATATCTGTACTGCATTTGAAACAGTCATTTTAGGCTTCAGTATTTTAATAAAACTTACGTGAAGTAACACTTAAGAAATATTCTGATAGGGCTAAAACTTCAATTTTAGAATATATTATTCAAGTAATTGTTATTGAGTCAATTTCATAATTTATCAATAAGTGTTTATAAAGTATATGCATGTACATTGTAATATGCCTTACTTTCAAAATATGATTATATGTAGCTACTTTGAGACATTTTTCTCATGAAAAAATATAAATTCCTCCTCAGATTCAAACTCCAACTTAAAACATATAAATTCTAAATTGCTGGATTACTTAAGCTGTTTAGGTAAAATAAGATCAAACTAATCAGTAATAAAATATTGACAAGTCCCCATTTGTGGTTTTTTCTAAATCTTTCATAAATATAGACATTGTTCAAATATAATTAGAAATGTATACTCTTGAGCTATGTATTTTATTGTTAAGGAAAAAGGATTTCTCCCTTGAAAATTGTTTTTTTGCCCATCATTAAATTTTATATGACCCTATGAACTTTTCAGAATTGTAAATTACTTAAGCAGTATAAACTCATATTACTTACATATGTATGTCTCTTTCATTTAAAATGATTAGATTTACAAATTGAAAATATTATCATAACTAATTGACCTAAAACATGAGGTGTAATAAAATGCAGATCTGATGCAAGCCAGATGGTCAAATAGGAACAGCTCCAGCTTCCAGCTCCCAGTGCGAGCGACACAGAAGATGGGTGATTTCGGCCGGGCACGGTGGCTCAAGCCTGTAATCCCAGCACTTTGGGAGGCCGAGGCGGGTGGATCACAAGGTCAGGAGATCGAGACCATCCTGGCTAACACGGTGAAACCCCGTCTCTACTAAAAAAAAAAAAAAAATACAAAAAACTAGCCGGGCGAGGTGGCAGGTGCCTGTAGTCCCAGCTACTCGGGAGGCTGAGGCAGGAGAATGGTGTGAACCCAGGAGGCGGAGCTTGCAGTGAGCTGAGATCTGGCCAGTGCACTCCAGCTTGGGTGACAGAGCAAGACTCCGTCTCAAAAAAAAAAAAAAAAAAAAGAAGAAGATGGGTGATTTCTCCATTTTCAACTGAGGTACCGGGTTCATCTCACTGGGGAGTGCCAGACAATGGGTGCTGGTCAGCTGGTGCAGCCCGACCAGTGAGAGATGAAGCAGGGCGAGGCATCACCTCACCTGGGAAGTGCAAGGGGGAAGGGAATCCCTTTAGAAACTGAGACACACAACACTTGGAAAATTGGGTAGCTCCCACCCTAATACTGTGCTTTACCAAGGGTCTTAGCAAATGGCACACCAGGAGATTATATCCCACACCTGGCCAGGAGGGTCCCACGCCCACGGAGCCTCCCTCATTGCTAGCACAGCAGTCTGAGATCTAACTGCAAGGCAGCAGTGAGACTAGGGGAGAGGCATCCACCATTGTTGAGACTTAAGTAGGTAAACAAAGTAGGAAGCTTGAACTGGGTGGAGCCCATCGCAGCTCAAGGAGACCTGCCTGTCTCTGTAGACTCCACCTCTGGGGAGAGGGCACAGCAAAAAAAAAAAAAGCAGAAACCTCTGCAGATGTTAATGACCGTCTCTGACAGCTTTGAAGAGAGCAGTGGATCTCCCAGCACAGAGGTTGAGATCTGAGAACGGACAGTCTGCCTACTCAAGAGGGTCCCTGACCCCTGAGTAGCCTAACTGGGGGACATCTCCCCCACTAGGTGCAGACCGGCACCTCACACCTCACATGGTGGGGTACATCCCTGAGACGAAGCTTCCAGAGCAAGAATCAGACAGCAGCATTCACTGTACAGCAATATTCTATCTTCTGCAGCCTCCGCTGCTGATACCCAGGCAAACAGGATCTGGAGTGGACCTCAAGCAATCTCCAACAGACCTACAGCTGAGGGTCCTGACTGTTAGAAGGAAAACTAGCAAACAGAAAGGACCCCCACACCACACCAAAACCCCATCATTACATCACCAGCATCAAAGATCAAAGGCAGATAAAACCACAAAGATGGGGAAAAAGCAGGGCAGAAGGCTGGAAATTCAAAAACTTCAAAAAATCAGAATGCATCTCCCCCTCCAAAGGAACACAGCTCATCACCAGCAATGGATCAAAGCTGGGCGGAGAATGACTTTGATAAGCTGAGAGAAGGCTTCAGTTGATCAAACTTCTCAGAGCTAGAGGAGGAACTACGTACCCAGCACAAAGAAACTAAAAATCCTGAAAAAAGGATGTAAGAATCTGTAACTAGAATAATCAATGCAGAGAAGGCCACAAACGGACAGAATAAAAACCATGACACGAGAAATACGTGACAAATGCACAAGCTTCAGTAACCGACTCGATCAACTGTAAGAAAGAGTATCAGCGATTGAAGATCAAATGAATGAAATGAAGCGAGAAGTCTAGAGAAAAAAAAGGAAAAAGAAATGAACAAAGCCTCAAAGAAATATGGGATTATGTGAAAAGACCAAATCTACGTCTGATTGGTGTGCCTGAAAGTGAGGGGGAAAGTGGAACCAAGTTGGAAAACACTCTTCAGGATATCATCCAGGAGAACTTCCCCAACCGAGTAAGGCAGGCTAACATTCATATTCAGGAAATACAAAGAATGCCACAAAGATACTCCTCGAGAAGAGCAACTCCAAAATACATAAATGTCAGATTCAGCAAAGTTGAAATGAAGGAAAAAATGTTAAGGGCAGCCAGAGAGAAAGGTCAGCTTACCCACAAAGGGAAGCCGATCAGACTAACAGCAGATCTCTCAGCAGAAACTCTACAAGCCAGAAGAGAGTGGGGGCCAATATTCAACATTCTTAAAGAAAAGAATTTTCAACCCAGAATTTCACATCCAGCTAAACTAAGTTTCATAAGTGAAGGAGAAATAAAATCCTTTACAGATAAGCAAATGCTTAGAGATTTTGTCACCACCAGGCCTGCCATCCAAGAGATCCTGAAGGAAGCACTAAACATGGAAAGGAACAACCGGTACCAGCCATTGCAAAAGCATGCCAAAATGTAAAGACCATCGATGCTAGGAAGAAACTGCATCAACTAACAAGCAAAATAACCAGCTAATATCACAATGATAGGATCAAGTTCACACATAACAATATTAACCTTGAATGTAAATGGACTAAATGGTCCAATTAAAAGACACAGACTGGCAAATTGGATAAAGAGTCAAGACCCATCAGTCTGCTGTATTCAGGAGACCCATCTCACATGCAGAGATACACATAGGCTCAAAATAAAGGGATGGAGGACAATCTGCCAAGCAAATGGAGAACAAAAAAAAGCAGGGGTTGCAATCCTAGTCTCTGATAAAACAGACTTTAAACCATCAAAGATCAAAAGAGACAAAGAAGGCCATTACATAATGGTAAAGGGATCAATTCAACGGGAAGAGCTAACTCTCCTAAATATATATGCGCCCAATACAGGAGCACCCAGATTCATAAAGCAAGTCCTTAGAGACTTACAAAGAGACTTAGACTGCCATACAATAATAATGGGAGACTTCAACACCACACCGTCAACATTAGACAGATCAACGGGACAGAAAGTTAACAAGAATATTCAGGAATTGAACTCAACTCTGCACCAAGTGGACCTAATAGACATCTACAGAACTCTCCACCCCAAGGCAACAGAATATAGATTCTTCTCAGCACCACATTGCACTTAGTCCAAAATTGACTGCATAGTTGCAAGTAAAGCACTCCTCAGCAAGTGTAAAAGAACAGAAATTATAACAGTCTCTCAGACCACAGTGCAATCAAACTAGAACTCAGGACTAAGAAAATCAATCAAAAACACTCAACTACATTGAAACTTAACAAGCTGCTCCTGAATGACTACTGGGTACATAACGAACTGAAGGCAGAAATAAAGATGTTCTTTGAAACCAATGAGAACAAAGATACAACACACCAGAATCTCTGGGACACATTTAAAGCAATGTGTAGCGGGAAATTTATAGCACTAAATGCCCACAAGAGAAAGCAGGAAAGATCTAAAATTGACACCTTAACATCACAATTAAAAGAACTAGAGAAGCAAGAGCAAACACATTCAAAAGCTAGCAGAAGGCAAGAAATAACTAAGATCAGAGCAGAACTGAAGGAGATTGAGACACAAAAAACCCTCCAAAAAATCAATGAATCCAGGAGTTGGTTTTTGAAAAGATCAACAAAATTGATAGGACACTAGCAAGACTAATAAGAAAAGAGAGAAGAATCAAATAGATGCAATAAAAAATGATAAAGGGGATATCACCACCGACCCCACAGAACTACAAACTACTATCAGAAAATACTATAAACACCTCTATGCAAATAAGCTAGAAAACCTAGAAGAAATGGATAATTTCCGGGACACTTACACTCTCCAAGACTAAACCAGGAAGACGTTGAATCCCTGAATAGACCAATAGCGGGCTCTGAAATTGAGGCAATAATTAATAGCCTACCAACCAAAAAAAGTCCAGGACCAGACGGATTCACAGCCAAATTCTACCGGAGGTACAAGGAGGAGCTGGTACCATTCCTTCTGAAACTATTGCAATCAATAGAAAAAGAGGGAATCCTCCCTAACTCATTTTATGAGGCCAACATCATCCTGATACCAAAGCCTGACAGAGACACAACAAAAAAAGAGAATTTTAGACCAATATCCCTGATGAACATCAATACAAAAATCCTCAATAAAATACTGGCAAACCAAATCCAGCAGCACATCAAAAAGCTTATGTACCATGATCAAGTGGGCTTCATCCCTGGAATGCAAGGCTGGTTCAACATATGCAAATCAATAAATGTAATCCAGCATATAAACAGAACCAAAGACAAAAAACACATGATTATCTCAATAGATGCAGAAAAGGCCTTTGACAAAATTCAACAGCCCTTCATGCTAAAAACTCTCAGTAAATTCGGTATTGATGGAATGTATCTCAAAATAATAAGAGCTATTTATAACAAACCCACAGCCAATATCATGCTGAATGGGCAAAAACTGGAAGCATTCCCTCTGAAAACTGGCACAAGACAGGGATGCCCTCTCTCACCACTCCTATTCAACATAGTGTTGGAAGTTCTGGCTAGGGCAATGAGGCAAGAGAAAGAAATCAAGGGTATTCAGTTAGGAAAAGAAGAAGTTAAATTGTCCCTGTTTGCAGATGACATGGTTGTATATTTAGAAAACCCCATTACCTCAGCCCAAAATCTCCTTAAGCTGATAAGCAACTTCAGCAAAGTCTCAAGATACAAAATCAGTGTGCAAAAATCACAAGCATTCTTATACACCAGTAACAAACAAACAAAGAGCCAAATCATGAAGGAACTTCCATTCACAATTGCTTCAAAGAGAATGAAATACCTAGGAATCCAACTTACAAGGGATGTAAAGGACCTCATCAAGGAGAGCTACAAACCACTGCTCAGTGAAATAAAAGAGGACACAAACAAATGGAAGAACATTCCATGCTCATGGATAGGAAGAATCAATATCATGAAAATGGCCATACTGCCCAAGGTAATCTATAGATTCAATGCCATTCCCATTAAGCTACCAATGACTTTCTTCACAGAATTGGAAAAAACTGCTTTAAAGTTCATATCGAACCAAAAAAGACCCCACATTGCCAAGACAATCCTAAGTCAAAAGAACAAAGCTGGAGGCATCTTGCTACCTAACTTCAAACTGTACTACAAGGCTACAGTAACCAAAACAGCATGGTACTGGTCCCAAAACAGAGATGTAGACCAATGGAACAGAACAGAGCCCTCAGAAATAATACCACGTATCTACAGCCATCTGATCTTTGATAAACCTGAGAAAAACAAGAAATGGGGAAAGGATTCCCTCTTTAATAAATGTGCTGGGAAAATTGGCTAGCCATAAGTAGAAAGCTGAAACTGGATCCATACCTTACTCTGTATATGAAAATTAATTCAAGATGGATTAGAGACTTAAATGTTAGACCTAAAACCATAAAAACCCTAGAAGAAAACCTAGGTAATACCATTCAGGGCACAGGCATGGGCAAGGACTTCATGTCTAAAACACCAAAAGAAACAGCAATAAAAGCCATAATTGACAGATGGGATAAAATTAAACTAAAAAGCTTCTGCACAGCAAAAGAAACTACCATCAGAGTGAACAGGCAACCTACAGAATGGGAGAAAATTTTTGCAATCTACTCATCTGACAAAGGGCTAATATCCAGAACCTACAAAGAACTCAAACAAATCTACGAGAAAAAAACCAACAACCCCATCAAAAAGTGGGCAAAGGATATGAATAGACATTTCTCAAAAGAAGACATGCATACAGCCAACAGGCACATGAAAAAATGCTTGTCATCACTGGCCACCAGAGAAATGCAAATCAAAACCACAATGAGATACCATCTCACACCAGTTAGAATGGCAATCATTAAAAAGTCAGGAAACCACAGGTGCTGGAGAGGATGTGGAGAAATAGGAACACTTTTACACTGTTGGTGGGATTGTCAACTGGTTCAACCTTTATGGAAAACAGTATGGCGATTCCTCAAGGATCTAGAACTAGAAATACCATATGACCCAGCGATCCCATTACTGGGTATATACCCAAAGGATTATAAATCATGCTGCTATAAAGACACATGCACATGTATGTTTATTGCGGCACTATTCACAATAGCAAAGACTTGGAATTAACCCAGATGTCCATCAGTGACAGACTGGATTAAGACAATGTGGCACATATCCACCATGGCATCCCATGCAGCCATAAAAAAGGGTGAGTTTGTGTCCTTTGTAGGGACATGGATGCAGCTGGAAACCATCATTTTCAGCAAACTACTGCAAGAACAGAAAACCAAACACCGCATGTTCTCACTCATAGGTGGGAACTGAACAATGAGATCACTTGGATTCTGGAAGGGGAACATCACACACCAATGCCTATTATGGGGAGGGGGGAGGGGGGAGGGATGGCATTGGGAGTTATACCTGATGTAAATGACGAGTTGACGGGTACTGACGATTTGATGGGTGCAGCACACCAACATGGCACAAGTATACATATGTAACAAACCTGCACGTTGTGCACAGGTACACTAGAACTTAAAGTATAATAAAAAAAAAAATACAGATATTTATCAGGAGCTTAAGAATTTAGCTTATGCTTTCTACTGTCTTTTTCTGGCTTTCAATGTTTTTTTTCTTGTTTTCACATCTACATAGGGAAATAATCAGTAAATTATGAAATATTTTGAAAAAGACATAATTTAAATATTTACTAATAATAACTTTATGCCTGTGTCTAGTATTGTGCCATGGATATAGCTGGCATTCAATACATAGTTGTTGAATAATCAAATTTATCATGTTTTTTTTTTACTCGTGACTTGATAATGCAACAGATTGAAGAAAACAATCAAAGTGGTGCAGAAATATCAAGATAAGTAAACCACAGCCCCAGTCATCAGAGAGAGTAATTTTTACTAGGGGTGAGCAATGGACATAACTATGATATAAAGTAGAATGCAACAAATGCTTTGAACATTATAAACAATGATATTAATTATTTAAGGAAGAGTTATATTCTGTTTAAAATGAGATCTTTAAAGATATAGAATTATTTTTAATCATTACTAATAATATGTTAGGTACCAGATAATGTAATCCATGTACTGGAAAAATTGGGTTGTGAATAGAATTGTATTGAAATGTAAATAAGAATTAATCAAATACATTTTTGGAGAGATTTTCAAATAAAATGAAAACTGTATACTCTAAAATTTCCCCATGTCCTTTCTTTTACTTATTCTACCTAGTTTCAATTATTACAATACACAAACTAGCATTGTTTTTTCCTCAATTTGAAACTATAACCTGCTCTAAAATCTCATGGAAGTTTGCAACACCTCTTTTTTACTCAATTCTACAAAAGTTGCTACCAGGTATCCACTGTAGTGTAGCTAAGAGTAGGCATCATTAATTTACACATTGGTGCTTCCAATCTTGGTAATGACAGACCTTAGACTATTAGACAGTTCTTGAACTAAGGGAACATAAGCTTTCTATTATCTTTTTTGTCATGTGTTCTTAAACTGGACACTTGCAGCATAATATATTCAGGTGCCCCATTTCTCGGCTACTTTGTGTATGGAAGAGAAATGTCACATTTATTATATTTATACAATATGTTTCCTGTGTTTATTTTCTTTTTGGATTCTTTCCCATGTAGCAAGGGTATTTTCATTTCTAGTTCTCTCTCTTAAGATAAAGTAAGATTGGTATCAAATGCAGGGTAGTAGCAATTTTTCAAACAGCAGTTAAACCTGCCAGTCACTTAAAGGGGTTATCTTTTTTAAGTAACTTTTTAGAGTTACTTTTTCGTAACTATTTCTGGTAAAACTTATGTTAAACCATTTGAACCATGCCCCTTTCTCCATGGTTTTTCTTGTTAACCAGTACTTAAAGCAGAGTTCAAGTGCTACTCGATAGTTTACCCACTTTGAGGACAACACTATTTACTTTCCATATGTGGATTGCTGTACACATTAACCTCCCCCTAAGATGAAGGCTTTGTTTACTACGTTAATGAAAGGCTGTGCTGCCAAACACTAGAGCTAACAATTTTCATTCAAACAAATAAGGGCGACTCTTTCTGTTTGTGTTTTAGTATAATCTCTTTGAATATTATCTGAAAAAGGTAAGATCTGGATTGGCACTCTGATTTGTATCATTCAAAATGTGAAAACAAAATTACAATTTTATAGAGCTCTAACTAAGCTACTTTGGGAAACTCAAACTAGGAAGGGTTGAAAATGCAACTTGAATTTGAAAGACAGCAAAGTTCAGTATAAAGTGTTTACTCTTGATCTAGAAATAAGATAGAGGCAATTGTTACCACTGCTAACGCTCCTTAATTTTTAAAGATAAATCACTATCTCTCGGGAAAATAAATATCTAGTACAATAATCCATCTGACTTTTATAACCAGGTACTTATTTAATTTTTCAATTGTGGAGAGCTCTATGGCTCCTCAGATAATCTATTCCAATTTTCAATAATGCTCTGAGAAATTATTATTATTAGATGAGATTTATTAATATACATTTGTCTCCCCCACTTCTATACCTATTATAGATTATTTTTTCTTAGCTTCTTCCCTCTAAATTACATAAGGATGGCTCTTTTGTTGCTGTTTTGGGTTTTTTTGTGTGTGTGTGATGTAGAATCAACAGAACAGGTAGATAGATGTATCTGAGTAAAGATATAATTATTCTTACCAGACGTTTATGTTTTGATTTTGTGTGTGTGACAAATTGAGAAATTCATAAATTGATAGAGACAACAAAAAATTCACAGAATCTAAGACACCAAAAATTCAGAGAAACTAAATTCAGAGAATCATGATAAACAGTTTATAAAGAGATGCAAGAGTTGTGAAGGGTTGCTGAGTGAGAAGATTTGGAGTAACAGAAAGATGTTAAAGAATTCAGGAAGAAAAGAAGAGAATGTTGAATGAGTTATTGGGCAAAGTCCTGTAGAAAATACAAGCTACACGTTTCTTTTAAAATTATTTCTGGTTGTTGGACTGTCTCCAAAGAATGGAGCTTTGTTTTACATCATATTGAACTGAAGTTTCTAAATCTCCACTCATTCCTTCTGCTATTTCTCTTTGGCTATATTCATTCAACATTTAACAAATAATTATTGAGTATCTACTGAGTGTCAGAGAACATTCTCAGCATTGAGTGAAAAAAGAAAAGCAAAGTCCTTACCCTCGTGGATTCGATTGTAGGAAGAAAAAACAAATCTTAACCCATGTTAGCAAGCAAAATTGTGATAAATTTTATAAATAAAACAAGTAGGATGTTGAGATAGAGAATAATAGGAGGAAGACTATTTTTCATAAGATTGTTATGGACGGTTTTTCTGAGGAGATAATATTTAAAGTCCTGAAGGAAAAGGAGCTAGCCATGCATATTATAGGAAGGAGAATGTTGCAGGCAGAAGAAAGATCTTACACAAGGACCTGAGGCATGCAATAGCTTATTTTGTTTGGGGTTTGTTCAAGGGACTGCATGAAATCTAGTATAGCAGGACTATAATGAACCAGGTCAACAATAGCATGAGATGAGCTTGGCTGTGTGGTCAGGAACCATATTTTGATGATGTTCTATACCTCATAGAAAGGACTTAGCATCTTGAACAGTTGGAGGATTTAAAGCTAAAAGAGAAACATGATTGGATTTACATTTTGACAATGTAAATGTATATTATAAAAGCCAGGGTGAAGGCAGAGTCCAATAAGAGGTATTTGTGATTGACCAGAAATAGATGATTATAGCTGTAGAATGGAGAAGTAGCTGAAAATTTAGAGAAGGGAGCATATTTAAAATATATTTTGGAAATAACCTTGCCAAGATTTGCTGATAGTTTAGACATAAGGTTTCAGAAGAAGGGTTAAAGAACAAATTCTAAGTATTTCTGAGTTGAAAAAAATTATTTTTTAGCAGTATTTTTCAAAATGAAAAAGATGGATAGTGGAGGAGATAGGGACCCTGAATCTCCCTTTATCTTTTCTCTATGCTGGACTTAACTATAGCCTATTTATATAGGGCTTACATTTACAATAATTCAGTAGGTAGGCTGCTTACTATTCATGTTCTAGGTTATCTGAAATCATCTGAAAATATGTTTTCCTGATCTGACATAGTTCTTCGGAAGTGAATATGGTAAAACTATTGCTTCTTCCATTCTCAACGAAATGCTTAATACAGCTTAGGGTCACATCATAAATGAATTTCTAACTAATTTACTTTTAACTAAAATGTATTTTATAAATATAATATGTCTTATCACTCATGTTTTTAAATCACCATCATGTACCCCAGTGATTAAGTATATTTTGCCCAAGTGCAATATTTATTTCTGTTTTACTTAATCCACTTAATTTACTCCAGGCTGTTGACACTATCTTAGATTTTTGTTCGGTATTAATTGATTTTGGTTTTTTATTATTTCATTGGAAAATGTAGCAACCATTTCTTTTATATTTTACTTCTCATTTATATAAACATTGATCAGAATGGAGCTGAAAACAGAACCATGTATCATGACATTGGATACCTCCCTTCAGCTTGGCATCATTTTATTAATCTTCAGTCTTTCATGGTCACTCAGCATTTCTGATCTCTATCTAAAAGTAATGAAAGATTTTATCAAACATACCGCTGAATACAGGTTTATCATGCCAAGGATATTTGAACCTGAATTAATTTTGACCATGTTAAAAATGAAATTGCATCTCATATAATTAGCTTATTGTCAACTTATAATATTCCTTGATTATTATTCCTTTACTAAGTGCTACCAAATATCCTTAAAATATTTTCTGCAATTATTGAGGACCAGCGTTAAGTCTAAGGTAAGGTAGGTAATCGAATATACTTTCTGTTATCGAAAATGAGATCGTTATTAGAACATTCCCAGTCTTCTGATAACTTTTCCTTCTCTATGATCTCAAAGATCAATCAGTAAGTGCACACATTCTCTTTCCTTTCTTGCATTACATATAACAGAAAAGCCCATTTCTTTACTTTTGCAGTTTGTGTAAGCCTCAGTTCCTTTAGAGGTTTAAATTTTTTGATCATCTTTCTTTTTTTTTTTTTTTTTTTTTTTTTTTTTTTTTGAGACGGAGTCTCACTCTGTCACCCAGGCTGGAGTGCTGTGGCCGGATCTCAGCTCACTGCAAGCTCCGCCTCCCGGGTTCACGCCATTCTCCTGTCTCAGCCTCCCGGTAGCTGGGACTACAGGTGCCGCCACGTCGCCCGGCTAGTTTTTTGTAGTTTTTAGTAGAGACGGGGTTTCACCGTGTTAGCCAGGATAGCCTCGATCTCTGACCTCGTGATCCGCCCATCTCGGCCTCCCAAAGTGCTGGGATTACAGGCTTGAGCCACCGCGCCCGGCCTTTGATCATCTTTCTATAGATTTGTTCCCCTGTCATATATGTACCCTTTGTCATGAATTCTTCTTTTCTAAAAACAAGGAAGGAAGTATTTTTATAAAACGTGACAAACAATGACAGCCAGATACATGAAAAAGGATAATTAGGAGAAATGAAGTAAATATGTTTCTAAAAGGAGCTAACTAGCGATCTACTTAATTTCTGACCCTTTACATTTCATGAATCTATGAATTAACTGTATTTGTGATAGAGTTTGGATATCTCAAATTTGGCAGATTTTTGGAGGGAGAGTTCTCGTTTTTTTCAGGGGAATCTAAAGGTGTAAGTGCTAGTGGAAACAGGATCACTGAACGTACTCATTATTTTATCATGGGTAGGATAAAAGTGAGATATATAGAAGAAAGAAATGACACATTTCTATGGTTCAAATGCAATTTGAGGTTATTTTCAACATGTGATGAATTGCATTGTTAGGAGGGAGAAACAGAGAGAAGTTTCCAAATAGAGCAAAATTCTTAGAAGTAGGAAAATACAAGAGTGATGATGTAACATGAAGAGGACTTGCAGAAGAATTTGAGGCTGAAAAAGTATTTAGAGTTGTTGTTACAAACTGGATTGCAAAATAGTGCCACACATTGTATTTTGTCGTACTTATCTAATAGAAAAACCAAGGCCTAAATGAAAATAGAAGCAGCATTACTTAAAATTGTGTCATATTTTGACAATATGTTTTGGTATTGTGACTTCTTTAATTTTAATTATCCTTGGCAAGATTGAAAAATTTTTAAATGTAAAGAGAATATATGAGCTTAAAAGTCCTTATTTGTGTTTCCAGCGACATGAGGTGATTTTATCACATAAAGAATGAAAAAACATTGTCTTGTGTAAGAGTTGATAAGTGAAGAATTTTTAAATGAAAAATAAAAACAGGTTTATTCCAGGAACAGATGATACTTAACACCTATAATGAGCATTAGAAAGCCCTTACCCTATGAGTCACTGCTTGAAGACAAATTGTTTTTGATAAGTAAATTAGAGAATATCACATACAACATTTAAGTAATAGAAACTCAGAAAATTGTAAGTACAGGGGACTGAGGCACATATCCAAGTGTCTTTTCTAAATTATCAAATAAAGGAGATTTGAACAGCTAACAGGTCAAAGTAGTGGGGGAAATGTGAGGATGAATTCTCTATTTGAAAATTCTGTCAGCTGTGACATATCAGAGAGTTTACCTGACTTTCTTCTTCTTAAACAAACATGGTGCCATTCACTGAAACTAGGACTAAGAACTAATATATTTGGAGGAAAAAAATATGGTTTTGATTCTCTTGAGTATGAGATGTCCATGTGAAAGAGCTCAGTTTATGGTTGTTATGATTATTAAATGAGTTAATAGTCATAAAGAACTTCACAATGGCAAATGATAAGCACTATGTAAATGTTCCAGAAACAAATACACAAAAGCAAAGACCTCAGAAAGATCTACGTGAAAATAGATATTTGTGAGTCTTCAGAAGTTAGATCAGTGTTTCTTACCAAAGAAAGTATCATATTCCGAGAAAGTTTTTTAATATATAAACAGATACCCTCATCTAACCTTCTGAACTTTTTCTCTATGATAGAGACTATTGGTTGCCTACCAATATATACTGTGTTATTCTACCATGGTAAAGGGCCCAAATTTCATTCCAGGCAGCAAAACGCCTAGCATTCCTTACCCTCCCCTTCATAGCGGGATACGGGGCCAATGAGATATTCAACAGAAGTTATTTGAAGAACCTCTGGAAAAGCTCCTTAAGATACATGGCCTGTGTCCTATTGTCATTTCCCTTGTCCTCCAACTTCTGACTGAAACGGTGTTTGGAGCTCTAGTAGCTATTTTGATTCATGTGAAAAGTTTGAGGATAGTACCCATGCAGATACACTAAGAGATGATAAAGGAATTTTGAAAGAGCCTTTGCCCCTGATAACTTGATGAAAGCTCCATAACAGTCCTGGATGAACTGTGAAGAGGAAAGTAGATAACACTGTTTCTAAAACATCCCACCCGGTTCACAGCTACTATACAGTTACATTCCACAATGCCTCTGTTCCCCATGAAGCTCCTCTTCAATATTCTACTTGCTACTCTTCTTCCCACACATAGCTGATCCATTTGTCCCTTTTTTTTTTTTTTTCCTGAGACGGAGTCTCACTCTTTTGCCCAGGCTGGCATGCAATGGCTCAATCTCACCTCACTGCAATCTCCACCTCCTGGGTTCAAGTGATCCCCCTGCCT
The DNA here is from genome assembly GCF_009764315.1 of Trachypithecus francoisi. NCBI lineage: Eukaryota > Metazoa > Chordata > Mammalia > Primates > Cercopithecidae > Trachypithecus > Trachypithecus francoisi. Next base: position 35,810,073 of record NW_022681457.1, on the reverse strand, counting down.
TGGCCTCCTGAGTAGCTGGGGTTACAGGCATGCACCACCACACCTGGCTAATTTTCATATTTCTAGTAGAGACATGGTTTCGCCATGTTGACCAGGCTGAGCTCGAACTCCTGACCTCAGTTGATCCACCTGCCTTGGCCTCCCAAAGCGCTGGGGTTACAGGCATGAGCCCCTGCACCTGGCCCATTTGTAGTTTTAAAACGTGATAATTCTGGTCCCATTTCTCCCTTCCTTTCTTTCTGTGTTATTGTCCCTCCTTTTCCTCCTGCATGTTACTGCCTTTAAGTGCTCTGTGAAATAATTTTGTCCCTCCCTTTATTACTCTTAATCTTCCTTCAGGCTTTCTGGGGAAAACTATCTTGCTTCTCTTTGTTTATTCCTTATTTTCCCTCTTCCCTTGTTCCTTTTGTCACGGCATTCTCCTGGCAGGTCTCTCTTTCCCTCAATCTCTCTTATGGCATTGGCCAATATTAGTAGAAAGACCGATTGTTAAAATTATACACAATGGAGCTTTAAAAATTTTTTTCTTAACCCTGCCTACCTCACAGGTTTTTGTTTTTGTATTTTAAATGAAAGTCAATCATGATAATGTATAATTCATGTGAGAACACTTGGAGAACTCTAAAACACATGAGATATTATCATTGTCATTGCTTTTATTTTCACAGAATATATATTATCCTGTTGATTTAAAAACTTCCAGTGAACACAGAAAACATGTTTCCTCTATTTTATGTGAATTAAAACCAAAAGATCTTGGCATGAAATCAAAAACATCAAGACATCTCATTCAAAAAGGTTAGTTATATGAATTTTTAATTGTATTTAATAAATATATTTTGATGAAGAGTAAATAATGTAATTAGAAATTGGGCATGTTGATTGGCAAGTATAAATCCAAAAGTCTAATGAAATATGTGTTGAGACTTCTAGATAAAAAATCCATATCTTGGAGCAAATGAAGCCAGACACAAAAGAGTACATGTAATCCATGTATAAAAAGCTAAAAAATGATAATTATCTTCATAGGGGAGTAGTGAGTAGAAGAAATTACAGACAGGCATCTAGGATTTTGATAATATTATGTCTTGATCTGTGTGATGGTTATACGAGTTGGAAGAATTCATCCAGCTATACACCTGTGATTTGTTCACTTTTCTCTATATATTCTCTATTCCCATTAAAAATATTACAGCAATGTTAAAAAATTATATCTTATTCAATAATTTCCAAATATACATATTCAGAAGGTTATTTTATGGATATCAAGAACCTCATTTGGGGTAGAAGTTGGGAATTATGAGAAATTTTTGTTAGCAAGAATCATTGAACTGATAGCTTTGTTACTGTATGACTATGTCAGCATTGTACCTCCTTCAGGAAATCTGTCAAGTATCAGAATAATTACTGCAAATTAGTTAAAATTTATAAGTTATTAAATTTCTTTCAGACTTTCGACATACTGATTTTTGTTGAATAAAAATGCATATTGTCTTACATTATCACTGATAAAATTTTAGTTTTAAATGTGATCTTGTTTTTGTCTTACAAAATTTGTTCTGGTAAAATTTGTCATGATTAGATATGCTTTTCTTTATCTTTCACAGAAGAATCATAAAATCACTTTTGTAAAATAATTTGAAGGTCTTATTTTTCTTAAGGGCTTCTGCTCATTCTTAAATATTCAAATCTTTCTTTTTAAATCCCATGATGGTGTCTTTATCCCATTTGATTTTCTCTTCTTTGCAAATGAATTGGTCAAACTCTGTTAGTTCCTCATTGCCAGTGGCTTTATTTCATCAGTTCTCCATTTTTACACATGTACTAATTTAATAAAACTATTTTTTTTAAAAAAAGAATGGACTGTTCAACTGTATGGAAGGCCAGTTGAAAAGACTTTGTGTGTGTGGTCTTTTGGTTTGTTTGTTTGTTTTAAAACTGTCTCACTCTGTCACCTAAGTTTGAGTGCAGTGGAGTGATTATAGCTCAGTGCACCCTCGACCCCCTGGGATCAAGCGATCCTCCACCTCAGCCTCCTAAGTCGCTGGGACTACAGGCATATGCCACCATGCACAGCTATCTTTTGGATTTCTTGTAGAGATGAAATTTCACCATGTTGCCCAGGCTGGTCTTGAACTCCTGAGCTCAGGCAATCAACTGCCTCGGCCTCCCAAACTGCTGGGATTATAAGCGTGAGCCATCTCACCTGGCCAAAAGTCTTGGAATATGAAAACTAAATAGTATTTATTGAATCTGGAATATAGATACCAACGGTGGCCTTGACAAAAGCAAATTCAATGAAGTAGCAGAGAGAGGAACCATGTTGGAGAAGGTTAAGAGGGAATAGAAGTAAAGAAGTAAATGCATTGACAATATTTAATGCTTTTGAGGTATTTTAAACTTTATGATTTTTATGCTGTCAATAATCTCAAGGCATTGAGAAAAAGAAATCAACCTTCTGAGTATCAAAAATTCTAAATTATGAGCCAAAGACATTTTTAGTGTTATCAATATTTTGTTATATTTATCCTTTGAAAATGTATTAAGTATATATAAATTATAAAGAACATTATGGTCAGAATATTTGAATAATCAAAATTTCATACCAAAAGTTAATTCTGGATATCATAAATTCTAGCTATTACTCCTGCCTTCTAAGGTAAAGGGAATTTGAGCAAATGACTGAGGATTAATTTTTTTTTCAAAATGGTACAGTCTGCTAATAGGTACCTACTTCCAACTAGGCTAGATATCTCTTCATAATCAAAGCATAGATGTGAGCATAAATTGCCCCACAATATGGATCATCTCTCAGTAGACCTATTTCCTAGATACTATTACTCCTGAGCACTGATTATGTTTTCTTCTTTGTTCACAAGCCCAAATATGAAGAAATGTAAGAATGTGATAAAAATTAATCTCTCTCAATTAAAAAAAATATATATATATGCATAAAAGCATTTTATTTATAATTTTAGGAGGTTCATGGGATCACCAAAGCCCATCTATGGTCCTTAAATTAGTTGGTAAGAACAAGAATCACATAATGTAGCTAACACACGAGATTTTATACTGCCTCTAAAATCTCGAAGAAAAGCGCACCTCAGTAAGTAATGGTTCTGGTATTATCAATTACAAATCTTGCACATTTTTGTATCTTCATTTGTTGAGCTATTCCTAAACATTAGACATTATATAAGACTTACTTGAGATATATGCGATGCTTAATGTTTCTGATGGAGCATAGATTAGTTTGAGTGCTATTCATATCACCTATTACCGTAATTCCAACTTTTAGATATCATTCTTAAATACTGATATTTGTGTGGCTAAATATAATGGTGATAATCAAACTACCTATAAGAGTAATATATGATTTGTTAATTTTTAATTGGAAATAACATGTTATTCTATATATTTTCTAATGCTTATATTGTTAATATAAGGTCAGCCTGAATAATTAATATATTGCTGAGTGTTACAACTCCTATATGGGACCATATTATTCCATTTTCTCACCTAGACTTTCAAAGTTGGCAAAACTTTTTAAATATTTATTAGGTAAATACACTAATGAATGGGACCCATGCCATTTGTACTATAACTACATGTCCCAGTTTGGCCCTAGAGAGTCTCAGTGTGTGTCTGTTGTCCTGGTGCATAACAGTGCCTTTCAGTCTTGAACATGCTCCAGTCTAAATGACATGTTTATTGTTATACAAAACATATGTGCCTTACTTTTTCTTCTTCCTAAATCAGTTTAACATTATTGGATTGTCAAATTAGAATGACACAAACCAAAGATCTTACCTCAGTATGAAACTGTACTAATAACATCAAGAATACAATCAAGAGACTCAAATGAAACAAGGAGACATCTGGGATATCAAGGGTAGCTTTCTAGGTCCTCTCTTCCCTTGGAGAATATGCACTTCTGACCCAGGAAAACGAAGTCTCTAGTGAGGATTATGAGTTTACTTCCAACAGAGGCAATTTTACATTACGAAGTATTTTCACTTGATTTTCCAGAGGATTGTGTAGTTTATTGATATTTTCCAGGGAACACACCTCACAGACTCTGTGTTTATTTCACAGAAGCAATTCTGGCAAGTCCCAGTGGCTCATGCCTGTAATCTCAGAGTTTTGGGGGACCAAGATGGGAGGAACATTTGAGGTTTGCAGGATGCAGTGAGCTATGATCGTGCTATTGTACTTTAGCCTGAGTGACTTAGCGAGACCCTGTCACTAAAAAATTATATAACTATATATAACTAGATGGATGATAGATGGTAGTTATATATACATACAAGCAATTTACCTATCTAACAAACTATATATATAACTATAAAATTTGTATAGTTATATCTATATATGTGTGTGTGTGTGTATATATATGTGTGTGTATATATATAGCAAAGACAAGGAATCAATTACATATATATATATATAAACAATCTTTAGCCAGGGTCCATCCTGCCAAAGGCATGCAATAGATAAGGTGTCTTTCTCCTGAAAAATATAATTTGTCTATTTTTTCTGGAGTTCCAGTTGACATGGAGGTTAGATTACTTCACAGTCTTCTTTTCTTCCTACAGGCCCCTCATTTTATAAAATAAAAATGAGTGGATTACTGGACAGATACTTTAACTCCTTCCTCCTACCCCTTCAACAGATTTTGAAATTGAGAGGTATTTTATTATGCTTAGATTTCTTTTTACTAAATCATAAGTTATTGCTAAACAATTATATATATATACATATATGTATCATTTTAAGTTCAGGGGTACATATGCAGGTTTATTATGTGAGTAAATTATATGTCACAGGGGTTTGGTGTACAGATTATTTCCTCACCCAGGTAATAAGCATAGTGCCCAATACGTATTTTTTTGATCCTCTCCCTCTTGCCTCCCTCCACTCTCCAGTAGGGCCTAGTGTCTGTTGCTCCCTTCTTTGTATCCATCTGTACTTGATGTTTAGCTCCCATTTATAAGTGAGATCCTGTGGTATTTGATTTTCTATTCCTGCATTAGTTCACTTAGGATAATGGCCTCCAGCTCCATCCATCTTGCTGCAAAGAACATTATCTCATTATTTTGGGGGCTGCATAGTATTCCGTGTTGTTTATGTACCACATTTTAAAAATCCAGTCTACCACTGATGGGCATCTAGGTTGATTACATGTCTTTACTATTGAGAATAGTGCTGCGATGAACATGTGTACATGTGTCTTTGTGATAGAAAAATTTATATTCCTTTGAGTATGTGACCGATAATGGGATTGCTAGACCAAATAGTAATTCTATTTTATTTCAGAAATCGCCAAACTGCTTCCCATAATGGGTGAACTAATTTATATTCCCATCAGCAGTGTATAAACCTTTTCTTTTCTCCACAATCTTGCATTATCTGTTGTTTTTTGACTTTTTATAACCATTCTGACTGATTGATGTGAGATAGCATTTCACTGTGGTTTTGATTTGCATGTCTTTTTTTTTTTTTTTTTTTTTTTTTTTTTTTTTTGAGACGGAGTCTCTCTCGGTCACTGGGGCTGGAGTGCAGTGGCCGGATCTCAGTTCACTGCAACCTCCGCCTCCCAGGTTTACGCCATTCTCCTGCCTCAGCCTCCCGAGTAGCTGGGACTACAGGCGCCCGCCACCTCGCCCGGCTAGTTTTTTGTATTTTTTTGTAGAGACGGAGTTTCACCGTGTTAGCCAGGATGGTCTCGATCTCCCGACCTCGTGATCCGCCCGTCTCGGCCTCCCAAAGTGCTGGGATTTACAGGCTTGAGCCACCGCGCCCGGCCTGATTTGCATTTCTTTAATGATTAGTGATATTAGATAAATATTTTCATCAGCCCTAAGCATTCAACATTCAACTAGGGCATATGAAATCCTACTGTCATGGAGCTTGCATATTGTTGTAATGATGATATTACAACTTTCAGTGGAAATTTTGGAAGATTATGAAGTTCAAAGTCTCCATGTACCTACTTGGAACTTGTGACTAAGGATAGATATTATACTGTCTCATTTATATTATCAAATAAATGGTAATTTACTTGTATGTGACATTTTAGCTGCTGATTGAATTTGTTATAAATATTATCCAAAATTCCTGTTGTATTAATTAGCTAGTTTTTAATAATAGATGCTTTTATCATCTTTAACTTAAGGCCATTATTTCTCCTAACTTCTTTTTATAATGCTTATCCAAATTCTTTTATTTTTCTCTACAAAAATGATATAACACTATAGATCAGACATTTTAAAATAATGCTATACTTCATGAATACCTATTCCATCGGCTGCTGAAGCATTTTCAGTATTAAAAATTAACATACAAACTTATTGATTTATACTGAAACGATGTGGCATACAAGGCTGAAATTGAAACCTTAAAAGTGTGTGTTCTGTTAGTGATTTTTAACCCTTTATAGTAAGTATAGCTGGAGAATGGGCCAATCTTCTACAGCTATTTCAAAGTACCATTTATATTTCAGATGCAGTTATAAAGAAGTAAATTCAAATACTTTCCAGAAAATGCTAGCTGCTACATAAAAGATATTTCTGAGAAAAAAACCTGCTACTTCCTATTCAGAAAAAAAGGTCAAAAGTTTAATTATTTGAGGGTCATTGTATCATAGTGCCTGTGATCAGATTTATGCAGGATTTAGTTATTTTACCTTTATTATATACTTTTTCTTGCTCCAAATCCACTTATATCTGAAATGAAGACTCTAAAGGTGATTTTATGGTTTCCATTGAAACACGTTACATTTTCTGTCTCCACCATTTTTCTTCCAAATTCATCCAATTTATCACATCTTTCTGATTTCAATTCACTTGTGCTTTATGCAATTTTAACAGTGCTTTTTTTTTTTTTTTTTTTAACCATTCTCCTAGATTGTTTGCTGGAATGACTGAATTTTAGTCTAGGATATAAAATAGTATCAACTAAATTACTTCAGATGAGCAATTAGAGCATACTCAAGCATATAAAACTAGAAATCTTTGCCACCAGATGTTAAATTAGAAGCAAACAAGCAAACAAACCAAAAATGTGTTTTGTTTTTGTGTCTGTGTAATATTTCAAATTGCTTTTAAAATATTTTAAATGCTTTTACTACTGAGAACAGAGAGAAAGAAGGTGAAATTTAAATCAGATATGTTTGCATTTATTTTGTAGTTTTAAGCACCAGTGCCACATATTCCATGTGCTCCCCTGCATTGCCCAGCTTCCCATGCAGGTATGTAAAAATTATGTGGTCGGTCTCTCTACTTGACTGTGAGCAAAAGTAAAAGTGATCATTTTGGAGTGAAAGCAATTAAAAGCATCATTCTATTTCCCTGCTATGCAGATCTTAGAGGCCACATGTTCCATTAATATAGCTGCAAGGTCCTCCTGACCCACGTTGTTTCTTAGATGAGAAATAAAGAAACCTTCACTGTGTTAAACTGTTGAGATTACAGGGTTTATCTGTGAGGGAAGTTAGGATTAATCATGCTATTAAATACAGAAATTAGTATCAAACAAAAAACATAAAATATGGCCTTATCTTTGTGATTAGTTATAGGAGATGAGAAAATTGATATCAGAGGCTGAAAAGATGGCAATCCAAGTTGTTTAGAGCAAAGAATGTCCCCATGATAACTTGGAAGGCAAACTATGTGCCTACTAATTTATGTCTCTAAAGGAGGAAGCTGGAAGACGGAATGTTGATTCTGTATGTTGGTTGTACTTGACTATGTTTGGCAAATTACCTTATAGCAAAAAGAGAGCTCAGAAAAGTAGCTGGTTTGCAAGACAAAATAAAAGAAAGTGAAGAGCTCCAAAATTAGAGCCTTGCACATTTGGAAAGCTGTCTGCTTCTAAATCACAAATAGTAAAACAATAAATTTAACAAATCTTTTAGACAAAGGCCCAAACTTCTTAAATGAAAATGATGACTCACAGCACAGTTTAGATTAAGCATATGGGCTTCCCATCTATTATTCTAGATTTATAGTAACTTCCATTAAATTGCTAGTGAGTTGTGGGAAGAAATTAAGAAAAAAAAAAAAAGCAGATATGAAAACTACATATGACTCCAAAAGAATTTTGGGTGTAATCAACCACATATGGAACTCGCAGAAGAAAATAGATCAGATATCTATAATTTTAAAGGAAAGATATTACCAGAGAACTTTAGCCTAAAATGCCTTTAAGCATTCAAGACTTAAATATACACTTGATCCCCTCATCTTCAGCACTAAAAAGTGCACTGAAAAAGCTTTTGTAGCCTCTGAGATAGGCAATTCCCTAATTCTCCACACCTTCAGAATGCAGGAAAACTCCACATGGAAAGCAGAATCAGGGACTAATTCAGGAACCACCTGTAACTGAAGGTAGAAGAAATTCACAAAGTGTGTACTTCCACTTGTGGTTAGTCTTTCCCTGTTCCACTTTTGTATATTTAATATGTATATGAATGGGTGGGGCAGAAGGCGGATGATTTCTCTTTTATTTCATAAGTCTCTGGACTAAAAACTTACCCAGACCTGATTGAGAGATACTGCACACAGAGATTCTGGAATTGATGGGATTTCAGTTGTCATTTTTTAGGAGTGTGTTCTACGTTTGGGGAAAAGGGATCAAAGGATCTTTGGTGACCTTTGGCAATAATTTTGTTCTTACAAAGTATTCTACTTGTTTCTCTACGTTTTCTAGCTTTCCTTAAATTTAATTGGGGTGACATAATTTATTACTGGTTAATAAATTCTGACTCAAATTAAGTGTGTCACTTCTGGGCTAAGCACACCATTCTCTTTATTTAGTTGCTTTAGCGTCCCTAGAGAGCTTATGTTTCAGATGGTATAGCTACATTATGTACGAAGAATGCTACCCCCTCCCCGAGTTTAGGTTTGAATGAGCAAGAAATCAACTTTTGTTTTGTTAACCATTATGATTTTAGGTTTTGTCTGCCATGGTATCTAGTGTTAATTATCTTGACTAATATACTAACCATGGTGATGGACTTTCCTTATAATCAAATAGCTATAATAAAAGCATGTATTTCTTAAGTAGGCTATGAAAATTAAGTGAAAGAATGCATGGATAGCACTTGACATAAAGTCTAGCACATTTGTATATTCAATTGTCCAGTAAAATATCTAACACAGAATAATTGTTAATAAATGTTAGCTGCTGCTGCTGCTGCTGATGTTATTGTTATTATTAGACCTCATATACCAATAGAACTGAAATGTATTGTGAAAAGTAGCTGTGGTTATACCAAAAAATGTGTCTATTGTATAATTTTTTTGAGAATTTAGAAAGAAAAGTGATAAGAAATGGAAGCCCATAGGGGATTATTAAGTACACATTATGTCAAATAAATCTAATTTTCATTATTATTGGTGCTTAATAATTTATGTAATATTTATACGGGCTGTCTTGATATTTAGAGATCTTTGCATTTAAGAGATTTTCATAATAATCTTAGGACAAAATAGAAAATATTTAGTCATGGGTATTTTTTTACTGTTTTTTTTTTTTTTTCTAGATGGAGTTTCACTCTTCTTGCCCAGGCTGGAGTGCAGTGGCATGATCTTGGCTCACACTAACCTCTGCCTCTCAGGTTCAAGTGATTCTCCAGCCTCAGCCTACCAGGTAGCTGGGATTACATGTATGCACCACCATGCCCAGCTAATTTTGTATTTTTAGTAGTGATGGGGTTTCACTATGTTGGTCAGGCTGGTCTCAAACTCCTCACCTCAGGTGATCTACCCACCTCGGCCTCCCAAAGAGCTGGGATTATAGGCATGAGTCACCACACCCTGCCTCAGTTTTTATGTAGTTGAATAATCTTACTTAACAACAATTTTAAATGCTTCAATGCTAACCTGGAATTAGCTTTTTAAGGGACTATCTCAGGATCATTCTTTTTATTACCATATTAGAATTAAGTACAAACAACATGATTATACATTTTATGAAGCCAGAAGAGTGAGCTAATATTTTATAAAAAATAAAATTATAAATATTTAGACTGAAGCAAAGAGCTAAAACCAGGAATGTAAAATGTTTAGCAAGTATAAATCTGCCATTTAAAAAAAATATTCAAACAGATTAAACGATACATGATTTAAAGCAAATTCATGCGAAGGCATTCAACTTTTAATTTTCCTCAAGCTAACTATGGAGGAACAGTGTATTTTGTGCCTCTTCAATAGCTGATATATCTTTGGCTTTATGAATTGATGCATCCACAGTGAGATAAAAACCTACTATTTTACTCTGATGTCAGCTCTCCTAGGATTATGATTCACCTTTGAAAATGATTATAACCAGCAGAAGCTTTTATAGAAATGGGTAATTATAATGCTAAGGGGACTTGGAATCAAAACAAGGGGAGACTGTTCCTTAACATAAAACTTTCTTACAATTAGACCAGCATAAAGTCAAAATGAAATATTTAAGAAGTAGTCACTTCCTTCACTGAAAATATGCAAACATAAGCTGGGATAAGCATTTGTTGAGCTTTTTGAATAAGGAAGGCAGTACAAATAATTGGTTTGGTTGCACTAGAAGTTTTCTGTAGTGCCAGCTATCTTGTAATAGTCTGTAGTTCTTTGATTGTAAGTACAGTGAACAAAGCCTTGGAGAAATATACGAGAATATTAAGTAGCCAAGTGTAACAGGAGAACTAGGTGGAGAAAAGAGACAAAAGGGAAAGAAAAATTATTCAAAAAATAGTTACTTTCCAAATTTGACGAAAAACTGTATTCTACATATTTAAGGTATCAACAAACTCCAAATAAGATAAACAGAAATATTTCCATCCAGACACATTATAATCAAAATATTAAGAACAAAATATAAAGATAGAATTTTGAAAGTAGTAAGAGAAAATTCATTACATGCAAGGAACTCCAATGAGAATAATAACTTACTGCTCATCAGATATAATGAGGCCAGAAGGCAGTAAGATAACATCAAAATGCTGAAAGAAAAGAAATCTATCAACCAAGATTCTTAAATGCAGAAAAAAACTGTCTTTCAAAAATAAAGGTGAAATAAAGACATTCCTAGATGAACGAAGGTGAAATAAAAACATTCCCAGATAAATGAAAGCTGAGAGATATCATTGCTAAAAGATGTGCCTTAGAAGGAGTATGAAGGAAAGTGCCACAAGTTGAAAGCAAGTGGCACCAAACAGTATTTCAAATCCACATGAAAAACCAAAGAGTGCTAATAAAGGTTAAAAAGCCAGTAATTACAGCTACTCGGAAGGCTGAGGCAGGAGAATGGCGTGAACCCAGGAGGCAGAGCTTGCAGTGAGCTGAGATCTGGCCACTGCACTCCAGCCTGGGCGACAGAGCGAGACTCTGTCTCAAAAAAAAAAAAAAAAAAAAAAAAATGGAGTAATTATAAAACACAATGTAATTGCACCTTTCTTCTTCTTTTCTCTTTTAACTTAATTTAAAAACAACTAAATAAAACAATATGTATATATAATTATATTGTTGGCTATATAACATGTAGAAATGTAATATCTTTGGTAATAACAGCATAGAGGAAGTAGGTGTAACAAAGTTTTATTGGAGTAATGAAATGATGTGAGATGGTAAAAAGCCTAGAGAAAGAACTAAGACAAAAATCGGTAAATAAAAAAGCTAATAACAAGTCTATGACTATATATACTTGCTCTCTACTTTGTCAGTTTTCTAAATATATATACAGTATAATTACAAAAATATTTTTACCATATATAGACATTATACATTATATGTAGTATCTATATATGCACAAAAGTGGGAAATGACATCTGTAAGAGTCAAGTTTTCATATTTTACTGGAATTTACTGGAAATCTGGTGTCATTTTGATAACTTAAGATATATATCTATTGCAAGCCCTAGAGTGACCCCTGAGAATATAGCCCAAAAAGAAAATTAAACAATCATTAAAATAATTTAAATGATGCCATAAAAAATATTCACACACCATATCAAGATAAAATTAAATGTGAATTGTTAAAGATCCAATCGAAAGACAGATTGCCAGATTTAATTTAAAAACAATCCACCTACATACTTTCTAAAGCAAACACACTTTAGACTTAAAGTTTCATGTAATTTGAAAGTAAAATGATGGAAAATGATACCATGCAAACAGCAATCATCAGAGAACTGGAGGGACTGTATTAATATCGGTCAAAAAAATAAAATGAAAAAGCAGTGTTGCTGGAAATAAAGAGGGGCATGTCACAATAATGAAAGAGTCAACACTTTAGGAATATATAACAAATATAAAAATGTATACACCTAACAATAGAAACCTCAAATTGACAGAAAGCAAAATCTGACAGAACTGAAGAGAGAACTAGACATTGCAACAATAAGAATTGGAGACATTTATATGCCACTTTGAATAAAGGATTCACTAAATGGGTAGAAGATCCAAATGAACCTAGAAGATTTGACCAACAATGTAAAGCAGGCACACTGAATGAACCACTCATCAGTAGCAGAATACACATTCTTCTCAAGTGTGCATGGAATATTTTCTAGTTTAAACCGTATACAAGTATACCAGGTTATGAAAAGAATTCAGGAATTTTAAAAGATGGAAATGATTCAAAACATGTTCTTTATTCATTATGAGATTACATTGGAAATCAATGATAGAAGAAAATTTTTAAATCTCACAAATGTACAAATAACGTGGAAATTAGAAAACACCCGTTCTCATTTCTTTGTTGTTGTTGTTTGGTTTTGCGGTTTTTTGTTTCTAGTTTTCATTTTGTTTTGTTTTTTTGGTAGTGGTTGTTATTTTAGGACTACTTGAGTGTCTATTTTATTTAATTGTTTTTATTTTACATTTTTAACTTTTATTTTAGGTTCAGGGGAACACATGAATGTTTATTACATATATAAATTGTATGTTATATGGGTTTGGTGTACAGATTGTTTCCTCACCCAGGTAATACGCATAGTACCCGAGAGGTAGTTTTTCGTTCCTCACCGTCCTCACACCCACCACCTTCAAATGGGCCCCTGTGTCTGCTGTTCCCTTCATTGTATCCATATATACTTGATGTTTAGCTCCCATGCTCAGAATAATGGCCTACAACTCCAACCATATTACTGCAGAGGACATGATCTCATTCTTTTTCATGGCTGCGTGGTATTCCATGTTGTGTATATACCATATTTTCTTTATCTAGTCTACCGTTGATGGACATTAAGGTTGATTCTGTGTCTTTGCTACTGTGAATAGTGCTGTGATTTCTATTCCTTTTGAGTACTCATTCTGTTTTAAGTTCTTTCAGAAATTGTCAAACTACTTTCTACAGTGAGTGCACTAATTTACATTTCCATCAACAGTGTATAAGCCTTCCCTTTCCTCTGCAATCTTGCCAGCATCTGTTGTTTTTTGACATTTTAGTAATAGCCATTCTGACTGGTGTGAGGTGGTATCTCACTGTGGTTTTGATTTGCATTACTCTAATGGTTAGTGATATTGAGCATTGTTTCATATGCTTGTTGATTATATACATGTCTTCTTTTAAAACGTGTCTTTTCATGTCTTTTGCCCAATTTTTAATGGGGTTGTTTTTCACTTGTATATTTGTTTAAGTTCCCTATAGATTTTTGGATACTAGACCTTTGTTGGACTCATAGTTTGCAAATATTTTCTCCCTATTCTGTAGGTTGTCTGTTTACTTTGTTGATAATTTATTTTGCCATGCGGAAGAAGCTTTTTAATTTAATTAGGTCCCATTGGTCAATTTTATTTTCTTTTGAGAAAAACTCTCACTCTGTCTCCTAGGCTGGAGTGCAGTGGTATGATCTCAGCTCCCTGTAACTTCTGCCTCCCAGGCTCAAGGGATCCTGCCACCTCAGCCTCCCTAGCAGCTGTGACTACAGGCATGTGCCACCAAGCTTGGCTATATTTGTATTATTTATAGAGAGAGGGTCTCACTAAGTTATGCAGCCTAGTCTCCAGCTCCTGAGCTCAAGCAATTCACTGGACTAGGCCTCCCAAAGTGCTGAGACTACTGGTGTAAGTCACCATGCCCAACCACATTTGTCAAGTTTTGTTTTTGTTGCAATTGCTTTGGCCATCTTGATCATGAAATCTTTGCCTGGCCCCATGTCCAGAATATTATTTCCTAGGTTACCCTTCAGGGTTTTCATGGTTTTAAATTTTACATTTAAATCTTTAATAGATCTTGAGTTGATTCTTGTATATGGTATAAGGAAGTGGTCGAGTTTTCATTTTCTGCAAATGTAGTATAGTTTGAAGTCAGGTAATGTGATGCCTCCAGCTCTGTTCTTATTGTTTAGGATCATCTTGGCTATTCAGTCTGTATTTTGGTTCCATATGAATTTTAAAATATTCTAATTCAATGAAGAATGTCATTGATAATTTGATAGGAATAACATTGAATCTGTTCATTGCTTTGGCCAATATGACCATTTTAACAATATTGATTATCAATATTGATTCTTCCTATCAATGAACATGGAATGTTTTTCCATTTGTGTCATTTCTGATTTCTTTGAGCAGCATTTTATAATTCTCATTAGAGAGTTCGTTCACCACCCCAGTTAGCTGTATTCCTAGGTATTTCATTCTTTTTGTGGCTATTGTGAATGGAATTGTATTCTTGATTTGACTCTCAGCGTGGATGTTGTTGGCATATAAGGATGTTATTACTTTTTGTACATTGATTTCATATCCTGAAACTTTGCTGAAGTCATATGTCAGATCAAGTCCTGCCCCTCCACCTCTCTAAGCAGCTTTCCCTGACAGCTCAAATGTCCTTGAAAGTTGTGACATCTGCTGCCAGAATTCCAGAAGTCTGTGGTAAGAGAGGCACGCTTCTTGCCTGCTCAACTCACCCCTTCCCCAGAAGTCATTGGGGGTCAAAATGAGTCCTGATGTGTGGTAACTACATGCAGAGGTCCCAGATTCCTGCCCCTTCAACCTAGCATGTATTTCTTGTCTGTCTGCTCTCAATGCCTTCCTTCTGAAGATCTGCTTGGAGTGCACCAGTCTTCCTGATGTCCTGGTCCCTTGGTGGTAGATGTTCCTCCTACCTTTTTTCTTTTTTTCTTTTTTTTGGTGACAAGGTCTTGCTGTGTTGCCCACTGTGAACTCAAACTCCTGGACTCAAGTGATCTCTAGTAGCTGGAACTACAGTCATGGACCATCACACCCAGCTACACCCTCTCCAATAACCAATGAATCAGAGAAAAAAATTACAAATGACATTAGAAAATATAGATAGGTAAATGAAAACAAAAACAACTTATGAGGTTCAGCTAAAGCAGTACTGAGAATGAAATTTATATCTGTAAGCACCTCTATTAAAAATGCAAAAATAGTTCAAATATATAACCTAACTTTTCACCTTAAGAAAAAAAGGAGAAGAAGAAGAGGAAGAGGAAGAAGAAGGAGAAGGAGAAGGAGAAGGAGGAAGAAGAAGAAGACTCAGGCTACTAGAATCAGAAATGAAACAGGGGACATTACCACAATTTTTCCAGAAATAAAAAGGATGATAAAGGAATACAATGAACAATATGCAAAGAAATTTTATGATAGATGAAATGAACACTTTCCTAGAAGTATAAAAATACACAAATATTTGAAAATCATTTATATAGTGAATAATTTGAAAATAATTTAAGAATACAATTTTATTTATAATAGAAACAAGAAGAACAAAATACTTAGGAATAAATTTAACAAAGGAAGTACAAGACTTCCATACTGAAGAATTAAAGTAGATCTAAATAATTGTAAAGATACTCATGTTCTTGAAATGGTTGACTTAAAATTGTTAAGATGATATTACTACTGAAAGCAGTCAAGAGATACAAGCAATCCCTGTCAAAATTTCAATGCTTTTTCTTTTCAGAAATGGAAAAGGTGATCCTAAATTCCACATAGAATGTAGGAGATTTCCAGCAAACAAAACGATCTTTAAAAATAAAAACAAATTTGAAGAACTCACAGTTCCTGATTTGAAAGTTACTGCAACGCTATAATAATTAAGACAATGTGAAACTGACATAATGAAAGACATTTAGATCAAGGCAATATAATTTTTTGACAAGAGTGCCATGATAATTTATTGAGGAAAGAATAATTTTTCAAAAAATAGTGCTGGGAAAGATATATATCTGCATTCAAAAATTGATGTTGGATCCCTATACAAAAATGTACAAAATTTAACCATGTACAAAAATTAACTTTAAATGGATCATAGACCTAAACATAGGAATTAAAATTATAAATGTCTTAGAAGAAAAGATAGGAGTAATCTTTTAACTTGGGCAATGATTTTTTAGATATGCCACTAAGAGCATAAGCCAAAAATATTAAGAAAAGAAAAAAAAGAAGCAAATAAATACAGATAGAAATTGAAAGACTGAACTACATCAAAGTTGAAAAAATAAACAACTTTGTTCTTCAAAGTATACCATCAAGAAAGTGAAAAGACACTCACTGAGTAAGATAAAATATTTGCAAATAACATATCTGCTATGGACTTGTACCCAGAAATATTAAAAATCTCTTACATCTTTGGCCACCAGGGCAATACAAATAAAGAATTCAATGAGATTCTATTTCATACCCATTCAGATGGCTATAGTAAAAAACACAGACAGTGCAAACGGTTGGCAAAGATAAGGAGAAATTGGAAACTTCATGGATTGCAGATGGATTTCCATACATTGCTGGCTGTAAAATGATGCATACATTTACTTTCTATTTTGTTTATAATTAATACCTAATAATTATACATATTTATGTGGTACAGTGTGATGTGATGTTTCAATACATGTACACATTGCACAATGATCGATAGCATAATTAGCATATTCACTACTTCAAACATTTACCATTTCCTTGTGTTAGATGCATTCAAACTCCACTCTTCTAGCTATTTGAAAACATGCTACAAATTGTTGTTGATTATAGTCACTCCCCAGTGCTACAAAACACTAGAACTTATTCCTCCTATTTGTGTATCTATTAACCAACCTCTGACTATTTCCCTTCTCCAACACTCCCCAGCCTCTGGAAACCACTATTTTATTCTTTACTTCTATGAGATAAACTTTTTTTAACTTCCATATATGCAAGAGAACATATGATATTTGCCTTTCTATACCTGGCTTATATCGCTTAATATAACATTCTCCAAGCTCATCATGTTGTAGTGAATGACAGGATTTCATTCCATTTTATTTCTGCATAATATTCCATTGTATATATGTACCACATTTTCATTATCCATTCATCTGTTGATGAACAAAGGTTGATTCCATTTCTTGGCTATTGTGAATAGTGCTGCAACAAACATGGGAGTTCAGATGTCTCTTTGAATACTAATATCATTTCCTTTGGATGAATACCCAGTAGTGGAACTTCTGGATCATATGATACTTCTATTTTTAGTTTTTTGAGGAACTTCCATACTATTTTCCATAGTCATTGTAATAATGTATGCTCCTACCAACAGTGTATAAGGGTTCTCCATTCTCTGCATTCTCACTAGTATTTATTTTTATTTTTTTTGTTTTTTTGATAGTAGCCATTCTAAGAGGGTTGAGGCAATATCTCACTGTGGTTTTGATTTGCATTTTCTTGATGATTGGTGATATTAAGCATTTTGTCATATACTTACTGACAAATTTTATGTTTTCTTCTGATAAATGTCTAGTCAGGTATTTTGACTATTTTTTATTTGGGTTGCTTGTTTTTTAGCTATTGAGTTTGAGTTCCCTATGTATTTTTGATATTAACCCCTTATCACATGTATAGTTTGTGAATATATTCTCCCATTCTGCTGATTGGTTCCTCTGCTGTGCAGCAGCTTTTCAGTTTGGTGTAATCCCATTTGTCTATTTTTGCTTTTGTTACCTGTGCCTTCAAAGTCTAATTCAAAAAGGCCTTGCCCAGTCCTACATCATGCAGCATTTCCCTTTTGTTTTCTAGTAGTTTCAAAGTTTCAAGTCTTACATACAAGTTTTTAATGCATTTCAAGTAGATTTTTTATATGGTTAGAGATAAGGGTCTAGTTTCATTCTTCTGCATGTGAATATTTAGTGTTTGCAGCACCACTTATTGAAAAGACTGTTCTTGTTGAATGATTATTCCTGCCACCTTTGTCTAAAATCAGTTGGCTGTGAACATATGAATTTACTTATGAGCTGTCTATTATGTTCCACTGATCTGTGTGTCTGCATTTATGCCAGTACCATTCTGCTTTGGTTACTATACCTTTTTAGTGTATTTTAATGTCAGGTAGTATGCTTCCACTACCTGACATTAAAATATACTAAAAAGCTGTAGTAACTTGTATTCATTTTGCTCAAAATTGCTTTGGATATTCAGGATCTTATATAATTTGGGGATTATTTTTTCTATTCTGTGAAGAATGTCGTTAGTATTTTGATAGGAATAGCAATGAATCTGTAGATCACTTTGGGTAGTATATTAGACCGTTCTCACACTGCTATAAAGATATTACCTGAAACTGGGTAATCTGTAAACAAAAGAGGTTTAATTGACTCACAGTTCTGCATGGCTTGGGAGGCCCCAGGAATCACAGCAAAGGCAAAGGGGAAGTAAGGTACATCTTTCATGGCTGCAGGAGAGAGAGAGTTCAGGGGAAACAGCCACTTTTAAACCATCAGATCTTGAGAGAACTTCCTCATTATCATGAGACCAGCATGGGAGAAACCACCTCCGTGATCTGATTATGCCCCACCAGGTCCCTCCCTCAACATATGGGGGTTACAATTCAAGATGAGATTTGTGTGGGGACACATATCAGGTAGTATGGACATTTTAACAATACTAATTGTGACAATCCATGAACATAGGATAGTTTTCCATTTATTTTTGTGTTCCTGAAACTATTTCATCAGTATTTTGTATTTTATAGAAATATTTTCTTTTCATGGTTAAATTTATTTCTAGGCATTTTATTTTTGTAGTTATTGTAAATGGGATTGCATTCTTGATTTATTATTCAGACAGTTCACTGTTGGTGTATTAAAACCCTACTGATTTTTGTATGTTGATTTTGTATCTGCAACTTTACTGAATTCATTTACTAGTTATAAGAGTTTTTTGGTGGAGTCTTCATGGTTTTTTGTATGTATGATCATGTCATCTGCAAGGAGGAATAGTTTGACTTTCTCTATTCCAATTTGGATCCCTATTTTCCCTCTTGCCTAATTGCTCTGGCTGGGACTTCTAGTACTATGTTGAATACAAGTGGTGAAAGTGGGCATCTTTATCTGTTTCCAGATCTTAGAGAAAAAGCTTTCAAAATTTTCCCATTGTGTATTATGTGAGCTATGGTTTTGTCATATATGGTCTTTACTGTGTTGAAGTATGTTCCTGCTATATCTAATTTGTTGAGTTTTTTATATTTATTTGTTTATTTGTTTATTTTTGAGACAGAGTCCCACTCTGTCACCCAGGCTGGAGGGCAGTGGCACGGTCTCAGCTCACTGCAACCTCCACCTCCTGGGTTGGAGCGATTCTGCTGCCTCAGCCTCCCAAGTAGCTGGGACTACAGGCACCCACCAGCACACCTGGCTAATTTTTTTTGTGTTTTCAGCAGAGATGGGGTTTCACTGTGTTAGCCAGGATGGTCTCCATCTCCTGACGTCGTGATCCGTCCACCTCAGCCTCTCAAAGTGCTGGGATTACAGGCGTGAGCCACCACACCATGACTTTGTTCAGTTTTTATCAAGAAGGGGTGTTTAATTTGATGAGTGCTATTCCTGCATCTGATACAGCCACTTTTGAAAAACAGATTGGCCATCTTCAAACATTAAACAGTTATCATATGAACCCCTAATTTTATTTCTAGCTGTATACCCAAGAGAATCATAAACATATGTCCACATACAAATTGCGTATGAAAGAAGCAGTATTTATAGCAGTTCAAAGGTGAAAACAAATCAAATGTCCATGAACTAGTAAATAAAAAATGCATTACCTAGTCCTGGGCATATAATGAATACATATAATGAATGATATTCAAATATAAAGAGGAATGAAATACTGATATATGCTACAACATGGATGATTCTTGCAAACATGTTAAATAAGAGAGAAGACATAAAAGGCACATATTTTATGACTCCATGTATATGTAATGCCCAGAAAATACAAACCTATAGAGATATAAAATAGGTTTGTAGTTGTCAGGGGCAGAAAAGAGGGAGGAACAAGAAATGATTGTTAATAGATACCACATTTCTTTCTAGGGTGATGAAAATGTTCTTGAATTAGATAGTCAGACAGTTGCATTATTCTGTGACAAAAAAACACTGAATCATACCCTTTATATGTATGTGTGTATATATAAAAAGTGTGTATTTATGTATGTATGTGTGTGTATGTGTATATATGCATGTGTATGTAGTGCATACACTTCATGATGGCTGCATTATTCTGTGATAAAAAGTGGCAAAGATACACTGAATTATATACTTTATATGTATGTGAGTATTTATATAAATTATATTTATATTTACATATTATTTAACATTATATTTTATATAATTCATAATATATAATATAATATTTTATATAATTTATATTTATAATTCATAATTGTATTTTAAATTATATTTATAATTGCACATAAATATATACATATATACACATACATTAAAAGTGTGTATGTATGTGTGTATATGTATGTATATATGTATGTGTGTATTTATATGTATGTGTGTGTGTAGGTATATATAGATATTGATTTGTGTTTTCTTCCTTTTTGTAATTAATAAACTTTATTTTTTTAGCGCAGTTTTGTTCATAGCAAAATTGAGCAGGAAGTAGAGAGATTTTTCCATAACATTCTATTTCATTATATGCACGACCTCCTTCATTATTCACATCCCACACATTTAATACAGTGGTACAATTGTTACAATAGATGAACTTAAACTGACACATTATTATCTGCAAAAGATCATAATTTGCCTTAGAGTTTACTCTTAATGTACATTCTATGAGTTTTGACAAACGTATAATGACATTTATCCAACATTACAGTATCATTTAGAATCATTTCACTACCCTAAAAATCCTTTGTGCACTCCTTATCTATCCTGTCCTCCCCACCTTATCCCTGGCTACCACTGATCTTTTTACTATTCTTCACAGGTTTACCTGTGCACACATGTTATATACCAGTATCTGGAATCATACAGTATGCAGCCTTTTTAGATTGACTTCTTTCACTCAATACTATGCATTTATTTTTTGTGTTTTTTTAAATGTCTTGATAGCACAAGTCTTTAGCACTGAATAATATTCCATTGTCTGGATATACCAAGGTTTATTTATCCATTCACCTACTAAAGAACATTTGATTGTTTCCCTATTTTGCCAATTATTAATAAAGCTGCTATTAAATATAAATATCCATGCACAGGTTTTTTGTACAGACACAAGTTTCCAGTGTTTTCAATTCATTTTGATGGATACCAAGGAACATGAGAGCTGGATTTTACGGTGAGAATATCTTTAGTTTTGTAAACACTGCCAGTCTTCCAATGTGGTGGTACCATTTTGCATCCCGCCAGCAATGAATGAGAGGTCCTGTTTTTCCATGACCTCATCAGTATTTGGTGTTGTCAGTGTTTTGAATTTTGGCCATTATAGTAGGTGTGTAGTGTTATCTTATGAAGTTGCAATTCTCTAATAACATATGATGTGGAGCATCTTTTTATATGCTTTCTTGCTGTCTGTATATTTTCTTGTCTCTTGTCAAGATATGGACAAAGGAGGTCTCTTGTTCATTTATTTATTTATTTATTTGCTTTTAGAGACAAGATCTGGCTCTGTAGCTCAGGCTGGAGTGCAATGGTGCCATCATATGCTGTTGCAACCTCAAACTCTTTGGCTCAAGCAATCCTCCTGCCTTAGCCTCCCAAAGTACTGAGATTACAGGGGTGAGCCAGTGCACTCAGCCCCTTGCTCATTTTTTCATCTGATTATTTATTTTATTATTTTTGAGTTTTAATAACATTCTTTATCAACTGTGTGTTTTGAAATAGTTTTCTAAGTCTGTGGCTGCTCTCTCATTCTCTGGATATTGTCTTTTGCAGGGCAGAAATTTTAATTTTAATGAAATGCAGATTAACAGTTATTTCTTTCATGGATCTTTGGTGTTTTTTAAAGAAGTTATTGTCATACTCAAAATTATATAGGATTTCTTCTGTTTTCTTCTCTGAGTTTATAGTTTTGCATTTTATATTTAAATCTATGAGCCATTTCAAACTAATTTTTGTCATGGGCGTAAGGTCTATGTCTAGATTAACTTGTTTTATTGGCATATGGAGAACCGTTTATTTCATCACCATTTGTTGGAAAGACTGTCTCGCTTCATTGTTTTGCCTTTGCTCTTTTGTTAAAGATAAGTTGACTATTTTTATCACGGGACAGATCTATTTCTGGGCTCTCTACTTTGTTCCATTGATCTATTTGTCAATACTCTTGCCAATACCAAACTGTTTTGATTATTGTAATTGTACACTTTAAAAACATACATTCTTTGGCATATGAATTGTATCTCAAAGAAGATGTTATTTTTAAAACCAGAAAGAATAGTGAACAAGGAAATTTTGAAATAAAAATTAATTGAATACTTGAATTAAGATCAAGTGTAAGTAATATTCCTACAATCTAGAATTTATTTTGTTTTAAAGAAGTCAAACATAATACACATTATGAAACAAAAAGGAAATGCAAATTGAATATATTCCACAGAGAGAAGAGCTCAGAGAGGGATTTGTAATTGTTATATAATAAGAGATAAAGCAAAATTTATTATATCAGATGAAGATAGTAAATCTGTATTGGCTTATAATCTACTCCAATTAATAACAGCTCTCTGCCCAGAGTGTGAGAAAGGCAGTGTCAGAAAAGCTTTTGAGTGTATTAGAGATGTCTACCATTATCAAGGATATAAGAAGTTGTAGATCAAAAAATGAAATTGAGAGCTGATATAAGAAAAACAGCTAAATTTTAAAGTTTCTTCTTCAGTGCCAAGCAGATTTTACTCAATCCTCACAGCAAATATATTAAGTGGGCACTTCCATTCTCCCATTTTATAGATGAAGAATCTATGACATCGTGAATTTAAGTAGCTTTCATGAAGTTACTTTCTGAAATGATAGGATGTGGCATTCCAGACATGCAAGTGATTTTGCTCCTGTTTTTTTTTACCCGAACCACTATCCAACAGTGGCTGTAGCTGTCCAATGGCTCAAAAAAGAGAAAGTTAGATCCAAAGCACTGTTTCAGTGGACATCGGACTAGTAAGACTTACGTAGTCAGTGTGGTCCTGGTGGAACTCACATATTTGGACCTAAGATATCAGGTAGAGAAATGTAGATATTCAAATTAAGATCCTGATCATAGAGGAAAAAAAGATTGAAGCACCATGATCCTTAGAAGATGAAAGAAATGGTAAGCTTGGGAAAAGGGAAATATAATTATCAAGGAACCTGTAAAAAGTTTGACCTTAATTCTAAGCCAAACTTGCCCAGTCTATTTTTTTTCAGTCCTTATGGCCAGGTATGAAATTGGTTTAAATATTTTGTTCTACCTAAAATTACCAGACAAGTAGAACTCAGGGTGGAGTAGTGAAAGCAAACTGCATAAAAGGCAAATTTTAAAAGGGAACAAATCATAAAGCTGTAATGTACTGCCTTAGAATAATGAAACCCCTTATAAAAGACCACATATTGTATGATTACATTTATAAGAAATATCCAGAATAGGCAAATCTGGCAGACAGAAAGTAGATTAGTGGTTGCTTAAGGTGGGGGAGATGGTAGGAGACAGGGAATGGTGAATAATGCTAATATGTATGGGGTTTCTGTTTGGGGTGATGAAAATGCTCTAAACCTAGACTGTCGTGGTACTTATGGTTGCACAACTCTATAAATGCATTACAACAATTACATTGTACACTTTAATGATTTAATATGCGACTAATATGGGATATTAAGTATATCTCAATAAGGATGTTTTAAAAATCATATGTAGGCACTTTTAAAGCATGACGAATGTCAACAATAGGTATGGCTATTTGAGACGCCGTTGTCACTAACAGCCACATCATTGCAATGGATAACTGCTTGTAAGCAGCCTTAATAACTGATGATCAAGAAGCAATGTTTTAAGTAGTTTGCACATTAGTGTGAAAAGTACTTATAAATTCGTGTTTTAGTGTGTTTTTCTGCTTTAATGTTTGTAATGCTCTATTTTCATTTTTGGAAATCAAATAGGGGTTGGTGGTTAACATTTAATGTTTTACAATTTTCCCATGTAGAATATAGAGAAATAGGCACCAGGATAGCACTTCTTTACAGAATGTCTAATTTTCAGAAATGGATTAAAGATGTAAAGTGAGAGGGATAATTCCTGTGCATCTCTGTAACTTTCTATTCTATTACAATCTATCCCCAGTATAGCTTTATTACATGTTAGATGTGAGATGTTTCATAAACTATATTCTTTATTATAGTGATCTTGTACCATATCTTAGATAAGTCATTTATACCAGAGTATATGTACACGTGTAATGGGAGAGACTTCACTGAAAACATTTGCTACTAAGAAAATAGGAAGAAATTGCAACCGTTGCTATAAGTTAAGTGACATTTTTGCATCTAGCAAATCAGGAAAAACTCAGTACATGACAGAAGTTTATGCCACTGCTTTCTTCCTTATATTCATTTCTTTTTCCTTTTTTTTTTTTTTTTTTTTTTTTGCTGTTCTTTGCTTCACCTAAACATAAAGCGTATGTATCACATAAGGCTATAAGCGTGTGTGAAGGTGTCAGGCCAGTTTGCTGAGGAAAGCAACTGCTTCAGACTCACTTGTGAACGTTCAAATCACAGCTATGCTGATTTTAAATAGGTTTGGACCATTTGTTTCTTCACAGTTGGTTCATAAATCTGCAATACATTCAGAAGAATCAAACAAGCTCTGTTGACCACAAATGGTATTGGCTTCTGTATTCCTCTGAGTCCCAAAAATCCAACTATCTGTTCAGACAACTGAAAGTAAATTGGCTGATATGATCTAGTTGTTTTGCTCTAAAGTTGAGAGGTACATAGAAGGTACAAATACAAGAATATTTGCTTTTTAACAAGCTTTTGTTTAATAGTATATCTAAAACAGGGCATTTTGTTGCCTTTGTGTCAAAAAAATCAGTTTGTGGACGTTATGGCTGGAGAAAGGACAATCAATACTTCAAGTATTATCTGGTATTATTATTTAAAAAGTACTCAAGGGGGTGTGGTGGCTCACTCCTGTAGTCCCAGCACTTTGAAAGGTCGAGGCGGGTACATCATGAGGTCTGGAGTTTGAGAGCAGCCTGATCAAAATGGTGAAACCCCATCTCTACTAAAAGTATAAAAATTAGTCGGGTGTGGTGGTGTGCATCTGTAATCCCAGCTACTCAGGAGGCTGAGGCAGGAGAATTGTTTGAACCCATGAGGCAGAGGTTACAGTGAGCTGAGATCATGCCATTGCACTCTAGCCTGGGCGACAGAGCAAGATTCCATCTCAATAAATAAATAAATAAATAAATAAAAAGATGCAAAGGTGTCATTTTCTTCACTTTTAACCTGAGTATTACTAAGAATCATGTAAATGGAAATAGTATTTGTTCAAAATGATTTTCTTATTTTAAGAATAAAATACTTTAAAATGACATTGTATTAGTGAAAGTTTTAAATGATTTTTTATGATAAACAATTTGAATATGACATTGAATTAGGAGAAAGTATGTGTTTAAATATGAAAAGTATGAACTGTGAAACAGTAATACATATAAAAATATTTCTTCTAGTTCACCAGATCTGCTTTTTCTCCAGTTTTTCCCATGTCAACAAATGGCATCACCATTTACCTGGTTTCTCAAGCCAAAATGCTACCATTCATCTTTGATTTTTTTCTGTCTCACTTCTGCTATCTAAGTTATCAGCAACCCCTTCTGACTATACTTGTAAAACATATGCCAAATCTTTCTACTTCTCTGTGAATTTTTTTGTCTTCATCTAGGCCCTACCTATCATAAAACCTTACCTGGGCCACTAGAGTAGCCTCTTAACCAGTCCCCTACTTAAACTTTTATGGTCCACATTCAAACCCATTGCCTTCATGGTAAAACACATACCATATCAGTCTCCTACTTCAATGGCTTCAAATCTCAGAATGAAATCCAAACTTCTACTGTGTGACCTACCATGCCCCATAGAATCTGGCCCCTGCCTTACCTATGTAACCATCTCTAGAACCACCCTTCTCTTACTCAGCAGATTTCAGGTGGCTTTCTCTCTGTATCCCTAACAGGCTAAATGTGCTCCTGTCTACTGCCTTTACATTAGCTTCCCTTTTCTTCTGGAATGTTCATTCCCCCAGATTTTCTCCCTGCTTGTTCTTACTTATATTTTCCCATCTAGGATTAAATCAGATATCCTCTAAAAAGCCATTCCTATCCACCCAATCTAATTATTAGACCTTCTCACTGCCAATTAATTTTTATCAGAGCATTTATTTCTATTTGATATTTTCTTATTTATAAATTTGTTATCTGTCTTCTCCATTAGAAGTTTCATGAGCCCTGGGATAGTGCATTTCTTAGTAAATACCTCATGTATTTTGTTTAAAAAAGTGTCTTATACACAAAAACAAACATTCAATTTTATGTATGCACTGTTCACACATTATATTATTATTAGACATCTATATTTAGCAAAGAAAACATTTACAATTAAAGACAGACTGCTAATATTCATGGAAAAAACTCTCAAACACAAAGGCAAACAAAATTAACAGAAAAAAATTAAGAACTAAGGAAAGTTTGAAATAACTTTTATATTTGTGATCCCTGAATTTCCATAGAATTTGCAAGCTACTAAAATATGAATGAATGGATGGAAGGATAGATAGATGAATTAATAAGTGAATGAATCAAAATGATTCTAGGAAGCCAGAAGATACTTAATCCTTCATTGAGATCATATGTAATTTTAAGTAGCTGCTGGGAGGTTATGGGGGAAATTGGTATCTGTTATATTAATAAAACAATGAAATTGAGATATGAGACTCAAGACTAGACAAATGGTCACATTTTGGACATTCTAGGAACATTATCCTCCCTTCTCCAAATTAGAATAATTATTAACACACTAGGATGAATTAAAATTGAAATAAAATAGAAATAAATAAGCATCCCAGGATGATCAATATCTCTGAGCACTCCTATTATCCATTAATAGCACACTAGTTTGCCACAGCACACCAGTTGGGCAACTTTATGTAAAAATTCAGGAGAGGGAGCTCCCTTTGTGTTAGTCTATTCAAGCTGTCATAACAAAATTCCAGACTGGGTGACTTAAAGAACAGAAATTTGTTTTCTTACAATTCTAGAGTCTGAGTCTGAGATCAGGATGCCAGCATGGTAAGTTTCTAGTGAGGACTCTCTGCTTTATAGAAACCACCATCTTGCTGTGTCCATATGGCCTTTCTTTGGTATGTATGCATAGTGAGAGAGGGAAAGTGAGCTATCTGATATTTCTTCTTATAAGAACACTAACCTGATTCAATCAGGGTTTCACCTTTATGGACGAATTTAACCTTAATCACTTTCTGAGGGGCCTCACTACCAAATAAAGCCACACTGGGGGTTGGGGCTTTGTCTTTGTCCATTTGGGCTATTATAACAAAATACCATAAACTGGGTAGCTTATAAACAACAGATTTATTTTTAAAAATCATTGTGGAAGCTAGGAAATCCAAGAACAAGACACCAACAAATTTGATGTTTGTTGAAAACCCACTTTCTGGTTTATACATGGTGCCTTCTGACTATGTGCTTACATGATGGTAGAGGATGAAAGACCTCTATCAGACTATATATATATATATATATATATATATATATACACACACACACACATATATACTTTTAAGTTCTGGGGTACATGTGCAGAATGTGCAGGTTTGTTCCATAGGTATGCACGTGCCATGGTGGTATGCTGCACCCATCAACCCATCATCTATCTACATTAGGTATTTCTCCTAACGCTGTCCCTCTCCTAGCCCGTCACACCCCGACAGGTCCCAGAATGTGATGTTCCTCTCCCGGTGCCCATGTGTTCTCATTGTTTAACTCCCACTTGTGAGTGAGAACGTGTGGTGCTTGATTATCTATTTTGGTGTTAGTTTGCTGGGAATGATGGTTTCCAGTGTCATCCATGTCCCTGCAAAGAACATGAACTCATCCTTTTTTACGGCTGCATAGTATTCCATAGTGTATATGTGCCCCATTTTCTTTATCCAGTCTATCAGTGATGGGCATTTGGGTTGGTTCCAGGTGTTTGCTATAGTGAACAGTGCCACAATAAATATACATGTGCATGTGTCTTTATAGTAGAATGATTTATAATCCTTTGTGCATATATCCAGTAATGGGATGGCTGGGTCAAATGGTATTTCTGGTTCAATATCCTTGAGGAATCACCACACTATCTTCCACAATGGTTGAACTAATTTACACTTCCACCAACAGTGTAAAAGCATTCCTATTTCTCCACATCCTCTCCAGCATCTGTTGTTTCCTGACTTCTTAATGATCACCATTCTAACTGGTGTGAGATGGTATCTCATTGTGGTTTTGTTTTGTATTTCCATAATGACCAGAGATGATGAGCTTTTTAAATATGTTTGTTGGCCACATAAATGCCTTCTTTTGAGAACTGTCCGTTCATATCATTTGCCCACTTTTTGTTCGGGTTGTTTGGTTTTCTCTTGTAAATCTGTTTAAGTTCTTTGTAGATTCTGGATATTAGCCCTATGTCAGATGGATAGATTGCAAAAATTTTTCTCCCATTCTATAGGTTGCCTGTTTGCTCTGATGATAGTTTCTTTTGCTGTGCAGAAGCTCTTTAGTTTAATCGGATCCCATTTGTCAATTTTGGCTTTTGTTGGCATTGCTTTTGGTGTTTTAGTCATGAAACCGTTGCCCATTCCAATGTCCTGAATGGTATTGCCTAGGATTTCTTCTAGATTTTTTATGGATTTAGGTCATATATTTAAGTCTGTAATCCATCTTGGGTTAATTTTTGTATAAAATGTAAGGAAGGGATCCAATTTCAGCTAGCATATGGCTAGCCAGCTTTCCCAGCACTGTTTATTAAATAGGGAATCCCTTCCCCATTTCTTGTTTTTATCAGATGGCTGTAGATATGTGGCGTGATTTCTGAGACCTCTGTTCTGTTCCATTGGTCTACATATCTGTATTGGTACCAGTACCATGCTGTTTGTGTTACTGTAGCCTTGTAATATAGTTTGAAGTCAGGTAGCATGATGACTCCAGTTTTGTTCTTTTTGCATAGGATTGTCTTGGCTATGTGAGCTCTTTTTTGGTTCCATATGAATTTTAAAGTAGATTTTTCCAATTCTGTAAAGAGAGTCAATGGTAGCTTGATAGGGATAGCATTAAATCTATAAATTACTTTGGGCAATATGGCCATTTTGATGATATTGATTCTTCCTGTCCATGAGGATGGAATTTTTTTCCATTTGTTTGTGTCCTCTCTTATTTCCTTGAGCAGTGGCTTATAGTTCTCCTTGAAGAGGTCCTTCACATCCCTTGTTAGCTGTATTCCTAGGTATTTTATTCACTTTGTCGCGATTGTGAATGGGAGTTCACTCATGAATTGGCTGTTTGTTTGTTACTGGTGTATAGGAATGCTTGTGATTTTTGTACATGGATTTTGTATCCTGAGACTTTGCTGAAGTTGCTTATCAGTTTAAGATTTTGGGCTGAGAATATGGGTTTTTCTAAATATACAATCATGTCATCTGCAAACAAAGACAATTTGACTTCCTCTTTTCCTACTTGAATATGCCTTATTTCTTTCTCTTGCCTGATTGCCCTGACCAGAACTTCCAACATTATGTTGAATAGGAGTGATGAGAGAGGGCAACCTTGTCTTGTGCCAGTTTTCAAAGGCAATGCTTCCAGTTTTTGCCCATTCGGTATGATATTGGCTGTGGGTTTGTCATAAAAAGCTCTTATTTTGAGATATGTTCAATCAATGCCTAGTTTATTGAGCATTTTTAGCATGAAGCCTGCTGAATTTTGTCAAAGACCTTTTCTGCATCTATTGAGATAATCATGTGGTTTTTGTCCTTGGTTCTGTTTGTGTGATAGATTATGTTTATTGATTTGCATATGTTGAACCAGACTTGCATCCCAAAGATGAAGCTGACTTGATAGTGGTGGATAAGCTTTTTGATGTGCTGCTGGATTCAGTTTGCCAGTATTTTATTGAGGATTTTCAGATAAATGTTCATCAGGGTTGGCCGAAATTTTCTTTTTTTGTTGTATCTCTGTCGGGTTTTGGTATCAGGATGATGCTTGCCTCATAAAATGAGTTAGGAGGATTCCCTATTTTCTATTGTTTGAAATAGTTTCAGAAGGGATGGTACCAGCTCCTCTTTGTACCTCTGGTAGAATGTGGCTGTGAATCCATCTGGTCTTGGACTTTTTTTGGTTGGTGGGCTATTAATTACTGCCTCAATTTCAGAACTAGTTATTGGTCTATTCAGGAATTCAAATTCTTCCTGGTTTAGTCTTGGGAGAGTGTATGTGTCCAGGAATTTATCCAATTCTTCTAGATTTTCTAGTTTACATAGAGGTGTTTATAGTATTCTCTGATGATAGTTTGTATTTCTGTGGGATCAGTGGTGATAACCCCTTTATCATTTTTTACTGCGTCTATTTGACTCTCCTCTTTTTTCTTCTTTATTAGTCTGGCTAGTGGTCTATCTATTTTGTTGATGGTTTCAAAAAAAAAAACAGCTCCTGGATTCATTGATTTTTTTGAAGAGTTTTGTGTCTCTGTCTGCTTCTGTTCTGCTCTGATCTTAGTTATTTCTTGTCTTCTACTAGCTTTTGAATTTGTTTGCCCTTTCTTCTCTAGTTATTTTAATTGTGATATTAAGGTGTCAATTTTAGATCTTTTTGCTTTCTCCTGTGGGCATTTAGTGCTATAAATTTCCCTTAATATTATATCAGAAGGTGAAGTGGGAGCTGGCATATCACCTGAAGACAGAGGTGCCCAGCTTTTTTAAACAACTAGATCTCATGTGAACTACTATTAACAGGAACTCTCTTGTTATCATGAGGGGTCACCTAGCCATTCATGAGGGATCTTTCCCATGACCCAAACACCTCTCACCAGGCCCAGTATTCAACTTTGGGGATTGCATTTCAACATGAGATTTGGAGGGGACACACATCTAAACTACACTGCCTCACAAACCGTACTGTGCAAAATAGTAGGCTAGGGGCTAGGAATGTGGCACCAAAGACCAAAGGAGTAGATCCTTACTCCTAAGAAGCTTGTATCAAGTTCAATCTTGTAGCTAAAAACTACTACATAGAGCTTTAATGTAAGTGTAATATGAGTAATTCTATCAGGAAAAACATATGTGATAGTTTAAAACATATCAATTTTTTAAGCAATAAGGAAAATATGACATGTGGAAAGCCATGGAAGAA
Source organism: Trachypithecus francoisi (assembly GCF_009764315.1). Lineage (NCBI taxonomy): Eukaryota > Metazoa > Chordata > Mammalia > Primates > Cercopithecidae > Trachypithecus > Trachypithecus francoisi. The sequence continues at coordinate 35,778,450 of NW_022681457.1, read as the reverse complement.
TGCATAGAATATGAACAGATATAGATGAGAAAAACAGCATACTGAACAAAACATAAAATAGTAGACACAAAGGCTCAGCGATGATAAGATATGATGCATGTGCTGGGAAAAAATAAGTCGCTCTTTTCTGCTATTGTATAATCCTAGGCTAAAAGTGGAAACTATTCTTTGGCCTATGGGTGGAAAACCATAAAGATTTTGTCTTCCTTTGTTCTGTGTAAGGTACAATGTTGTTAGAACCCTATTTAAGAAAGATAAATATTATGGCAGTGGGTGATTTCTTGAAACAGAGATTCTGAAAACAGAGAAAGAAATTAGGAGACTTTTTAAAGTGTTAATGGGACAATGTTCAACCAATTAATGAGAGACTTTGGCTTTTGACTCTTTGGGTCCCCCGTGTCTTGCTTTGGACACACACATTTAGTGTTTATTTCTGGACACTTTGGCTTTGTATTCTGATGAACTGCCTTTTCTACTTGATAGACTTGATTTCCTACTTTGCTGTAGAATTTACTTACTTTTCCAATGTTGATACTCCTGTAGCCTTTCATGAAAATCTTGCCTATTCAATTATGTTCTACTGTTTGTCTAGACCACAAGCCCTGCCCTTCTTCATGGTTCCTTTAACTTCCATAAAACTACCAGCATCATATTTGACATTTTTACACATAAAGACAAGGTAATTTTCTAGGGAAGATCAAACCCTTGTAGACTAGAGTTAGCAGGAATGTAATTTTAGTAAGTGGAAGAAATCAGGAAACATATTTTTCTCCTAAATGAACAAGCATAACTTTTATACTTGTATTTGTCACCTGATTCTGAATTCATTAATAGGTTTGTCAAAATGTAAATATGCAAACAACAATGTGGTTCAATTTATTGTGTTAATTAAGTTGGGTATAGTAACAAATACACCCAGAAATATATATTGACTAAAACATAATTACTTTTGATTTCTGGCTCCATGAGTGACCAACTTGGATGATTCCGGTCCGTGAGTAGTTTTTTCAACAAGTGATTCAGGCAGGCAGGCGATGTCTATCTTATAGTTCCACCATCTTTGGGGTTTCATTCTCATCTCTACATAGTGGAAAGAAGGTGCACATTGTTTCTTAAAACAATCCCTTGGACAAGAAATGACACATAGCAATTGTGTTCACACTCTATTAAAAAGGACTTAGCCCATGGTCACACAAAGGAAAGCAAAGGAAGTTAAGAGTTTTAGTATTTTTATCTGTCCAAAAAAGCGAAAAACAATTGATGGCTGCTATTATTTTCCACCAGAGTTAATAAAAATAAGGTAAAATGGATTACAATGCCTTTGCAACTATGACATAATAATAACTTGTTAAATGTGGCCTAAGGCTGCCTCTGTTCCTTGATTCCTTACGTAATGAATTGCAACCTAACTTAGTATGCAAACAAACTGAAAGCCTAACTTAGGGGTATATTTTTGTAAAAGATAACTTAAGTCATAGCCAATCACAGCAGCCAGGCTTCAGCCAATCACAGGCCACCAATTGATATGATTATGTCCACATAAGGCAAAATTGAACCATAACCAATCAAGATATTTCTATATTTCTTCCATCTTCTATCTATAAATACTCCCTGCTCATTTATTAAGCAGAGTTTTCTAAAATTTCACTGGTTCTGGGTGCTACCCTGTTCATGAATTGTTCTTTGCTTAAACTTTGTTTCTTTTAGCAAACTATATGAAAAAATAATATGTGTCATTAAGTAGTACTAAGTATATGATAAGGTGCTGCTATTGAGTCAGTGCAAGTTAAGCAATTGTGAAAGATAATACAGAAAATATAAGAATTAGATTTCGTGCATTTCTATGGGAAAATGTTTTAATAGTAATTTTTTTCTCCAAAGTTACTATTAAATCACAAGTTGAAAACATACTTGGGAAAAAATCCTCTTAGTAAAGTAAATAACAGGTTCTTATCAACTTTACTGATATATTTGAACAGAAAATAAAATGTGCTTAGCTCTTGTATAATGTATAATATTTGTCTTTTTTTTGATGTAGGTCAGGAGTCTAAAGATGAAATTGTGGATGAAAAATTGGATACCAGTTTTAGGATATCAGTTTTCAAACTACCCATATGTACTTCCGTTTCATTGAAGAATATTGCAGTATTGAAAGAGAATAAACAAGATTTTTTTCCTGCATATCCTCAGCCAATCTTTGCTACTCATCCAAAGCAAATCATTAAAAAAGACATACGATTGGAGAGGAGTATGAAAGAGTTTTTTGCAACACAAAGAGCTGGTATGAAACTCCGAGCACTTAGTGATATTGACAAATATTACACAGAACAAAAGAAGCAGGAATGCCATAAAGAAAAAGTAAGAGTTGTAGCCATGGCACAAGTTGCTCGAGAAAGAGTTAGAGTAACTGTTAATGAACATTTGAATCAGAAAAAATATGCTACACAAAAACTAATTGAAGAAAATAAAGAGATAATTCAGAATGGTTTACGACAAGTTTGGCAAAACAGATTCAACTACCTTGAAAAAGCTAGAGAGAGAAGAGCTCTGTTTCTAAAAGAAAAATCCCAAAAGGCTACAGAGCGTTTATTAGTACAAAATTTAAATAATGAGCGCACTCTTTTGACCAGAGGACTACTTAAAATTGACAGACTGAAGAAGAATGAGGCTGTCCTAAAAGAGAAAAGCCTGATGGTTAAGCAAAAACTAAAAGCAGAAAAATATGGGAAGAATTTACTTAAAGAAATGAAAAAAGTTAGGTAGGTCCAATGTAGGTGTAATAGAAGCATTTAAATCAATTACATGTGAATATTGCATACTAAATTTTAAGACCTAATAATTAGTATTTTGTTTATAACATAGTACATTCTACTTTGAAAAACTGAAACAAAGAACAAATAATGTACTAATATATTACCAAAGATCAGGCAATAAAATAACTCTGTCTTTCCCCGTCTCTCCACTTGTGCAACAAAACCTATCTACCTCTTAGTTACGAGTTGTTCTTATTATCACAAATGGCATCGTCATCAGCCTCTTGACCACTGCTATCAACCTCGGTCTTTTGCAACAATCTTCATTGCCAATATCTAATGTTTTTCTACTCACTTTACTTCTAAAAGGAGTCTCAAAAGGATCCTTCCTTTTCAATACGACTCCTCCTATTCTAACTTAGGCTGTCATAATTTCTCTACGAATTCACATTATTCTTCCACCTGAGATCTTCATTCCTATTCTTCATCTTTTCTTCAACCCAAGTCTTTTCTCTGGCCTACAAACCTCAACTGTCTTTAAAATAAAGTTCTGATCATATCACTTCCGATTTAAATATATTAATAGCTTGCAGTTGTTCACAGAATAAAACTGAATTTGCTTAAATGGCATTTCAGACAATGCGCTCTGTTCTTTCTAGTCTAGACTTATCTCACGCTAAATTTTCTGCTATAACTTCCTCCCTCCTCCCTCTAGCAGCACTCTGCTCTAAACAGACTATTCTGTACTCCCTACCCAACTTTGTACTCTCTTATTCCTATGACTTTACTGATGTTATCCCCTTTTTACTCAAATATGTACTCCTCAAGAGCACTACAAGCTCACAATGTTAATATTGTCTAGATATTATTATGCAACAAAAGCCTCTATGTTATTGTGCAAATCAGAATGCTTTGCTGTATTCTAATTGCTGAGAAGGTAGTGCCTACATGTGAAAAAAAAGACACTCTTTTCTCCAGGGAAGTGCCTCACAAGTGGCTGATTCTTGACTGTGTGTGACCTTGTTTCATACCTACTTGCCCTCATCATAGAATGCATGAACTACACATCCACTGGTAAAATTTATCCTTTTATTACCCATCTTTTAGCAACCAACTCAATGGCATTTTCACTTTTAATCTCTTACCAACTGCTCCTCCAGTCTGAATTAGTCTCTTTAATTTTGTGGTGATTTTATATACTTTATTGGAATCTCAATGTTACCAGTTATAACCAGAGAGCTTTTATCATGGTTGCATGGTTGGGTTGTGAAGTCTTTTTTTTTTTTTTAATTCTTTATTTTTTATTTATTTTACTTTAAATTCCTGGATATAAGTGTAGAATGTGTAAGTTTGTTACATAGGTACACATGTGCCATGGTGGTTTGCTGCACCTGTCAACCCGTCATCTAGTTTTAATCCCAGCATGCATTAGCTATTTGTCTTAATATCCTCTCCTCCCTCACCCCCAATCGCCCAGCAGCCCCAGTGTGTGCTGTTTCCCTCCCTATGTACATGTTTTCTTGTTGTTCAACTCCCACTTATGAGTGAGAACATGCAATATTTTGGTCTTCTTTTCCTGTGTTAGTTGATGGCTTCCAACTTCATCCATGTCCCTGCAAAGGACATTATCTCATTCCTTTTTATGACTGCATAGTATTCCATGGTGTATATATACCACATTTTCTTAATCCAGTCTATCACTGATGGGCATTTGGGTTGGTTCCATGGCTTTGCTATTGTAAATAGTGCTGCAATAAACATACGTGTGCATGTGTTTTTATAGTAGAATGATCTCTATTCCTTTGGGTATATACCTAGTAATGGGACTGCTGGGTCAAATGGTATTTCTGGTTCTCGATACTTGAGGAATTGCCACCCTGTCTAATGGTTGAATTAATTTAATCGCCACCCTGTCTAATGGTTGAATTAATTTACATTCCCATCAACCGTGTAAAAGCATTCCTATTTCCCCACAGCCTCACCAGCATCTATTGTTCCTTGACTTTTTTAATAATCGCCATTCTGACTGGTGTGAGATGCTATCTCATTGTGGATTTGATTTGCATTTCTCTAATGATCAGTGATGTTGAGCTTTTCTCATATGTTTTTTGGCCACATAAATGTGTTCTTTTGGAAGTGTCTGTTCATATCCTTTGCCCACTTTTTGATGGGGTTGTTTTTGTTTTGTTTCTTGTAAATTTGTTTACATTCCTTGTAGATTCTGGATATTAGCCCTTTGTCAGATGGGTAGATTGCAAAAATTTTCTCCCCTTCTCTAGGTTGACTATTCTCCCTGATGATAGTTTATTTTACTGTACAGAAGCTCCTTAGCTTAATTAGATCCCATTTGTCAATGTTGGCTTTTGTTGTCATTGCTTCTGATGTTTTAGTTACGAAGTCTTTGCCCATGCCCATGTCCTGAATGGTTTTGCCTAGGTTTTCTTCTATGGTGTTTATGTTTTTGAGTTTTACATTTCAGTCTTTAATCCATCTTGAGTTAATTTTTGTATAAGACGTAAGGAAGGGGTCCAGTTTCAGTTTTCTGCATATGGCTAGCCAGTTTTCCCAGCACCATTTATTAAATAGGGAATCCTTTCCCCATTGCTTATTTTTGTCAGGTTTGTTGAAGATCAGATGGTTGTAGATGCATGGTGTTATTTTTGAGATCTCTATTCTGTTCCATTGGTCTACATATCTGTTTTGTTACTAGTACCCTGCTGTTTTAATTACTGTAGCCTTGTAGTATAGTTTGAAGTCAGGTACCATTGTGCCTCCAGCTTTGTTCTTTTTGCTTAGGTTTGTCTTGGCTGTATAGGCTCTTTTTTTGGTTCCATATGAAATTTAAAGTAGTTTTTTCTAATTCTGTGAAGAATGTCAATGGTAGTTTGATGGAAAAGTATTGAATCTATAAATTACTTTGGGCAGTATGGCTATTTTCATGATCTTGAGTCTTTCTATCCATGAGGATGGAATGTTTTTCCATTTGTTTGTGTCCTCTCTTATTTCCTTGAGCAGTAGTTTGTAGTTCTCCTTGAAGAGGTCCTTCACATCCTTTGTTAGCTGTATTCCTAGATATTTTCTTGTCTTTGTAACAATTGTGAATGGGAGTTCATTCATGATTTGGCTCTCTGCTTGTCTGTTGTTGGTGTATAGGAGTGCTTGTGATTTTTGCACATTGATTTTTGTATCCTGAGACTTTGCTGGAGTTGCTTATCAGCTTAAGGAGTTTGTGGGCTGAGACAACAGTGTGTTCTAAAGATAGAATCATGTCATCTGCAAACAGACACAATTTGACTTCCTCTCTTCCTATCTGAATAAATTTTATTTCTTCCTCTTGCCTGACTGCCCTGGCCAGAATTTCCAATACCATGTTGAATAGGAGTGGTGAGAGAGGGCATCCTTGTCTTGTGCCCATTTTCAAAGGAATGCTTCCAGCTTTTGCCCATTCAGTTTGATATTGGTCATGGGTTTGTCATAAATAGCTCTTATTATTTTGAGATATGTTCCATCAATACCTAATTTTATTGAGTTTTTAACATGAATGGATGTTGAATTTTATTGCAGGCCTTCTCTGCATCTATTGGGATAATCATGTGGCTTTTGTCATTGGTTCTGTTTATGTCATGGATTACATTTATTGATTTGCATATGTTGAACCAGCTTTGCATCCCAAAGATGAAGCCAACTTGATCATTGTGGACAAGCATTTTGATGTGCTGCTGGATTCAGTTTGCCAATATTTTATTGAGGATTTTCACATTGATGTTCATCAGGGATATTGGCCTGAAATTTTCTTTTTTTGTTGCATCTCTGCCAGGTTTTGGTATCAGGATGATGCTTGCCTCATAAAATGAGTTAGGGAGGATTCCCTCTTTTTCTATCGTTTGGAACACTTTCAGAATGAATAATACCAGCTCCTTTTTGTACCTCTGGTAGAATTGTGTTGTGAATCTGTCTGGTCCTGTGCTTTTTTTGGTTGGTAGGCTATTAATTACCGCCTCAATTTCAGAACTTGTTATTGGTCTATTCAGGATTTCAGCTTCTTCCTGGTTGTCTTGTGAGGTGTATGTGTCCAAGAATTTTTCCATTTCCTCTAGATTTTCTCATTTATTTTGTAAAGTTGTTTATAGTATTCTCTTATTGTAGTTTATATTTCTGTGGGATCAGTGGTGATATTCCCTTTATCATTTTTTGTTGTGTCTATTTGATTCTTCTCTCTTTTCTTCTTTATTAGTCTAGCTAATGATCTATCTATTTTGTTAATTTTTTCAAGAAAACAGCTCGTGGATTCCTAGATTTTTTGGAGGGTTTTTCGTGTCTTTGTCTCCTTCAGTTCTGTGCTGATTTGAGTTATTTCTTGTCTTCTGGTAGCTTTTGGATTTGTTTGCTCTTGCTTCTCTGCCCCCGCCACCCACCCACCCTTTTTTATGAAATGGATTTTCACTCTCATAGCCCAGGCTGGGGTGCAATGGCATGATCTTGACTCACTGCAACCTCTGCCTCCCAGGTTCAAGCAATTCTCCTGCCTCAGCCTCCCAAGTAGCTGGGATTATAGGCTTGCACCACCATGCCTGGCTAATTTTTTGTATTTTTAGTAGAGATGAGGTTTCACCATCTAATTCCAGCTGGTCTTGAACTCCTGACCTCAGGTGATCCACCCACCTTGGCCTCCCAAAGTGCTGGGATTACAGGCATGAGCCACCGCATCCAGCCTCTAGCTCTTTTAATTCTGATGTTAGGTTGTCATTGTGTAATCTTTCTCCAGCTTTCCGATGTAAGTATTTAGTGCTATAAATTTCCCTCTTAATACTGCTTTCACTGTGTCACAGAGATTCTGGTATGTTTTCTCTTTATTCTCATTGGTTTCAAATAACTTACTCATTTCTGCTTTAATTTCATTATTTAATCAGGAGTTATTCAGGAGCATGTTGTTCAATTTCCATGTAATTGTGTGGATTTGAGTGAGTAGTTTCTTAATCCTGCACTCTGATTTGATTGCACTGTGGTGTGAGAGACTGTTCGTTATGATTTCAGTTCTTTTGCATTTGCTGAGGATGGTTTTACTTCCAATTATGTGGTCAGTTTTAGAATAAGTGCAATGTGGCATTGAGAGGAATGTATATTCTGTTGATTTGGTATAGAGTGTTCTGTAGATGTCTATTAGGTCCACTTGATCCACAGCTGTGTTCATGTCTTGAATATCCTTGTTAATTTTAAGTCTCATTAATCAGTCTAATATTGACAGTAGGGTATTAAAGTCTCCCACTATTATTGTGTGGGAGACTATGTCTCCTTGTAGGTCTCTAAGAACTTGCTTTATGAATCCGGGTGCTCCTGTATTGGGTTCATACATATTTAGGAGAGTTAGCTCTTCTTGTTGCATTGATCTCTTTACCATTATGTAATGTCCTTCTTTGTCTTTTGATTTGTGTTTGTTTAAAGTCTGTTTCGTCAGAGACTAGGATTGCAACCCTTGCTTTTTTTTTTTTTTTTCTTTTTTTTGGCTTTCCATTTACTTGGTAAATATACCTCCATTCCTTTATTTTGAGCCTATGTATGTCTTTGCATGTGAGATGGGTCTCCTGAATACAGCACACCAATGGGTCTTGACTCTTTATCCAATTTGCCAGTCTGTGTCTTTTAATTGGGGCATTTAGCCCATTTACATTTGAGATTAATATTGTTATGTGTGAATTTGATCCTGTCATCGTGATGCTATCTGGTTATTTTGCACACTAGTTGGTACAGTTTCTTCACAGTGTCATTGGTCATTATATTTTGGTGTGTTTTTGCAGTGGCTGGTACTGGTTATTCCTTTCCATATTTAGTGCTTCCTTCAGGAGCTCTTGCAAGGCAGGCCTGGTGGTGCTGAAATCCCTCAGCATTTGCTTGTCTGGAAAGGATATTATTTTACCTTCACTTATGAAGCTTAGTTTGGCTGAATATGAAATTCTGTGTTGAAAATTCTTTTCTTTAAGAATGATGAATATTGACATGCACTCTATTCTGGCTTGTAGGGTTTCTGCTGAGTGGTCTGCTGTTAATTTGATGTGCTTCCCTTTGTAGATGACCTGGCCTTTCTCTCTTGCTGCCCATAACAGTTTTTCCTTCATTTCAAACTTGGAGAATCTGACGATTATGTGTCATGGGGTTGATCTTCTCATGGAGTATCTTAGTGGTGTTCTATGTATTTCCTGAATTTGAATGTTGGCTTTTCTTGCTAGGTTGGGGAAGTTCTCCTGGATAGTATCCTGACATGTGTTTTCCAGCTTGGTTCCCTTCTCCCCATCTCCTTCAGATACTCCAATCAGTCATAGGTTTGTTTTATGCTTTTTGTTTTTTGTTTTTACTTAGTCCCATATTTCTCAGAGATTTTGTTCATTCCTTTTCATTCTGTTTTCTCTAATCTTGTCTTCATGACTTATTTCAGCAAGGTAGTCTTCAAACTCTGATATCCTTTCTTCTACTTAGTCAATTCACCTATTGATACTTGTGTGTGCTTCACTAAGTTCTCGTGCTATGTTTTTAGCTCCATCAGGTCATTTATGTTCCTCTCTAAACTGGTTTTTCTAGTTATTACCTTCTCTAACCTTTTATCAAGGTTCTTAGCTTCTTTGTTAAGAACCTTAGCACATGCTTCTTTAGCTTAGTGACGTTTATTATTACCCACCTTCTGAAGCCTACTTCTGTCAATCTGTCCATCTCATCCTCTGCCCAGTTCTGCACCCTTGCTGGAGAGGCATTGTGATCATTTGCAGGAGAGGAGAAACTCTGGCCTTTTGCGTTTTCAGCATTTTTTCACTGATTCTTTCTCATCTTCATGAGTATGTCTAGTTTTGATGTTTGAGGCTGCTGACCCTTGGATGGGGCTTTTGTTGGGACTTCTTTTTTGCTGATGCTGTTGTTGTTTTCTGTTTGATTGTTTTATTTCAATGGTCAGGTCCCTCTTCTGTAGGGCTGCTGAGGTTTGCTGGAGGTTCGCTTCAAGCCCTATTCATCTGGTTCCCTCCTGCGCCTGGAGATGTCACTTGAGGAGGTTGGAGAACAGCAAAAATGGGTGCGCGCTTCTTCTGAGATCTCTGACCTCAAGAGGCACCTACCTGATGTCAGTAGGAATGCTCCTATATACGGTGTCTGACAATCCCTGTTTGAGAGTCTCACCCAGTTGGGTGGCACAGGGAGCAGGACCTGTTTAACAAAGCACTTTGACCATCCCTTGGTGAAAAATGTGTTTTGCTGGGGAGAAACCCATTTGTCTAGGCTGCCCAGATTCCTCAGAACTAGCAAGAGGAAAGGCCAAGTCTGCTGGTCTGCAGAGACTGTGGCAACCCCTCTCCCTAGGGGCTTGGGCCCAGGGAGATCAGACTTCTGTCCCTGAGCCCCTGGCTGGAGTTGTTGGAGTTCCTGCAGGGAGGCCCCACCCAGTGAGAAGGGATGGGTCAGGCCTGAAGAGGCATTCTGGCTGCAGTCTGCCACAGCTGGTGTGTTGGGCTGTGGGGAATACCTCTTGGGACCAAGCCATCCAGCCTCCCTGGCTCCATCAGGGGAAAAGCATATCCTGGAGCTATAGGGATGGCCGCTGCCCTACACCCGCCCTGGGAACTTAATGTGTTAGGCAGCTGTCAGTCCCAGTGTTGGCTAGTGCCTCTCCCCTAAGGACCTCAGGCAGCTTAGACAGTAGGCAGCAGAAGCTGTGGTGCTGGTTGCCCCTTCCATGGGAGACTTAAGCAGATTCTAGTTGAGTTACTGTTGAGAATCTGCACGGGTTCTGCTGCAGATTGGCATGGGTTCACAAGTGGGATCCTCCAATGCCTGGATTCCACAGTTCCATGGAAAAAGCAGTTTACTAGGCTGGGTAGCACACTCACCACCTCCCTTGACTGGGGCGTGGGGGCTCCCCTGCCCCGTGTGGCTCTTAGGTGGGCCACCACACCACACTGCTCTTCCTTCCTTTCCATGGGTCACACCAGCTGCCTAGTCAGTTCTTTTTTTTTTTTTTTTTTTTTTTGAGACAGAGTTTCACTCTTGTTGTGCAAGCTGGAGTGCAACGGCACGATCTTGGCTCACTGCAACCTCCGCCTCCCAAATGATTCTCCTGCCTCAGCCTCCTGAGTAGGTGGGATTACAGGTGTCCACCATCACACCCGGATCTTCTTTGTATTTTTAGTAAAGACAGGGTTTCACTATGTTTGCCAGGCTGGTCTCAAACTCCTGACCTCAGGTGATCCGCCCCTTTCAGCCTCCCAAATTGCTGGGATTGCAGGTCAGTTTTGATGAAGAACCTGCATACCCTCAGTTGCCTGTTCAGGATTCACAGGCGGTTATGGTTCTTTTCGATGACAGCCTCCAATCACTGCTGCTTCTAGTCAGCCATTTTGGCCCCATCCCCTCAAGAAAATAATCAAGTCTTTGTATTATTCGCTCCATCTTTCTATTTCAGTGCTCAGTATAGTACCTAGTTAATACACTTATTCAACACATATTTATTGAAGTAAATAGGTGAGAACCCCGATTAGTAATGACTGTGTATAAACTCATTTAAGTCATATAACAACCACTGAGAAGACTGTGTTTTTTATGTATTTGTGCTTAATATGTAAGTCATTTAGAATAAGAAGCAATGCATATTTTTTCTAAATGCTTTCACAATGAAGATAAATAATCAGAATAATATTAAACGTAGAGTAAAAATGTAATTTAACCAAGTTACAAAAGTAGCTTCACTAATCATTAGACTACGTAAACTTCTTAGCACAAGTGTTTAATTCATGGCAGTAAATTTGTCCTGCACATTTTTTTCTGTCCCTCTGTGATCATTGGTGCTTCTACTAAGTAGTACTTACCTTCAATTCAAATAATTCAAGTAGTAATTCATTTCTAGCTCTTGAAGAGTTCTCTTACAGGTGATGTAGGCACATAAAGATCATTTGGCCCAAGAAACTGAAAGTTGAGGTGGGAAATACAGCAAAAAGCAATGAGATTAACAGAATTACATAATAATATCAGCAATAACACAAACACTACGAATAGAGAATTAAAATTTCAGGTACATAAATAGGTTTATGACTGACACTTCTATAACAAAGACAGATTAGCAAGAAAAAGGCATAACAAATTTATTTCGTCAAAATGTTATGTGACCTAGAAGCTTTCTAAAATGAAAACCCAGGGAAAAGTATTTTTATGCCTAGGTTTGATGAAGAATAGACAATTTTGTAGAAGTATGACTGGAACAAAAAAAAAGGGTATGACCTAATGGTAATGAACTGGGGATGAGGTGTACCAAGCACGGCCTGTTTGTTTAGATTCTTCTTGGCCTTTCTATGTAATATTCCTTCCCTCCTGGTTTAAAGCATGGCACTTGTCACAGTGTTTAAAAAAGAGGAGGCAGGAGTTCAGAGCAATCTTTCTGCTTCTGCAAGTTTCTCAGTTTCCTTCAGCTTAAAATACATAGTGTGCCAATGTGCCATATTTGGGGGCAGCATTTTTTGCTACTCCAAAATCAAAACCTTCAAAGAGAAGGCTTAACTAAACCAGAGTGTTAATTCACTTAAATTATCCCTTGCCCTGCCATACAAAGATGAATAAGATATTCTTGATCCTCTAAGAACTCACCATCCAGTGGCAAACATAAGCATACATTTCAATTGTTATAAAAAATAGAAGTGGGAGAAGTACAATTGTTGATTCAAATTGGAAAAGCAGAGAGATGAGGGGAGACCATTATAGTAGAGAGGTGAGGCAAGGAGAAGAGGATAAGCAAAGTTGGAAAGTTCAAAATAGGTAAAGCTAGGGGAGATCAAGGAGATTGTGGATATTCCTGTACCTATAGCAGAAGGTTTATGAAGAATAGTTGAAGGTGCGATTGCTTGAGAAACATCAACTTGATTTAAAAAAGCCTCTAAGTCCCAGTAGATAGTTGTGCAGTAAAAACCATTAGGATTCTTATCAGAAAGATATATTGCATTTTATACATGTATTTTACCATAAAACTTCCCTTTCAAGAACTATCTCAGAAAATAATTCTTAGGACACACTTTAGACAAAGTTTTCTCAAACAATTACAAAAATGAGAAATTGTTTTATGGTGAAAGTTTTAAAATCTTAAACAAATTTGGTAAAGTAGGAGCTTTGTTGACAAAATATTTTAACCTACAGGTAGTAAATTTGAATGTTATTAATTGCCAAGGAACATTTTTAAGAACATAAAACCATGCCCCTTATAAATATAAAATGAGCACATGCTGAAGATATCATTTAACTCATTAAAGAATAAATCAGTTACGAGAATTCAAAGAGCATTTCTCTATATATGTATCTATTTTATATCTATGCCTATGTTTATATCTACTCCTATGTCTATATCGATATTGGCAATCAAAAATGCTAAACTAGGCCAGGCGCGGTGGCTCAAACCTGTAATTCCAGCACTTTGGGAGGCCGAGCGTGATTCCATCTCAAAAAAAAAAAAAAAAAAAAGCTAAACTAAATTCACAGATAGGTGCAAAACTAGTCAATATTCACTGGGAAATAATCAAAAACAACTTAGCTGAACACAATTATTTGTATCTCTATAAACAAGAATCATTTGGATTACTCATAGTTTTTCTTAGAGTTGTAAAATTGTTCAAGGAGATTGAAAGGCACAGATAGTTCTGAAGAGTGTACTAGCCAGGACTCCTAGTAATTTCATTTTACCTTTTCAAAGTTTTTCACATATTTTTTTTTTTCTGATATTAGATTGAAGTTGATCAGCCACAGTTTTAGCCTACTGGTATTTCAAATGGCCAAATTATGTATATACGTCTTTAAGGCTTGTATAGAAACACTTAGAGATCTTCGGAACTGCTTATTTTATTTAAATTTTTAAATAGCATCATTTTTAAAAGCCTGTGCTGGAAAGGAGTTTCAAATAAGAAAAAGCATTTGTCTTTTCCTACTTATAAGCAATTTAAGCTATTTACTGATGTGTTTTATGTAATACTTTATTACGTATGAAAAATATTATGTATTTCCTCCTCCAAATTTAAAATCATTTTCTTTAGTGTACACTTTGTGTGGTGTGTGTGTGTGTGTGTGTGTGTGTGTGTCTGTGTGTGCTTTGGAAATGTTTTTTATAACTAAAATAAGTATTTATTAGTATAATAAAAAAGTATTTGGAAAAGAAATGAAGGCTAGTGTGATGTATTGAAATACAAATCTAGGCCGGGCGCGGTGGCTCAAGCCTGTAATCCCAGCACTTTGGGAGGCCGAGACGGGCGGATCACGAGGTCAGGAGATCGAGACCATCCTGGCTAACACGGTGAAACTCCGTCTCTACTAAAGATACAAAAACTAGCCGGGTGAGGTGGCGGGCGCCTGTAGTCCCAGCTACTCGGGAGGCTGAGGCAGGAGAATGGCGTAAACCCGGGAGGCGGAGCTTGCAGTGAGCTGAGATCCGGCCACTGCACTCCAGTCCGGGCGACAGAGCGAGACTCCGCCTCAAAAAAAAAAAAAAAAAAAAAAAAAAAAAAAAGAAATACAAATCTAGTGCAAATCAATCTAGTTTAATCAGCTTAGTTTTTTCACAGTAAATTGAATGTCTGGCCATAATTAATTTTTAAAGAATACAGACTCAAACAAGCATCCTAATGTATGTTAACTGAATTATCTTCTCTCCTAAGCTACTGCAAAAGTACTAACCTGTAGAGCACATATGAATACGGCAATGTTTGTGAGTAGTATGTCCCAACAGGCATCTTTTGAGTTTAACTCTAAATATTTTCAAATAAAGATTAGGTATCAATATACAGAAAGAAGCTATGATCAAAAAGTGAAATCTAAATGGAGACTTCTGAAATTTTTCAGTTCTGATACTGTTTTGGCTGATGATTCTTTATTCTCTTGACCTAAAAGCATTCTGATAAATTTCAATAACTAGTGAAGTCATTACTGAGAATGTAGCTCCCTAATCCTGCTTTGTGGAATGAGAAAGAGTAAAAGAAAAAAAGGGGAACCATAAAGCTCTGATTAAGAAAGTTAATAAAATACCCACAGGAGTATTTAAGCATTAATTAAAGATAGACTTTGAAATGGAAGAATCTATGTATCAGATAAAAGCTAGTCATGGATTTTCTAAGATATTCATGTCTGTACTCTGAGAAAGTGATGATACTGTTCAAGCCAGGACAGCAGGGTGTCCATTTTGAAGTAGGGTATCACTTAGCATGGAAGAGCTAGAAAATAAAGTGGTTATCCAATTACATCATCTTCAACTCGTCCTTATTTGGTCATCAATTGATCTCCCATACTACCGTCATAATTTACTGTGGTCTTTACATCATTTTTGATTTATGAAGCTTTTTCTCTCCATCCAATTTCTGCCATAATCATTGTTAACTTCCAAATTCATAAGAAAACCCTCCCAATTACCTAATATCGGCATTTTTGGACACCGACAATCTTTATCCTACCTGACGTTAATAAACTGATTTCCATAGACACATATAAAGATCCTCTTATCACTTGGAACTGCCCCACCTCTTAAATCTTCAACTCCTATATATTTATTTATAACTAAAATCTATCTTTTCAACTCCTTTCTTCCTTAACTTCCACCACACATATCCTTCAAATATATGGTGACACCCATCCTTCAAATAACCTCCTTTATACACTTTTATTTTCATATTTTCATTTCTAGTATAGGCTCCGGGGTTCTTTAATTCAATTATTGTTTTGTTCATTCTCTCCAGTATCTCTAAAGTTATTTCATTTCATTGCCTCGATTATGCTAAAATGTTCCTTACAACCCTTACCTTGGAACAGTTCAACTATCTATCTTCATTTTCTGTATTCAGATATAAACATCTAGAAGAAATCAATGCCCCATAGATTTACGCCAATATTAATTTTATGGTCTCCAACTTGAGCTGCTCCCACAATTGCTTACTCTTTCTCCTATTACCTACAAGAGCCATTTAAAATCTTCACCAACAGTACAGCTTTCTAGTCAAACACCACTTATGGCGTCTCCTTCTCAACAATGTATTTTATCTATTTCCCAAAGACATTTTAGGACTTCAAGCTTTAATTCATTCAACTTCCTATATCCATATTTATAAAATTCTATATATTTTATACTTATCGCAGTTTCCTTTTCTGTTGTCTCATGGTTAGGTTTCATTTTCCTGTTAAAAGTTAATAATCTCTCCTCTTATAATTCTTATAATCTTTAAAATCAAATAATGTAAGTCTGCTGTGTTAGTCAGAATTATGGCTACCAAGAAGATAGATATCATTTCATTCCCTGCTTGGTTCCCAGGACTATGAATATGATGAGATAGCATACCTGTGAATGTGTTGGTAAAGGGACTTTACATATGTAATTAAGGATATTGCTTAATTAACCTTAACATAAGGAGATTATTCTGGATTATCCAGATGGGCCCAGTGTATCACATGAGCCTTTCAAATACAGAGACAAGACAAAGTCTTCTCAAAGTATGAGAAGCGTTTTACATGATATTGCTGACTTAAAAATAAAGGGAAGCACAGGGAAAGAGTGATAATAAAATGAATTCTGACAACCACTGATCCTAGATGAGGACCCCAAGACCTGAATGAGAACCACTGCTCTGGCTGACACCTTGATTTCAGCCTTGTGAGACCTAAGCAGAAAACCCAACTAGCCACAATATCCCTGGACTTCTGACCTAATGAAACGATGAGTTATTATAAGGTGGTTGTCGTAAGCCAATACATTTATGGGTAAATTGTTCAGCGGGATGGAAAATAGAGATTCCAACTTTGTTCTGTTTTCCCAAGATTACATTGGTTGTCCTAGGACCTTTGCATTTTCATATAAATTTAAATTTAAATAAATTCAAAACATTTAAATTTAACACATTTAGAATAAATTGGAATTAAATTAATATATATTTAAAACAAATGTAAATGTTAATTTCTAATTTCTATCATAGAGGCTCTTGGCATTATTAATTGTAATTTTATTAATCCATAGATCTATCTGGGAAAAATTGACATCATAATAATATTATCTTTTAATCTTTGAGATGATATAACTCTCCATTATTTTAGGTCTTTTAAATTTCTTTCAGCAAAATTTTATCATTTTTAGGTATTGGCCTTGCCTATCTTTTATTACATGTATGTCTAAATATTTTATGTTTTTCTGGTCACAATGTAAGTGGAATCACTTTCTTGATTTTATTTTCCAATTGTTTGACACTGGTATACATGGATATAATAATATAATTGATTATTTCATATTTCTCTTTTTAAAAGTCTTTTACATAGTTCTTTTACTTACATTTTCTTCACAGCTTATAATTTATCTGTAGGAGGGCTATTTTAGTACATTTCTTGACTTAATTAGTACCCTTAATTGCATGTGCAAGATCCCTTTGCTATGATTTCTACTCTACTACGTGTCCAGACATGACTACTCTCCTGATCTCTAGGCTTATAGTACTAGTAGCTAACTTTTAGCTACTACTAAAATGATTATTAAATGCCAGGCACTCCTTTAAGGATTTTAAAACTGTTGGTTTATTTACTTCCTCCTAAACCCTATGAGTTGAAATGTCCTCTTTATAAAGATGAAAAAAAAAATGATACAGAGGGAACTTAAATAGCCTATCTAAAATCACACCAACAATACATTCCAGAGCCAAGCAGAATGGCTTTACTACCTGTACACTTAACTATAAGCTATCACTTCTCTGTATTCAACACCCTGGGCATCACCACATGAATAACTAGGCTCTTATCACTAACCATTTCCAGTCAGAACTCTAATCTTTCTTCCCATCTTGTTGCTCTACCTACATGTCTTTCTGTTGAATGCCATTATTATCCATCCAGTGAAATGAATTATTTAATGTTAGGCATTCACCTAAGAATTTCCAATGTACCAACTCACTTAGTCCTTTATTAACCCTGTGAGTTAGATTATCTCCTTAACAATGAAGAAAATGAGACAGAAAGAACATGAATAAGTTGTCTAAAATCGCACTATCAATAGGCTGCAGGCGTTTTAGACTTAATGCTCTCTTTCTCTTCTCAAGTTCAGATTTCTGAGTATACCTACACATAAATAAAGTATTTTATGATCTGGCCTAAATTTACTTCCCAGACTGTATGGCCCAGACAATTAGATTGATGTCAGTTCTTGGAGCATTCCAAGCTGTGCTACCCTCTCTACCTTTGTTTTGACTGTGTTCATGCTATAAAAATCGCTTGAACAAAATTATCTTCCACTTTCTGACTGGAAAACACACATCTTCCAAGATTTAGTTCAAAGGTTATTTTAACTCTAAACTTTTCTTGTCTTCCCCTCCTTGCTCTCTAGTTTATATTTACCAAATTTTTACTCAAGTGTTTCCTCACTCATGATGAACCATAATATCTTTTATATATTTACATACATTTATTTCTCTTAACTTTTTATAAGCTTCACGTAATTACATCATGTTATATTTATGTTTCCAGCATCTAAGTTTAGTGCCATGCATCACAATACATAATTATTGAATAAATAAGGATGAATTAATGAAATCTCCTAAGACCTGTGGCATTTCCCAGGTTTGGCAGAGTGTTAGTCTACTGGGACTGCCATAACAAAATATCACAGGTTGCATGGCTTAAACAGAAATTTATTTTCTCCCAGTTCTGGAAACTGGAAGTCCAAGAATAAAGTGTCAGCAGGTGTGGTTTCTGTTGAGCCCTCTCTCCTTGACTTGTAGATGGCCACCTTTTCCCTGTGTCCCCCATGGCCTTTCTTCTGTACACTCACATCTCTGCTGTTGCTTCCTCTTCTTATAAGTACACTAATTATATTGGATTAGGACCTACCCATATAATGTCATTTAGCCTTAACTACTTCTTAAAGGCCTTGTCCCCAAATAGTCACAGTCAAAGATACTGGGAGTTAGGACTTTGACATATGAATTTGGTGGAATGCATTCAGTCCATATAACAGAGTTGAAGAAGTAGCTTGGGTTTAGTGAGGCTTAAATAGGTGTATTTTAAGTGATGACATAGGGTGGTTTAGATGCCTCTTTGGAAATCTAAGCTGTAGTTTGTGAGAATTTTTAATTATAGCTAATAGATATCTCATAAATACTAGACTAATACGAATATTGTTTAATGATATAACCAAGATATATAAATGGAGTTCTGTCTTTCTCACTTGTATATGCCTATTTCGAAGACATCTAGTTATCATCATTAACAGTCTAATAGATTGCCATGGTTTCAGTATTTTAAAGTATCTCATTCTATTACCTTTCTTTCTCCTCTTAGGTCTCAAGAAATATATAAAAGACATTGTGAAGAAAAATTTGTTATGGATATGATTGCCTTTGAAAAAGCCTGTGAAAGACTTCAAGATGCTAAAACAAAAGTAGCAATTGTGAAAACAAATTTAGACTTTAAAGTTCCCAGTGGACTGATAAAATGAATCAATGCCAGATCATGGCCTGTGATCATCTTAAATTATAGTCATTATTTTTAGTTGAAGGAATTTGAAATAATACTCTAAAGCAAGAAATATTCTACATCACAAGATGGACTTATATATAAATATTCTAAAACATATAAAGATTAGTTAAAATGTTTCTCTTATTGGTCATAATTTAACTTAAACAAACTTGACTTAGCTCCTCTGAAAAATTTCTGAGATCGGATGCCCAAGGAACAATTAAAACTGATTTTATTTATTGCAGACAATCTTGCAATGACATTGCTGATATTCCATTTCATATTCTCTCTAAATATAGCGATTCATAAGCTAATTTAGGTTTCTCTGGAAACCTTAGAATAGTAATTTCTACTCCAACTGCTGACTTTTATTAAGACACTGTGTACGTTGATTACTTTTATTACCTGCTTTTATATATTTAATTATATTTCCTGCTTATTTTGTTAAAACAATTTCTGAATTTCTTTTCTAAAATACCGTTTCACTATTTTGTCAGTAATTTATGCTGTTATAAAAATTCAGAAAATATGAACTGTGAAAAGTAAACATTCTTATCACCTTCCTTGAAGACTGTAAGATTTTTGTATATTTACTTATGATGGCTTTGCCCTGCTTGGTATATATATGAAGACAGGGAAAAGAGAGAGGAGAGAAGCAAGAGAGAACCCATATAATTATATATTTGAATCATAAAATACACAGAAATGGTATATATTAACCATAAGTCTGTTTAATACATACCAATTGTAGAAAATTTGAAAAATAAACTGTTAAAAAAGACCTAAAAATCCTTTGTAAAATTTGCAACCGTTTTCAATAGTGATTTCATATATCTAGAAAGATAGGTGTCTCACCATAATTATGACATTGTTCACTAAATATGATGTAGCTAATACTATTAAAATTTCTCTTTAATACTCATTGATTATATATGTAAGTTTTTAAAACACTGTTGCTTTAAAAATTCCCTAATTTTATGTCTATGGTAAATTTCCAAAAATCACATATTTTACAACAGTGGTTACATAGTTGTGCTTCTATGCTGGGCTGCTAACAAATGATGATAGAAGTTTTCTAATTTTCTATAAAATAACAGCTGTCTTTTTAAATCCATGGCACAAGTTCTCACGTTTCTGGTAATTAGAGGATAACTAATAAGCAAGTCATATTGGCATTTCGATTTATTCTCCAGAAAGAACAAAGGGACATACTGTGGGGTTGTAGAAAGCATGACAGACCTAGGTTTACAGCAAGTTAGCTAATGTGTTACCCCAGTTTTCTGTTCTGTGTTTGGAAATAATACATATTGTCCCAACCCGCAGGACAGTCGAAGGGGCCCTGGAAGGGGGTGTGGGAATGGAGGAGACAAGAAAACACAAGAAATGGAGACAAGACAAATAGCCTGATCAAGTCTCATTTATTGAATGTAGGGTCATGCCTTATATAGGCTGGCAGGGGAAGCGGTTGGGCCAGGGCGGTGACCGGGGGCCGGGTCTTCTCAAATTACAATCGCGCATGCGCCGTGGGTTTGTACTTTTCCCGGGCGCGGGATCGCGCCTGCGCCCTAGGCTGCATATCTTCCTGGGCGGGAAAATGTTTGCGCGCGCGCGGGAAAGGTTAGCGCGCGCGGGAACAGTTTAGGCGCGCGCGGGAACAGTTTAGGCGCGCGCGGGAAAAACTTAGGGGCCCGCGGGAAAAGCTTTGGCCGCGCGCGGGAAGGGTCCGCAATAAAGAACCCGGAAATGTGCCGTCTTGTCTCCGCTTTGCGGAGATTAAGCAACAGAGGTCGGCTAATTCCGGGCCCCATGGTTCCGGACAACATATATTTTGGAGATTTACTTTACACAAAGTAAACATTTAACAGAGGTAAGTGTGTAGTAGTGGAGGCAGAAGTCTTCTCTGTATAGCTATAGGAGGATTTGTCACCTATTTATGTGAGCTTTGAAAGACATCATCAAAGAAAGTAAGCTTGTTTGTGTGATATGTTGGGATATGTCATTTATTCAGTCCAAACATTAGTTGAATGTTTGTAATCTTTATGCTCTCATTTTATCTGGTAAAAGTTTTATAGCTTTTATCACATGATAAGTAATCAATAATTTCCTTGACTATTTTATACCAACCTGTGAGCTTCTTTAAGGAAAATAGTATTTTACTCTTCTCTTTCTCTCTATTACTTTTGACTAAGGCAGGTATGCTATGCACAATGTTTTTTGTTGTTGTTTTTGTTGTTTCTGTCTTTAGCGCTTCTTTCCTATTTATGCCCTGTCCTAGTCAATCTTGTGACATTTACTGCCACTTACTGTTTATGTTTTGAAGAATTCAAAATCTGTATCTCTAGATTATGCCTCTAGATTTATTATCGCCTGTGTTTTCAGAATGCATGCTACACGTCTCTACTTTAAAGGCCTAAAATATTTTTATATAATACATTAAAATGGAGCTTGTTTTTATTATCTTACTGTTCTCCTCCCCTCCCACGTCCAGCTTCTCTTTCTATATTCCCCAACACTCAGATTCATAGCTGTCTACATGGCTTCCCATATTGAAAATTTAGAAGATATCTTTGACTCTTTTCTGTTACCATGTCACATATTATTAAATTTTATGTCCTATAAATTTCATCTGCAGAAGGTCTCTATGGTAGAGAATGGCTGGCTTTTCACCAAATTCATTTTCTCTTTTTTCAGGGCACAACTAGTCTATATTTCCTAGCCTGCTTTTCAGTTAAATGAGGCGCACAACTGAGCTCTCACCAATGGAATCCAGGTAAAGTGTTGGGCAGCCCTTCCATGTACTATTCCTCACGATTTTACCTCTACTTTGACCACCTTGGAAAACATGTTAAAGACAACTGAGCCACTAGATAGAAAGAACCTGGCCTCCTAAATCCCTGTTTGGAGTATGATAGAGAACACCTGTTTTGTGCTTTCCATCCAAAAGAAAATTCAGTTATATTAAGGGCTTTGCAACCACGTCAGTTACATTGGGCCAGCATCTATGAGTGATTTAATCAGTAGAGAACTTGTTACCAAAATAAGAGTGCTACTATTGGCTGAGCACGGTGGCTCACACCTGTAATCTCAGCTCTTTGGAAGGCCGAGGTGGGCGGATCACGAGGTCAGGAGATCGAGACCATCCTGGCTAATACGGTGAAAAACTGTCTCTACTAAAAATACAAAAAAATTAGTTGGGCGTGGTGGCGGGCGCCGGTAGTGCCAGCTACTCGGGAGGCTGAGGCAGGAGAATGGCGTGAACCTGGGAGGCAGAGCTTACAGTGAGCCGAGGTTGCGCCATTGCACTCCAGCCTGGGGGACAGAGTGAGACTCTGTCTCAAAAAAAAAAAAAAAAAAGAACGGTGCTACTATCACAGAAACCCAATGTATCTGGTACTGGCTTTGTGGGGTAGTAAGATAACCAATATTGAAGACAGAAATATGGAAACACAGGTCTACTGATACTATAGCCCATGTAGTTTTCAATGTTGTGGGTTCTGGGTGTTAGTCTCCTATACTGCCTTTAACTTCATTATTCAGATCACTCATGTCTAAAAAATTTTTTTTAAGTTAAATCTAGAAAGCAATATGTATATTGTTGGTTAATTTGTTTTCCTACTCCTACCCTTTCAGCCAGCACATTTTTTAAAGAATTCTTAGAATTCTTTTGCACTCTTTCATAGAGTAATTCTTGCCTTCAGTGCAAATTATAGACTTAAGCAGAATGATTTTTTTAAAATTTCACACACCCACACAGACACAGATCACACATATGTACAGACACATACATAGTAAAATAAAGTCTAAAGAACAATATAGTATTTCTACCTCAAATACTCTCTTTAGAAGCACTACCATATTTCTTGATTTGTTTCTAGTATTTATCTTCTACAGATTGAGCATCCCTTATCCAAATTGCTTGGGACCAGAATTGTTTCAGATTTCAGATTTTATTTTGAATTTTGGAATATTTGCATATACATAATGAGGTACATTATGGATAGGACCAAAATCTAAACATGAAATTCATTTATGTCTCATATACATTTGTACACATAGCTTGAATATAATTTTATAAAACATTTTCAATAATTTTGCACCATGAAACAAAGTTTTGACTGCATTTTTACTGTGACCCATCACATGAGGTCAGGTGTGGAATTTCCCACTTGTGTCATGTCAGGTATCAAAAAGATTTGGACTTTGGAACATTTTGATTCCAGCTTTTCAGATTAGGGATGCTTGACCTGAAATAGCACATCCCATCCCATTCAAATTAGAAGATTAGTGGTTCTTTTTTTTTTTTTTTTTTTTTTTTTTGTTGAGACAGAGTCTCGCTCTGTCGCCAGGCTGGAGTGCAGTGGCCGGATCTCAGCTCACTGCAAGCTCCGCCTCCCGGTTTACGCCATTCTTCTGCCTCAGCCTCCCGAGTAGCTGGGACTACAGACGCCCGCCACCTCGCCCGGCTAGTTTTTTGTATTTTAGTAGAGACGGGTTTCACCGTGTTAGCCAGGATGGTCTCGATCTCCTGACCTCGTGATCCACCCGTCTCGGCCTCCCAAAGTGCTGGGATTACAGGCTTGAGCCACCGCGCCCGGCCAGATTAGTGGTTCTTGAAAACCATGATTATATGCCTTCTTCCTTGACTCCAGTTATTTTTCACTACTGGTCAATATGCTCCATATCACAAATGTCACCTGCATAATTTTTAATGAAATCTAATACCCCAACACTGTGATCCATAGAAATTTGGCTAATCCTTTCAATTAGATGTATTCTACACTTTCTTCTGAGTCACTATAATAATTTAAAATATTGTATTTCAATAATAATAGCAGAATTATTTTTGAAAAGTAGAAACTGTATTTAAATTTGTAAAATGAAAGTAATAGCTTATGACCCACAGATAACCACTGTTAACATTTTGGGTTCTTTTTCTAGGTTTAGGGGTGTATGTATGTATGTGTGTTGTTCTGTTTACTGATCTTTTTCCTGCTTCTCACCCAACTTCTCAACCCTACCCTGTCACTTTCTGGGTCACTGACACTTAAACAATTGTTGGCTGAGCTCTTCCTGTCTTTGTCTTCATCCATAATCCTATGGTAACTCTAACACATAAAACAAATGAGACATACGAGCACCACCCTATACATTCAAACATATACATTTTCTGACCAATTGTTTCATTGTAATTAATATATCATAATGGATGAGTCTATACAGAATGATTCAGCAGACTTCTAGCTAGCATAAGTAGCAGCAAACACATTCATAATGGGGAAGAGATCACATTTTTATGCTGGTACAGATACAGGGTTTGAACTAGGATGCAGCAGCACAAAGGAAGTAACCTATCTCCCTACCTTATTTTAGGCAAGTGAGGTTTCTCGGTTTTATGAGGCAAACTATGAGGAGGCTTTGTGTGTTTTTAAGGAAGAAACGCTCGTCATTCACAATGGGGGCTAAAGGTATCAGATATTCCCTCCCCCTCCCCTCAGCTACAGTAAGGGCACCTGATTCTTATTTATTCTTGCCCGTGACTCTGGATCTTGAAGTATTGCTAAAACAGAGGTAATTCATAAATTATTCACTGCCATTGCAGCTCAACATTCCAGGAGAAGCAGCTACTAGTTTCCTGTGGCAGTAGTACTGGAAGTTCTTCCAGATTCTTTCTGTGTTGAAACATCACTTTGTTTTATGCTGCTGGATTCGCTAAGTTTCTGACCATACTTTAACCAGGGAATTTCTAGGCTTACTTTTCCCAGTAAGTGTCTGATTATCAATGGGAAACAGAGTTTATACAAAATAAAACTATGAAGGAGTATGGATAGAGCTCTAGCCGTCCCTTGAGACATCTCCATATACTTCCACTTCTAGAGCTAAAGTTAATGGAAGGCTGCCCCAACACTTTACAAGCAAGGGCTTGTATTTCTCAGGAGAGAATATTTGGGTAAGCTTACCAGGTAAAGCCTTCTGTTATAGTGAATTGTTGACTGAAGGCAAAGGGTACCTTGAAGAGATGGTGGAGGTGGAAATTAATACATTTTAACTATGGTTGCATAAATGTATACAGAAATAAAGATCATAACCTCTACTCATACTGCCTTCATGTTTTATCACGAATGTATTTGTATACTTTATATTTTTTCTTCCTCTCCATTTCTTCGATTCCATATAATATTAATGTAGTATCATAATAGAACTAGAGCACAATGGACATTGCACAGTGATCCTGGGCCCCAAGGTGAATGTAGTAACTAATGAGACTTTGAGTAATTTCCCTTAGGAAGTGGATGTATGCTTTTTTGGTTGTATAAAGAATAGTTATATTAGGATTGAGCCACCTTATGGGAGTAGTGAGAGGTGTTAGTAGCATAAGAAAAATGTAGATGTACATTTGTACATTTACATTTGTACAGATTCTTTTGTTTATTTTTGTCTATAAATCATCTAAATGTTCTTTTTCTGGGGAAATACCTTTGGCCTGTTTTGAGTTATTAACCATGTCTTAACAAAAATTTAGAGGGATCAAAAAATTTTCACTTCAACTACTGGGATATAGAGCCAGTCGTTTGATGCTTATGTTAGTACTTCTAAAGTGATACCAGGACAAAAGGCAATAAGTCATTCACAGTGGTGTTGAGTCCAAGAATGGCAGCAGCAAATTTCCAGTGATAGCAGTGTCAAAGATGGCCATATATGTGGCATTGTCTACTGAGCTTCTGCTACCTAGCCTGCTTTGATATCTACCCATTTTCTGAGCTTGGTCCCAGATTTCTTCATGTAGATTCATGAGTTACCAACGATCCTTCCAGTGAGTATCTTTGTTGTTCTTAATAGCAATGGTCTCAGTCGCACACCAGAATAAGAATTCCAATATATTTAGTTTGTCTCAGTAACTCTCACTTTACAAATGTAAGAGTTTCTTTTTTTTTTTTTGAGACAGAGTCTCACTCTGTTACCCAGGCTGCAGTGCAATGGTATGACCTTGGTTCACTGCAGCCTCCAACTTCTGCCTCCCAGGTTCAAGCTATTCTTCTCCCTCAGCCTCCCAAGTAGTTGGGACTACAGGCACGCACCACCACGCCTGGCTAGTTTCTGGTATTTTTAGTAGAGACGGGGTTTCACTATATTGGCCAGGCTGGTCTCAAACTCCTGACCTCGTGGTCCACCTGCATCGGCCTCCCAAAGTGCTGGGATTACAGGCATGTGCCACACCTGGCTATAAGAGATCTTTTTAAAGCTCAAGAAGTAGGCTTTTTGTCTTAATCATCTGTCAAATGGATATAATATTTATCTATCATGAAAGTTTCAAACATAAATGGATGTGATATACCCAGAACAGTGCCTGGGCCATAGTAAGTGTTAGATAAGTGTTTGCTGTTATTATTCATTATTTTCCATGCTAGGAACTTTCAGCTTTGGGGAAAAATGGAAGGGAATGCTTCAGAGGCTGCTAATCAGAAGGCACAATAAATTGAAGTTCAGGCATGATACTTTGCCTGTACAGCCCTATGCCACTCATCTTACCCTGTCTTTTGTTCCTGTCATTTACCTATTTGTTTAATTGTCCCACTTACGTTATA
The DNA here is from genome assembly GCF_009764315.1 of Trachypithecus francoisi. Classification (NCBI taxonomy): domain Eukaryota; kingdom Metazoa; phylum Chordata; class Mammalia; order Primates; family Cercopithecidae; genus Trachypithecus; species Trachypithecus francoisi. Next base: position 35,751,632 of record NW_022681457.1, on the reverse strand, counting down.
AAGTCTTTACAGTCAGAAAATGTGTGTTACCATCTTTCTGTTGACAACCTTCTCTAGCATTGTGCTACACATTGCAATGGTCCATAATAATCTTTCACAGATATCTTCCTTGGCTATGATGTAGTGTGTAACAAAGTTGGAAGATTTTTTAGAGCCTACATTCAAAAAGAACAAAGAATCTCTTTATATATTTTTTTACTTTTATTATAAATATGTATATTGAAATGATTAAACAACTATTTGCTCTTTTCTGTAGTTTCTTATCTTCCCCATTTGTCACCTTTATGGATTCTTTCTCTGCTAAATAGACACTTTCTCAGGCCATTCAAATCTTATCTAAATACATAAACATCCTTTCTTGTGTTTTACGTATCAATTCTATGAAATCAGACTTCCATTTCATCTTATGACCCTGTAATGAAAACATCTTCAACAAAATCACTAATAACCTCCTTCTTGCTAAGTCAAATCTACATCTTTTAGCCTGTATGTTGCTGGAATTTTCAGAAGCATTCACTACTATTAATTTTGCCCTCTTTGACACATCTTTTTCCATCTCAATTTCCATGACACCACATACTGCTCTTTATATCCTTTCTTACCCTTCTTTTTTTCCTCCTGTTATTTTTTCCTTGAATGTTGGTGCTATCATGTTTGTAAACTAAATGTTTGTGTCTCATTAAAAGTTATATGTTGAAGCCTGATCCCTCAAGTGATCATATTTAAAGGTGGGGCCTTTAGGAGATGATTAGGTCATAAGGGCAGAGTCCTAATGAATGGGATTATTGCTCATAAAAGAGGCCCGAGAGAGTTCCCTCACCCCTTCTGCTATGTGAAGATACAGCAAGAAGACAGCCATCTATGAACACGAGGAAGCAAGCCCTCACCAGACAATGAATCTGCCAGTGCCTTAATATTGAACTCCCAAGCCTCTAGGGATATGAGAAATAAATTTCTGTTATTCATATACCGCTAAGTCTATAGTATTTATAGCATCCTGAACAGACTACTGCATCATTCTCCCATATATAGCTTTATTCTCAATTTGTATGTTTCCTGGTTCACAGCATGCAAGGTCATGATTTTTGACATTGCCCATAATTACATTGCCCATGTTCTAACAGGTCCTAACAGCATCTCTCCTGAGTTCCAGACATATTTCTAATCATCCACCGAACATGTTCACTTGGATAACCCACATGGCACTCAAACTCAACATGCTACAGACTAAAATCATAGATCTTCCCTTCCAGAACCTGTGCTGCAGGTCACCCTTAACATAATTCTCCACTGTATGTCTTATATAACCAAATCTTTTGCATCCTCTTATCTCATGGCTCTTAAAACTCTCCTCTGAATCTCCAATGACAATGTTTAGTTCTTGCTGTTTCTTTCTTCAAATCTATTCTGCATATCCTGAAATGGAAATCAACTCTTCGGTCATATCCCCACTGCAATAGGATAAAGTTAAAAACAACAACAACAATAACAACAAACAAACAAACAAACCTTTCCACGTAGCAGGAAAGAAAAAAAAAATTCTTAATGGCCTTGACAGTTCCTACCTTTCCAGCTTCTCCTGCCATCAGAAGTCTCATGCCCCATGTTCCAGCTATCAGATTATTCAGTTCTCTAATTCCTCTTCCTCAAGTGCCCTTATGCTTTTGTCTGCTTAGAGAACTTCTGATTGATCTTCTAGAGTCAAGGGACATGCTCTGAAAGTCTTTTATCCAGTGCTTCTGTGCATGCCTTTATTATATTATTGTATTATTATATTACTTATTACTTGGCATTACAACAAATTGATTATATGCTGCTCCACACATTTGACTGTGGATTCCCTGTATTTTAATTTGTTTATCCCCAATGCTTAATAAAACAAGAAAGAGGGGTATCTTTTAATTTCCTGTGTGTACTATTTGCCTTTGGAATGACATCAAGAACAAATAATTCCCTTTACATATTTTAATTGTTTGTACTAAAATTTTCTGTCCTATGTAGAGGTCAAAGATTGATAAATATATCTTATAGATGGACAAAATTGAGATACGAACATTCAGTGCCACTAAAAACTCTAATTTGCTTCATTATTTGCATTGACTATCTAAACTATTCTGCTGAGGAATCAACTTTTAGGTTAAAAGCCCTATTTATAATAATTTCAAAAACCTCCTATTTTCCCTTCTTTCCTACATTTAGAGAAAAAAAAAATACAAAGTTGAAAGCTGACTTTTTTAAGAATTTTACTTCTAAAAATGTGGTTCTTCAGATAAAGAAGAAGAGTGATTATGAGAGTTAATAAAGAATGAAGTACTTTATCATCGCTTTAGAAAGAGAGTTTCTAACATGCTACCTGCATGTGTAATTGTTAACCATACTTTTCCTGGCCACCCCTTTTGCCTCCTCCTGCCATCCTTCTAGCCAGAATGGATCTGTATAAAAATGCCAACCGCTCTCATGATTTACACAATAAAGTACTTTGGAGAAGAAGAAAGTCACCTGGTAATCATACAGATACTGTTTTTTAATTTTTTTTTTTTTTTTTTTGGTGGTGGTTGTTCATTTGATAGGCTAGCTCCAAAAATTCATCAGCATAGGTGAATATGGTATAGGTAATTTGCCTCAGAGTACACTATGTGGCCTCTGAGATGAACTGGACCTTGTGAAAATGACTGACCTGTACAGTAGAAATCTTTAGACAGTGACCTTGTTCACCTGATATTGATATGTGGTAAAGGTCTCTATTACAAGGTGATCTTATTATATGAAACAAATACATCATAAAATGTATTTTGCATGTGTGTTCCTAAGTCTGTGGGTGTGTATATGTGTTTCCATGTATATGTGAATATATAGGTGCCAGTCTCCAAGGTGCCAGCTCTCCAAATGAGAGCTATTGAAAATGACTCAAGCTCACAACATCAGTGGCTTGAACACCCAGGCAAAGGAAACATCTTTTGGACCCAGTAACCTAAAGAGGGAAATATGCATGGTCCTTGCCTAGGCCACAAGGGGAGAAGGTTTTTTTTTTACTGTTTACTTTTGGAGAACTAGATAAATAACTGGTAAAACACAAAAATAAAGCCAAATGCCAGGTAAATGTAGTAATGTAAAAGATCAGTTAGAGCTAGATCTAGGTTTTTATGGGGCCTGAAGCTTATTCAACTTGAGAGGATTCTCTTTTGGAAAAATAATACGAATTATCAAGTTAAGTATAGGGCCTTGGAAGGGGACCATAATATGAGGGATACTGAAGGTTAAGCCTCATTATCTTCACTATAAATCTGCCTATACAAACTGAGAATCTGAAAGTCTCTTCAAGATGAAGGAAATTATTCATGAGAAAGAGTATTGTCAGAGGTGTAGAACCTTCTTTTATCTTCTCATGAATAGAGGTTGTCACCAACCAGGCAAAAACTAAAAGGTTATATTTGTATAATATGCAATACTTCTCAATTGATACACATAGTTCCTAGAAGTCAAGAAATGTATGAATTGATATATTATATCCCCTACTCTTCATATCAACACTTCCTCTATCATTTCAGGATAATTCCATCATGTTTAACAGCCTGACACTGTCAGACGAGGGTAACAGACTCTACTGTCAGTGACTTAGCCCAGTTTAGTTCATTTCTCACTGATACTCCATGTCCACAGTAACTAAGGAAGACATCACTGTTTTATAGCATCAGTGTCTTATAGGTGGTCTATGATGCTGCTATGGCAAAGAAAGAACATGGTAGAAAGGAGGGGGCCCAACAGCCCTTAAATGGTTTGGCTCCAAAATAACAGGTCAAGTCTGCTCAGAGAGCTTAGCCAGAACTTTTCACATGGCTTCACCTAATACAAGAGCTTTTGGAAATGCTGAGGAGCAGATAAATGTTTTAGGGAGCAAGGCCAGCCAAGTTCATCTCTAATATAGAGAATATTTATGGAGGCATTATCTTTAACCAGCCATCACAAGGGAACTTCATTTCAAATACACACACACACACACACACACGCACAGAGAGAGAGAGAGAGAAAACAGGTCCTCAAATAATATAGCTTCATTCAACAGAATTTCCTTATAAAACTGATGAGAAAAAAAAATTGATTCCCGGCTAGGGCCACTGTCTATGGGGAGTTTGTAGGTTCTGCCCATGTATTTGTGGATTTTCTCCATTTTGGTGTCCTCTCACATCCCAAAGCTGTGCACATTAAGTGAATTGCCTGTCTTTATGGTCTCAGTTTGAGTGAGTGTGGATGTGCATGTGCGTGCCCTCCAGTGGAATATTAGCTTGTCCAGGGTGGGTTCCCAGGATAGCCTCCAGCTACCCACTAGAATAAATGGGTTGGATAATGACAGAATGAGTACAAATTATTGTCAAATAAAAATTTTTAAAGTATACAATAATCATACAAATGTATAACAATAAATGATGCTGTACAAAAGCACTCAGTGAGCTTGCCATATTTGTCATTGTTTTTGAACTGTGTGGTGATAGGAAGTACTCTTCACAGTTTTCACTTTGCAAACATTTTGATTTAACCCACCACTACGATGACCACCGTCATTCACTGATTCACCAAAATTGAGTAAGTAATGATCTTACTTGTTTTATTCTTTCTTATATGCATGTATAGCTCACTGTTATTTCAATATTTAATATTAGAAGTATTTTGTCTTTATTTAGAAGTTTGGTGATGTGTTTGTGACCAGAAATATGCCATAAGAACTTAACTATTTTTAAAAATATATATATTATTTATTTATTTTTGAAACAGAGTTTCACTCTGTCACCCAGGTTGGAGTGCAGTGATGTGATCTCGACTCACTGCATCCTCGGCCTCCCAGGTTTAAGCAGTTCTCTGCTTCAGCCTCCCAAGTAGTTGGGATTACAGGCACCCACCACCATACCCGGCTAATTTTTTTTTTATACTTTTAGTAGAGACGAGGTTTCACCATCTTGGACAGGCTGATCTTGAACTCCTGACCTCGTGATCCACCCACCTCAGCCTCCCAAAGTGCTGGGATTACAGGTGTGAGCCACCATGCCTGGCCTATTTTTTATTCTTTATTATTATACTTTAAGTTCTGGGGTACATGTGCACAATGTGCTGTTTTGTTACATAGGTATACATGGGCCATGTTGGTTTGCTGCACTCATCAACTTGTCATCTACATTAGATATTTCTCCTAATGCTATCCCTCCCCAGCCTCACACCCATGACAGGCCTCAGTGTGTGATGCTCCCCTCCCTGTGTCCATGTGTTCTCATTGCTCAACTCCCACTTATGAGTGAGAATATGCAGTGTTTGGTTTTCTCTTCTTGTGTTACTTTGCTGAGAACGATGGTTTCCAGTTTCATCCATGTCCCTGCAAAGGACATGAACTCATCCTTTTTACGGCTGCATAGTATTTAATGGTGTACATCTGCCATGTTTTCTTTATTATTATTATTATTATTATTATACTTTAAGTACTAGGGTACATGTGCATAACGTGCAGGTTTGTTACAAATGTATACTTGTGCCATGTTGGTGTGCTGCACCCATCAACTTGTCAGCACCCATCAACTCGTCATTTACATCAGGTATAACTCCAAATTCAATCCCTCCCCCCCTCCCCCTCCCCATGATAGGCCCCGGTGTGTGATGTTCCCCTTCCAGAGTCCAAGTGATCTCATTGTTCAGTTCCCACCTATGAGTGAGAATATGCGGTGTTTAGTTTTCTGTTCTTGTGATAGTTTGCTAAGAATGATGGTTTCCAGCTGCATCCATGTCCCTACAAAGGACACAAACTCATCCTTTTTTATGGCTGCATAGTATTCCATGGTGTATATGTGCCACATTTTCTTAATCCCGTCTGTCACAGATGGACATTTGGGTTGATTCCAAGTCTTTGCTATTGTGAATAGTGCCGCAATAAACATATGTGTGCATGTGTCTTTACAGCAGCATGATTTATGATCCTTTGGGTATATACCCAGTAATGGGATGGCTGGGTCATATGGTACATCTAATTCTAGATCCTTGGGGAATTGCCATACTGTTTTCCATAATAGTTGAACTAGTTTTCAATCCCACCAACAGTGTAAAAGTGTTCCGATTTCTCCACATCCTCTCCAACACCTGTTGTTTCCTGACTTTTTAATGATTGCCATTGTAACTGGTGTGAGATGGTATCTCATTGTGGTTTTGATTTGCATTTCTCTGATGGCCAGTGATGATGAGCATTTTTTCATGTGTCTGTTGGCTGTGAATGTCTTCTTTTGAGAAATGTCTGTTCATATCCTTTGCCCACTTTTTGATGGGGTTGTTTGTTTTTTTCTTGTAAATTTGTTTGAGTTCTTTGTAGATTCTGGATATTAGCCCTTTGTCAGATGAGTAGATTGCAAAAATTTTCTCCCATTCTTTAGGTTGCCTGTTCACTCTGATGGTAGTTTCTTTTGCTGTGCAGAAGCTCTTTAGTTTAATTAGATCCCATTTGTCAATTTTGGCTTTTGCTGCCGTTGCTTTTGGTGTTTTAGAGATGAAGTCCTTGCCCATGCCTATGTCCTGAATGGTACTACCTAGGTTTTCTTCTAGGGTTTTTATGGTATTAGGTCTAACATTTAAGTGTCTAATCCATCTTGAATTAATTTTTGTATAAAGAGTAAGGAAAGGATCCAGTTTCAGCTTTCTACTTATGGCTAGCCAATTTTCCCAGCACCATTTATTAAATAGGCAATCCTTTCCCCATTTCTTGTTTCTCTCAGGTTTGTCAAAGATCAGATGGCTATAGATGTGTGATATTATTTCTGAGAACTCTGTTCTGTTCCATTGGTCTATATCTCTGTTTTGGTACCAGTACCATGCTGTTTTGGTTACTGTAGCCTTGTAGTATAGTTTGAAGTCAGGTGGCAAGAGGCCTCCAGCTTTGTTCTTTTGACTTAGGATTGTCTTGGCTATGAGGGGTCTTTTTTGGTTCCATATAAACTTTAAAGCAGTTTTTTTCAATTCTGTGAAGAAACTCATTGGTAGCTTGATGGGGATGGCATTGAATCTATAAATAACCTTGGGCAGTATGGCCATTTTCACAATATTGATTCTTCCTATCCATGAGCATGGTATATTCTTCAATTTGTTTGTGTCCTCTTTTATTTCACTGAGCAGTGGTTTGTAGTTCTCCTTGAAGAGGTCCTTTACATCCCTTGTAAGTTGGATTCCTAGGTATTTTATTCTCTTTGAAGCAATTGTGTATGGAAGTTCATTCATGATTTGGCTCTCTGTTTGTCTGTTATTGGTGTATAAGAATGCTTGTGATTTTTGCACATTAATTTTGTATCCTGAGACTTTGCTGAAGTTGCTTATCAGCTTAAGGAGATTTTGGGCTGAGACAATGGGGTTTTCTAAATATACAATCATGTCATCTGCAAACAGGGACAATTTGACTTCTTCTTTTCCTAACTGAATACCCTTGATTTCTTTCTCTTGCCTGATTGCCCTAGCCAGAACTTCCAAGACTATGTTGAATAGGAGTGGTGAGAGAGGGCATCCCTGTCTTGTGCCAGTTTTCAAAGGGAATTTTTCCAGTTTTTGCCTATTCAGTATGATATTAGCTGTGGGTGTGTCATAAATAGCTCTTATTATTTTGAGGTACGTTCCATTAATACCAAATTTATTGAGCGTTTTTAGCAAGAAGGGCTGTTAAATTTTGTCAAAGGCCTTTTCTGCATCTATTGAGATAATCATGTGGTTCTTGTCTTTGGTTCTGTTTATATGCTGGATTACGTTTATTGATTTGTGAATGTTGAACCAGCCTTGCATCCCAGGGATGAAGCCCACGTGATCATGGTGGGTAAGCTTTTTGATGTGCTGCTGAATCCGGTTGGCCAGTATTTTATTGAGGATTTTTGCATTGATGTTCATCAGGGATATTGGTCTAAAATTCTCTTTTTTTGTTGTGTCTCTGCCAGGCTTTGGTATCAGGATGATGTTGGCCTCATAAAATGAGTTAGGGAGGATTCCCTCTTTTTCTATTGATTGCAATAGTTTCAGAAGGAATGGTACCAGCTCCTCCTTGTACCTCTGGTAGAATTCAGCTGTGAATCCATCTGGTCCTGGACTTTTTTTGGTTGGTAGGCTATTAATTATTGCCTCCATTTCAGAGCCTGCTATTGGTCTTTTCAGGGATTCAACTTCTTCCTGGTTTAGTCTTGGAAGAGTGTAAGTGTCCAGGAAATTATCCATTTCTTCTGGATTTTCTAGTTGATTTGCGTAGAGGTGTTTATAGTATTCTCTGATGGTAGTTTGTATTTCTGTGGGGTCAGTGGTGATATCCCCTTTATCATTTTTTATTGCATCTGTTTGATTCTTCTCTCCTTTCTTCTTTATTAGTCTTGATACCAGTCTGTCAATTTTGTTGATCTTTTCATAAAACCAACTCCTGGATTCATTGGTTTTTTGGAGGATTTTTTGTGTCTCTATCTCCTTCAGTTCTGCTCTGATCTTAGTTATTTCTTGCCTTCTGCTAGCTTTTGAATGTGTTTGCTCTTGCTTCTCTAGTTCTTTTAATTGTGATGTTAGAGTGTCAATTTTAGATCTTTCCTGCTTTCTCTTGTGGGCATTTAGTGCTATAAATTGCCCTCTACACACTGCTTTAAATGTGTCCCAGAGATTCTGGTATGTGGTATCTTTGTTCTCATTGGTTTCAAAGAACATCTTTATTTCTGCCTTCATTTTCTTATGTACCCAGTAGTCATTCAGGAGCAGGTTGTTCAGTTTCCATGTAGTTGAGCAGTTTTGATTGAGTTTCTTAGTCCTGAGTTCTAGTTTGATTGCACTGTGGTCTGAGAGACAGTTTCTTATAGTTTGCTGGAGGTTCACTCCAGACCCTGTTTGCCTGGGTATCACCAGGGGAGGCTTCAGAATAGCAAATATTGCTGCCTGATCCTTCCTCTGGAAGCTTAGTCCCAGAGGGGCACCCCTCAGGTGACAGCCAGAGCTCTCCTCTATGAGGTATCTGTCAGCCCCTATTGGGAGATGTCTCCCAGTCAGGCTACACAGGGGTCAGTGATCCACTTGAAGAGGTAGTCTGTCCATTATCAGAGCTCAAATACTGTACTAGGAGAACCACTGCCCTCTTCAGAACTGTCAGGCAAGGACATTTAAGTCACTGAAGCTGTGCCCAAAGCTTCCCCTTCTCCAAGGTGCTCTGTCCCAGGGAGACTGGGACTGCTGCCTTTTGTTCAGAGATGCCCTGCCCACAGAGGTGGAATCTCGAGAGTCAGTCAGCCTTGCTGAGCTATGGTGGACTCTGCCCAGTTCAAACTTCCCTGTGACTTCGTTCACACTGTGAGCATAATGCTGCCCAGTCAAGCCTTAGCAGTGGCAGATGCCCTTCCCCCTGCCAAGCTCCAGAATTTTCAGGTTGATCTCAGACTGCTGTGCTAGCCGTGAGGATTTCAAGCCAATGGATCTTAGCTTGCTGGGCTCCATGGGCATGGGACCCACTGAGCTAGGCACTGGTAGGAATCTCTTGGTCTGCCTGCTACAAAGGCCATGGGAAAAGTGCAGTATCTGGGCAGCAGTGTGTCATTCCTCACAGTATAGCCTCTCACGGCTTCCCTTGGCTAGGAAAGGAAAATCCCCTGACCCCTTGTGCTTCCCAGGTGAGGCGATACCCTGCCCTGCTTCAGCTCACCCTCCATGGGCTGCAGTCACTGTCTAACCAGTCCGAATGAGATGAACCAGGTATCTCAGTTGAAAATGTAGAAATCACCCATCTTCTCTGTCAGTCTCGCTGGGAGCTGAAAACTGGAGGTGTTCCTATTCGACCATCTTGCCAGAAATCCTCTCCATAACTCTTTTCTAGTATCAATTAACCTTTGGTAAAATTGATTTTGTTACTTTGTTTTCCTTAAAGTCACAGTTTCTAAGAATCTATTGACAGTGTTAAGTGAGGACTTTATGTATGTGTATGTGTATATATATGTGTGTACATGTGTGCATACATATATATATGTGTAAATTTAGGATCAGTGCCATCTACATTTAGAAATTTAAATAGTGATTGGCATATATGAGAACTTAAGAATGTTTGTTGAGTAAGTGAAAGATTAATGAGTGAATAGAGAATATTCATGATGACTGTAATTCTTGGAAGATGAAAAAAGAAGCATATGTTCCTAAAGTTCCAGCAAGAAAGCCCCAGTACTATAATATAATTCTGCCTTTTTTCTCCATAACTCTTTTCAGGTCTGGCCTGCTTGTGGCTCTTGCTAAATAAAATTACTTATATTTCAAAAGTCTTATATTCTGTCAAGTGAGCCAAATTTAGCAAATAATTTGAACTCAGGATTCTTACTAAGATTGTCATTTTTAAACCAGCAAAAGAATTGACCTTGAGAAATTAAATTAAAAAATATATAATGTTAGGCCGAGAGAGAAATTGAGGTGAACTACAGATTATGTGGCACTTGACTTGCCAGGAGCTGAGAAGGAGAGCTAAGCAAATGGAAACTAAAAAATTAGTATCCATATTTTCTTGGCTGCAACCACCTAAAGTTTTCTTTAGAAAAGGGAATTGTATAATTCTAATGAGTAAGTTTTCATAATTATTCTATTAAACAACCTACTCATCTGACAAAGGGCTAATATCCAGAATCTACAAAGAACTCAAACAAATATACAAGAAAAAAACAAACAACCCCATCAAAAAGTGGGCAAAGGATATGAACAGACATTTCTCAAAAGAAGACATCCATACAGCCAACAGACACATGAAAAAATGCTCATCATCACTCGCCATCAGAGAAATGCAAATCAAAACCACAATGAGATACCATCTCACACCAGTTAGAATGGCAATCATTAAGAAGTCAGGAAACAACAGTGTTGGAGAGGATGTGGAGAAATAGGAACACTTTTACACTGTTGGTGGGATTGTAAACTAGTTCACCATTATGGAAAACAGTATGGCGATTCCTCAAGGATCTAGAACTAGATGTACCATATGACCCAGCCATCCCACTACTGGGTATATACCCAAAGGATTATAAATTACTCTACTACAAAGACACATGCACACGTATGTTTATTGCGGCACTATTCACAATAGCAAAGACTTGGAATCAACCCAAATGTCCATCTGTGACAGACTGGATTAAGAAAATGTGGCACATATACACCATGGAATACTATGCAGCCATCAAAAAGGATGAGTTTGCATCCTTTGTAGGGACATGGATGCAGCTGGAAACCATCATTCTTAGCAAACTATCACAAGAAGAGAAAACCAAACACCGCATGTTCTCACTCATAGGTGGGAACTGAACAATGAGATCACTTGGACTCGGGAAGGGGAACATCACACACTGGGGCCTATCATGGGGAGGGGGGAGGAGGGAGGGATTGCATTGGGGAGTTATACATGATATAAACGTCATGCACATGTACCCTAGAACTTAAAGTATAATAAAAAAAATAAAAAATAAAAATAAATAAAAAAAAAAAAAAAAAGAATATTCATTTGGGTGGTATACAGATATATTCACTGCTTTAGCTGTTTTTAAAATATATTGAAGGCCGTTATTCTTAGCAAACTAATGTAGGAACAGAAAACCAAATACTGCATGTCCTCACTAATAAGTGGAAGCTAAAAGATGAGAATTAGTGGGCACAAAGAAAGGAACTACAGACACTGGAACCTATTGGAGGGTGAAGGGTGGCAGTAGGGAGAGGATCAGGGAAAATGATTAATGGGTACTAGGCGTAATACCTGAGTGATGAAATTATCTGTAAAACAAACCCCCATGACATGTGTAACAAACTTGCACATGTACCCCTGAACTTAAAATAAAAGTTAAAATAAATAAATAAATAAATAACATTTTTCTCATTATGTATTTTCCCTTTGTAATGTTATCAACACTATTTATTTGTCATGCAAATGTATGTTATCAACATTTAAAATGAATTTATTTCTACTAGAATACACTTCATAATGGTGAGTTGTATAATGTAGCTTATTACATTACAACACTATTTGAGGAACTTTTTATCTTTTATGTCTCACTAGCTCAGGACACTAAGGACACTTAGGACACTCACTAGTTTAGGACACTGTCCTAAAATATTGTGCATGAATTTTTCCCCTCTGTTTTCACTACTCTTTCCAAAGAATTGCAAGTTCCAGCACAGTTCACCTGATTTTGCCTTTCTTTTCCTCTAAATTACAGGCAATATCTTTGTTCTTAAGTACTAGCTTTCCCTTGAAAAGACTAGCTTTTACCCTTTTTTCATGGTGTGTGAGTCTATCACCACATAAGAGCCATGGGGAACCATTTCCACTAATGGACTCTACTCCCCAGTGCAGTTAATTTCACCCTTGTGGTCAGAAAGAGTTAATTTCCTTTACCACCAGGGTTTTAACACAGACACTAGGGAGAAGATGATACCCTGTGTTTTTCCAGAATGGATGTCTTACAAGTCATTAACAATTTTATCTCCCAGAAATTTTTTAGGTATTTTTTTTTTTTTTTTTTTTTTTGTCTCTAGAAACTTTAAACATATACAACATGCAACCATTGCTCTTTAAAGGGCATCTCAACAGATTTGATTTTCTGATATATTTTTGCCTTTCAAACAACGTGATGAGTTGCTTCATTAATCTCTTGGTCTTCCTGCCTCTCCTCCATCTGGCATCTCTAGCAGATGGAGGCAGAGTTGCTCAGATATAAAAGGACAGACTCCAACTACAAATATATCATAAAGATAACAAAGATACTTTGTGATTATTGGACAGTAAAAATTACATAAATTCCATCTATTATTTTTCTTATAGCTATTATTAAATATGGAATTTTACAATGTAATTTGGTACATAAACTGTGACTAGTGATTCTGGTTCATGCATTTATTCAACATACATTTGTTGAATATCTACTATGTGCCATGAAAGTAGCTTGGGATAAAATGAGGGTAAAATAAGACATAATCTTTTTTATCAAAATGTATATAAGTAATAGTTTCTAAGATACTGAGTATTGAGGATACATATTATAAAACTTATGGCAGACAGATTTTCATAAATGCTCCATGCTTCTGTCCTTCTACCCTTCACACAGAAATCCTTTGTAAAGCCCTCTCAAGTAAACTCTATCTAACTTAACTTAGTATGCATCAGAATCATTCTGTAGCAATTAACCAATGCATTTATCCAGAAACAAAATCTTACTGAGCAACTACTATAAGCAATAGATTGTACTTGGCCTATGATGAATGCAAAGGACTATAAGGCAATACTTCTTCTTTCAAGGAATTAAAAAAGAAAAAAAAACTTGATTAGATTAAAAACATACACAAAATAGTAAATTACAGTTAAAGAGAATATGTGGTAGATCTCAACTAACTCAGGCAGAAATATCTTCTCGTATCTCCATTTGAAAGATTGTTAGGCACCTTAAGCTATAACCAAATGCACCCTCACCTCCTCCTTCACCCCATGGGGACTGCTTTCCTCTAGGGTCCCATCATCCAAGGCAGACACCGAAGCATCATCCTAGATCCCACTGTTCCACTGTCCTGTTCATCAAAGCAATCTACAGCCCATTTCCAGTTAAAATACTTAAAATCCATTTCTTTGGTACTTCTTTCCATCACGACTTCAGACCTTCATCATCTTTCACCTGGATGTACTGCAATGAAGCCCATTAACCCTTCTCCTTCCAGCTTTTCTGGCCCCACACCTCAGATTCATCGTCTTTCTAAAATATAAATATGTACTTACACTCCTTAGTTAAAAAATAAATGCTTAGTGCCTCCCCCATTGCTTTCAGGTTAAATACCCAAGCAACTTAGCATCTGAGAGAAAGCCCTTTAAATTTTAGTTTCTTCATCTGCCTTCACCCTCATCTCCACCAGGCATTTATTTTGTGTTCTAGTCACATACAGCCACTCTGAACATGGTGCTCCATGAGCCTAGAGGGTTCTGCACCCACAAGCTACTGGTCTTGGCTTACCCATATTCATAATTAAGAGGCTGCCTCCATATAACTAACTTGGAAATGTTTCTGTCTCACTCCACCTCCCTGCTTCCATTTGAGCCTGGTGTCCCTCCCATATACGCATAGGGCCCTATACATCTCTGTTATTATTTTTTATCATATAGCAATATATTTTCCCATTGACTTTATTTTCATAGACTTTAAGGTTCTTGAGGGTACAGAGCTGCCTTCTTATCATTTTCTCATCAGTAAGCAACACAGTACTTGATATATAATGAGAACTTGGTAAACATTTGTTGAATCAGTAAATACCAGTGATGCTCAGGAGAGTGAGAAGTGACTTTTCATATAAAGACTTACTGGATATAAAACCAGATATGATGCAAACAACTTAGCACACATCGTCAGACACAGAAGCTGCTCAGTAAATGCTAGTTCTCTTTCCCTTGAATTGCCTCCTAAAAATTGGTTGCAATTACATAGATGAAGGTGAGAAAGTAGGGCTTTATAAGTTGAAGAGAGTGTGTCAGTCTTAGCTTGGTAAGGTATTTTGGGAATAAAGCTGGTTTATTAGAGGATTTAGGGTTTAAAGAATGTGTAAGGAGTTGAAGGGGAAATGCCTGAGAGCACAACTAGAGGACTGGACAACCATCACTCATTACTGCAACCTGAAGCACAGGTGGAGACACTGGAGCACAAGCACTCCAGGAAGCCTGAGCACCCCACATGGGAGAACAAGGGAGTCTCAGTTTCACTTTCACCTTCCAAATGGTGTTAATGTTTCCCCAAAGGCCAACTGTACCAGCACTCCTGGAGAAGCACATCTAGGAAAATGTAGTTCGCAGCACTCAGGAAGTTGTGCTCTGCTACTGGTGCTGGTGGTGGCACTGGTGATACTTATGCTGCCCAGCTGATAACAGTCTAAAACAGGGAGAAAGGTACAAAAGAAAAGGATAATCGTGTGCTGAGGTCAGAGGGTAAATATAGGCAGTATAACAGGAAAAAAAAAATTGTTCAGAATAGATTAGCCAGGTGAAGCAATTTCAGAGCTTGTGTGGGAAAATGGGAAAACCTTGGACTTAGGACTTGGAATAATTTGTTCTTAATCCATACTCTGCCATTATTAGCTATATGACCTGACTAAACACTTAATTTCTCTAAGCCTGAGTTACTTCACGTGGAAAACGGCCAAACCCTGCATGCGGGGTTGTCAGAAGGAATAAGTGAGACTGCATGTAAAGCTCCAGGGCTTGGTATGCATTAGGCATTCTGTAAAATTAACTACCATGTTATTGTTATAGCTGCTTGGGTTTTCATGACCCTTTGGAAATTTGTTGCTCCTAATATTATTAGCAATGGAATCCTAATGAATGTTTTTTGAACAAAGAAATGAACACATTTCTCTATAATTAATTTGGTCCTTGAGCTTGTTAAATATGTGTAAAGTGTTTCTCTAGTGTCCCATATATTTCCATAGGTGTGTGTATTATATAAATCTCATTAGATTGCATGTGCATTGAAGGCAGAAGCAAATGCTCCTCTTATATCGTTCTACAGTATCTAATGCAATCTGATACTGTGTACACAGTTGATGACTGATGGGTGTAGTTAACAGCACCAACTGTAACAATTTCTGGCTCATATCAGCTGTAATAAGTTTCCCAAGCTGGAAATGAGAAAAAATGGAGAAAGAATAACATTTTCTGTATTTGAAATGAATTGGCCTACTATGAAAAATGGCTGAAACAGGCCTGGCATGGTGGCTTATGCCTGTAATCCCAGTACTTTGGGAGGTCGAGGCAGGTGGATCATGATGTCGGGAGATGGAGACCATCATAGCCAACACGGCAAAACACCGTCTCTACTAATACAAAATTTTGCTAAATACAAAAACTTGCTGGGTGCAGTGGTGGGCACCTATAGTCCCAGCTACTTAGGAGACTGAGGAAGGAGAATTACTTGAACTTGGAAGGTGGAGGTTACAGTGGGCCGAGATTGCACCACTACACTCCAGGCTAGGCGACAGAGTGAGACATCATCCCCTGCCCCCCAAAAAAAAAAAAGAAGAAAAATAGCTAAAACAGGTAAAGGTAAAAAATATGAAATGAATTGCAAAGGCAAAACTCGAGTAAACATAAAAATAACTTGTATTCTTTGCTTTTAACCTTAGCTACATGGGTAGGCCAAAAATGATCACAAGAACAAGATTTCAGCTGACCTTGTCATACTTGAAACTATAAAAGTATCTATGAAAACTTTCATTTTTAGGTCACAGCAGTATATTTTTCATATAATTTAAAAAATCTATACTCTTCTTCTTTTTTTTTTTTTTTTAATTTTGAGGCAGAGTCTTGCTCTTGTCACCCAGGCTGAAGTACAATGGCAAGACTTCAGCTGACTGCAACCTCTGCCTCCTGGGTTCAAGCAGTTCTACTGCCTTAGCCTCCCTAATAGCTCCAATTACAAGCACCAGCCACCACACCCGGCTAATTTTTTGCATTTTTAATAGAGATGGGGGTTGCACCATGTTGGCCAGGCTGCTCTCGAACTCCTGACCTCAGGTGCTCTGCCTGCCTCAGCCTCTCAAAGTGCTGGAATTACAGGCATGAGCCACCAGCCCGGCCAAAAATCAACAATCTTATTGTTAAAAGTAAATCTGTAAGACTCAGATAATTATCTGTTTTCTGATCAATTGTTTTCTCTCTATTGTCTACAAAACTAGATCATTCAGAGGGGTCACATTTGTCTTGACCATTTGGCATAATTGGCCAAATATCCACAGAGACATTTGCTCAGCATTCTAAGTAATTTTCTAATAAAAATATGAAGGCATATTTAAACTAGAAAACCAACAACATCATGATATACAGGTTTAAGACTCTTAATTTTAATGATATGAAAAAACTTTTTATGAATAAGGAATTAATTTGTTTGAAAATTATGCAAAAATAGAGAAAGGAAAAGATGGCTATCTGGAGCTGCTAATCCTACAAGCGGCTAACTCTAAGATTAGTCACTACTACAATGCATTGCATTAGCCATGATTTTTTTTTTATTTATTCCTTCATCAAGTGTGTAAAGATGGGCACATACCAGAGATTCTGCTTCATTTGTTTCCAATATCTTGAGCCATAGTTGATTTACTTTAATCTTGGCACATCATCATCGAACCAGTAGACTAATAGCTCTTATGGATTTAATTGACTTATTTAGGTGATAGGTCTATCTATATCAGAGCTATGGAAATAAAAAAGGCATAGGATTACTTCCCAGCAAAGCAGAAAAGAGGAGCTACAACATAAAAATGTACATTTTAAAAATGTCCACTGAATCAGATGCATGGGCTAAAAAACCTTAAAAATACTTCTTAATTTTACTTTTAATATTTAGCCACATTAAAAATCCTGTGTGAATTTAAAAAAACAGCACATGCAGATCACAGCCTTCATGGAATCTGCTCTGCACAGCAGGTGATGGATAGAGGGGCCCACTGGGGCAGGTGAGGCTCTCTGCAGTTATAAGAAATCTAATTTGGAAAGCAACAGACATATTCCTCTTCAACAGATCTCTTTTCTCCTTTGGTCTATGCAACTCATTGATTTTGCAACTCATTGATTACAAATAAAATTTCAACTAAGCTTTGAAGATTGACCGCCATTAACTGCTGAAGAAAATAACATGGTAGATGCAACTATGGGTTCAACTCCTAGTCTACTACTCGTTGAGTGTAGCTCCCAGCACTTTTCAATAACCTTTCTAGGTTGCATACTTAGAGTATGGAAAATATGCCTGGTATAACATATGTTTTTTGAATGACAGTAAGTGAAGAAGCTCCTCATGTGTAAGTTGACTATTGCATTCCTCATGGATTTATTGAGGGAGTTAAAGGAGGTCATGTTTATTACATGTTTTAATCACAGTGTGCCACATAGTTAGCACTTAGGAAATGGTGATTATCTTCATGATTAGGGTGGTGATCTTCTTCACCTAGGAAGTCTCTCAAATTTTTCTTTAAAAAAAAAAGGATCAAACTAATGTGTTCATTGAATTCATTTGACAAATTAGAAATACTGTTTTACACAGATAGCCATTACCAGTTCAGCCATCATCTAAGTACTTACTCTTACATGTAATATTGTCAGATTTATGGAGTGCAGGATTTCTGCTGATATAAAGGCTAATAAAAAGCCTGACAGGTTTCTACCATTTTTCCTAAGTGAAAAATTGACCTAAGGTGGTACTAATTCACCCTATCAACAAAAAATAATAAGAGAATTAAAATGGAAGCTTTTGGAACCAGTGGAACTTGAGCTTCATGTTTCCAAATTAACAAGCCAATAACTATGTATGGCTTACTAAAAAGTCCAGCTCCAAAGAATCCTTGAGACTATTGTTTTCATTTTATTTTAGGATCTGATCCTAAAAGATGTGTGGTGAGGACTCTCTCTCTCTAGTGTTATCATGTCCAGCATGCAAGCTGTTCATTCAGCATTTGTCATCCCTGTGTGGTCTTTGGAAGCCATTGAGAAGTATATCTTTTGCCATTGTTGCTCAGATAATCTGATCGGTGTCTTCTTTCAATTTAATTTACGAATCTTATCAAGAAAATGAATCTGCAGCAATTTTTTCTTCTCTGATATTCCAAAACCTTATTAAGACAAGTTTTGGTGGCAATACTTTCTGCTTCCTATTATAGTTATTTGTGAATGACTTAACATTCCTTCATTGTGTAACCACATCTTATTACCAAAAAGTGTAGTCATATATATGCAAAAATATGTGCAGAGTGTGGTATAGTTTGCTGTATATGTGTGGTATATATACAGCAAAGGCTCAGTAAGGTTTGTTAGACTGAATTACCACCTGGTGATCTTCAGAGTCCACTTCCCCAGAGGATATTTCCCTCTCAGACTCAGTCAGTTCCTTGTTTTGGAAACCTTTATTTCCTCATAGGTTTTTCATAATGTTAACTAATAATTAATTAATTATAATAATATAATAATTTTATATATAATAATATATAATATATAATAATTATAATAATTCGCTTAACTGTTTAAATAAATTCTTGAAAGAAATACCTGTACCTATCTTTAATGATTACTATTCCTACAGCTAACATAGTACCTGTAAGGAACTTAGGGGATATTTTATCAATGGCTAAGAATGCTTGACCAATTACTTCCTTGTTTCACAGTTACAGAAACTAAACTTTTACTCTACTACACTATAAGATCTGTTCATTTATTCTCTCATCTCTCATAACATATTAGAGAATATATCTCATTATATATAAAACCTTTGTAGATATGTTTGGCTTACATCCAAAAATAACAAATTTTGGCCTGCATTTTATTCAATGAAATAATCCTCCCCCACTTCCCTGCTGCCTCATAAAGGAGTATTTTAGAGTCAACAATGCAGCTAACAAAATTTCCAGAGTCCTTGTTTCTTTTTCTTTTCTGTTTTGCTACTCACTCACTCTCTGGTCATTTCCCTGCTCATTAACATCGACTTGAGATGAAGTTGTTTTGTTAAATTAGTTAGAAGAAGTTTAGGCAAGGAAGAGATTTGAAGATTTAGTTATCTTTGCTATTTCCTACGCTCTGCTCTCTTAGATCATCAAGAATTCAGTATACCTTTGGTAGAACAATTCCAAACATATCTCATGAAATTTTCTTATGACAAACTTAGTTTAAATAAAAAAGCCAGTAAATGAAACCAAAAGAGATATCTGATTTATTTCATTAGATCAATATTTTTCTGGCTGTTACTGTCCTATGTCACAGTTGGAAACCAAAATGTAAAAAACTCAATTTTCTGATAGGACAATATTTTATTATAGTAGTGTATAAAGTGGAAATAGTAAATAATACGTTACTCAGAATGCTACTGAAATGTACATACAGCTTATTTATAGAATAAAAATGTGCTCTATTAATTATGTTACCTTAAGTGAAATCTTCCCTCCATCCACATGGTAGACCAGCATTTTTTCTCATTTACTGAGGAGAGTGAGAAAGAGAAATGTATCCCCTTGGAGCTGAGTTCCTCCAAAGTGGAGTGTCTTTATCTTTGTTACCTTTTTACATGATGCAAACAATTGGCTTGTCCCTAAGCAATCATGCTGTAATTAGTCAATAATGGCAGTAAACGGGTCCTACTGTCTCTCCAATAGTTCACTCCTCCAACAAAATGATTTGTAGAGTTAGTTTAATGGAGTACTGTCACTAGATTAATGGCCTCCCTTTGAAACAATGTCAACCTCTTGACTGGACATGTTTTTGATAGGTGTCCTGGCACATAGCTACAAGTAAGAAACTATTAGCTTGTAACAATGTTTTATTTATCTGAAGCCTTCAGATTGTGTACTTTGTTTGCAGAAATACACCAACATCATCATGTTTATGTTTCTTTATTTTACAAAAAAAAAAACCTAACTTTTTTTTTGTTTTCATTTTTCAAAGGTGACATAAAGTGTTCTGAAGGGCTACATAGTTTCATATTGTGAAAAGCAGGGAGAAAAGATCTTATAAAATACTGTATTTCTCTCCAAAAAAAATCACACTTTTCTATCCAGTAAGTGGAGGATAGTTGTGTGTGAACACAAGTTGTTTTACAAAACAAAACATCTTTTGTTCAAAGCCTCACTTCTACACCATTAAAAAAAGAAAATCTCAAAATACCTGTTGTATTTCACACATTTTTCTTGCATGTCATGCATTTCTGTGTTCTGGAGAAAAGCACAGGAGAATATATTGTGCGGGAAAAGCTTACTCTCTGAGAGAGACATCTGTTTTAGTTATGCATTTTTGGTGTCTAAGCCTTTTAAGTCTGGCCAACTTATAATGAAGTGCTCTGGGGACATTAGCAACTAACCCTATTTGGTTGGAATCAAATATGAGATTATTCTACATAAAATGTGACTTCTTTGCATCTGATAACTTTAAAGCAATATTCCATTGTATTAAAATTAGTGAAACTGATCATCTAAAAATGAGTTTGGGGGCACTTTTATTCACAGAAAGAAATATTGGCAGCAAAAATATATATTTTTTCCTGAATAATCTGATGATTTTACTGTTTAATTAAACTGGTAAAATTAAAATAAATTAGATAAATTAGACAGCTTTACTGAGTACTTACTATGTGGAGGGGGCGCTCCTGGGTGCTAAGAAGAGAAGGACAAACAAGATAGCATAAGATGCCAGCCTGGAAGGAATTTAGGCAATAGTTGGGGAAACAGAGGGGTGCTCAGGTAATTCTCACAATAGACAGTGATAAAAACTGTAATAAGATTTAAGTACTGGTACTGAGTGCTTAGTGGCAGTCCTTAATGGTAGCAGAAGGTAACACCTAATCTATCCTTTTAGATGCAGGAAAGATTTATGCAAGGATGAAAGGCTCAAATGAGTTAGCTGCTTGCAATGAGGGACAGTGGTAAGAGAATTCCCGGCAGAAACAAAAGGAGGAGGAATTTCGTAAGAGACAGAGAGTGTAAGGTGAATTTAAAGAACTGAACTTCATTTAAATAAGGGCCTGAAAAAGCATTATAAGAATTTAGTACGTTACCCTGAGAGCAGTTTTGAGCTAAGATAAGATTTTAAGGAGGGGAGTGGGTGACTTAAAAAGATCATTCTGAGTCTAAGGTAGAGAATGGATTAGAGGTGGACAAGATTGGAGATAGGAAGCCTATTAGGATGTTATTAAAAAATCCAGGCAGAAGATGGCTTGAATTTACGTAATGGAACTGGGGATAAAGGAGGTCAAGAGTTCAAGAGATGTTAGCATTTCCATTTCTCCTTCTCCACCTCCATTTGTGTAATGTGCATTGAACAGAGGTTTTGCCTGTATCTGCACTATGACAGAATGCCTGGAGATCTAGAGTCCTTAAGATCTTTGATATTACAAAGTGATAATTTGATAGAAATTTTATGAGTAATTGCTGAAACAACTACTAGGTACTTGAAGAGGAGAATGAACAGATCATATATTTATAGATATGAATGATGCAATCTCAATCTGTCCACAAAAGGTAGCACAAAGTGTCAGGCCTCTGAGCCCAAGCTAAGCCATCATATCTCCTGTGACCTGCAGGTATATATCCAGATGACCTGAAGCAACTGAAGAATCACAAGAGAAGTGAAAATGGCTGGTTCCTGCCTTAACTAGTGACACTACCTTGTGAAATTCCTTCTCCTGGCTTAGAAGGAGTGCCCCTTAGAAGGGGCACGTTGTGACCCCTGCCCCTGCCCGCCAGAGAACAATCCCCTTTTACTATAATTTTCCACTATCTACCCAAATCCTATAAAATGGCCCCACCCCATCTCCCTTCATTGACTCTCTTTTCGGACTCAGCCTGCCTGCACCCAGGTAATTAAAAAGTTTTATTGCTTATACAAAGCCTGTTTGGTGGTCTCTTCACACAGACATGCGTGACACAAAGGAGATTCTAGGAAGGAGGACTTGGTCTTGACCACTTAATTAAGGTAAAAGTTCAAAGACATTGCAGTGTCAGTATTAAGACAGAGAACTAGTGTTATGTGTTGAATTGTATCCCCAAAAAGATGCTGAAGTCTTTACACCCAAAACCTGTTAAGTGTGACCTTATTTGGAAAAAGAGTCTTTGATGATTATCAATTTAAGATCAGGTTATTAGGGTATACTCTGGTCCATTATGCTTGTGTCCTTATAGAAAGGAAAAATGTGGACACAGACAAATACGCACAGGAAAAATACCACGTGAATATTGGAATTATGTTGCCCCAAGTCAGGAAACTACCAGAAACTAGGAGAGAGGTCTCGATCAGATTTTTCCCCAGTGCTTTCAGAGATAGCATGTGTCAGGCCTCTGAGCCCAAGCCAAGCCATCGCATCCCCTGTGACTTTCACATATATGCCCAGATGGCCTGAAATAACTGAAGAATCACAAAAGAAGTGAAAGTGCCCTGCCCACCTTAACCAATGACATTCCACCACAAAAGAAGTGAAAATGGCCGGTCCTTGCCTTAAGTGATGATATTACCTTGTGAAAGTCCTTTTCCTGGCTCATCCTGGCTCAAAAACTCCCCCACTGAGCACCTTGTGACCCCCACTCCTGCCCGCCACAGAACAAATCCCCTTTGACTATAATTTTCCTTTATCTACCCAAATCCTACAAAATGGCCCCACCCTTATCCCCCTTCACTGACTCCCTTTTCGGACTCAGCCCGCCTGTACCCAGGTGATTAAAAAGCTTTATTGCTCACACAAAGCCTGTTTGGTGGTCTCTTCACACAGACATGCATGACAGCATGACGTTGCTCGCACCTGATTTTCAATTTCTGACCTCCACAACTGTGATGCAAAGCATTTCTGTTGTTTAAGTCACTGTGGTATTTTGCTATGGCAACCCTAGAAACCTAATACGCCTGGAGAAAGGAAGACTTCAATGGACACATGAGAGAATTTGCTAGATTCAGGAGAAGAAGGACATGTTGATATGCTAGTCAACTATTTCCCTATAACTGGACCATACTAACATGTGAGATGCTTCCAAAGTTTCAGTGGTCTGTCAGTGTTCAGTGTGACTTTCTCACGTTACTTCACTGACTTGTGGGAATAAAAACTATGCTAGTTATCCAGCTAGGCCCATGATTCTGAAGCAGAACATTGATTCCATAGCCCTCCTAACTTTCTAGCCAGTACTCCTGCTTTCAAACTTATCTCCTTCTTTTATGCCTTATCCTTGTTCTTATCCCTCTTTCTCAACCTAAGCACTGAGATGTCTCTGTTTAACTATATTAACTTTGGGTAATAACATCAATATCCCTCCTCTGTTCTGGGCTCATTCCCTATTTCCCTACATTCTCCAATACCCTGTCTACTAGGCAGTATTACTTCTCTCAGTGAATTGAAACCAGCTGCAAGCAGATTTTGATGAGTGAAACTAGAATATGAGGCTGTCCTGAAAGCAAATGTCTTTTTTTATTCATGTTTTTAAAATTATTTTATTGAGATATAACATATACAGAAATGCATATATCTTAAATGTATAGCTTGATAATTTCTACTTATATACATGTTCCAGGTGAATGCATATTCCCATGTAACCACAGCCTAGATAAAGATTATGATTATTATGTATTATTAATTTTTTAAAGTTTCGTTCTTCTGGTGAGTGCATAGTGGTGTTTCACTGTGGTTTTAATTTGCACTTATTTGATGATGTGTCCATATCATTTATGTTTGGCTCTTGTAAATAGCAAAAATTATTTTAATCCAATGAGACAAATTTTAATACTGAGTTTCATACATTTATATCTACTGTGATTACAGAAATATTTGGATATTTTTTACCATCTTATTTTATACTTTGTGGGCCATTCATAATAAACAGAAAGCTATGGTGGCAATGTTAGTACTTGTGTGGTGCAGAACTAGCTTTATGCGAAGAGGAGTCTGGCCTTTGCCTTGACTCCAGGCGGTAGCCTCTAAACCCTTTGAATTTTCCAAGTAATTGGAGTGTCTTTGTTATGGTGGGCCTATTAGAACACCCTTGATAGCGAGTTATGCTAATTAGGTGACTGATGGTTAGCTCCTAGATAGTTTATGCTAAGGAGTTGACTCAGGTTGGATTCAGCCATACTGGAAAGATCAACCTTATATTTTTATATTAGCCTAACCCCAGTAGAAGGGAGAAATAACTGGAGATTGAGTCAGTGGACAATGATTCAATCAATTGTGTCTACACAATTAGAGTGTGATTTGAAAAAACAAAAACAAAACTCTGAACACTGAAGCTCAGTGAGCTTTCCCTGCTTGGCAATACTCTTGAGTATCATCATACTTTGACACTGAGAAGATGATGCAAACTGTGTTTGGAACTGTCTGAGACTTCACTCCATTCATCTCTTCTAATTTGTATCCTTTTTATATATTAAAACTATAACTTTAAGTATTAGACTTTCTTTTACTGAGTCCTATGAATTTTTCTCTTGAATTATCAAAACTGAGAGTGGTTGTTGAAATGCTCTAATTTGTCACCAACTGGTCAGAAGTAAAAGTGGCCTTGGGGACTCCTGACTCTTAACCTGTGAAGTTTAGCTTACTTCTGGTCATATTAAATTACAGAGAAGTTAAGATGAAGAATGTTATTAAGAATAAAGATGGACACGATATATTATAAAATAATACATTTCTTAGGAAAATATAAACAGTCTACTTAAACAATCATAAAATATGGGAAGCAAAAGCTGCTGGAACAGAAAAAAATGATTTATCACTATAATGGGAGATATTAATATACTTTTATTAATCAATCAGGCAGTGAAATAAATTAATAATGATATAGACAATATGGACAGTATAATTAAAAATTAACAAGTTTGGTTTATCTGTCTATTTAGCACCTAAAAAGTAGAAAATGCACATTTTCAAGCACACATGAAACATTTTTGAAAAATGACTGTGTGCTAATTATAATTAAAGTCTCAATAAATTCAAATACAATGATAATATATACAACTTACATTAAAAAAAAAAAGAAAACTGTGCCCTTTTGCTGAATGTACACTTTTATCTGTGTTTCTTTTTCAAGTAAGTGGCCTCTGGCACACTAAATAAAATCATTTGAGCAATGGAGTCTCTTTCTAATACAAGTGATTGTAGGATCTGTGGAGAGTCAGACTTTAAATTTTGGCTCCTGTGGTCTGCCAACTTGATATTGGCAGATCACTCTCAGTGTACATGTGTGCGTGTGTGTGTGTGTCTATCTGTATATGTGTGTGCATGTGCATGAGGTTTAGCACCCCACATTGACTTAACTCTTTTTTTTTGTTTGTTTGTTTGTTTGTTTGAGACGGAGTCTTGCTCTGCCACCCAGGCTGGAGTGCAGTGGCCAGATCTCAGCTCACTGCAAGCTCCGCCTCCCGGGTTTACGCCATTCTCCTGCCTCAGCCTCCCGAGTAGCTGGGACTACAGGGGCCCGCCTCGTCGCCCGGCTAGTTTTTTTTTTGTATTTTTAAGTAGAGACAGGGTTTCACCGTATTAGCCAGGATGGTCTCGATCTCCTGACCTCGTGATCCGCCCGTCTCGGCCTCCCAAAGTGCTGGGATTACAGGCTTGAGCCACCGCGCCCGGCCTGACTTAACTCTTAACTCCAACTCCTTACTTTGTGTCTTTTCTTCAACTATTTCTTGACTTTCTTGGGAGACTGCTGGCATAGCTGTCTCAGTAATTAATGTTATGGAAAGTTTCATCAATGATGCTGAACAGAAAAATGAATTCCAATATGCACAAATGTATAATATTAACATTTAGCTCTAGGGTATTGTTCTTAATTGTCTTTCATTATAATTTGTTTCATAACTGCTTCGACTGATCTTACAGTGATTCGAAATATTTTAATTGCAGGATGAAGTCCATTTAAAGATTGAAAAATAAAAAATAATTCCAGGACCATGAGTTCCTTTGTTCTTTGTTTTTGATTTCTAATATTTCAGACTAGTGATTTTGCCTATGCAGTGCTATACTTTACTTTGTGCCAGGGCTCCCCAAACTCTAATGTGAAAACTAACTGCCTAATCATCTTGTTGAAGTGCAAATTCTAAGAGGGTCTGGGAAGAGGTCTGAGATTCTGAATTCCTAAAGAGCTCCCAGATGATTCTGGTACCTAAAGTGTGGTCAGCAGACTACACCTTTGCACATCAAAGCTCTGTATTGTTCTGAACTCTACTATCCTATTCAACATAATACAATAATTGGACTTGTTCGGATATTGAACCCTGAATCAGTTAAAAATATTTTAGGAAACAAAAAACATTTTTAAGAACATATAAGATAAGACAGCATTTAAACATGGTGAGTTAATAAATAAATTATGCATATGCTGCATAAACATTTGTCGTTAGATCTGTTGAGAGGACCATGTTTTCAACAAATGTGTTCACGTACTTATTGCAAAAAAGAAGTGCCATTTGTTTTTATTTGATTTTGTAGTATTTACCAGTAGATGGCAGTACATATTCAAGCTTATGGTAAGACAGTTACTGTAACTAAAACAGTGTCCCCTAACATTCAAGAAGGCAGTCTTTCTGTAAGTGCTCCCCAAGCCCCAAGACACAGTCATGAAACTCTTATTAGCAATGCATTTTTATTTGATATAAGCTCTAAATATCCTTTTTTTATTCAACTTGCATGTTAATAAATATTTTCACTTTAGAAAATCAAAAACATACTCTAAGAGGTCAAATGAGAAAAATTGAAGTTAGGACTATAGCAGATGGAGATTCAGTTTACATTTGTACATTGGGTGTGTGTGTGGGGGGAATAATGCTCTTTCAAAGCAGGTATCAAATAAAACACAAATCTGGAATTAGGGTAAAGAAAATATTTAAAAAGATGATTGCAAGGAGGAAAGAGAATAGAAGGAGGGGAATTGTAATAGAAGGAAAGGGACTACTGTAATAGATCATGAGACCTGCCAGTATTCAAAGGTTAAATAAAAGGAATTTTCCTTTTATAATAAGAAGTAAATAAGGGTAGAAAAAATTAGGTCTGGAAAAATGGGATGAAAGGGTGGACAGCAGATTGGACAGTAAATAAGAAAGTGCGTTACTGAGATTATTCTCAGGAGGTGCTGTTAAGGGGCTGTCTGCTGGTTTAGTCTGAAGGTGGTTCAAAGTTCAGGGACCCAGGGGAAGCAGAGATGCTTTAACAAAGTTTGCTTAAGCATTTTGTTCTATTTTGTTCTCATTGATCGGTGGGGACCAGCAGTTCAGTTAACTATTAATGAAGCAAAGAATGGTAGTTTGGAGTGTTTTGTCTGGACTGGTCATAGGTAAACCAAGGAAAGCATCCCTAAGTAAGTCATAAGGAAGGCTGTTTCTTTGTAGTAAGCTATCCTCTGGGACACAAAAGGATGGGGATATTTCTTTAACACTTTTGTTCCAAGATCCCTGTGTTCTAGTAAAATTCTACATTGTCATTGCTAAAAAGTCTAAATAAGGGATTTAAAGGAATTTTTATAGTGATTATTGCATTTATTCTATACATGTTTACTGGAATTCAAGCAATGTGTAGAAATGGGCTCTGGTCATTTAATGGTCCAAATGTTCTGGTTAAACATGCTTCCCAAGGATCTTACTACATATCCAGTCCAGAGCTTTCTACAGTTGTGTAGGTAATTTGAAAAGCATGGTTTGATTGTTTCCTAAATACTGTAAGTTAATAAGCCAAAGTAAATGCTTAATAAATGTTTGTTTGATGGATGAATGAATGAATACATGTTCTGCATTAAACATGTTATTACATGTTTATATATTTGACTGAATTGAATAAGGCTTAAAAGTTAAATTTCTCAAAATATTTTATTGTTGCTCATGGACAAAATCTTCCCAGGTATTTCCTATGAAGTCTGAATGCTGCTTTTCAGAGTGCACTTATGTCTTTACTTGTAAGTTCATAAAATATCTTTCTAGAAGTACTATGGTGACTTACACCTTTCTGACTAAAACAGCAACAAAAACAACAGCAAGGTTTATGGACACAAACTGAGAGAATGAGGGCATATTTCAATTCCTACACCGAACATTAAGATTTCAAAAATAATCCTTCTCTCCATCTCCTACTTATGAAGGGGCTGTGATTTCAGGTGGAGAGTGAGGGTCTGGGAAACATCATTTATATTTAAACACTTAATATATGTTTATCATCTAATGCCCTCAATAGCCTTGCAGGGTACATGTTATAATAATGTTCTTGTAGATTAAAATATTTTCCCACAGAAGTAAGACACAAAAGTGACAGAGAGGGCTCTGAATAAATTCATTTTATATATATATATATACAAAATGATTGCTCTATCCTGGAACAGGGCAACATGTTGGAAGGTACAAGGCTAAAATAAAAATTGTCTCTGTTATTAAATTTTTGCAACCTAAAGAAACCAACTAATGTAGCTCTCAGGACAGCATTCTGTCTTAGTATAGGGGAAGCAATGGAGAGAAGTGATAAATTCTTCAATTGATGGAGGTGACAATCAAGAAAGACTTGAGAATGTGTGCCAGGGGTTAGATGTTCTCCAAAAATTTGAGTCTCGACTTCCACAGTGTGAAGTTGGTGCTAGGAGAGGAATCTCCAGACAGGAACTGTGCTTCTCCAGCCTCCTTTGTATACGGTTGCAGTAATGTGCTCTCAGCTATGAGAAATTTTCCCAAAAAAAAAAAAAAAAACTAAGCAGAAATTATGTGTGCCACTTAACGGTCTAGGTTTCTCCACTCTCCTTCCTTTCATTCACTAGAAGTAGAGGACTCTGAGACTCCAGTGAATGAATGATAGAGCCAATGGATGGAGAAGCCTGGGTCAATGAATCACCATGTGGAAAAACAGGAACATTGTTATGTGAATGAAAAATAGAATTATATTATTTTATGGGACTGAAATTTTGAGGACTAGTTA
Organism: Trachypithecus francoisi; assembly: GCF_009764315.1. Classification (NCBI taxonomy): domain Eukaryota; kingdom Metazoa; phylum Chordata; class Mammalia; order Primates; family Cercopithecidae; genus Trachypithecus; species Trachypithecus francoisi. The sequence goes on along the minus strand of NW_022681457.1, from coordinate 35,722,221 downwards.
CTACAGCAGTTACTGCTGCCATAACTATCATAGAAGTTACTCCTAATCTGAGTTATGACAAGTTAACTCACATAGCTCACATAATTTTAAATCGTAAGGAATCTTATACATTATTCCAGATTTTCATTTTATACAGCAAGAGATATGCCTACAGGAGAGTCGAGATTATGTTGCTAATAGGTAATGAATTTAGGTCTAGAATTTTGTGCTTTCCTGCCCCCAAAGCCCTTTTTAGGGGAGGAAGATGTCATGCTGCTTTTATATAGCACTTATGAAAATCACCCCATTTAACTTTTTATTGACCTTTAAGTTTATTTCTCTGTATTCAACAGTCTGTGAACAATTAGTCATGGTTTTTCTTATTATCACCTTCTGTGTAGCTAAAGACAGCTATTTTCCATCAAAAGTAATCAAAATTATTTCTTGATCTTAAGCTAAGATGTATAATTTCTTGAACAGTTTCACATTTATTTTATTTTATATGAATTATCTTAAAATAAAAATGTCCACATCCTTGGTATCTTTTCTGAAATAAGTGTATCCCACAACTAGTAGAAAGAATACTGGGCTAGAAATAAAAATTATATTCAATTTAACAAATATCTCTGATATACTTACCATATGTAAGTCTCTGTACTAGTCTTGACCAATGCATTTTTAAGGAAAATGGTTACTAATCAAATATCATCTCCAGTTCGAACATGGTAGAATTATTCTTTCCAATCTTTTGTTGTTGGCTGGGGATCCTGTGATGAGTAGTGAGTGGAAGTAACATCTTCCGGACCAGAGAAGTTAATTGCTGGTGGACACTCTTCAGAATACTTTTTTCCCTGTGGCATAAATGCAATCAATGTTCAAGACTGTGGCTGCTCTGTCAGCCTGTGTCTCTCAATGGCAATATCGATATCCTCTTCTTACCTATGAGGGACCTGTAGCAGGAGCAATAAACAAACCTTTGTTGTTTCAGTATGTAGGAATTTGGAGAGTATTACTGCAGCATAACCTAATCTATCCTGATTGAAATAATGACGTTTCTGACATTATAAATGCGATCTTGAAAAATTCATTAAACTTGTTGGATGTCTAGCCTGCAATTTGGGAATTAACTGCTGTTTAGAGAACAAGTTATATCATTATGGAAAATACTAGACTAGGAGTCATAAATCCTTAGTTTTGTTGTCTACCTGGTCACCAATTTGTATAATTTTGGGAATATATTCCTTCTCTAATTTATTCACAAATATCTATTGAACACTAACTGTGACTTAGTACTAGAAGACACTGACGAATAAAATCTTATTTCTTGCTCCCACAGGAGCTCACAGGTGACACAGAGAGACAGAGAGATGTAAGTAAATATGATGAGATGTGGTGAGTTATAGTAAAGGTAAGTGCAGATTTTTGTGAGAAGTGTAGGAGGGACAATCAGGTAAAGGCACGGGGAGTAAGGGAGGGATCACAGAGAAGACATTTCAACTTGAACCTTTTTATTAGAAGAAGTAGCATTTTTAGTAAGAGAAAGGATATATGAGATCTAAAACTATATGTTTTAAAAGAGTAATCTCCTTTCTTTTTTCTCTAAAACTCGTATGTACAATTATTTGAGTGCATTTTTATTTGATATATGTGGTTCTGATGTTTGTCAAGGTATTTTAATGGCCCACTTTAAAAAAAATCCAATAAACTTTTGTGTATTTTCTGGAACCTACAAAAATAAGGTAAATTTGCTCTTCATTAGAATATTCAGCTCTACATACATTGTGGTCAGGGATAACAGTACAAGCAATTTTGCATATAGAAAGAAAATTTCTTAAGGTGTTTTCAGACTATTAATTTTTAATGTCCTCATAAATGGCTTCTATATTTGCATATGTGCATGTGTGTGTGTGTGTTTTAATAGTTATTCATTCCAAAACTATAGGGAAAATTAAGAGGTGCATCAGTACCTCACCCTGTCATGGCAATCTTAAAGAATATACATGATGTACCAAAGCATGTCTTAGAATTTTCTATTATTAAGACTAAGAAAAAGGGCATTAATTATTATTTATAACAATTGTAGCATCTAAAGTTGTGTGTTTTACATTTATTTTAATTTCTCTAGTTATCAACACTATAATAAAATGTGTTACATACATAAACTCTTATATTTTGTAATGATTTTTTTTTCTTTTTGAGACGGAGTCTTGCTCTGTCACCTAGGCTGAAGTGCTGTGGCGCAATCTCTGCTAACTGCAAGCTCCACCTCCTGGGTTCAGGCCATTCTCCTTTCTCAGCCTCCGGAGTAGTTGGGACTACAGGCGCCTGCAACCACGCCCAACAGGCTAATTTTTTGTATTTTTAGTAGACATGGGGTTTCACCGTGTTAGCCAGGACGGTCTCGATCTCCTGACCTCATGATCTGCCGCCTCGGCCTCCCAAAGTGCTAGGATTACAGGCATGAGCCACCGCGCCTGGCTTTTGTAATGATTCTTATGGAGATTTAAGGGATGAGTCCAAAAAAGAAAAAGTGATTCTCCTCGTATCACCTTTCACTGTAGCTAGTACTGCTGCTCCAGTGCTATACTGAAGAACCAAGCATCCTGGAGTATCAGGTAGTGCCCAGCTGTAGGGTAAATAATGACCAGAGTTAGAACTGAAAGCAGGGGAAAAAAACATATCTCATGTGGTAGCAACAGTGAAGGAGATGACTCACCATTGGACATATGACATGCTCACTTTCCCCCAAATAAGCTAGAGAAAGGGAGGCTAACATTCTACGTTTACGGTATGAATGTGCCTGTCATAGTTCAATAAAAGTTAGTACCTCTGTGTGGCACATGGGTCTGTAGAAAGGTAGACCCAAAGCTTGAACATGAGCAAGAAAAGATCCCGAAATAAAGGGAAGGATCACGCTGAGAAAGACCAATGGACTTGATGTTAATCTCACATGGTAACAGAAAGCTGCTGAAGAATCTTGAACAAGGGAAATCATAATAAGATTTGTGTTCTTTATAAAACACTCTCCAATAAATGTATTGAAGATGGATCAAAATTAGGAGTAAGTGGGAACCCAAGGCAGCCACAAACAGACTATTACTGCCATATTTTCAGTATTTGGTGCAATATGTGGCTGGCAGAAGAAGCACAAGAATATTTGGAGTACGAAAGCGTGGAGGCAATGATGAGGACCTGAACTACCTTAGTGTCCCTGGGTTAGTGAGATGTGTAGGATATAAAACTAAATAGCATGTGGATCACTGATTGGATATGAGATAAAAAGAAGAGTAATTTCAAAATGACTCCGATTTTTAGCTTGAATGAGTTCTGATGGCTTCACCTGAGGAAGGGAAATCACAGGGAAAATAATTTCACCTAATTAAAGATCAATTTAGCCTACTTGGAGCTTAACTTCTTTATTTTTTTAAATGAGGAAGGCAAACTAGGAAATCTCTAAGTTGTCAGCCAGCTCCAACAATGTATGATTTGATAATTCTAAATATGTGATAAAGGAAAATACACTACCATAAAAAAAAGTTGGTGCAAAAGTAATTATGCTTTCAGGCTGTGAATTTTAAATCGTTATAACTAGGCTCAAACATATCTTTATTAATCAAAATAGAAACCATTACAATCAACATATTTTTGCCAATGAAAAATAAGTTTGTTTATTCCTGTAGCATAAAAATCCATGCTTCAAGATTCTACAAACTCTTAGATAGCATTTTTTGCATCTTGCTGGTTGTAGAAAAAACCAGCAAAAAGTTTTTCCCTGCAAAAAGTTGTTGAGATGCTTGAAGAAACGGTAGTTGGTTGGCGAGAGATCAGGTGAATATGGCAGATGAGGCAAAGCTTTGTAGCCCAATTCATTCACCTTTTGAAGTGTGGGTTGTATGACATGCACTTGGGCATTGTTATGGAGAAGAATTGGGCCTTTTCTGTTGACCAATGTCAGCTGCAGGTATTGCAGTTTTCTATGCATCTCATGGACTTGCTGAGCATACTTCTTAGATGTAATGATTTCATCAGGATTCAGAAAGCTGCAGTGGATCCTACCGACAGCAGACTACCAAACGGTGACCATGCCCTGTTTTTGGAGCAAGTGTGGCTTTGGGATTTGCTTTGGAGCTTCTTCTTGGTCCAACCACTGAGCTGGTTGTCGATGTTTGTCATATAAAATCCACTTTTTGTTGCACATCACAATCTGATTGAGAAATGGTTCATCGTTATTGCATAGAATAAGAGAAGACAACACTTCACAATGATGATTTATTTATTTGTTTATTTATTTTTATTATACTTTAAGTTCTAGGGTACATGTGCACAACGTGCAGGTTTGTTACATATGTATACATGTGCCATGTTGGTGTGCTGCACCCATTAATTTGTCATTTACATTAGGTATATATTTTTTGCTCACCTTATGAGGCACCCAGTTATCAAGGTTTTTTACCTTTCCAATTTGCTTCAAATGCCGAATGACAATAGAATGATCGACTTTGAGTTCTGCAGCAACTTCTCATGCAGTTGTTAGAGGATCAACTTTGATGATTGCTCTTAATTGGTCGTTGGCAACTTCTGCTGGCCAGCCACTATGCTCCTCATCTTCAAAGTTCTCGTCGCCTTTGCAAACCTTGTTGAACCACCACTACACTGTAGGTTTCTTAGCAGTTCCTGGGTCAAATGCATAGTTGATGTTGTGAGTTGTCTCTGCTACTTTATGATGCATTTTCAACTTGAATAAGAAGATTGCTCAAATTTGCTTTTTGTCCAACATCATTTCCATAGTCCAAAATAAACATAAAATAAATGGGAAGTAATAAGTCATTAGCAAAAACAAAAAAAAACCATAAAGTGAGAAATGTGCACTAACGTGATTTATAACATAATTACATTTATTTAAGAATGTATTCCAGTATCAAATGGCAAACTTCAGCAATGCAGAAACTTTTGCATCAACCTAATATTAATTATTATTGGTAGAAACATTGGCTTCCAACAATGCAGTATTATTACAAGGGCTCAGTTAGCACTGACTAAAGAAAGACAATTATTCACAGACTCTTCCTTGTCCTTTTTTTTTTTTTAACATAATCTAGTATCTTGTGCATTGTTTTCTTCTCAGACAGCTTTATATAGCTTAGACATCTGCTTAGTTTGTGAAATATAGATGCTCCTTGACTTAAAATGTCATTACATCCACATAAACCCATTGTAAGTTGGAAATAACATAAATTGAAGATGCATTTAATACACCTAAACTACCGAACACCATAGCTTAGTCTAGCCTACATTGAATGTGCTTACAATACTTACATTGGCCTCCAACTGGGTGAAGTTATCTGACAGCACAGTCCACTATAGAATCTCTGTGTTTACTCCCATGATCCTGTGGATGACTGGGGGCTGTGGCTCACTGCTACTGCCCAGCAGTGCCAGAGAGTATTATATGGTATATTGCTGGCCTGGGGGAAAAAAAAAATCACCATTCAAAATTCAGAGTATAGTTTCTACTTAATGCATCTAGGTTTTGTACCATCGTAAACTCAGAAAATCCTAAGTTGGACCATCGTTAAGTTGGGAAGCATCTGTACTATGATCTCAGTTTAATTATTTATTTTTATTCCTCATAATGTCTTTTCTAATACACTCCCATTTTTTTTCATCGTTAGATGCCTGCTTGTGTTTTGATCTTGATTTTCTTTCCATTCACTTTTTGTTAATTTTCAATGCCTTATTCTTAAGATATTAACAATTCTTTTTCTTGGCATTATTTGAAATACAATGTTTTTACTCTTAATCATACTCTTGAAGGAGGGAGAACACCAGGATAAATAGCTAATGTATGGAGGGCTTAATACCTAGCTGATGAATTGATACCTGCAGCAAATCACTTTGGCACATGTTTATGTAACAAACCTGCATGTCCTGTACATGTACCCTGGAACTTAAAATAAAATTAAATTAAAAAATAAAAAATATATACTCTTGAAATTATTTATAAAGATAAATAACAATCAGAAAGTAAAATGATAATAAAAATACTTTCACATTAACAACCAATGTAAAACAGAAATAATTTTAATAAGAAATGCATGTGATGTTTTAGGGACATATAAGAATGCTTGAGTAAGTGAAGCAATGTGCCATATTTCTGGATGAGAAGACTGAATATTATTAAAATGTCAGTTTGTCTAAACTTATATTGTAGGTTTATTGTAATTAAAATAAAATTCCAATTAGAGTATTTTTCACCTGATAAAATTATGTTAACGTTCTTCAGAACAATGCTCTGAAACAAACAATTAAAAAGAAAAAGTGATTTATTAAGAGGGCTCTCAGAAGAAACCTATGAGGGAGGGAGGTAAGCAGGATAAGGAAAGGAAATATATTAAGCAATGATATAATTCAGATCATATACTTTCAGTGGGGCAATCTCACCCTTAAGGGAGTGAAAATTTATTGTTGGGAGGTGAAAGATATTATAATGGTGTGTAGCCCTCCAAAACACCACAATACACAAATAAATACATAGATGGTCTCTTTTGGCATTAAAATTTCATGGCAGTGGGTGATTAGGGGAAAAATACTATCTATGAAGTTTCTTTAGGGGACCAATAATGGAAAAAAGGGGGCTGAGAAGCACAATTTTATGTGAAATGTAGCCTCAGGATGATTTTAAGGAGATTTCTGGAGTATAAATTGCCCAAAGTTTATTTTGTCTTTAGGTAAGTGAGGCTTATATCATCAGTCATGAGATATGCACCATCCTGGAGTGAGAGGGCGTAATTCCCAGGCACGTCCTCGTGCAGCAGCTCTAATCACTGAAGAGCCATTCTATGGAGGAGGTTGCCTGTGTGAGCCATTAGCAGTGACATTCATAGCAACTGGAGGATGGCAACACTAAGCAATGTATACTATGGAAAGAAGAGATGTAGTAGTCATTGTTTTCACATACTATAATGTTTTGCATAGAAACGTATGAAATGCAAAAAATTATTAGAACTAAAAGGAGAATTCTCAAGGTTGCTGGCTATAAGATTAACATAAGATTAACTTGAAGAAACAACTGTTCTTCTATACTGATGTGAAACTACTAGAAAACAAATGAAATTAAGATATTATTTTCAAAGAACAACAGAATTCTGAAGTATTTAAAAAGAAATCTAACAAATACACACTACTTGAGGATAAACACTATCAAAGAACATTTAAAAAGACATGGATAAAAGATATTTATGGATAGTATGAGTTAACAACTCAACCAATCAAAATTATGGAGGGTTTTAAGAAAATAATTAACAAATTTCCAAATGTCAGTTGTAGTGCTATTTGAAATAGTAAAAAGGTAAGAAATACTTAAGTGTCCGTAAATAAGTGAAGACACAGTCACATAATGGAATATAAAAAATAGCGATCCAGACCTATATTGCTGCTATGGTGAGATGTCTAATGTATATTAAGTGGAAAAAACCAGTTGTAGAACACACTGGTGTGTGGAAGTGGCTTTGAAATTAAGTAATGAGTAGAGGCTAGAGGAATTTTGAGAAGTAAGCTAGAAAAAACCTAGATTGCCTCAAATAGACTTTTTGTAGAAATATGGATGCTAAATTCCACTGGCAAGGGCTCAGAAAGACATGAGGAACATATGTAACAGTTTTTTCGCTTTTCTTTCTGTGTTTATCCGGAGTTTAAGTTTTGTTTTTATTTTACAAACAATAATTACATATATTTGTGGGGTATAAAGTGATACTTTGATATCTATCCACTGTGGAACAATGCCCTGGCTAGAGGCTGGATAGTTCCCCTTCTTGAGCAACTGCCTAAGTCCACACTGTAACCACTTCCCTTATCAAGCTCTCATATTATGGGTCATTATGCATCAACTTTAATCACCCGAAAGCCAGGTACCAGGCAATTAGGGAGAAATTATTCAAATTAGCCAATCAACAAGGAGCCCTTGAAATCTAGCACACTCCACTCCATTTGAGGTACAGAAACTTTCCCCTCAAGCTCCAGCTTGCTATTACCCTATCTCCAGTTGTAACGCCTCATGTGGCTCTGCCTGCAGCCTTCTCTCATTTCAAGCCATAAATAACAAAAAGTTATGCCTTTTATCTATCTGAGTATCCCTGTATTGCATCTTGCCATCAAAAGAATCTTTAAATTTTACAAAACAACATACTATTGGAAACAGAAGTAAAGATAATCTTTTTTTTTTTTATATCAGGCAGAATGCTTACCTGCATTGTGTCCTACATTTGTAAGGGATGAACTTGGATATATAGCTGAGATTTCCAAGCAAAGTGTTGAAGCCAAGGCTTAGTTTCTTTTTTTTGCTACTTATGATAAAATGTGAGAGGAAGAGATAAGTTGAGAAAACAACTATTAAGCAAAGAAGAATCAGAACTTGATGATTTTGGAAATTCTCAGTTTATCTAGACTTTAAAATATGCTATAATGAGGAGATTTGCTGTCAGAAAAGCATGCTCTGAGGAAAAGCCAAGAACCTAGCTGGACAACGTTTTGCTAATTTCTTAGAAGTAACAAAAGCTCACAGTCAAGTGTTTAGTCACACAGAGGACTCTTTGAGGAGCTTAGTTGTCTGACTCATGGATCCTCTCAGCTATCTCTGGAAAAGCCAAAATTAGAGAAAGAATAATCCAGAAAAACCTGTGGAGGACCCACTTGTCTAATAGACTGAATTCCTGTGACATACACAAAAGACTCACTGATACTTGAGAATATTATATCAGAAGAAACATGGCTAATTTTGCTCTAAAGGGACAGAGGAGATGAAATAAAATAAAGTTTCTGAACTCCCAAAATTATATAGGCAGGAAGCAGGCTGATAAAACCATTTAGTTGCAAACACATGCTATCCTGTAACATAAAGGAAAAATGACTCTGAGGGTGCAACCACTGGCATAGAGGGATGAGCCTAAAGTCACAGAAGATTATTCCAGGCCTTAAAACATAATGCAGTTGGCCTTGCTGGATTTTAAAATTGCTTGAGAGAACCAACTCCCTTTTTCTTTTTCTTTTTCTTGATTTTTGAATGGAATTGTCCATAATTCTTCTACTATGGCTATCCTACCATTATATTTCGGAAGCAGTGAGCTTGTTTTCTAGGAATCTGCTAAGATAGTAACTTGGATATTTAGCTAAGGAAATTTCTGAGCACAGTGTTAAAAGTATGGCTTGATTTCTTTTTGCTGCTTGCAGTAAAATGCAAAAGGACGCAATTATGATGAGAGTAAAGAGAAATTTGAAGATGTACATTTTGGAGACAGAGAAAATTGCCACAAGCCAAAAAATAAGGACAGCACATAGAAACTGAAAAAGGCAAGGAAACAAATTTTCTCCTCAGAACCTCCAGGAGGAACCAGCCCTGACAACACTTCGACTTTAGCTCACTGTGACTACTTGTGGACTTCTGACCACCAGAACTGATAAAGAGTAAACTTATACTGTTAAAGAAGATACATTTGTGGTATTTGTTATAGTAACAATAAGAAATGTGTGTGTGATCCCAGCACTTTGGGAGGCCGAGACGGGCGGATCACGAGGTCAGGAGATCGAGACCATCCTGGCTAACACGGTGAAACCCTGTCTCTACTAAAAAAAATACAAAAAATTAGCCGGGCGAGATGGCGGGCGCCTGTAGTCCCAGCTACTCGGGAGGCTGAGGCGAGAGAATGGCGTAAACCCGGGAGGCGGAGCTTGCAGTGACCTGAGATCCGGCCACTGCACTCCAGCCTGGGCCACAGAGCGAGACTCCGTCTCAAAAAAAAAAGAAATGTGTGTGTGTATCTGTAGGAATACTATTTATGTAAAAACACATTTATATGATGCTCATTATAGCCCACACATTATACTAAACGTTTTGTACAAATATTCTTATTTGATTCTAGAAAGAATCTTATTTACTTTGCATTTCTATGTGTTTGTATATGGATGTGTGTATTATGTATGTGTATGTGCATGTGTGTGTGTGTATACATATATATATATATATATATATAAAATATATGTATCTCATAAATAAAAAACCTAACACTTAGGTTAAGTAACTGGAAAAAGGTCAAATAGCCAGGAAACTTTCTATCCAGAAACTTTGCTGAATTCATTTATCAGTTCTAGGAGCTTCTTTAGAGCTGTGCTTTTAACCATAAGGTAAAATTGTGATCTGGATAATCTTTTAAATACAGGAGGAAAAAAAGAAACCTGGAAATAAATATAACAAAATGTTAAGCAGTATTACTTTGCAGGTTGAAAACTATGAACATGTTTTTCCTTCTTTTTACCTTTCTGCATTTCTTTTGTATTAGGTGTGTATTATTTTCATCATGTGAAAATCAAACGAACATAATACAAAACTTTACTTCTATGTAGAACTGGATTTTGTAGATATTAATAATTTGTACTCCTCTTCAGACATCACTTTATACTAGCTCTATTATTTTTTTGAGACAGAGTCTCACTATGTTGCCCAGGCTGAAGTGCAGTGGTATAATCTTTGCTCACTGCAGCCTCTACCTCCCAGGTTCAAGCAATTATCCTGCTGTAGCCTCCTGAGTAGCCGGGATTACAGGCATGTGCCACCACACATGGCTAATTTTTGTATTTTTAGTAGAGATGGTGTTTCACCATGTTGGCCAGGCTGGTCTCAAATGCCTGACTTCAGGTGATCCACCTGTCTCAGCCTCTCCAAGTGCTGGGATTACAGGCATGAAACACAGCACCTGGCCTGTGCTAGCTCTTTAAAGTAATTTTTCACATAACTAGACGGTCTGGCTAGTGACTTTTTTTCAGAATAGCAAAGGATTAGAAATTGATGTCTAAGATTATTTGAATCAGATTGTGAAAGATAATACACATAGGAGAATATGGCAACACCTGATTTGTTGAATAAAAAATACCACTTTTTTTGACATGGAGAAGCAGATTATTTTGGTTTAAAATGAGTTTATAGAGTACAATAGGCAGAATTCTGAGATGATCCCCAAATTTCTACCTTCTGGTACAGATTCCCTGTGTAATCCCCTCCTCTTGAATGTGGGCAGGACCTGAGAATATAATGGGGCAGTTATTCTCTTGATTAGGTTGTTTTATATGCAACTACATGCTTTGAAGAAGTAAGGGGAAATGCTAACAAAAAAAGTCCAGGACCAGGATGGGTTCACAGCTGAATTCTGTCAGACATTCAAAGAAGAATTGGTACCAATCCTATTCCACAAGAGAAAGAGATGGAATCCTCCCTATATAATTCTATGAAGCCAGTAGCACCCTAATACCAAAACCAGAAAAGGACATGACAAAAAAAAAAAAAAAGAAAAGAAAAGAAAAACCATAGACCAGTATCCCTGATGAACATAGATGTAAAAATCCTCAACAAAATACTAGCTAACTCAATAAATGTGATACACCACATAAACAGAATTAAAAAGAAAAATCACATGATCATCTCACTAGATGCAGAAAAAGCATTTGACAGAATCCCACATCTCTTCATGATTAAAACCCTCAGCAAAATCTGCATGGAAGGGACATACCTCAATGTAATAAAAGCCATTTATGACAGACCCACAATCAACATTATACTGAATGGGGAAAAGATGAAAGAATTCCCCCTGAGAACTGGAACAGATACGGATGCTCACTTTCACCATTTCTATTCAACCTAGTACTGGAAGTTCCAGCCAGAGGACTCAGACAAGAGAAAGAAATAAAGGACATCCAAATCAGTAAAGAAGAAGTCAAACTGTCACTCGTTGTTGATGATATGGTCATGTATCTAGAAAACCCTAAAGACTCATTTAAAAGCTCCTAGAACTGATAAATGAATTCAGCAAAGTTTCTGGATACAAAATTAATGTACACAAATCAATAGCACAGCTACACACCCACAATGACAAGATTAGGATCAAATCAATAACTCAAACCCTTTTATAATAGCTGAAAAAAAAGAAACTCCCTTAGGAATGAAAGACCTCTATGAGGAAAACTACAAAACACTACCAAAAGAAATCATAGATGACACAAACAAATGGAAACACATCCCATGCTCATTGGTAGGTAGAATCTATATTATGAAAATGACCATACTGCCTGATATGGTTTGACTGTGTTCCAACCCAAATCTCATCTTGAATTGCAGCTCCCATAATTCTCATGTGTTTTGGGAGGAACCCAGTGGGAAATAATTGAATCATAGGTGCAAATTCCTCCATACTGTTCTCACAGTGGTGAATAAGTCTCATGAGATCTAATGGTTTTATAAGGGGAAACACCTTTTGCTTGACTCTCATTCTCCCTTTGCTCTTTCTTCATCTTCTACCATGATGACGAGGCCTCTTCAGCCATGTGGAACTGTGAGTACATTAAACCTTTTTCCTTTATAAATTACCCAGTCTCAGGTATGTCTTTATCAGCAGTGTGAAAACAGGCTAATATAGTAAATTGGTACTGGTAGAATGGAGCACTGCTGTAAAAATGCCCAAAAATATGGAAGTGGCTTTAGAACTGGGTAACAGCTCACACCTGTAATCCCAGCACTTTGGGAGGCTGAGGTGGGCAGATCACGAGGCTAAGAGATTGAGACCATTGTGGCTATGGTGAAACCCCATCTCTACTAAAACTACAAAAACTTAGCTGAGCGTGGTGGCGAGTGCCTGTAGTCTCAGCTACTCAGGAGAGGCTGAGGCAGGAGAATGGTGTGAACCCGGGAGGTGGAGCTTGCAGTGAGCCATGATCATGCCACTGCACTCCAGCCTGGGCGACAGAGCGAGACTCTGTCTCTAAAAAAAAAAAAAAAAAAAAAAAAGAACCGGGTAACAGGCAGAAGTTAAACTAGTTTGAGGGCTCAGAAGAAAAAAAAAAAAAAAAAAAAAAGAACCGGGTAACAGGCAGAAGTTAAACTAGTTTGGAGGGCTCAGAAGAAAACAGGAAAATATGGGAAAATTTAGAACTTCCTAGAGACTTGTTGAATGGTTTTTTTAACCAAAATGCTGATAGTGATATGAACAATGAAATCCAGGCTGAAGTGGTCGCAGATGGAGATGCGGAGCTTGTTGAAAACTGGAGTAAAGGTAGCTCTTGCTATGTTTTAGCAAAGAGACTAGCAGCATTTTGCCACTGCCCTAGAGATCTGTGGAACTTTGAACTTAAGGGAGATGATTCAAGGTATCTGGCAGAAGAAATTTCTAAGCAGCAAAGCATTCAAGATGTGACTTTGGTGCTGTTAAAAGCATTACATTTTAAAAGGGAAGCAGAACATAAAAGTTCAAAAAATTTACAACCTGATGACGTGATAGAAAAGAAAACCCCACTTTCTGAGGAGAAATTCATGCCTGCTGCAGAAATTTGCATAAGTAACAAGGAGTCAAATGTTAATCACAAAGACAATGGGGAAAATGTCTCTAGGGCACGTCAGAGACCTTTGCAGTAGCCCTTCCCACCACAGGCCTGAAGGCCTAGGAGGAAAAAATGGTTTTCTTCACTTGGCCTAGGACATCCCTGCTCTGTGCAGCCTAGGGACTTAGTACCCTGTGTCCCAGCTGTTCTAGCTGTAGCTAAAAGGGGCCAAGGTACAGCTCAGGTTGTGGCTTCAGAGGGTACAAGCCCCAAGCCATGGCAGCTTCCACATAGTGTTGAGCCTGCAGTACACAGAAGTCAAGAACTGAGGTTTAGGAACCTCCACCTAGATTTCAGACCATGTATGTAGATGCCTGGATGTCCAGGCAGAAACTTGCTGCAGGGACAAGGCCCTCAGAGAACTTCTTCTAGGTCAGTGCAGAAGGGAAATGTGGGGTTGAAGTCCCTACATGGAGTCCCCACTGGGGCACTGCCTAGTGGAGATGTGAGAAGAGGCCACCATTTTCCAGACCCCAGAATAGTAGATCCCACAAGAGGCTACACTGTGAACCTGGAGAAGCTGCAGACACTCAATGCCAGCAAGTGAAAGCAGCTGGGAGCGAGGCTGTACCCTGCAATGCCACAGGGGTGGAGCTGTTCAAGACCATGGGAATCCAACTCTTGAATCAGTGTGACCTGGATGTGAAGCATGGAGTCAAAGGAGATAATTTTGGAGCTTTAATATTTGACTGCCCCAGTGGTTTTCAGGCTTGCATGGGGCCTTTAGCCCCTTTGTTTTGGCCAATTTCTCCCATTTGGAATGGGTATAACATTCAGTGCCTGTACCCCCATTGTATCTGGGAAGTAACTAACTTGCTTTTGATTTTACAGGCTCATAGGTGGAAGGAACTTGGTTTGTCTCAGATGAGACTTTGGACTGTGAACTTGTGAATTAATGTTGAAATGAGTTAAGACTTTGGGGGACTGTTGGGGAGGCATGATTGGTATTAAAATATGAGGACCTGAGATTGATATTGAAATGTGATGTCAGGGGTGGAATAATATGGTTTGGCTGTAAAATCTCATCTTGAATTGTAGCTCCCATAATTCCCATGTGTGGTGGAAGGGACCTGATGGGAGGTAATTGAATCATGGGACTGGTTTTACCCATACTGTTCTCATGGTAGTAAATAACTCTCATGAAATCTGATGGTTTTATAAGGGTAAACCCCTTTTGCTTTGCTCTCATTGTCTCTTTGATGGCTGCCATGTAAGATGTACCTTTTTCCCTCCACCATGATTGTGAGGCCTTCTGCCATGTGGAACTGTGAGTCCATTAAACCTCTTTTTCTTTATAAATTACCCCAGTCTCAGGCATGCCTTTCTCAGCAGCATGAAAATGGACTAATACACTTCCTAAAGAAATACAAATTCAGTGCAGTTCCCATCAAAATACTACCATAATTCTTCACAGAACTAGAAAAGAAATCCTAAAATTCTCATGGAACCAAGAAAGGGCCCACATAGCTAAAGCAAGACTAAACAAAAAGAACAAATCTGGAGGCATCACAACTCCTGACTTCAAACTACACTATAAGGCCATAGTCACCAAAACATCATGATAGTGGTTTAAAAAAATAGGCACATAGACCAATGGAACAGAATAGAGAACCAAGAAATAAAGCCTAATACATACAGCCAACTGATCTTTGGCAAAGCAAACAAAAACATAAAGTGGGGAAAAAACACCCTATTCAACAAATGGTTCTGGGATAATGGTCAAGCCATATATAGAAGAATGAAACTGTATCTTCATATATCACATTATACAAATATCAAATGAAGATGGATCAAAGACTTAAATCTAAGACCTGAAGACATAAAAATCTGGAACATAACATTGGAGAAAACATTATAGACACTGGCTTAGGAAAGACTTCATAACCAAGAACCTAAAAGCAAATGCAACAAAAACAAAGATAAATACATGAGACTTAATTAAACTAAAAATCTTCTGCACAGAAAAAGAAACAATCAGTAGAGAAACAGACAACTCATAGAGTGGGAGAAAATCTTCACAATGGATACATTTGACAAAGGACTAATATCTAGAATCTACAAGGAATTTAAACCAATCAGCAAGAGTAAAACAAACAATCTCATCAGAAAGTAGGTGAAGAATATGAATATACAATTCTCAATGAAGATATACAAATTGCCAAAAAATATAAAAATTCTCAACATCACTAATGATCAGGGAAGTACAAATCAAAACCACAATGCAATATCACCTTACTCCTGCGAGAATGGCCATAATCAAAAAATCAAAGAATAATAGATGTTAGTGTGGATGTAGTGAATAGAGAACACTTTTACACTGCTAGTGGGGATGTAAATTAGTACAACCACTATGGAAAATGGTGTGGGGATTCCTTAGAAAACTAAAGATACATTCACCATTTGATCCAACAATCCCACAACTGGCCATCTACCCAGAGGGAAAGGAGTCATTATACAAAAAAGATACTTGCACACACATGTTTATAGCAGTACAATTCACAATTGCAAAAATATGGAACCTGCCCAAATGGTCATCAGTCAACAAGCAGATAAAGAAATTGTGGAATATATATACCATTTAATACTACTCAGCCATAAGAAAAAGGAACAAAATAATGGCATTTGCAGCAACCTGGGTGGAATTGGAGATCATTATTCTAAGTGAAGTAACACAGGAATTGAAAAACCAAGCATTGAATGTTCTCACTCAAGTGGGAGCTGCTAAGCTATGAGGATGCAAAGGCATAAGAATGATACAATGGACTTTGGGGACTTGAGGGAAAGAGTTGGAGGGCGGTGAGGGATAAAAGACTATACAATGGGTACAGTGTACACTGCTTAGGTGATGAGTGCACCAAAATCTCAGAAACCACCGCTAAAAAACTTATTCATGTAAACAAATACCACCTGTTCCCCGTAAACCTATTGAAATAAAAAATAAAATAGTGAAAAATATTTAAACAAAGAAGTAAGGGGCAATGTTGTGGCAGGTTGGATAGAACCTAACAGTGGCCTCTAGTCACTGAGTGACCCTCACTGAATAGCCAGCAAGAAATAGGGTTCCTAGTGTTACAACTGCAGGAAATGGAATTATTCCAACAACGTTCAAGAGAACCATGAGCTGCAGATGAGAATACAGCCTGAGCTAAAACCTTGATTTTAACACAGTAAGACCCTGAGTAGAAAACCCATTTAAGCTAGACTTTGACCTCTAACCCAAAGAAACTAAAAGGTAACAAATTTGTGTTTTTTAAATCACTAAATTTGTGGTTATTTGATATACAGCAAGAGAAAACTAATATATGTAAACTTAGGTATAATATTCTCCTTTAAGATAGAGAAGTATTACCTGGAAGAAGCTTGGCAAAGGATATTAGTTCTATTCCACCCTCTGGAGTTTCAGAGAATTGAGACTGGTGATTAATTTGTACCCAGGGAATGTCTCATTCGCTAAATATTTTCCTTTCAAGTTTCTCTTAACTTATAAAGGCTAAGAAAAGAGTGTGTAGAGGGAGTAAGAGGAAACCATAATTGGGTGCCCACTAGGTTACTAGAACCATGGTATATGTTTACTACCTTTTTCTCATTATATTCTCAAAAATCCATGAAGAGGTAGATACTAGAATCCCCATATCTTAGACGAGAAAACAGGGTCAGAGATATTAAATAACTTTTTCAAATGCAATGTAGGTAGCCAAAGGCTCCTCTTCCAGGGAGCTATTGACTTTTATTGTCTGGTCTCTGCTTGTTAATGTTATTTCTACCTCTCCCAGGCATCTTCTTTTAATTCCTTCTTTTAATTCCTTTTGCTCAGTCATCCCTAGAACAAGTAACAAATATAACAAATACCTGGCTGTGGTAGATAAATTCACAACCCAGTTTATTCACGATCATTTTCTATGTTTTGAGAATAAAGTGAAAAAGTAGTACCTTTATTAATATATAGAAAGAAATTGTGTAGTTATACACTTTGAAATACCTGAGAGAAATTCATTATTTTTTTATCTTTACAGGAGGAGGGTTATATTGTTAGTCATACTGTGGTTTCAAAGTCCTTCCAACTATCTAAGTAAAACCTGATATGAAGCTCTGACTCACAGCACAATGCAAGATGGTTTTCAGCCATCATTTGCATTCCCAGTTGCCCTGGGATATTGTACTATTCAAACTGTCTTTGATTGCACTCTACAAACACATGTGTTTTCTAAGGGTTACTTTGTTAAGTAATGTTTTAAATTTTTAAAAATAATGCCTAAAATTGTGTCAGTTAACTGTTTCAAAGAGGCTCAGAGCCTTAGAAACAATTGAAGTTAAGACAAAAGTTATCAGCCAGCATGAAAAAGGCTAAGGGGTCACAGACATTGGCTGCATTCTTTCCTGAGAGGATTTCATCAGAACAATGCACACATTGCTGCCAAGATTAATGAAACTGCTAAATCTGGAACATGACAAAGACTTTAAATGCCATTTAATGAAGGGGATGGAGAAAAATACAGCTATTGGAATGGGCAAATGCTATTTATTGCTTCATTTGGTATTGTCAGTAACTTATTGTTTTATGAATGCACACTTTAGATATAAAATTTTTCAATAAATTACTTAGTTACTCTTCATATTTATGTTGTATGCGAAATGAACAAGTTTGAACTTTTTTGGATGCTACTGGAACATGACTTGCTTTTTCTTTATTACGATACATTTCATTTTGTGTTAGAATTATCCACCAAATTTCAGAAATTTGTGTAAATAATGATACACATTTTTTAACCCCAGATTTTTTATACAAAAAGACTGAAAGTATTCCATAAGTCAGCCTCATGCACCACTGTTAAGTCCCTCACCTTCATTATTATCAGCCTTAACTATGCCTTTTCACCCTCCAACCAGTCTTGCTATGTCTCCCCAATCTCAGCCTCTTACAGAACTTTTGAAAAACACAAGAGAAGAATAATGAACCAGAGACCAGAGGATGTTAGAACTACTGAATGAGAAGGAAGCTGGAAAAATAGGCCCCATGATTAGTGGCAGTGTTTGAAACTAAACACACATGTGAATAAGGAGAGACAAAAGGCAATAAGAAGTGTTGCACTGGGAATGAATGAGCCTGGATTTTAGTTCTGATTCTACAGCACCATTATGAAGCTCCACTGCCATAACCAAGAAACCATAAAATACAGTGACTGGAATAAGATATAATTGTTTTCATCTTTTACTTAATAGGTCATAAATGAATGGTTTGGGTTTGGGAGGGTGGCGTTGCCATTTTCAACACATGGCTTCCTAGATTGTTCCTATTACTGTTATTTTTAAGTTAATATAAAAGGAGAAAGGAAAGGAACATGGGGAGAGACTTTGGATTTAATAAAATAATCTAAAATATACAAATTATTTCCATTTACTTCCTACTGGCTAAAACCTAGATGTATAGTACAGTTCTCCCACACTACACACCTCCAAGAGATATAATTTAATCATATTTTAAGGTTCATGATACCCTCTGACTTGTGCGGAATGGTGGCCCTAGCATAGCTGCTTCTTGCACAAGAGAGTGGTAGGCAGCATGTTGCACCCCATGAACTTTGCCCAATGTTGTACCAATGAATATGTTTCATTATATGGCAAAAGGGATATAATTAATGTTACTAATACACTCACTGTAAAATTACCCTAGATTATCTGGTTGGTCCTAATATAACCACAGGAGCTCTTAATAGCAGAGCTCTTTCTCTGGTGGCAGCCAAAGTGGAAGTCAGGGTTTCAAAACATGAAAAGGATTCATCATGCTATTGTCAGATTGAAAGTAAAGGGTCAACATACCAAGACAACAGAGACCTCAGTTTTAACAGCCAAAAGGAGCTAAAATCTGCCCACAATCTGAACAAGACTGAAAACGGTTTCTTCCTCAGAGACTCTAGGTAAGATGCCAGCTCACCCACCAGTTTAACTTTGGCGTTGTGAGGCCCCGAGTCAATATACAAACAAGTGAAAAGACATCTCATTCTCATGGATTGGAAGAGTTAATATTTTTAATGACCATACTACACAAAGCAATCTATAGAGTCAATGCAGTCTCTGTCCTAATACCAATAACATTCTTCACAGAAATAAAATACAATCTTAAAATTGATATGAAATCACAAAAGATCCCAAATAGCTAAAACAATCCTGAGCAAAAACAACAAAAGTATAGATAACACACTACCTAACATCAAAATACACTACAAAGCTGTAGTAACCAAAACAGCATAAAAACAGACATATAGACCAAGGGAACAGAATAGAGAACCCAGAAATGGATCCATATGTCTACAGCCAATTGATTTTTGACAAAGATGCCAAGAACACTCACTGGGGAAATAACCAGATTTTCAATAAGGAGTGCTGGGAAAACTGGATATCCATCTGCAAAAGAATGAAATTAGACCCCATCCTCACCTCTCACTCTTTATAAAAATCACCTCAAAATAATTAAAGATTTAAATGTAAGTCCCTGAAACTATAAAATGACTAGAAAAAAAAACATGGGAAGAATGCTTCAAGACATTGTTCTAGATACAGATTTTATTAATAGGATCTCAAAAACAGAAACAACAAAAGCAAAAATAAGTGGGATCATATTAAATAGAAAGGCTTCTGCAAAGCTTAGAGTGAAACAATCAACAGAGTGAAAAAGTGACCTGCAGAATAGGAGAAAATATTTGTAAACTATTCAGCTAACAGGGAATTCATATCCAGAAAAAAAATAGGCAAATGATCTGAATGGACATTTCTCAAAAGAAGACATAAAAATTGCCAACAAATAAATAAAAAATGCTCAACATCACTAATCACCAGGGAAAGGTAAATAAAACCCACAATGAGCAATTATATCACAGCAATTAGGATGGCTATTAACAAAAAGACAAAAAATAGCAAATGCTTACCAGGAACTAGAGAAAAGGGAATTTGTATACACTGTTGTGGAAATGTAAAGTAGTGCAACCACTATGGAGTACAATATGGAGATTTCTCAAAAACTACCAATAGGATAACATATGACCCAACAATCCCACTACCGAGCATTTATCCAAAAAAAAAAAAGGAAATCAGTATATTGAAAAGACATCTGCACTCCCATGTTTATTGAAGTACTACTCATAATAGCCAAGATATGGAATCATCCTAGGTGTCCAACAGCAAACGAATGGATAAAGACAATCTGGTATATATACACAATGGAATAGTATTCAGCAATAAAAGAGAATGAAATGCTGTTATTTGCAGTAGCATGGAAGGAACCAGAGAATATTATGTTAAGTGAAGTAAGCCAGGAAGAGAAAGTTAAACACGACATGTTCTGATTTATATGTGGGAGCTAAAGAAAGTTAATCTCATAGAAGTAAAACGTAGAATAGAGAATACAAGAGGCTGGGAAGGGTAGGGAGAAGTGAGAAATAGAAATTTGTTAAATGATTACAGCTAGATAAGAATAAGTTATAATGTTCTATAGCACAGTAGGATGACTATCATTAACAATGACATAAAATTTCAAATAGCAACAAGGAGAATACTGAATGTACTCAACAAAAAGAAATGATAAATGTTTAAGTGATGGATATGCTAATTACCTTGAAATGATCACTATGCATTACGTGTATGAAAACATCATTATGTGACACCGTAAATATGTACAATTATTATATGTTAATTAAAAAATTAAAAATCCAGCTGAGTCCACCTGGACTTCTTACCTATAGAACTATGAGATAATACATGGGTGTTATTTTAAGCCAATATATTTGTGATAATTTGTTATGGCAAAAATAGAAAACTAATTAAAGAAGTTTTGAAATGTAGACTGTAGCTATGAAGTCAAATGCCAAGCCAAAATCTGGAAGCTTCTGTTACCAAAAGGTAGTAGGAGAGAATGAGCACTAGAGGTAATCAGTGCACCCTCAGCAGCCACGGTTTGCAAGATTGTGACCTCACGTTACTCACCTGTGGAACTGTGACCTAAACAGAGGATCTCTGTATTTCCTTTTCTTGTGATCTGATGTTATGGTTACACTAAGGCTGTACTAACGCTATACTATCTTTCTACGCAACTGCCCTACAAAGAATATCTGAGCAGTCATGCCACCTTCTATTTGCTTCATAGAGAAACCTGCTCACTTTGGCTGGCTTGATTATCTTTCGCCCTTTGCTTTAACACTCCACAAACATGCTTAAGGAAAAGAATAAAAAAAATTTAACAAAGATAAAAATAGCAGCCTTTATAATAAGAACTAAAACAATAGGATGTCTTTCCTAAGCTGAGTGAGTTGGCATAATTTCTGTAGACTTAAGGTTGTTCTATTTTCAAAGATGAGGGTAGAATCCAAGATGATATTTTTAATATGGAGGTGATTCCAGTAAGGCTATCCTTTATGGCTGATTGTAGCTCCTGTGGCAAGGTCATTAGATACAGTAGTGGAAGAGGGAGGTAAAGTCAGAGGAGAATGCAGGAGAGGAAAGGAGAAAGAGAGAAGCTGTGTTAGACTTTCAGCCAATCAGTCTTTTCACAAAAAGAGAGAAAAGCTAAAATGTTTTGCCTGCATACAGAAGAAAAGAGTAGAATTCGAGTTACTAAGAAGACAAAAGGACTTTAGATCAAGTTCATTCCTTCTTCTCTTTTCCTCAAGTCTAGATTACAATGTTCATCTCTTTCAAAGGTACCTCTACCCCAATGACAAATTAAAAAAAAAAAAAATGAAAAGAAAAGAAAAAAACAAGAAAAAAGAGATAAAAAGTTTAAATTAAGAGCAGCAGAATGAAAAAGAATATAAAGGACAATATATTTCTCATTAGATTGTATATAGATGAATATTTTATTCCAAGGCATTATAAGTTACTGATTATTTTTGGAAGTAGGTAAGTCTGCTCTCAAAAGCTGCAACCAGCGTTATAATGGATCTTCAGCATATGGTAACAAATGATTAAGTGATAATGTTTAAGGCTGTGAACTTTACCAACACTAGCTTTTGATTTTGTTTTTGTTCCATTTAAGATCTTGTAAGATGTTAATTTCCTGTGATAAAGGTTTACTTAAGAAATAAAACTCATTCAGCTCTAAAAGACTCATAAAAATTCACGTTTACCTTCCCCCTGAAATGCTAACTAAATTTCAAGTAATGCAATAAAGTAAAATTAAGCTTTTTAATTTTCAAGTATCTTGGCAATTGACAGGTTTGGAGTTAATTTTGTCTGTTTAATTTTTCTCCCAAAGTATTCGATGAGTCAGAAATTTATTTAAGAAAACATGACCCTCTATAATTTTACGTTGAACCTACCATTTAAGAACTGTGAAGAGCCTCAGACTTATGAAAGTTTAACTTTTTACCATTTTAGATATATTTTTAAAACAAATCACAAGGATCTTTTAGTTACAAGGTGGTACAAGAGTTAGAAGAGGTTTTAAAAAATAACTTTCCATGTTTTTTATTAGAATTAGGACTGGATATTTGTGTAAAATCCACTGAGGAGACCTGTCGTGGGTTGAATTGTGTGCCCTCAAAGATGCTGAAGTCTTAATCTGTAGTACCCATGAAGGTAGTCTTTGGAAACTGGGTCTTTGCACATGATCAAGTTAAGATAAGGTCATTAGGATGTGCTCTATCCAATACGTCTGCATTCTTATATATAGGAAGAAATTTGGACCCAGAAGCAGACATGTGTGGAGGGAAAATCATGTGAAGACATGGAGAGAATGCCATCTATAGCTGAAAAAATCCTGAGACTACCAGGAGGTAGGAGACAGGAAGGAAACAGATGTACCCTCACAGCCCTCAGAAGAAACCAACCCAGGTGCACCTTAAATTTGGACTTCTAGACTCCAGGTGTGTAAGACAATAACTTTCTGTTGTTTAACCCATTCATTTTTTGACACTTTGTTAGAAAGCTCTTGGAGACAATCACAAGGCCCAAGGCAACTAGTATATGGTAAGGTGGTCTGTCACTCTTTACACATGCTTTAGGAAATTGTGGCAATGGTCTTTCTCTATGCCCCAGAGATTCTCCTGAATTTGAGAACACTAGTGGAGTTCCTTCCAAAACATTTGTAGCTGGATTGGCTCCATTATTGGTATTCAAAAGGAATCTCCTGTGAAATAACTGGAATCCTCATCCTTCGTTCCACTATTCTTCCCTATTCCCTTCATTTCCCTTCATTTTGTTCCTCTTTCATATGCACACACAAAACATCCTCACAGGACATGATCCACATTTCACTGGAAGAAGATGGTACTTTTACCTATGTCCTTGTGTAGAGTTGAAAACTCAACTATCTCCTGCAAAGAAACTTGTGTTAAATAATTAGGCATCCACCTTACCTCACAGATATTTTCTTCTGTTCAATAAAAGTAGATGTAAAAAACAGGCAGAATTAATATGTTCTTAAATTAGAAATGCTCAAAATAAGAAACATATAAGTTGTTCCTAAGTTAATTAAAAATACATCACAAGTTTAGTTTTTCTGTAACTATAAAAATTTTTTTTTTTTTTTTTTTTTTTTTTTTTTTTTTTTTTTTTTTTTTTTTTTGAGACGGAGTCTCGCTCTGTCACCCAGGCTGGAGTGCAGTGGCCAGATCTCAGCTCACTGAAAGCTCCACCTCCCGGGTTCACGCCATTCTCCTGCCTCAGCCTCCCGAGTAGCTGGGACTACAGGCGCCGCCACCTCGCCCGGCTAGCTTTTTGTATTTTTAGTAGAGACGGGGTTTCACCGTGTTAGCCAGAGATGGTCTCGATCTCCTGACCTCGTGATCCGCCCGTCTCGGCCTCCCAAAGTGCTGGGATTACAGGCTTGAGCCACCGCGCCCGGCCAACTATAAAAATTGACTCTAAAAAGCTTATTGAAAAAATCTAAGCAAGTAAGAATATCCAGGGAAACTGAAAAAGAAGAGCCATACATTCAAATTAACACAAACTTAATGCTTAAGGCAACACAAGTTCATTATCTCACAGTTGTTATAATGCAGAATTCCAGGCATAACTAGGTTTTCTGCTCATGTGTCATAGGTTGAAATCAATGTGTTGGCTGGGCTGTGTCATCTGGAGCTTGGGGTCTTCATCCAAGCACCTTTAGGATGTTGGCAGAATTCGCTTTTTTGCATTTGTAGGACTGAGGTCTCCATTTTATTGGGAGTTGTGAGCTGGTGGTTGCTCTTAGCAAGTAACGATTGTTTACTTTCCTTGTCATGTGTCCCTCTATCTTTAAACCCTTTAAAACCGGCCATGGAGAATCTTCTCTTTCAAGGGCTCACCTGGTTAGGTCAGGCCTTCCTAGGATAATTCGTAAGGCAAATGTGCTTTATAATGTAACCTAATCAGAAGAGTGATATTCTATTACAATCACCAGTTCCTCCCACACTCAAAGGCTAAGGAATTATACAAAGGCATGGGTCATTGGTGGTCATCTCAGAATTCTGCCTACCACAAAGCAAAAGGTTATTGATTATAAGACAGTTTATAATGGCAGAAATATAGCCACAAATAATACCATGCAGCTACAACAGAGTACAAAGATGTTCTCAATGTATTGATATAAAAAGACACATTATTAAATGAAAAAACTGCCAAGAGTGAAACAGCATATCAGTTGTTTATTTTTGTGTAAGACTTGAATAAAAGGGTTTAAGATTATTTATTTTAATTTGGAGACATCTGCATGAAGAAACACTTAAAAGATATTCAAGAAAGTCATTAACTACTGGGTATAGTTGGGGAGATAGGTGGGCATTGAGGAGATAGAGTCAGGGATGGGAGTAAGGGCTTTCAATGTGTGCTTTTTAAAAAATTTTAGTTATTGAACAACTTAGATGTATTGTCTATTAAAGCTAGAATTTAAGGAACAAGGCAAATATTTATTTGCCCTAAATATTTATTTATACTTAATGTGCTGGGTGAGAAGTAAAACAATTATTAGAGCTCCACTCCTGTTCTAAAGTAGCAGACAGTGTGTTATGGTCAAAAGTCGAATCCAAAATTGACTACCATTCAAATAAGAGAAACGTCATAACAGAAAGAAAGCAAACCACTTAGTGGATTTTAAAAGAGAAAGCAGTTCTACCAAGTGCCTGTAAACCCAATTCTTTAGTTGCATATATCCTTCTGCTCAGTCAGGCTGCCTGCCAGAAAGGGCAGTTTGGATCATTGTCTATCGATCCATGTAATTCAAGCTTTCTCATTTAAAGAACTAAGAGAAGCATTACATCCCTCAAATTTCATTAGACATCATTGGATCATTGATTTCCACATATCGATTAGAAGGCAATAGATAGTCTGCATGATTTAAAAAATAACTTCTTGTAAACCATTAGTCTGTGTGAAAGTCAAAAAATTGAAAACATTTTCTTTATTCTTGTTCTGATTGCTACACAAAGAAGAGTTGCTGATAAAATGTAAACAAGGCATGCTTATCAGACAATTAGACTACCCAAACTCTTTTTTTCTACTTTTTCAATGATCATTACTATAACTTGAATTTCTTCTTATGTTATTTTGAAGTCTCTGTATTCATTTCTATTTTGATAAGAAGCAAATTAAGTCCATTGGATTTTTATGTGGCTTGCTTCCACATTTCACTGGAAACTGCTCAAATATCAGTTCCACAGTGAGGGCTTCCCTAAAATAACCCTATTCCCCATCCCAACAGCCTACTCCATTACCCTGTTTTGTTGTGTTGTGTTTTGTTTTATTCCTTTTTTTCCTTTATAGGAATCACCTTTAAAACAATGGCATTTACGTGCTCCCATGCTTATTGTCCATCTCCTTCACAACGTACAACACACTCCCTGAACAGAACCGGGACTTTCTTCTGTTTACAGTTGTGACCAACATGACTAGACGAGTGTTTGTCTTAATAGGCATTACATATATATATATTTCTATATTATTAATTATATATAATTAATAACCAATTTATTGAAGAATAAACTCTATTCACTGCCATCAAATGCACTCTTATTAATTCCTATTTTACCTTTCCTTAGGGAAGGGAACAAAAGCTCAGTGCTTCCTCTCTGTCTTACAAGAAGTGCTTCTTTCTGGAAGTGTCATGAGGGCAAGTCATCAGGTCACTGCCTGGCAAATGTCCAAAGCAAAATAAAATGCCAGTTTTCTTTTCTTGCAGCATGATATACTAAAATATATATATTTGTTCTGTGTCCCCAGTTCCTGGCACAAAGCTCTTTAAAACCTTACGGCTTACTGTTTTTGTATAGTAATGAAATGACTCTTGAGAGGCTCTAGATAGCTTCAGAGCAATGGCTGCTCTCCAGAAAAACCAACCACGTGATTAGAGGGTTGGAGCTTTCAGGCCTATTCTCAACCTCCAGGGATGAGAGAGGGATGGCAATTGAGTTCAATTGCCATTGACCAATGATTTAATTTAATCATGGCTAAGTAATGAGACCTTTATTTATTCTTAACAATGGCAAGAATGGAGAGCTTCCAGGTTGGTGAACACATCAATGTGCTTGGAGGGTGGTGTGCGTGGAGAGGCATGGAAGCTCTTCTGTACCCCTTTCCCAATACCTTGCCCTACACAGCTCTTCCATTTGGCTGTTCCTGAGTTGTATCCTTTATAATAAACTAGTAATCATAGATATAGTGCTTTCCTGAGTTCTGTAAGTTATTCTAGTGAATTATTGAACCTGAGGAGAGTGTTGCGGGAACCCCCAAATTTGTAGTCGGTGGATGTACTGTGGATAGCCTGAGCAACCCCTTTGCAGCTGGCATCTGAAGAAGGGGTAGTTCTCTGGAACCGACCCCTTAACCTGTGCGGTCTGCTCTAGTTCTGTGTAGATAGTGTCAGAATTGAATTGAGTTGTGGAATTCTCAGTTGGTGTTGGAATTTTGAAGAGTTGGTTGTTTTTGGAAACACACAGCATTTGGTGTCACAAAAAGTGCACTTATAAGCAGGCCAGTCTCTATGAGCAGTTTTTCCTGCAAGAGCTCATTACCTGCCTGCGGAAGTACCCCCTTCCCATTGCATCCTTTCTCTAATTAGATAACTTTTACTTGTAGAAATTCCTCAGAATTCTCCCTAGGCTTCTACTTGAATGGGTCAGACGGGGTGGTTGTGTAAGGATATTCGTTAGGTAGTCCTGGAGGCATATGTTTGACTAGTTTCTTTTGAGTGAACTTTAAGGTTTGAGCTGCAATTCCAAGTTAACATAAAAGGTTCCAATCTCCAATCTGAAATGAACAAGCGAGTGTTGAGACTTCTTATTGTGTATATATTGGTTAAAGTTGATTGACCATCTTCAAAAGGTCCTGAAAGATGTTTACTCAGGAGAGAGTCAAGAATCATTCTAGTACCCACTACACTTTGACTGATATATGAAAGATCATCTCTTGCATTCTCTAATTTTCATCTTTGGAATCTTGGAACTAAATGAATTATAATTAACTCACAAGAAAAGACAAATATTATTTTCAAAAACAGTTACAAAAATAAAACCCATTGACAGGGTAAAGATTTAAACCAAATTTGGGATTATATATTAATTCCAACTGAATATTAAATTTTCATTTTGGAAGCAAATGTAAAAAAGGTACAGATACTGTTACTTCAGTCTTTTTGTCTTAATAAGAGGAGACCTGCCCTGTTTCACCAGAATTGATAAATACCTTAAAGGACTTTGTAGTCTGATTTATTTTATGAGACACTAAAGATAAGGATGAAAAGATTACAAGGGATACAACTCGGTTTTAATAATAGTTTCACAGAGGGTAAAAAGGCGAATGTTAAAACAGGGCAGAAGGCCATGACAGGCAAGGGTTAATTTGCACACCCCTTCACTTAAAGAATAAACTATGTTCTAACTACAACAAAGATTTGCTTTTTCCTCTGCCAGTGAGATAAACAATATTAAAACAATTACAGCTCACCATATGTGACACTAACTGACAAGCCATAACTAGTTTCGCAAGCCGTAACTACAGCTTTGATTGGACAAGAGACTGATTTCAGTAACTTTCTCCTTACAAACCACTGGCCATGGACTGGTTCTGGCTGGTTCACAGAGGTTGTGCATATGAGTGCCTTCATGTTACCGCTTCATCTTCTGGTATATAGGGCCTAATTATAATGCATTAAAGTGTTAGGTCTCCACCCCAAAGTGAGCATGAGACATGTGTAACATGCATGTTTGCTTACTACACCTGTGCACATCCCCCCTCTTTGTGAATACTCATAGCTTCTACTATAATCTGCTGAATATTTATACTTGGCTAACTCATTCAACATAAATTCTTTTTCCACTCCCCATCCTCAAAGTGCTCGCTTTTGGTCTCTGCACCTTCCCAGCCCGTCAAGATGGCCAACTTACAGGCTGGAACACTTTATAAGAATTAAAGTCTCCTTTTCAAATTTATGAACCTCATTATTTTAAGTCAACCATCATAACAAATGATATCATAAAAGAGTGTTTGATATACTCCAGGCATTATATGAGGCACTTTACATGTGTGATCAAATTTGATATTCATAGAATGTTGTGTGGTAGTAGTTATTATTGCAATGTATAAATGAGATATCTTATTGAAATGTATGGAAAAGAGACCTCATTTTGCAGAGGTTCACAAAAATTATGCAGTTTCCTCAAGATCACAAAGCTGATAGCTGTCAGAACCAGGATCTAGGATTACATCTTTATGATTCTGTATCCGTAGTGTACACCAGTGATTGCCAAGTGGTCCATGAATAATTTCTACTCATTAATAATAAAATAAGAACAATATTTTTAGTGTTCTAGAACACTAAATTTATTTAATTAAATTTAATTTGAAAGGCTGTCTTTTATCCTGAAGTTGTGTCCTCCCTACTCTTTGGTCTTTATTTTGGAATACGAAATAATCATGATGATAATAAATTGAGTTTTTTGTTTCTTTAGAGGATCTTCACTTAGTGAGAAAAGACAGAACCTTTTGTGAGTTTCCAATACGAAAAATAAAGTTACCTGTAAAACCTAAATATGTGGAAATTAAAGCTGTATATACTCCCTTGTTAATGGAAAGTCTTTATGTATTCTATTGATCCCTCAAATATGGCACTACCTTATGAACATCTTTAATCCTCCTACTTGTCCCTCTTACACTTGGCCAGCAAATGCCCAGTCCTGGTTAAATCATCTGTCTATATAGTGTCTGCTCCAGAGGCATTGAAATTTGCTCAAAAAAGATTTAAAAGTCCCACAAGTATTACACTTTAAATTCATATTCACATAATTCAAATAGACTCCCAGTACTGCTTGGCAGCCATTATGCACTCCCTTACCCTCTCTCCAAGTGAAGGTTTCATAGCATCAGCTCTTCCCTAAAACATCTCACACCCTTCCCCCGCTCTCAGTTTAAAGGAATGACTCCTCCTCATAATTCTTGGAGAAAAATATCAGAAGGAAACACCCTCTCAGTACCAATCTTTTTTTAAAAAAATTTTTACTTTAAGTTCTGGATACACGAGCAGAGTGTGCAGGCTTTTTACATATGTATACATGTGCCATGGTGGTTTGCTGCACCTATCAATCCATCATCTAGGTTTTAATCTCTGCATGCATTAGCTATTCATCCTAATGCTCTCCCTCCCCTTGCCCCCCACCACCTGCCAGGACCCAGTGTGTGTTGTTCCCCTCCCTATGTCCACATGTTCTCATTTTTCAGCTCTCACTTAGGAGTGAGAACATGTGGTGTTTAGTCTTCTGTTCCTGTGTTAATTTGCTGAGAATGATGGCTTCCAGTTTCATCCATGTCCCTGCTAAGGACAGGATTTTATTATTTTTATGGCTTCATAGTATTCCGTGGTGTATAGGTACCATGTTTTCTTTATCCAGTCTATAATTGGTGGGCATTTGGGTTGCTTCCAAGTCTTTGCTATTGTGAACAGTTCCACAATAAACATACGTGTGCATGTGTCTTTATAGTAGAATGATTTATAATCCTTTGGGTATATACCCAGTAATGGGATTACTGGGTCAAATGGTATTTCTGATTCTAGATCCTTGAGGAATCGCCACACTGTCTTCCACAATAGTTGAACTAATTTACACTGCCACCAACAGTGTAAAAGTTCTTATTTCTCCACAGCCTCACCAGCACCTATTGTTTCCTGACTTTTTAATAATTGCCATTCTGACTGGCATGAGATGGTATCTCATAGTGGTTTTGATTTGCATTTCTTTAATGATCAGTGATGATGAGTTTTTTTTCATATGTTTTTGTTGACTACATAAATGTCTTTTTTGACAAGTGTCTGTTCATATCCTTTGCCCACTTTTGGATGAGGTTGTTTGTTTTTTTCTTGTAAATTTGTTTACATTTTTTATAGATTCTGGATATTAGACTTTTGTCACCAGGGTAGATTGCAAACATTTTCTCCCATTGTGTAGGTTGCCTGTTCATACTGATGATAATTTCTTTTGCTGTGCAGGAGCTCTTTAGTTTACTTAGATTCCATTTGTCAATTTTGCCTTTTGTGGCAAAGGCTTTTGGTGTTTTAGTCATAAAGTCTTTGCCCATGACTATGTCCTGAATGGTATTGCCTAGGTTTTCTTCTAGGGTTTTAATGGTTTGGGATTTACATTTAAGTCTTTCATCTATCTTGAGTTAATATTTGTATAAGGTGTAAGGAAGAGGTCCAGTTTCAGAGTGTGGCATATGGCTAGCCAGTTTTCCCAGCACCATTTATTATAGGAAATCCTTTCCCCATTGCTTGTTTTTGTCAGATTTGTCAAAGATTATATGGTGGTTTTTTTAAAAAAAAATTAACAAAATAAATAGACTGCTAGCTAGATTAATAAAGAAAGGAAGAGAGAAGAATCAAATAGATGAAATAAATGGGCCGGGCGCGGTGGCTCAAGCCTGTAATCCCAGCACTTTGGGAGGCCGAGACGGGCGGATCATGAGGTCAGGAGATCGAGACCATCCTGGCGAACACGGTGAAACCCCGTCTCTACTAAAAATACAAAAACTAGCCGGGCGAGGCGGCGGGCGCCTGTAGTCCCAGCTACTCGGGAGGCTGAGGCAGGAGAATGGCGGGAACCCGGGAGGCGGAGCTTGCAGTGAGCTGAGATCCGGCCACTGCACTCCAGTCCGGGCAACAGAGCGAGACTCCGCCTCAAAAAAAAAAAAAAAAAAAGAAATAAATGATAAAGGGGATAGCACCACTGATTCCACAGAAATACTAACTACCATCAGAGAATACTGTAAACACCTCTATGCAAATAAACTAGAAAATTTAGAAGAAATGGATAAATTCCTGGACACATGCACTCTCCCAAGACTAAACCAGGAAGAAGTCAAATCCTGGAATAGACCAATAACAAGTTCTGAAATTAAAGCAATAATGAATAGCCTACCAACCAAAAAAAAAAAAAAAAAAAAAAAAGAAAAGCACAGGACCAGATGGATTCACAGTCAAATACTACCATAGGTACAATGAGGATCTGGTACCATTCCTTCTGAAACTATTCCAAACAATTGAAAAAGAGGGACTCCTCCTTAACTCATTTTATGAGGACAGCATCATCCTGATTTCAAAACCTGGCAGAAAACTTCAGACCAACATCCCTGATGAACATCAATGTGAAAATCCTCAATAAAATACCGGCAAATCGAATCCAGCAGCACATCAAACAGCTTACCCACCACAGTCAAGTCAGCTTCATTCCTGGGATGCAAAGCTGGTTCAACATACACAAGTCAATTAACATAATCCATCACATCAACAAAACCAATGACAAAAACCACATGATGATCTCAATAGATACAGAAAAACTTTTGATAAAATTCAACATCACTTCATGCTAAAAACACTCAATAAACTAGGTTTGATGGAACATACCTCAAAATAACATTTATGACAAACCCATAGCCAATATCATACTGAATGGGCAAAAGCTGGAAGCATTCCCTTTGAAAACCAGCACAAGACAAGAACACCCCCTCTCACCACTCCTATTCAACATAGTATTGGAAGTTCTGGCCAGGGCAATCAGAGAAGATAAAGAAATAAACACTATTCAAATAGGAAGAGAGGAAGTCAAATTGTCTCTGATTACAGTTGACATGATTGTATATTTAGAAAACCCCATAGTTTGAGCCCCAAAACTCTTTAAGCTGATAAGCAACTTCAGCAAACTCTCAGGATCCAAAATCAATATGTAAAAATCACAAACATTCCTAAGCACCAATAATAGAGAGGCAGAAAGCCAAATCGTGAGTGAACTCCCATTCACAATTGCTACCAAGAAAATTAAATATCTAGGAATACAACTTATAAGGGATATTAAGGATATCTTCAAGGAGAACTACAAACCACTGCTCAAGGAAATAAGAGAGGACACAAACAAATTGAAAAACGTTCCATGTGATAGGAAGAATTAATGTCACGAAAATGGCCATACTGCCCAAAGTAATTTATAGATTCAATGCTATTCCCATCAAACTTCTATTGACTTTCTTTGCAGAATTAGAAAAAAAACTACTTTAAATTTCATATGGAACCCAAGAAGATCCCCTATGGCCAAGACAATCCTAAGCAGAAAGAACAAAGCTGGAGGCATCACGCTGTCTGGTTTCAAACTGTACTACAAGGCTACAGTAACCAAAACAGCATGACACTGGTACCAAAACAAATACATAGAGCAATAGAATAGAACAGAGACCTCAGAAATAACACCATACACCAGTACCAATCTTATCAGCTCATCTGTCTGCTTCACACTCTTTGTTTTCCTTCTGTTACAGTGGATGACATAGCCCTGCTCCAATCACAGTCCACCCCTTCCATAAACACCCAGGATCCTATTGCCCTTCACTTTCTCAAAAATTCCAGTCTTTAAATTATCATATTTCTTTTGTATTACCAACATCAGTATATAAATGCAACATTATCATTGGCATTCAAATATGCCTTAATATCCTGAATCTTAATGTGATCTTTCTTTGAGGTCATGTCCCACTTCAGTTGTATCCTCCTTTTTCTGCTCATCTTTCATAGCAAAAATTTTTGAAACAGTTATCCATGTAACTACTCTCTATTCTACCAGTTTTTAATCCTCACCTCAACTCGTATTGAGGGTTCAACGTGGGTTCTTTTCTATTTCCCTAAGTGTCAGCTGGTCTGAAAAATAAAGAGAAAGAGTACAAAAGAGAGAAATTTTAAAGCTGGGTGTCCGGGGGAGACATCACATGTCAGCAGGTTCCGTGATGCTCCCTGAGCCATAAAACCAGCAAGTTTTTATTAGCAATTTTCAAAAGGGGAGGGAGTGTACGAATAGGGTGTGTGCCACAGAGATCACATGCTTTAAGGTAATAAAATATGACAAAGCAAATGGAGGCAGGGCAAGATCACAGGACCACAGGATGAGGCAAAATTAAAATTGCTAATGAAGTTTTGGGCATGCATTGTCATTGATAACATCTTATCAGGAGACAGTGCTTTAGAGCAGACAACTGTCTGACCAAAATTTATTAGGCGGGAATTTCCTCGTCCTAATACTCCTGGGAGCGCTACAGGAGACCAGGGCTTTTTCATCCCTTCGTCTTTGACAGTAAAAGACAGCCACCCCCAAAGGAGTCATTTCAGAGGCCTACCCTCAGGGGCCATTCTCTTTCTCAGGGATGTTCTTTGCTGAGAAAAAGAATTCAGCAATATTTCACCTATTTGCTTTTGAAAGAAGAGAAATATGGCTCTGTGTAGCCCAGCTCACCAGCAGTCAGAGTTTAAGGTTATCTCCCTTGTTGCCTGAACATTGCTGTTATCCTGTTCTTTTTTCAAGGTGCCCAGATTTTATATTGTTCAAGCACACATGCTCTATAAACAATTTATGCAGTTAACGCAATCATCCTAGGGTCC
Source organism: Trachypithecus francoisi (assembly GCF_009764315.1). Lineage (NCBI taxonomy): Eukaryota > Metazoa > Chordata > Mammalia > Primates > Cercopithecidae > Trachypithecus > Trachypithecus francoisi. Next base: position 35,687,954 of record NW_022681457.1, on the reverse strand, counting down.
TGAGGCGATATTCATCCTCAGTTTACGAAGATGATGGGATTAAGAGATTAAAGTAAAGACAGGCATAGGAAATCACAAGAGTATTGACTGGGAAGGGATAAATGTCCATGAAATCTTCACAATTTATGTTCAGAGACTGCAGTAATGACAGGTGTAAGAAATTATAAAAGTATTAATTTGGGGAACTAATAAATATCCATAAAATCTTCACAATTTATGTTCTTCTGCCTTGGCTTCAGCCAGTCCCTCCAATCAGGGTCCCTGACTTCCCACAACAAACTTACTTTAATCAAATTTCCTTAGTTACTACTCTACTAAAACTGTTCATAGCATGGTCTCTAATAACCACTAGTTTGCCAAAGTCTGAGGTTCATTTATCTCTTTTATTTTACTAGATTTCAGCAACTTTGATAGAGTAAATGACTCCCTTGCCCTTGAAACCTTATCTTATGTTTTCTATAATACTAAATTCTTTTGGCTTTAATTTCCCTAACTAGTTACTTCTGCTTCTCTTTTGCTATCTTCAATACCTTTCTTAATCTCTAAATATTGATGTTATGACCATCTTGTTTCTGGGAATCTTTTTTTTAAATTGCTACTCTTTTCTTAGATCATTTTATCCATATTAATGCTTTGAAATTTAGTCTCTGCTGGGGCATACTAAACCCATTAGTTTCATCTCATTTTTTTCTCTGAACTCCAGCCTCTTGGACCCAATGCTATGTGACTTATCCATTTGAAAGAAGTATCTCAATTATTAAGTGTTTAAAACAGAGTTCTTGATCCTCCAATCCAACATTTATATTTCCCTGTCTTTTCCATCTAAGTGAATATCATTACCATTTAGTAGCTCAGCCTCAAAACATGACAGTCAATCTTTATTCTTCTTTCTTCTACCTCCAGTATGACATATAGAATGTCACTATGTTTACTGTAGACCTAAAATTGTGTACTCTTTTCCTCTTCAATGCTACCATCTAATCTTCTGTTGACAACTGAAATTACTTTTTATGTGGCTTTAGCATTTTCATTCTGTTCCTATTCTCCCAACCTGTGCCCAGTCTCTATATAATATGCTCAGGGACTTCTGAAATCACATTCTATTTCTCGCCTGCTTGAAAATCTTCAATTATACACAATAACCCTCAGAATAAAATCCTAACTCTTATTTACAAAGGCCTGTCTGATCAAATTCCAGCTGATCTCTCTGACCTCATCTCATTTTATGATCCACTGTGGTCACTAAGTAGGATCTTGGACTATTTTTTCTGAAATACTTTTCCTAGATTTTCAAGAGGTTGACTCAAACTCAGTCTTGGTTCAAATGCCTCTTCCTTAGAAAAAAAAATTTTTTTCTGATTAATGCAACCTGAAATAACTCCATAACACATCACACCATTTTATTTTTATCCTAGCACTTGTCATTTCCTCATTTACTTTGTACATTTGTTTATTTTTGTTTCTACAGTGGAATGTAAGCTCCATGAAAAAAAAAAAAAGATCATATCTGTTCATTCTTTGCTATATTCATAGTGCTCAAAACACATGGACATACAGAGGGGAGCAACAGACACTGGGGCCTGCTGGAGGATGGAAGGTGGGAGGAGGAATAGGATCAGGAAAGATAACTGGTGAGTACTAAGCTTAATAGCTGGGTGAAGAAATAATCTAAACAACAAAGCCCCATGACACAAGTTTACCTATATAACAAACTTGCCCATGTACTTCTGAACTTAAAATTTTTTTGTTTGTTTGTTTGGTTTTGTCTTTAAGGAGCAGAATTTGAAAATCAGTAGGCTTTCTATAAATTCTCATGGAGTAAATAAGTGAATGACCAGATGAATGCTTATCATTCATGTATGTTACAGTAAAAATATTGAGAACACCTTGAAATAAATGGAAGTGTAATATCAATTATAAGCATACCTCAGAGATACTATAGGTTTGATTCTCCACCACTATAATTAAGTAAATATCTCAACAAAGTGAGTCACACCCATTTTTTGGTTTGATGAGAATATAAAAGATGTGTTTACACTATAATGAAGTATATGAAGGGTGTAATAGCATTATTTCTAAAAATATGATGTACATACCTTAATTTAAAAAGTTGATTGCTAAAATGCTAATGATCACTGAGCCTTCAGTAAGTTATACTCCTTTTACTGGTGGGTGTCTTGCCTCAGTGTTTATGATTGCTGACTGATCAAAGGGATGGTTGCTGAAGGTTGGGGTAGCTATGGCAATTTCTTAAATTAAGACAGCAGTAAAGGTAGCCACAATGATTGACTTTTCCTTTCATGAAAGATTTCTCCATAACATGCACTGCTGTTTGATAGTATTTTATCAACAGTAGAAGTGTTTTCAAAAGTTGAAGGCAATTCTTTGAAACCCTGCCTCTGCTTATCAACTAAGATTGTGTAATCTTCTAAATCCCTTGCTGTCATTCCAACAATGTGCATAGCATCCTCACAAAGAGTAGATTCCATTGCAAGAAACAACTGTTTTTGCTTGACTATAAGAACTCCTCATCCTTTCAAGTTTGATCATGACATTGCAGTGATTCAGGAGCATCTTCGTGCTCCACTTCTAATTCTAGTTTTCTTCCCATTTCCATAAATCTGAAGTTACTTTATACAAAGAAGTCTTGATTTCCTCAAAGTCATCCATGAGGATAGGAATCACTTTCTTTCAAACTCCTGTTAATGTTAATATTTTGCTTTCCTCTCATGAATCACAAATGCTCTTAATGACATGTAGAGTGATAAATCCTTTCCAGAAGATTTTCAATTTATCTTGCTCAGATCTATAAGAGAAATCACTATCTATGGCAGGTACAGCTTAGGATGTGAAAGAAAATTACTCCTTGACCCATGGATGAGCTACACAATAGATGTTGTTAGCAGGCATCAAAACAACATTTATATCCTTGTACATCTTCATAGAGCTCTTAGGTGGCAAGGTGAATTGTCAATGAGCAGTAATATTTTGAATGGAGTGTTTTTTCTTAGCAGTAGCTCTTAACAGTGGGCTGAAAATATTCAGTAAACTATACTCTAAATAATGGGCTGTCATTCAGGCTTTGTTGTTCCATTGTTAGAGTACTGGCAGAGTAGATTTAGCATAATTCTCAAGAGCCCTAGGATTTTCAAAATAACAAATGAGCATTGGCTTTAACTTAAAGTCATCATCTGCTTTAGCCCCTTACAAGAGAGTCAGGCTGTCCTTTGAAGCTTTGAAGCTTGGCATTGACTTCTCCTGTGTAGCTATGAATGTCCTAGATGGCATCTTCTTCCAATAGAAGACTATTTGTCTACATTGTTGTCTACATTTGTTGTTTAGCATAGCCCTTTTCATCAATGATCTTAGCTATATCTTCTGGATAACTTACTGCAACTTCTACATGAGCACTTGCTGCTTCACCTTGCACTTTCACGTTGTGGAGATGACTTCTTGCCTTAAATGTCATGAACCAATCTCTGGTAGCTTCCAACTTTTCTTCTTCAGATTTCTGACCTCTCTCAGCCTTCATAGAATTGAAGAGAGTTAGAGCTTTGTTCTGGTTTTGGATTAAGAAAATGTTGTGACTAGTTTCATCATCTATCTAGTCCACTAAAAGTTTCTCTATATTGGCAATAAGGCTGTTTCCCTTTTCTATGATTTATTTGTTCACTGGAGTGCAATTTTACTTTTTTTCAAGAACTTTTTATTTGCATTCACAACTTGACTGTTTGGGACAAGACTCATAGCTTTTGGCCTGTCTCAGCTTTCCACATACCTCCATCACTAAGCTTAATCATTTCTAGCTTTTGATTTAAAGTGAGAGGTGTGCAACTCTTCCTAACACTTGAACCCTTAGAGGTCATTATAGCATTATTAATTGGCTTAATGTCAATTTTGTTGTGTTTCAAGGAAGAAGGCCAGAGTAGAGGAAGAGAAACAGGAGAGTTCCCCATCCTCAGTGGATTAGTCAGAACACATACAACATTCATTAAGTTACCATTGTGGGTGTGGTTTTGCTCCTGAAAACACTTAACGATAGTAACATCAAAGATCACTGATTACAGATCACCATAACAAATATAATAATAATGGAAACCTTTGAAATGTGAGAATTACCAAAATATGATACAGACATGAAGTGATTACATGCTGATGGAAAAGTAGTTCCTATAGACTTGCTCACCACAGGGTTGCCACAAACCCTCAATTTGTATAAAACAAACAACAAACACACCCTACCTGTAAAACTCCATAAAGTTAAGCACAAGCAAACAAAGTATGTCTGTAATTAAAGGTTCAAATTATATGTTTAAAAAATGTACTTTATTGTCTTCAGGTAAACTAACTCAGGTTAACAAAAAAAAAAAAAATTACATAGAAAACCTTTTAAGGAGCCTGCTTTAAGAAACCGAAGACAGTAAAATTACAATTATATATTGATTACTTTGAGGTAGAAACATTTTTCTAAGAGCTTTAAGTAATTCTATTAAATCAGATAAATATTTCCTCTGCAATCCCTTTTAATACTCGTCTTTAGCTTTTTAAAAGCTTGATTTTTCTTTGAAATTCACAAGGTAAATTTCACTCTAGTCTATGACTGAATAATTACACATTTTTAATGAGTGGAGTCTGAAATAATGTGACTCATGTAGTGAAACTAAAATTTTAAAATACTTGGTATATAAAAATTTCTCTATGAAAGTTCTAGCTCATTTTCCAGCATGTTTCTGTTAAGATTTTAAATGTATTAATTATGGGATGGTAAAAATAGATTTCCAATTGATCTTGAAATAGGGCAAGTATTTAAGATCCAGGACATGAATATATATTTGGTACCATCATGGCATTCTTTTAGTTATAATCTGTTGGCCACACAATAATTCTCCTATTTCTAGAAAAGATTAATTAAAATCCTCTGAATGTCTTCATTTCTGATTTTCTTCCCTAAATATATGTTGATCACCAATTATGTGCCAGGAATGATGTTTGATGCTGTATATGTAATCATGAGCTCTATAGTTCTTGAGCTTAAAGAATACCTGCTTGACTTGAGACAGGAGGATAAATAAACAAACTATAACTAGTATTATGAAAGGTATAAAAGGCTAATGTGAAGGTGCTATTAAAGGGGCTTCTAACCTGAGTGGGAAGGAAATCATAAGGTACAGACATCTTCCGAAGAAGAAGTGATGCCTGTTTTGAAACTTGAAGTCTATAGAATAAATGTTTGCCAGGTAATATGAAATGGAACGGGAAGGATATTTTTGATGGGTTCAAATTCAGAGACTTCAAAGTCGGAAAGAGTGAGAGAATGTCAAACATTTGAGAAACTCAAGGCAGTTTATCATACAGTTTAGAGTATCAGTGAGGTTTTGGCAATAGATGAGACTATAGTGCTGAGCAGAGGCCAAATCATTGAGACCTTAAGATATATCTCAGGGCTGGATATACCATGGATTAATGTGGGAACCAAGGTTCCAATCCTGGTTCTGTCATCTGTTGGCTATTGCTTTTTGCAGTTTACATAATATGCTGGTGCATTTTCATCATCTTTATAATGTTTAAAAGCTCTTTTAAAAAGTATGTTGAAATGGGTAATCATAAAAAGTGATGTACCTATCTTAAGCATGTGATTATAACTTAAAGATATAAGCATTTGCCAATATTTTGATGAAGAGTAAAAAACATTTCTTTTAGTATTAGTCTACTGATTGGACTTACTTGTTGTATTCCATAAACCCTATCCATTATGTATCATCTGTGATTTTCCGTATTAGTTTCATTAAAATGAATGAGAACTTAGATACTTGTGAAGCAATCTGTCTACTGTCTACACAATCTTTCTTAATTTTTCTATGGTTCCCAACACTTTATAGTGGCTGCACAAACTTCTAATATAAGATGAATTCTTTTTATTGATCCATCTTTATTAGGCTTCAAAAATGATTTAATGTTTATAATAAAAACAACATTATTTAGAAATGTCCAATTATTGGTTTATAAGTTATTTTTAAAAATTAAAAATTTCAAAACAGTCACACCTGAATTTGACAGGTTTGGGATCTAACTCAACTAATTCTTGGTAGCATTAAAGTGAAACTTCGAATGGAGAAATTAACACTCTTCAGCACTCTTTAGTGTTAAAGATTAATTTCATGATTTTAAGTGTTCAGTACTCATTATGTTTCACTGGAGAGGGTAGAGAATGTCTTTAATCTACAGAGTCTTTTAGATAAAAGATGTTTAAGAGGGTTCTTTGTAATAGCATCTATCTTATAAAGTTTATGGAAAAGTTTAATGAGAATGCATTAAGTCTGATGCATAGTACATTTTAAAGACATATTATTTTCAGTTCATATCTAACATCATTTATCCTTAACAGCAGAGTCTAAATAATTTTCTTCGGTGTTTATTTCTAGGTCAACACTAGCCCATACTGTGCTGTTGTGGGAATTAGTAAAAACACCTTATTGAAAGAGGTGGAGTCCTCAGGGCCCATGAGTTATGAGACAACTAAGCTTGCATATGAATCAGAAAAAAAGTGTTCCTTATTCCAGAAGCAGGAGCTGGATGTCATTCCCCTCTCGTCCTTTTAGCTGAGTGCCTTTGTTTGGAGAACAATCAGAAAAACTATACATTGCAGGTCTGGATCACAACCAAGTCTTGCCGAAATGACAACGTTCATGTTTCAGTGCATCTGAGTCTGAGAACTGACCTGTTGTGGTTGGGGTTCTGACCTCTCCTGTTTTCAGAAAAAAAAAAAGTCTGCTTCCTTCAAGTGATCAAATCATTTTTCTGTTTTCATTTCTGTGTAACTAGTTTGTGGACTTCCATCAGTATATCGACTAGAAGTGTACATTGTTGAGGGAAGTTCTTTTATATTTTTGTCTGGGATGAAAGAGATAGGGATTGAGTGTTTATGAGGGAAGACTTTCTAGTTAACAAAAAAGTACATCCATATGCATGATATTTCTCCTTTAAACAGGATGACAGAAGAAAAAAATTGTGGGCTAAATATAATTTTCCCATATTTCTCTTACTTGGATAGAGAATTGAATCACTTAATCCTACACTGTCTATTGCAATGAGTTTACATATAGACCAAGGCAGAATTTTCTTCAGCTTAGAGGGAACTACCCTTTCTTTTGGTCCCTCTCAAATGTCACAGATTTCATGAGGCAAAAGCATATAGTTTTACATAACTTAAACTTGGAAATTCAGTCATCCTCCTTCTTGGATTTCTTGCTGATAATGAATGCAAACTTGTAAAATATCAAGTGGCATATTTTTATGACTTGGAAACAAATACACATGAAATGACAGTTTAGTTGAATTCTTACTTGTGGTTAAATTTTATTTCTGATACTTGGAGTATAAACAAATGTCCTTCAATGGAAGGCATCCTTTGTTTTTTCTTGAGCCCATCTTCTGCAGAATGCATTTTGATTCATAATAGGGGTCTATTTATTGGGGCTTATTCATGACCAGATTATATTAAGAAGAGGCAGTTTTTTACTTTGCAGAATTGTCAAGAAATTGGAAGGCCTAGCAACGGGTCCTGTAGGCCCAGGAAAAAGAATGAGATATATTGGCTCTTCACTGACTGTGAAAAGACTTTTGATCAGATTAGGGAAGCCCATAAAAAAGGGTAAAATAACATAGGGTTTGCTAATAAGTGTTGGGTTACTAAAAGAATAGAAGCAATCAGTAAAAACAAAAGTGATATATATTTTAGCTGGAGTTGAAAGTATTTGTTATTTTAATTTTTAAAATACCAAGAAAATAAGTAATCTGCACACCATTTTTCAGTTTTTACCTTTGTATTAGTCCATTTTCATACTGCTATAAAGAAATACCCAAGTCTGTGTAATTTATAAAGAAAAAGAGGTTTAATAGACTCACACTTCCACATGGCTAGGGAAAACTCACAATCATGGTAGAAGGCGAAGGAGGAGCAAAGGCACATCTTACACGATGGCAGGCAAGAGAGCATGTGCAGTGCAACTGTCCTTCATAAAACCATCAGATCTCATGAGACTTATTCACTATCATGAGAACAGCATGGGAAAACCCACCCCCATTATGAAATTACCTCCCACTTGTTCCCTCTCACAACACATGGGGATTATGGGAACTACAATTCAAGATGAGATTTGGGTGGGGACACAGCAAAACCGTATCAAACTTTATCATGATTTCAGTTTTATTCTTTCTGCAAACATTTCCTAGTCTGCTTATCCAGAAGTAAAAATATCTTGATCCTTTGGATGCTCTCTCTTAAAGTACTTACGTTTTCTAGCTTAATTTGATTCATTTGCATAGATGACTTTCCTGATAAGTTGTAAGATTCTTGAAAGCCAGGACAATGCTTCTCAGAAATTTTGCCTTCAGATGATTTTCCACAAAAGTTTAAAGTAATAATGAATCAACGAATATGTGCTGTGGAACAAGATCTCAGCATTTTAGACATTAGCTCCTGAGTGCTGTGAAGATAAAACACTCCAGGGCAAGTGTGTCATATCTGACACAAAATTTTAGGAAACCTTAAAAATGTCACTGAAAAAACAATGATAAATAGAACATAGATTTATGTTTTAAAACGTGATGACAGCTGAAACTCATTAAGTTCAATGTCAGTGTAAAATGACAAAACCTGGGATGATTCTTTGTTAAAGCCTTTAAGGTATTATAGCCTCTGGCAGGAAGTAGAGCCAAGTAGTTAGACCGTAGGAAAAAATATAAAACATATATCTCAGACACATACAAAGGAATTTTACTTGCAGTGCACTGAAATAAAGTGTTGACAAAGTTATTAATGTTTTCTTCTAAGAAGTATATATTTTCTTTAAAAATGAAAAGGAGAGAGAGTGCCTAAGTCAGTTTCATCATTTGTGATCATAAATAGTCTTATTCCTCATATTGTTAAAATATTATAGTTCAGTAATTTACCTATCACCATTGCTCATCAGATAAGTTTTACAGGAAGCCAAATAAATTCTCTCCTCCCAGCCTTATGGCAGTAGCTCAACTGTCTCACCCAGGGCACTAACAAATGGTGGAAAGGTCTAACTGAGTTTTATCTCAGTGAAGGCTAGTTAGTGGTAAAAGTAAAAATAAATAAAAATAATATAAAAAAAGGTGGGATGCCTGTTATCCTACACAGGTATGTCCCATTGAACCCAGTGGCAGAAAGCACACTTGAGACTCCAGAAAGAAGGAGATATGAATTGGCAGGTTGATAGGTAGCCACTGCCTTGATTGTGTGTGTGTGTGTGGGTGTGTGTGTGTGTCTGTGTGTCTGTGTCTGTGTCTGTGTTTAAGTCATGGTCTCTCATCTTGGCTTCTCCCTTCAGCTCTGCTTGATTTTGCTCTTTCTGTTTCTCTGGGCAGATTATGGAAGATGGGTTTCTTGCAGCTACCAAATTAAGATATTCTCAATTCAACTTAAACAGCCAAAAGCAGAATCTACCATTCACCCAAACTTCTGGAAGAGAGACTATTCATGATCTAGTTTGGTGCATACCTTTTCCAGTCAAATTCAGTTAGAGGATTGGTGTCAGATATTTTAATAGAATATTTGATATACATTTTATAGAATATTCCTCAATTTGCAAGATCTTCAGCCTCACTGGCCTCTTGTCACTAAGGTGAAAACAGTGCCAAAGGAAGTTGTCAGAGATATTGAGAATCAAAGTATGAATGTGGCCTTCTCAGGAGCATAAAATGATACAGTAGATGATGATTTTCCTTTTACACCCTCTCAGCTGCCACCATTCAATCATTTAATCTTAAAATTGTCAGTTCTCTGTATTTCCTCAGGTGCTTATTGAGTCAGCATCAACAAATCAGCTTCCTCACTACAGTGTCTCCCAAGGAATACCCTGAACACTTGCCTTAGCCCCTCTTAGATAAATCAATGCCTGATTATCAACAATGGAATAATCAGTATTTAAATTTTTACACTATAACTAGTCAATGAAAAGCCAAACTTCTTGACTACTCTTGAAACATCTGGATGAAAATAGGAAAAAATAATGTTGAATATAATGATGTAATGTAAGTGATCTTCCTAAATTATTAAAGAATAGCCTTCCTTTTGATTACCTTACATTTTGATTACCTTGCATTTTGATTAATTTATTATATTCTCAATATTTTTAGGCAAACTAACCAAATGCATATGCATATACACAGACACTAATGAACATATACATACACACAAATGCACTTACAGATGTAACATTATTAGCATGACTATACACCTGTAAGTGCATTTGTGCATATGTCTATGTGCATTACATTATTAATGGCACCATTTATTAGGCTCTACCTAAATGCCAAGTATTGTCTAATGGCACATATATATTATCTATTGTGATCCTCAAAGCTAGTTCTGAAGACTGAACAATTTAGGAAGACCAAACAATTTTCCAAGAATCACATTGCAGAGTTGTGATTACAACTGTAATAGAAGAGAAAAGGTGCTGGCTTGGTACAGTGACTCACGCCTGTAATCTCAGCACTCTAGGAGGCCAAGATGGGCAGATTACTTGAGGCCAGGGGTTCAAGCCCAGCCTGGCCAACGTGGTAAAACCCTGTCTCTACTAAAAATGTCAAAATTAGCTGCCATGGTGATGGTGCATACCTATAATCCCAGCTACTCAGGAGGTTGAGGCACCAGAATTGCTTGAACCTGGGAGGCAGAGATTGTAGTGAGCCGAGATCACAGCACTGCACCAGCCTGGCAACAGAGTGAGACTCTGTTGAAAGAGAGAAAGAGAGGAAGGAAGGAAGGAAGGAAGGAGGGAGGGAGGGAGGGAAGGGAGGGGAGAGAAGGAAGGAAGGAAGGGAGGGAGGGAGGGAAGGAAGGAAGGAAGGAAAGAAAGGAAAGAAAGAAAGAAAGAGAAAGAAAGAGAGTGAAAGGAAGGAAGGAGAAAAAGAAAGAGAAAGAAAGAAAGAAGAAAGAGAGAGAGGAAGGAAGGAAGGGAGGGAGGGAGGAAGGAAGGAAGGAAGGGGCTACTGAAAACCACACCTGCTACTTTGTACTACTGCTGCTGCTGCTATTGCAGCTACTTTAATATGGGTTGTGGAATGAATTATAGTCCCAAAAATATATATTGAAGTCCTAACCCCTAGTACATCAGTATGTTCCCTTATTTGGAAACATGGCTGCTGCAGATATAATTAGTTAAGATGATGCCACACTTAGTAGGTTAGGCCCTTAATCCAATATAACCGGTATCCTTAAAAGAAATGAAGAGACACAAAGGTACAGATACACACAGGGAAAATGTCATGTGGCAATGGAGGCAGAGAGGCAGAGACTGCAACGCTGTGCCTGCATGCCAAGGAACAACAAGGATTGCCAGCAAACCACCAGAAATTAGGAAGTCACAAGGAAGAATTCTCCACTACAGGTTTGAGAAGGAGCATGACAGGGACGACACCTTGATTTTGGACTTGTAGCCTCTAGCTATGTAACACAATGAATTTGTATTGCTCTGAGCCAACAAGTTTGCTGTACTTTCTCACTGCAACTCTAGGAAACTAATATAATCTGAAATAAAAAAGACCATAATCTCAGAGACATTGCTGGCTCTGTATAATCATTTGCCAGATATATATCTTTAACGGTCGCTTTAAACATATTACTTCTCACAGTAGAACGATAAGAATTTGGATCAGAGATGGCAATCTGGAAAAATGATATAATAAAATAAGATGGGAAATTGAAGGGAATAAAATAAACCAGCAGATGGTAAGAGGTTGAGGCAGTTGGGGTTGGGTTGGGGGAAAGCCAGCAAGAGGGTGCTGTTGGCAATCGTAGTAAGAGAGTGTCTAATAGAGCCGATCGTTTAGTAAAGGTGGATTCTGCATTTAAAATCTTGCCCACTTACTAAAATGTATCTGTAACCCCAGAATCGATACAAGTGGTAGTTTTTCAGTCATTCATAGATATGTGCAAAATGGCAAAAAAAAAAAAAAAGAAAAAAGAGTCATTGGATGGGCACAGCTTGAGGTCAATGAACAAAGCAATGCTCTGTCGTCCTGTTTCAGCCTTTATATGGTGAAAAAGTATTCCTTTTGCAGTACATTTAGTGACACTTTTAGACATTTTTTGTGTCCTTTTTGTTTATAATTTTGCTGTTTAAAACAGCCCCCAAGCATAGTGCTGAAGTGCTGTCTACTGTTTTCAAGTGCAAGAAGACTGTAATATGCCTTACAGAAAAAAAAAAAAAAAAAAGTCTTAGATAAATTTAAATCAGTCATGAGTTATAGTGCTGCTGGCTGTGAGTTTCATGTTCATGAATCAACAATATATATTTTTAAAAGGTGTTTTTAAACAGAAACACACATAAAACAAATTTATGTATTAATTTGGTGACAAAATGTTGTCACAGAGGTTCACAGGAGTCTAACCTTTTTTCCTCCTAGGTCCAATGGTTCAGTATTGCTAATTCAGGGTTTGTGAAGACTTTATAGAACAAAGCTATAACAAGAATCCACTGTATATGATTTAAATTTGTATTCTCTGTGTTTCAATGCTGTAACCTCTTCACCATGATCCATAAATGTCTAGTAAAATTTCTGCTGCAGGCATTTATCTGTGGTTTTCTTTCTGTTGATGGGTTAAAGAGGAGACTGGGGACAAGGCAAAGAATCCCAGGTTTTGTCAGGTGTCAGAACTGCACTAAGATAAGGAAATAGTCTCAAGAAAAAAAGCAGAGAATTAAGGAAAGCAGGAATTCTAAGACGGAGGTTGACCATGCAAGTCCCCCAGTAGTTCACAGCTATTTTGAAGAGCATACAGTCTTTTATAAGACATTGAGTGAGGATTTAAGATATTTGTCCTTAGATGTTAAGTGGCTAGTATTTGGGTAACATAGTCCAGATATGTCTTATTCCTTTTGCCTTGGCTTTTAACCAAGATAAAATTGGTTCAAGTTTTAAGATGGATTTATCTTGAACGTTTAGCCCAGACATTAATTACATCAAAAATCTTATTTTGACCTGGACTACTTTAATTTGTACCATACACACCTCACCATTATTATAACATGTACACACTGTATAACACTTTTTTGTGTAGGTCTAATTCCTTTTTTAAACCATGAGTAACTGGAGGCAAGAACTATGACAGTTCATCTTTTTATCTGTTTCACCTAGCCCAGTAGTAGATACAAAGGAGCCCAGCTCAATAAAATCTTATTTTTTTTTTATTTTCGGTGCCAAGTCCTTATACAAAGGTTCCTTTAAGACTGTATTTATAGCCGGGCGCGGTGGCTCAAGCCTGTAATCCCAGCACTTTGGGAGGCCGAGACGGGCGGATCACGAGGTCAGGAGATCGAGACCATCCTGGCGAACATGGTGAAACCCCTTCTCTACTAAAAAATACAAAAAACTAGCCGGGCGAGGTGGCGGGCGGCTGAGGCAGGAGAATGGCGTGAACCCAGGAGGCAGAGCTTGCAGTGAGCTGAGATCCGGCCACTGCACTCCAGCCTGGGCGACAGAGCGAGACTCCGTCTCAAAAAAAAAAAAAAAAAAAAAAAAGAACAAAAAAAAAAAAGACTGTATTATAATTGTGAAGGAAATGAGTGTAGCAATTAAGAACTCAGATTCTGGAGTCAAGAAAACCTGGATTTCGTTTCTAAGTTATACAACTTCAGACAGAAAAGTCTAAGTTTCAGTTTCCTCATCTTTAAAAACATGAACAACCATAATACCTATCTGATAAGGTTGTGAATATTAAATAAAACATATACATGATTCCCCTGGTATGGTGTACCACATGTAGTATTACATTAGGCAAAAAATAATGAAAGAGTAACAGTATTATTTGCAAAAATGCTGAGAGATCGGCGTTAGTTGGGGTTGTGATGAGTTATACCATCTGCAAAGTGGAACTTGAAATAGGATTCAGAATAATAGAAGAAGCCTTATAGAGAACATAAATTCATATATAATCCAAAACATCCTCGGGAGCTCTTTTGTAACTACCTTTAGTAACTACTCCTTTTGCCCGCAGAAATATCCACTTCGCTTGACATTCTAGAGCATATTGTTGACACCGCAGGCTTCCAGGGAGCCTTTTAATACTACTAAGCACCCTGCCACTCATGCACAATGGGGAGACAAGGAGAGACACTGATGCAATAGTCCTGTTAGAAGATATTAGAAGGTCCTGGCTAGTTTGGACTACCTGTTGTTGGAAGATTTGACCAAAATGAGCTTCAGTACAAATGACATTTTTTTTTTTTATTTATTCATCTAAGAAACATTTTATGAGTGCCTACTTTGTGTCAATCACTTTTCTAGGCACTGAAAACACATCAGTGAATAAGATGGCAAGGTTCCTGCACTGTTGGAGCTTACATTACAATTGAGTAGTCTGATTTAAAAAAACACACATGAACAAGATAGCTAAGGTAAGAGTGATGGGGAGGGATGGGTGTGGTGATGATTGGAGAAGGCTTCTCTGAGATGGGATTTGAACTAGGATCTGAAAGATGAGCTGGCAGTTATAAGGAGACCTACACATAAAAACAATCTAGGTAGTGAGATCAATAAGGATCATTCTTTGGAGAGTCAACGTGGTATGTTCCAGGGACAAAGTGAAGGTCAATGTGTCTAGACTGTAATAATGAACAAGCAGGATAGTGTAGGAGTTGAATTCAAAGAAAAGAAATAGGTAGAAGCCAGATAATATAAGACACTCTAGGCTATGATGAAGAGTTTCATTTTGCTATAATCACAATAGGAAACCATTGAAATAAAGTGTGAAGAGATCTGAGTTGATATTAAAAATTTAATTTTTAATTTTTGTTTTATAGAGAGTGGATTATGGGGATAAGAGTGTTGAGAAAACATGGAATGAGAGAAAGTATTGGGAAATTATTGCAGAAATCCAGACTGTACATGCTGGTGACTTGGATTAGATACATAGCAACAAGAAATGGGAGGGGGCAATCATGGTATAATATATTTTAAACATAGAATTAATATAAATTTCTAATGGATTGAATCAAGAGTTGAGAGAAATGATGGGTATGGTAAAAGATCATGATCACGAAAGAGACATTTTTGTAGCTGCTATCAGAATGAGCATGTAGGAATCCAACAGTTTGTCTGGGGAACTCCCAGAGTCAGCCCAAAATGGCTACTGTCCGGGTCCCTGAATGAAAAGAGCATGATGTAAGTCACAAGAGAAAATATTTCTTAGATAATATGGTGTATTATTTGACTCCAAATACTTCCTTTTATCTGATTACCACACTGAACATGGACTGTAGTCATGGGTAGGATTTATTTGGCTCTAAGTGATTCAGAGTAACTATATGAATTTCTGGTGTTATTCAGCTATATGGGGGACATCTAACCCTGTAGATAGTCAATCCACAGAAGAAGTCTGTATGTTGCATGTTAGAGATGTGTGACTCTAAGATCCTTTCTTCACACTATCCTTGTTAGTCTGCTCCTACTTGTAAATTAGTCTTTTTATTGGATAATTATCAGTAGAGGGTAGAAGTATTTTCTTCAGCATCAGTAGTGTTCCAGAACCTCAATAGTGTTAATGAACTTCAGGACTGAACTCGCCAAGGGTGAAAGGACCCATAACATTCCTGGAAATAAAAACTTTTTTTTTTTTTTTTTTTTTTTTATGTTCCAAATGCTCAATTACCAAAACACCTACACTTACTTCTAAATTGAAACTAATAAAAGTTTTCACAGTAGGCTTGCTTTGAGTTATCTTTTTCTTTTTGTCAGCTACTTCCTCGTCTCCTCCTCAACCCCTTATCCTGTATTTTCCTCCTCCTCCTCCTCCTTTTCCTCCACCTTTTTTCTTCTTTTACTGTCATCGTCTCTATTAATGTGCTAAATGACTCCAGCTGTGGGCTCCAGTGTGAGAGCCAGTACTCCAATTAATCACACATTCTTTCATTCTGTTACTTTCCCATGAGCAAATCACACATTTCTGTTTTCTAATGGAGCTGTTGCAGCATGTACATTCTATATTTCTCAGTCTCTAAGGCAGACTTTGAAACTGATCTGGTGAATTTGCTTGTTTCTGAGCCGTGATATACTAGTGGGCCTGGTGGGGTGGCTGCTGTTTGTACAAGTAACCTAGAAGGCATTAACCCTAAAAGGTATCTCACTAATTGTCAGACACCCAATGTCTTTGAGAAAGAGCACCATCTGCTCTTTCCTAATTCTTCATGGTAATATTTTCCGAAGCATGTTCCTCAAGACATATTCTATGAGGAGGGATTTCATGGTCAATGTGTTTGGGAGATCTTGTGTTAAATGAGTTTCTTTACTGTATCAAAAAATTATCAAAGCTTTTAATAGACTAACACACTTCTACAATTTCCAAGTTTTTAGAATCCCCATATTATAAGGAAGATGACCATGAAACTCCTTTAAGAAATATCTCCTGAGGCAAGTATTCTATTCCCCGCTGTTTCACAATTATTGAGCTGCCTGTGCCTTATGGGAGAGCTAACTTTGAGGATACTCAAAGGAGCAGTAGTCAGGTCAATGGAAGCAACTTAGCTCACTGATTGCTGTCTCCACTGTGGATAAGCAAGATGTGTTCAAAATGAAAGTCTCTCCCTAGAGTTACGTTCTGTTACTTAAGTCAATTTTTGAAAGAAGTTTAATAAGAAGAAGTTCCCCAATGGAAAACTTTGACTTTGAGTGAGGACAAGGTTTATGGGCAGTTGATAATTGTTCAAAGTTTGAGCTCTGACTATGGTTCTCTTTGATTTCAGCCCTGCTATTCTCATATTGCAAGGAAAATGGCTTAATTTCTTTAAGTTCTTTGGATCTTAATACGTTTACAGTGAGAATGGTGAAAATTGTTCACATTTAAGATGTTTTGAGAATTAAATTGTGGCATCAAAAAGATTGTCCAGAAGCAACAAACTCAACGTTTATTAAGTTGCTACTGGTAGTGTCCCACAGGCCCTGGCTTATTCTGGTCACTATTTATTGTACTATGCTACAAAATTCTTGTGCCTGAGGGCCAGGAGTTGATAAATTATGGGAATAAAGCCAAACATGCACTATGGCCGTGTAAAGGAAATAAAAAGAACCAATAATCTTATTGGATTTTCAAAAAGAATTCTTTCCTGAATAAAGCCTTAGGCAAAGGGAAATATAATAATAAGGGATAAAACTGTCATGCAATTGACTTTACAATGATTGCTTGCTCTACAGATCAGTATCTTAGCCTATGACTCAGGACTCCTGTTGGATCTTGGAAGATACTCTGACTTCCCCTTAGTTGATATGCTTTCTCATCCAGGAGACTTAGATTTCTGTATGTAATTACAAGCTTTATTTGATTTTGTGCCAGCCATTATGAGGTGGTCTCAATAGAGTTGTGTTTACTATCTACAGTGTCCAGTCAGAAAGACTGCTGTGTTTTACATATCACTAGAAGTTGCAAGTTACCAGAGAAAACCTGTGTTCATTTTTAACATTATCCAACAAACATTTAGTAAGTCCTCCATGGGTAGCATTTTTCTAGGTGTTCGGAACCCATAGAAGCCAGGTATGTTCTTAATGCCACTTTCTGACCTCATAATGCTACTACACAAATAGCTTAAACTTATACCATAGACTAACTTTATTCAAAAAGTCATTAAAGCAAACGCAGACCTCAAAAAGACAAAGAGATAACGGAAATCTACTGGTTTAATTTCAGCCATCCAGCGGGGTTTGGTGCTGATATAATAGCCACTTTGCTTAGTTTTGTACTTGAATGTGGCTGCAGCCTACAACCAAATGTTACTTTCACATCTGTATTTAACCACTATCTGAATCTGAAACCTGCCTAATCATATTCCTCTCTCATGATGTCTCACCTATTCTAAGTAGAGCAGGGAGGGCATCATGGCTTTTACTCCTTCTTCATGATACTTGAAAAGTTTTGATAATGTGCAATGTTACTTCTTATTAAGACTAAGCAGCTGGGCGTGGTGGCTCACGCCTGTAATTCCAGAACTTTGGGAGGCTGAGGTGGGCGGATCACGAGGTCAGGAGATTGAGACCATACTGGCTAACATAGTGAAACCCCATCTCTATTAAAAATCAAAAAAAAAAAAAAAAATTAGCTGGGCGTGGTGGTGGGCACCTGTAGTCCCAGCTACTCAGGAGGCTGAGGCAGGAGAATGTTGTGAACCCAGGAGGTGGAGCTTGCAGTGAGCTGAGATCGCACCACTCTACTCCAGCCTGAGCGACAGAGCGAGACTCCATCTACAAAAAGAAAAAGTACTAAGCTCAGCATGGTTCAAAGGTCATCAGTATATACCATCAGACTAATCAGAGTGCATTAGTTACTGGTGTCTTAGTTATTCAGGATGTTATAACAAAATACCACAGATTGGGTGGACTAAAAGCTACAGAAATTTATTTTTCACATTCCTAGATGCTGAAAGTCTGAGATCAGAGTGCCAGCATATTTGGGATTTGGTGAGGGCCCTCATCTGGGTTGCAGACATCAAACTTCATGTAACTTCTTATGACAGAAAGAGGGCAAGCTAGCTCTTTGGCCTCCTCTTACAAGGACACTAATTCCATTCATGATGTCTTCACCCTAAGGACCTCAATACCTCCCAAATACCCCACCTCCAAATACCATCACGTTAAAGATTAGATTTCAATGTATGAATTTTGGGTGGACACAAACTTTCAGTCCATAACACAGGGGCTGTGAAAATAGAAAAAATATGAACTTGAATCCTTCCTCTGTCATTCACTCATTGTACAGGCTTTGCTAATGAATCTTAATCAGCTTACATTTCCTTTTATTAAAAATGAAAATGGGCCGGGTACGGTGGCGCACACCTGTGATCCCAGCACTTTGGGGAGGCCGAGGCAGGTGGATCACCTGAGGGCAGGAGTTCGAGACTAGCATAGCCAATCCCTGGTGAAACACTGTCTCTACTAACAATACAAAAATTAGCTGGGTGTGATGACGGGCACCTGTAATCCCAGGTACTTGAGAGACTGAGGCAGAATGGAATCTCTTGAACCCTGGAGGCCAAGGTTGCAGTGAGCCGAAATCAGGTCATTGCACTCCAGCCTGGGTGACAGTGCGAGACTCCATCTCAAAAATAAATAAATAAATAAATAAAGAAGAACAAAGGAAATGAAGATGACAGTACTAAGCTCCTGGGGATCGTTTAAAGATTAAGTGAGGTGGTACAATAGCTAACAGCAAAGAATCTAGACAAAGGCTGCTTTGGTGTTATTCTAGCTCTGCTCCACATGAGCTGTATGATCTTGGGAAAGTTACTTAACTTTGCTGTGCCTTGGTTTCCTCGTATTTAAAAGGGGGAGGAATAAAATGTACTTCACAGGATTGTTTCCAGGATTTGAAGTACTTAGCAAAACGAAATCACTGAGAAGAATGCCCAATACAAAGTGCTCAGTAGGTATAATCTGTCATCGTCACTGTTAAAATTTATTGCAATGGGAATGAAAGTATTAATGTTCAAATAATTATATTCTCTCTCTTCCATTTCTATCTCCATGCCACCGACAAAGGAGTAAGTATATATATATATATATTCCAGAACTCATTCTCACTATGCAGAATTTAGGTAGTGGATTGCTGTTCCCAGAAGAGCAGAGTAAGAGATAAAATCTTACTTGCCAGGGCTTAGCTTGTTTTCTCAGCAAGAAGAAGGGATCCTTCACAAGGTCTGTGCTTGTCATGAGATCCTGCAGTGCTATTGGAGGGTCTGCATCAGCAGACAGGAAAGGGAGATTTCCAGAGGGCTAATTTTACCACAGACATCCTGGATCTAGGTGCCACAGGGAGTGAGGAGATGGCGAGAGGCACATCATGGTTCTGAGACAACAGCAGAGGCAGAAAGAGGAGCATTTTAGTAGCTTCCTAGACTGGGAATCTTTTGGGAGAGAACCACCCACAAAGGCTTGTAAAAAGTTTCTCCTATAAGGTACTATGTAAGAGTCTCATGCTATTCCTTTAAAGAAACAGTCAAGAAAGATTTGAATCAGTTTTCAAAATTCTGGAGTCAGATTATTATTTCTTAGATGGGGATTTGGTATAGGAACTGAATCATGTTGAATTGTTGAGAAAAGTTTAATACAGTTCTTCCTATGAAGCAGGCACTTGACAAATGGTAGCAGTCACTATTATTGATAGACACATTACATTATATGCGGTCTCCTGAAATTCCATGTTGTTTCCTAGGCACTTTTGAACACTTCATCCCCTTTTCCTACAATGCTCTTCTGCATGTATATTGCCTATATTCATAAATATTCAACTTATTGTTTAAGAACTATGGGAAGTATTTTCACCTCTTTGGAATTGATTGTTTCCTGCTTTGGCCCACCACATTGTCTCCTATAAAGTATTACTACAATTCCCTGCAGCTGCAAATACCAGTATTTCCCAACTACATGCAATGCCTGTGTCTATTATGGCAAGAACATTCTCTAACTGGTTGAATTGAAACAAGCCTCTCACAAGCTGTTCTTCCTATATGTACAAATAATTTCCCCTGACATCCTCAGATCCACAAGAGTTGAACCCTGGGAGTGACTGGACTACCTTTTCATAGTTTTCTAGGGTTCCTTCCTGCAGAACCCATGACCAATCTCTGGTCTGTAGAGTGTATATAGTAGTAATTACTCCATGACATTGCTTGTGATCTCATTCTTGAGAGGAAGGTAACCAGGACAATAGAAAAATCTGTCACCTATACCAGGCCAAATCACCAAAGATGTTATGTGAGCATTAGAGGCAGCAGATTAGCCTTGGCTTTTTGGCTAGGATAATTTTAGACAATTAAATCTGTTGACAATTAAATCTGTTGACCAGTCAAGGAGTAATCTGCTCCCTGAGCAAACATGTTGTATATAGGTAGAGTGACCACATATTTTTGCTTTCCTGGAACAATTCCAGCTTACAGCTATTGAGCAAGATTGGAATTCTGAATAAGCATCTTCTTTAGCTCTTAAATACCATGTGGCTTGGATAATAAATTCTATGGTTACCCTACATAAGGTTCAATATCAGTGATAAGGGAAATCAATTAGTCCCCCAATTGTGACAGAGTGATGGTTTAAGAGTACCTGGGATCTCTTCTCCTGTCTAGATCTAGTCCTCTTTGGCTTCTGGACTAGTAGAGAGTCACCAATTTTACTCACATACTTCCTTTTCCTGTTCATTGACTTGGTTGTCTTCAAGGGTCTGCCAAGCATGACCAGTGATTAGTATCATGGTCCTAATAAGCAAAAATTGTATCAGTGGCTGAAAGAGTGGGGTATAACACTTAGAGGCCACATTTTGGGATCATGAGTGTAGTGTGAGACCTAGATGTAATTTAAGATCACTTCTCTTTGGTCTGGCTTCCCATAGAGGCAGACGGTCTTCTGCAAAGTCAACAAGTAAAGCATTTGGTCCTCTTTTGACTTGAGGGTGCTGCGTAGAGCTGGCAGCCAAAGGTATGTCATACAGCTTATTTGTTGTTGAAGGGAAATTCTCTAAATCCCTTGGTAATATCGGAGAAGGGGTTGGTACTCTCTCAGCAATTAGGTAGCGGGGTAGAGTGGAAAGTCAAGATTCTACCCTGTCAGATACTTCTCTATAAGGTTTGATCATTATCATGGTCATAACAAAAAGGAAAATTGTTTATGACTACTCATGAAGCTTAATGGCCCCATAACCCAAACGCCAGTTTCCTTTTCCCAGACTCTGATGCCTGAACTATTAGATTCCTGGTTTTCAGCAATAACTTGACATAGATTTAATTCATATGGCTTCTTCAATGTTAGTTAGCAAAAGAAAATCAAATCTATTGTCGTCTATCTTCTGCTGCACCACAGTCTAAAAGACTGTACACCCTTGTAAAGAACTCCTTTACAACTCTCAAAAGCATTGTCCTATTTCTTCTGCAACTCAGAGAGATCTTCAGAGAAATCCCTCTGTCTTCACCCTCTTGCTCCATCTGAAATCTATCTCTCACATGAGGACACTGCTTCCCTTGAAGCCATTTCAAGTGGTGGCTGTTTTCTTTCCCACTCATATTGTACCACATTTGCTGGAGGAAGGCAAAGAGTATGGTTGTCCATTTTCTCTTAGTTGCTTCCATTTTATTCTTCCTCCCTCTTACCAAAGCCTCCCACCTTTAACTCTCATGCATAAAACTATATCAACTGCAATATCTCCTTGGTATAGTCAACTTCTAATCCTCTTTCTTGAAGACATTATTCACAGGCAAAGAGTCACTTTCTTCTGTACCACTTCTGTCATAATTTAGGGTATATCATTATCTTTGTAGGTTATCCTAATAGTACTTTGGGCCTTCATTTCATTGAACTTTCATCCTGTAATTATCTTAATTTCCAGCTACCTCACCTACTTTCTCTATTGAAACATAACCTTAATTTCAACCATTTGACTCTGTCTTCATCATCTCTAATCTTTTCAACTTAATTATTTTAGTACCCTAACTCCAGCAATCATTTTATATCACTAGGACCTACAATTCATTGATTTTTATGATCTTTTCTCTTATCCCTTCATTTCTTGGCTATCCTCTGTTTCAAGTTTTAATAATATGAACAATTACTATAATCATTCTCTTGCATATACTCCTAAAGCTCTTGCCCCTTTCTTACTTCATTGTATTCACTTACCAAAATTATAACCTTCCTTAATTGCAAATTGCTACTCTGTAACTGAATGTTACTAGAGAAAAACACACAGTCATGCTGAATGGTTTCACTTTAAATTCAGGATCACTAACCTAAAATGAGCCCTTAATGCTGCATAACAATTATACTAGATTTTTCTTGTTCATTTATCCTTCAGCTCTCATATAATTATTTTATATAATTTCCTCTTTTCTAAAACGGTTAACATACTCCTTTATCCACAGTATCAGATTAAGGTCTTGTTTCCTATTTAATTGGGAAAAATTTAATCAATCAGACAATAATTTCAACAAACTCCTGCCATCACATGTAACCTTCCATCTGTAATAAACTTCTATTACTATAGTTGAACTGTCTGTGATCTGAAGAAAGGCCAATTCTTTCCCCTATTGAGTAGGCTTCCTCTCAACCCCTTTGGTCTCATTAAGATTGCTCCAACATTTTTTTCTCTCACCTGAATATTTATTTCTTCTCATCTCTATTGCTCCCCTTTACTGGATTTTTCTTATGTGTACAAAGAATCTGTTATTTCTCCAATCTTAAACCTCTCTTTTCTAACCCTATTTTAATCTCCAGCTATTCCCCTATTCCTTGCCTTTCCTTTATAGTACAAGAATTGTGTGTACTCACTCTCCTGTGTTACTTTCAAGCAATTATCCCTTGAACTCCTTTAACAAAGCTTTTACTTATGTTCCTCCACTGAAACTCTCTTGTCAGGGTCAACAATGATCCCCAGATTGCTAAACCCAGCGGTTAGTTCTGTCTTCATCTTATTTGATTCCTTAGCAGCATCTGGCACCACTGGTATACTCCCTTCTCCATTAAACACGTGACTTCCAGGATCACACACACCACCAGTTTTCCTTCTACTTCATTAGTTGTTTCTTCTAAGTCTTCTTTGTTGTCTACTTTTCATTTTCTGGTCTTTACATCATAATGTTCAGCCCTTCAATCTTTTTGTCAAAATCAATGTATACTTTCTTTGGTGATATCATTGCTCTAAGTGTTAATGTACTCTAAGGTATTATATTTACAGGGCATCATAAGTTCCTGTCCCAGTTAATCACATTCAGAGGAGCAAGAGTGGTTCTATTAAACTGAAAAAATGTATTATCTTTCTACTCGAAACACTCCAGTTGGCATCTCTCTTAGTTTTGTGCTATTGTAACAGAATACCACAGACTAAGGAATTTATAATGAACAGAAATGTATTGGCTTACAGTTCTGGATACTGAGAAGTCTAAAATCAATGGACCTTCTTGGTACATCATAATGTGGTGAAAGGCATCACATGGTGGAAGGATGAAAGAGCAAATGGAGAGACAGCATGGAGGAGTAAACACACTTCCGCACCACAAAAACTTCATGATGATGAGTTATATTTTAAATACTGCGAATGTTTAAAGGCATGTTTTGTAGCTGCTAATAGTTTCATTTTAAATTTGTCATAATTTACTAATTGATAATATAATTAATAATATTTTCATCATTATTGTATGGATACAATGTATATAATGATATATGTAAGAATAATAAAATAACTATCCCTCCCTTTAGATGACAATCTTAGGAATGTTTGTGTTTGATTCAGAAAGGAAGGCAAGGTCTGGAAGAGAGGGCTATGCAAGGATGTTAGCTAACACCCAGGCTGCAGTTTGCCAAGGGCTAATGAATAAACAACGATCTTTGGGGCACACTAGATCATGTGTATTCCTTTCTCGCTTTTACTTTTAGCTTCCTGTGAGTAGTCTAACCAAATCCTCCTACATTTCAGGCATCTACTTAGATAGCCTCTGTTGCCTTCCTCTGCTTTTCTGTACAAAAGTTTTCCCCCTTTCCATGATTGCACAGCAACCTGCTTATCCTCCATCACTTTTCATACTCCAAGTGTATTTCCTTTCTTTTCTGTATCTCCCCAGATGATTAAATTTTGAAGTAACAACTTGTTCATGTTTGGATTCCTAGAGGGATTCATGATATCTAAATTATTTAAACATGTAACTTTCTTCTACTCTGTTTCTGGCATGGCACTAAGACAAGAGTTTTACATGCAGTATTTCATTTTATCACTGTATCCTAAATTATTAGTATGTCTATTTTTTTTTCAATTAAACATAAGACAATTGAGGAGTAAAGAGTTTGAATGACTAGCCAAATGTCACTCAAAACCAGCACTGGAGTTGAAGAATATCAAAAAGTCTGAGGAAATTCTTAATCACTTTGCTATATCCAAAGGCTTATTGAATGAGTGTTTCTATTCTAAGATAGGAGTGAGTTGGCACCCATGAACTACAGATCTTATTCCCATGTGTCTCTAAACCAAGGTTACCACTTCCCAGGAATATATTAATGTTATGCATTTAATGGGTATGGTTGGGAGGGTTCTTAATAATGAAAATAAGTCATTAAGTAGGCTCTCTTCTCACTCTATAACCTGGAGTGTGGAGTGAGGCAGAGAAGAGTCTCAGTAAAGTTACTTACTCCAAAGTATTCTGAAGAAAAATGTTTTCCCTTTTGAATTGAAGACATCAGTTACAAAGCAAGAGGGAACAAGAAGTTATATCTACACAAGTTTTAACTTCAGCTTTCTAGCTACTTTTCTGGTGGATTAAAAAAACATGAAAGATAAAGCTATATCTCATGTTTTCAAGTCTTATGTTTAATAAAAATCAAATGAAACTCTGCCAAATGGGTGAGTGGGAGTCAGATGTATAATTAAACCTCCTTCTGGAATATATGCCACTCAGAGATCAAATGTTAGCATCAAATTGGTCTTTCCAAATATGATCTATTGTCTCATGGAAAGCTGTCAATAGTTTTTGCCATGGAAATTTAAAAGGAATAGATTTTTTTAAAGGAAGTGTTCTAACTCATTTAAGAATCTAAGCACAAATTTAGAGAAAGAGAAAATGACTAAAAATGTAAATCATGCTTAGAACAAGTTATGTCTCTCTTTCTATGTAGATTGCATGTTAGGTTTCTTTTAGATTTAAGGCCACATATGAGTTATCTCTAGGTTTTCCTTCTAAGACCTCTCCCAATAATAATTTTCAATAAATAGATGGCTATAGTCATGTGATGAATGACATTTTATATGAAAACACTGGATATTTGAGTTTGCCCTTTCATGACATCTAAGAAAAAAGAGGGAGGCATCAGGAGATATTCACAGCCAGAATAGAACAGATGAAAATCCAGCATTACCTTTAAATACCACTCTGTACAGACGGCTCGCTCTGTTAGAAGAGGTAAATAGCATTTCAATTATAGAAAAAAAAAAAATGTTGCACAGACACTGCCTGCTACTCCAAAGCCTAAACAAATGCTATTTTATGAGATTATGTCTATAATAATGATTGTAATTCATTAAATATTGCTAAATAACTATTTTCAAAATCGATGTGCTAAGAACACAATATTTTAAATGCCATACATGTCTTTGGCATTTTCTATTCAAAATTTTTTTACAAAGAAGACTTGCTTGAGTGCAACGAACAGTTACTTCTTCCATCAAAGCGACAGGTTGCAATTGATCTTTCCCAGTGTGGTTAATGAGCAAAAGCAGTTCCCATGGGTGCAGTGAGGGGAGAAGAAGCAGTTCCATTGTTTGAAATCATCTTTGGATGCTTGAAATTTTCTGTTTCTCTTCATACTTAACATAGTTCATAGACACTACTTCATTCTGAATCTGGTTACTGATCTTTGTTGTTTGCTCTTTTTCTAGAAAGTGAAATCTCACTTGTCACCTTGTACCCTGAGTAAAAATAGCCTGGCTCAATAGGTGGTACGAATCTAAAGAAAGGGTAAATGAATCCCCCTATGCTAAAGGAACAACTCTTAAGTTCATTGTTCCTTAGGAGTGAGAATGAACCTCGCTCCTGTGTTTCTGGGGTCATGAAAACTTTATCCCCTTTTTCAGTGAGTGGTACTACCCTATACTAGCACACTTTCTATACTAATGTAATGAAAGCTTGGCCTCCCTTTGAGCTTTCAACTGGGAGAAGGATTATATCTCCTCCTTCATGACCAATACAGGATTACCACACGCTGAGCACATTTGCTATAGTTTTCTCCTCGAGGTCAATTGTGGTTGAAGAGATATAAGGGCAGAACTGAAACCTCAGTTCGGGTATGGAGGTCTTTGGGTGTCTTCAGGTTAATGGGTTTTGTATTAGAGAAAGGTTATTACCTCTACTAAGCAATGGTCATTAGGGGTGTCACGGGGAGAGTTTATGTGTCTCTGCTCCCTGAATCTTGCCTGTGAATAAAGGAAAGATACAGAGTGCATTTAAATGATCAGAGTATGGGGCTGGGAATTCATATACTTCATTTTCACCATTGCCATGATTAGGCCAGCCACTAAACTTTTCTTAATTAGAATGTAAATATGCAGAGTATTTTATTAAAGAAAGTATTGTTTAATTTTCTTTCTTTAGTGTTCGTGTCTTTATAATCACAAACTTTGGATTTTCTGCAGTAATGTTAACATTCATATGGAAGCAAGTGTAGGATCATTAAAGAAGTCATTGTTGCAATGCTAGCTTTATGTAAAGCCAGCAGCGTGATTTGAAAAGTATAGTTTATATTTTGTAATTAAAGGGGCATATATTTGGTTCACATTTAAAAACAATAAGAACAATAACTACCTAAATAATAAAAGCAACAACAGTCATTGTCAGGAGTTCAACACACATATCAACTACAAATGGATGTTTCTACCCAGTCAATTTTTAAAAACAGGAGTGTTTGGCACTATGTTTGGAGTTGTGACACAGTTGCAAAAAAATTAATTCCTTTTGACTTCTGCCAGTTAGTGTTAAACTTATGAGGCATGAAATCATCTAATTCTCAATAATAGGTTTTCTATAGAGTTCCCAGTAGAAAACATTTATGCTTGAAACATATGTGCCTAGATCTCACAAACTGCAGGCACATTTATTTACAAAAATGCAGACTGTCTTCCCTTTTCAGTGCTCAGAAACAAAATAATGTTTTAGAAAGACAGCAAAAAAATGGGCTATAAATTTGCCCGTATCTTTTGTGAAGACCCAACAAATCAACTGAGTTAAAGCCTGGGATATATTACATTTGCATATTTATATATCCAAACTTTCATCAATTGCTACTTTTCCTCCATCTCCATTTTATTTCAGTTTTCTTCATTTTTTTTTTTCCATCAGAGTGGTATGTTTTATTTTTATCATCAAGTGGAGAGGTACAGGATGCCTGATAAGATCAAACTGAGATGAAAAATTATCCCATTTCATGGTATGAAAGGATCAATTTTAACCTATCAAGTTTCATGAAAGGCAGAGGAGAAAAATGCATATTGGACACTGAACTGTCACTAACTTATTCTCAATCTTATTTTCACCTGTTATTTCAGAGTATAGTCAGACCCTTATGACAAAATTCTGGGTTGAAATAGTTTAGATTCAAATAAAAGTATATCACTACATTTTAGCCCTCACCATGATCTTTTAGAACATGCTGACCATGTACAGGAAATAGTTGGCTCTCAGTTTTTTCCTTTCTTTCAGATTTTCAGTAATTGTCACATCTTCATCCTGGAAGGCTATTTTGTGTTTTTGTGAATTGTTAATATTTTGCAGTTTTGACCCTGGACATCTAATTTAGTCTGAATTTTTACTTATTATTGTTGATTTATTATCTCAGAGTTTAGGAGTCATACATTTCACTGCAGAAAATTTAAAAATGTAAAAAAGTATAAATAGTAAAGTCATAAGCATTTTCAAACCCATCATTCAGAGGTAAACATGATGCTTGTATCTCTCTCTTTTCCCTTGTAATGTGTGTGTATACATTTACAAATTTGCATATATATTACATATATATATACATGTAGTATCACATGCACATGCAGGTACATAAAATTAAAACTATGCTATAATGTGACAATTTTTTAATATCACTTGGAAAGTGGAGACTGTTTACTTCTGTAAAACCCTTCCTGCATATTAGAGTTCCTTGAGGAACTGTAAAAAAAAAAATTTTTAAATGTTTGCCATTCAGCCTCAGTATGTTTGATTTAATTGATCTGGTTTCACGCATAGGTATTTTTACAAAGCTCCTCAGATATTTATATTTCTCTATAAAATAGAAGAGAGAATATATGCTATAAGAAATTCTCATTTCCTCTAAATCTTTATACTTGGAAATAAGTGAGTAATTACAAAAACTGTAGACTCTGGTCTATCTGGTTCTTCCCCTAATTGATCCTTGACAGTTGACCACATTATTCTGTTACAGATTTGATTTGATTACAGTTTTTATTTTGTCACTCTGTCCATTTATAGAATTATAAATCCATGCTTTTTTCCAGATGACTTTGCAAAGCCTCTATTACTAGTGTAGGTGGAGTATATAATATAGTGCTGATTCTTTGACATGTGATTTGCTTGGACCCATAGAGTATTAATGGATACAACATGAGCCAGGGTTCTAATATGCTTGGCTTCTCATGCTCTTTCCATGTTGCTTGAGAACATTTCCAGCTAGTGGTGGTCTGGAGAGAACAAGGAGGCACATGATGGACACTTGAACTCAACCTATAACTGGAGCCAGGTCTGTCACTGCCAAAAACATGAAGCAGAGCTGCTTTTGCTCACTCATAGACCAATATGCCAAAAAATAAATACTTTGTTGTAAGCACTGATGTCTTGTGGGTTTTTTTTAATACAGCATCAATGCAGGAAAAAAAGAGAAAAACCCTGGGTGATTTAATCTTCTTGTGATATATATTTTTGCAAGGTGGGGGGAGGGAGTTTCCATGATACCACTTTCTGCTTCTTTTTGTACTTCTGACCATTGCCACTTAAGGTACTTTGCTGGCCTCTTTCCTTCTTTTCATCACTTACACATAAATGTTGCCCCAGAACTTCATTCTCAGCCTTATCTATTCTTACTCAATACATTCTCCTTGGCCAACCTTTTTGATTCCCCTCAATGGTATTAACTGTTTCATAATCAATATCTCTAGAACTTAGCAAGTTCTTACACTACATATCTGAAGTGCCATCAAGACTCAAATTTGATCACATAGAAACTGAGTTAATTACTTTCTCTTCCCAAGCTTCTACTCCTCACGAATTGCCCATATTGAGCATAGTACCATCAATGACATCAATTCCATTTTTTAAAAAGAATAAAAAGAAAGAAAAATTCTAGACTCTTTTTTTTCTCAGAAATTCCCATAGCCAATTGGTCATCTGGTAAACTTCTTGAAATTTTACAGTTTCCAGGCAACTCCTATTCTCTTGGTAGTTTGGTGATTTTGAACTTTACTTTGCAACATGCATTTATAATTTTCTCTCACTTCTTTCTCTAAATTCATTTATGTCACAGCCTATATTGTCTTCATGGTTGATAATGGCCAATACAGTGTTGATACATGGTAGATATCCAGGAAATGTTTGTTGAATTAATTGTGTCTGAAGTTACTGGAGCTACATAAATAACATAGCCTTTTTAGAAATTTGCCACCTATAAATTACTTGGCATTTATTTTCAGTTTCCATGTCTATCAATTGGGAATGTGTTATATTATTCATCTTCATGAAAGAGATGAATAAAGATTAACAAATAGAGTCATTTAAAACAGAACTGAAGTGCTAGAGAAATTATAATGAATTATATTAGATAATGAAATTTGGCTCATTTTATTATTAGTATTCTTTTTGTCTATTGAAATCACATTACCAAATGATGACCTAATTATAACTCATTTGCCAGATGGTTAATTGTGGTGGAAAAAAAAAAAGATTTGCCATTATTGTAAAAGTTGTCTCTTTATAGTAAAACATTTTTTGAGAATTACTAATTTATCTTTTAGTATAATAACTTTCACTTTTCAAATTTAAAAGCCTATTTCTGACTTTACTAAAATTATTCTGAAAACAAAGAAAGACGATGATGATTCAAAAAAGGCCTAGGCTCTAAAATAACCAGTGCAATGTAATTTAAAACAATGTGTTTTCTCTAAAATTTTGGTTAAATTTTGTTCCAAGAAATAGGACAACATCACATGAACCATCAGGTGTCTTCTAAACTGTGCTTTATATTCTCTACTCCTAAAGCCTCAGTCTCTAAAACAGGGTCAGTATATGTCTAAACCCCAATAGACACTTCTGTTCACCTTGTGAAAAAAAGATGATGTCATTCAGATACTATTTCATCATTCTCGTGTGTGGAGTTTAATTTATCCTTCAGAGTCTGGGGCAGCTTTGTATCTTTATCTAAAGGCTGGGCGTTATTAAGACTTTTATATCACCCAATAATTTATGTTACCTTCCAGCCTCCACTCAGCTTAATGTAATTCAATATAAAATAATATAAAATCATCCAATAAATTCAGCACAGTACAACACAGTCTTAACAGTTCTTGTTATAACTAGTACTATGCATTTTATTTTTAAAAAATATTTCCAAAAATGATTTTTGTGGTTGTCTTTGCTCACTCTTTCAGCAAATATTTGGCCTGCCTTTTGAGCATTCCAGATGTGATACAAAGACTTTCTGATTTATTTTTATCCATATTTTTCATTCTTGGACCTGCTGTTGATTGTTATTCGAGTCAAAAGTAAAAATAAAAGACTTTAGATTTTTACATATCTAACAAAATTTGTTTTAAAGGGACTATTTATTTGTCAAAGTATTTATTGCTACAAGGAATGTTAAGAAAGGAACAAAGAAACAAAGTAACAAGAGCAACTTAATAACATATATCCATTGGATCCACACACTGTGCAATGTATTGGATTTTAATATGATTTTACTTTCTGAAAATGTTGGCTATATTTCATTTTATTATTTATTTATTGGTGTCAGGCAAATGAATTGGCAATCAAGTCACAGTTTACAAATACTAGTGCTCCATGATGTTCATTTCTTATTCCTCTCAGAGATCAATAAATTAAAAAAAAAAAAGCATTTACCATTTTACACTCAGTAGGGTCCAACATTGATCTCATCTGTGCTATATTACAGTGTTTGCTACCAATCACTTTCATTGTCAAATAAATTGCTTAGTCACATATTTAATAATGAGTAGAATTGGCCTTCATAACCACTTATTTATTGTTATCAATCAGCTATTTACATAGTCACAGGGGAAGCCCTATCATTATTCACTGTGAGGTAGAGTAACAAACATCAAATTTAATTGCCCTACTAGCCACTGGAGTCATAATCTTTACACAACACTTAATGTTTTCATTACTGATCAGTTCACTTATAATTATGCTACACTCACAAAAATTAAGTAGCTAGCAAACAGTAGATCTTTCACTTCTGTTTATGCAGCAATAAACAAATAGATGCAAAATAGGTTAAAGTGAATATATTAACTGAAATGATTGTGTAGAACGTCAGTTGTTCCAGTCTAGCTTTACTAACATTGCTGAAACAGATCGTGTCAGAAGTGCTTAACTTTTGTAGATGAAGGTTTTATATCTTTTCATTTACTTTAATTTTTGAATGGCCTTTCCTGAGAATTGTTCATCGTTTGTGCTACCATCTATTAACTCCTTTTTTTTTTCCTAAAGACATTTTTCTCAAAGACATAAAATGACTACAATACATAATATAATTCATGTATTCATCCACCCATTTATTCAGTTCTTATTTTTTTAACTGTGCTGGGCTTGGAGAATATAAAGATGATTAGAAGCAAGAGTTATACCATCCCAATGTCTAAAATCTTGCGGATATACAAGTACATTCTGAATTAAAGTGCACACAGCACTTCTGAAATATCCCTAATGAAGAGAGAATGGGGACCAGGGAACATAGCCTGAATGCTTGGCATTTATAACTTTTCTTTTTAAAGAATGCTGTTTGGAGTTTTTTCAAATAGCTTTCAGATTCCTTTTATTCACTATTTATATTTTCGATAGAAAATTCCATTCAGGCCGGGCGCGGTGGCTCAAGCCTGTAATCCCAGCACTTTGGGAGGCCGAGACGGGCGGATCACGAGGTCAGGAGATCGAGACCATCCTGGCTAACACTGTGAAACCCCGTCTCTACTAAAAATACAAAAAACTAGCGGGCGAGGTGGCGGCGCCTGTAATCCCAGCTACTCGGGAGGCTGAGGCAGGAGAATGGCGTAAACCCGGGAGGCGGAGCTTGCAGTGAGCTGAGATCTGGCCACTGCACTCCAGCCTGGGTGACAGAGCGAGACTCCGTCTCAAAAAAAAAAAAAAAAAAAAAAAGAAAATTCCATTCAAAGCAGACAGGCAAAAATACAAAGTACATGGGAATATACAACCCACACATTCATTACAGAGATGGCTCTGCTGCAGACTGAGGTTTCTTAGAACCATCTTGAAAACCATGGCTCTATTCCACCTGTGTTTGTTATGTATGCAAATATTTCAAATATGTCATTAAATTGCTTAACTTTATTGTAAAACTATCTACCCAAATGCTTCTGAAGGCTGGGCCACATTTATTTCATGTCTTTGTTCACCCAGATGGCATAGCTGAATACACCCACAGGTGACTGCCTTGCCTGAGAAGCACTGTACTTTCAGTGCAAAAGGAGCCATAATGTGTTTAAGGACAGAATACCGAGAGGCACAAGGGGCAGATGTTGAAATCAGAGTAGAAAAGAGTAAGGAAAAACATATCAAGAGGGTCTCCCAGAATTGTTAATACATCAACATATATTTATGAAACATTATGTGCTGGAATATAAGAGCGACTAAAATAACACATATAAATCCCATTTTTTATAAAGTTTATAATCTATCAAAGGAAACAGGAGAAATGGCTAATAACATTTTTTAAAGATGAGAAACATCAGTTTACTCACTGGAGAAGCCCTATGAACTCCAGGAAAAATAAATCCTCACTTGGATAAACCATACTAAATCAACTGTAAGCAAGAAAATTAAGAGAAAATTATAAAAAGGGAGAAGAAAAAGAAGACATATTTTCATTATAGCATCATTATAGAGGTGATAATTATAATAAGAACTGATATAATAATAAGTACAAGAAAAGTGGAAAATGAAGACATAAAAATTATAAAGTTCTGAAAGATAATATTTGCTAAACCAAAATTCTAAACCTAAACTCACAGTTAAGAAAATAATAGAGAATGTTCTCCAGAAAAGAAATAATTCCAGATGTGCATTAGTAAGCTTGGGCTGCTATAACAAGACCACAGGCTGCGTGTCAAACAATATAAATTGATTTCTCACAGTTCTGCAGGCTAACTCTGAGATCAAGCTGCCAACCAATTCAGTTTCCGGTGAGGGGCTGTTTTCGTGGGTCCAGATGACTTCCTTCTTGCTCTGTGCTCATGTGACTTTCCCTGGGGTACAGAAAGCTGGAGAGAGAGAGAGAGAGCTCCTCTATGGTGTCTCTTCTGATAAGGACAGCAGTTCTCTGATGAGGGCCCTACCCTCATAAATGTTATCTAACCCTAATTACTTCCAAAAGGTTCCATACCCAAATACCCAAATGCTATCACATTGATGAGTAGACCTTTAACATATGAATTTTGTGGGGGGACACGAACATTCTGTTCATTACAAGATAGAGGATCAGAAATATAAGCAAGAATAAAAAGTTGTGAAAATGTTAAATATCTAAGTATTGTTCTTGTCCTTAGGTATGAGAATAATAATAATTTGAGCATTCTGAAATGTATGTAGAATTAAAATATATGATACGCATGGCATAAATGTCAGGAAAGAAGTAAAAGTAAAGTGTTTAAAGATCCTTGCATTGTCTGGATAAAAAGTAAAAATATCAGTTCATATTAGACATTGGTGAAAAAATATGTGCTAATCTCTAGGGTAACTATTAAGAACATAGTAAAGGAGTGTATAACTTGCAAGAGGTAGAAGAGGGGAATGGCATAGCAAGTCATGATAAAGCAAGAAAGAAGAGACAAAAATATAGAACAGGTACGGCAAATAGAAAGTACTTAGTAGGATGATAGATTTAAATACAAATGTAACAGTAGTTATATTAAATGTAAACTGGTTAAATTCCATTTAAAATACAAAGTTTCAGACCAAATAAAAACAAATCCTAACAACATGTTATTTTTAGAAGGTTCATGTAAAACAAGGATTAGGAAAATGAAAGTAAAATGTGGAAAAAAAAAAACAGTATCATCAACATTCAAACATTATTCAAGTGAAAAAGTGTAGCTACATTAATAGCAGACCAAATAAGCAAGATGCCGAAGTAGGGGAAAAGAGGAAAAAACAATAATAAAGGAACTAAAATATCTATATTTATCTGTATCCAGTAGCTTAGCTTTAAAACATGTAGTACATAGATCCACGATGAAAAGCAGGCAAATCCACAATTTTTAGTGGCATATTTTAATACTCCCCATTTGTAACTAATAGAAGAATCGATGATGATATGGAATATTTGAACAACACAATTACCAAACTTGATTTAATGAACATATTTAGTATAGAGTACATAAGAAATGAAGAATACACATTCCTTTCAAATGAATATAAAACCTTTGTAAAAATTAACCATTGATTCTCCATACATTTCAAAGGATCAAAATTTTTCAGTACATATTCTCTGTTAAAAAATAAATTTACCTAGAAATCAAAAAACTTAGACCACAAATATTTTTATTGCCAGAGAAGAAGTAATACTATAATAAAATAATAATAAAATAAAATAAGAAATTATTTGCAGAAGAATGGTGATAAAATTAAAATATGTAAAAACCTGTGAAGTTAGAGTCAATCAGTACTTGAGATAGTTAAGAATCAATGACCTAATAATATTAAAATTTTAGAAAAGAACAAAAATAATATTAACAAAACATAAAAAGAAGGAAATAAGAAAGGTAAGCACAAAATTAACCTAGAAAATAAACATATGATAGAGGAGATCAAAACATATAATAGAAGGAATCACTAACATTTAATAACATGTATTACAATTAACAAAAGACATCTACATAAAACATTTTTAGTTACATAAAAGGTATCACAAAAACCCTACAGTAAACATTATACTTTGTTTTGAAATGGTGAAAGTTTTCCCTTTGAGACAGGAAAAAGATGTAAATATTCATTTCTTTTTTATCTATGTTATATTGTATTAAATGCTCTAGCCTTAGCAGTAAGTTAGGAAAATAAAAATAGAAACTGTAAGTATGTATTGAAAGCATGAAATAAAACTGTCATTATGCATGTGTAACATTATTGTGTATGCAGAAAATCCAAAATGATCCACAAAAATGATTAAGTATAATAACTGAATTTATTATGTAAAGGATCCTAGACACAAGGAACTGAACAAAATTAACAGCATTTTTATAATCTAGAAACAATTAAATAGAAAATGACATTTAAAAACTGATACAGGCCGGGCGCGGTGGCTCAAGCCTGTAATCCCAGCACTTTGGGAGGCCGAGACGGGCGGATCACGAGGTCAGGAGATCGAGACCATCCTGGCTAATACGGTGAAACCCTGTCTCTACTTAAAAATACAAAAAAAAAACTAGCCGGGCGACGAGGCGGGCGCCTGTAGTCCCAGCTACTCGGGAGGCTGAGGCAGGAGAATGGCGTAAACCTGGGAGGCGGAGCTTGCAGTGAGCTGAGATCTGGCCACTGCACTCCAGCCTGGGTGGCAGAGCAAGACTCCGTCTCAAAAAAATAAAAAAAATAAAAAATAAATAAATAAATAAAAACTGATACAATTTATAATAGAATTTAAAAACCCACCTAGAAATAAATCCAACTAAAAATGTACAAGTTCTCTATACTGGAGACTATAAGGCAATGTAGAGATCAATTAAATAAGAGTTACACAAATGGAGGGCTATATCATGTACATAAATTGGAAAACTATTTTTGTCAATATATCTATTCTTTTTATATTTATCAACAGATTTAATGAAATTTCAGTAAGACATTTTCATTTTTGTTTTGGAGAAAATTGAAAATTTGATTCAAAAATTCATTTTGAAATGCTAACAACTAAAAATTA
Source organism: Trachypithecus francoisi (assembly GCF_009764315.1). NCBI lineage: Eukaryota > Metazoa > Chordata > Mammalia > Primates > Cercopithecidae > Trachypithecus > Trachypithecus francoisi. The sequence goes on along the minus strand of NW_022681457.1, from coordinate 35,651,258 downwards.
TGTAGGCAGTTTTGAGTACAAACCATAAAGCTGAAAGACTTACATTATCAACAATCAAAACAAAGAATAGTTAGTTTTTTATTTCATTTCTATCATGCTCAAAAGAGAAAAATACAAACAAATCCATGCTTTTTGTGTTTGGATTTGTTTAGATAGGTAGTAAATTTTTTTAGATTTTCAATAGACAATTCATAACAATGCTACCCTTTGGAGGACTGTTGAGAGTGTACATTCATTGAGTATAGGCATGAGTTGGGCATGGATAATGCGTGCAAAATTCTGCCTGCTGTATGGTGGGCCCATGATTTATCTCTTAATGATAAAACTTTGAGCAGGTCATTTTTGTTTTGTGTACTTTTCTGTATTCTATATTTTTTGTGAAAAAGAAAAACATTTTAAAACTTAGAATTAAACACATATAAATATATTCTAACATAGACACGTTGGAATAAAGCAATAAATACCAATCTGACAGAATTTAAAAACTAAGCAAAGTAAAGCTTGAACTGAATTTTAAATGGGAGAGTAGGAAATAAGTAAGCTAATGGAGAGTAGGGAGAATGGAAAAAGCATTCTAGACTGAGAAAGAGCCTATGCAAAAGCTTGAGGGCAAGCAAGAGATGCAAAGAATTGAATAAAACGTAGAGTGCCTGCAGCATGGAGAAGTGCAAGTTATACAAATTGAGGTAAAGCAACATATAGGCAGATTTATAGATAGATCAGGTTAATCTTATGAGAAATGGGTAGCTATTAACAGGTTTTCAGTGGAATGTTTTGCTGTGTGGCACAAACAGATTTGCATTAGAAAAAGGTAACTCTGTGGCACATATACACCATGGAATACTATGCAGCCATAAAAAAGGATGAGTTTGCGTCCTTTGTAGGGACATGGATGCAGCTGGAAACCATCATTCTAGCAAACTATCACAAGAACAGAAAACCAAACACCGCATGTTCTCACTCATAGGTGGGAACTGAACAATGAGATCACTTGGACTCGGGAAGGGGAACATCACACACTGGGGCCTATCATGGGGAGGGGGGAGGAGGGAGGGATTGCATTGGGGAGTTATACATGATATAAATGATGAATTGATGGGTGCTGACGAGTTGATGGGTGCAGCACACCAACATGGCATAAGTATACATATGTAACAAACCTGCACGTTATGCACATGTACCCTAGAACTTAAAGTATAATAAAAAAAAAAAAAAGAAAAAGAAAAAGGTAACTCTGGTTACAGTGTGGAGAATGGATAGAAAGGCCATATAAAATATTGTAGGGGCCCAGTTACTGAGAAGGTCTGCATGAACATTGACAGGATATTCATCTATGGTGGAAACAGTGGAGATGGTGAAAATGGATAGATATGTGGTATTTCTAAACTTGGAGACAAACAAAAAGCTATTGAAGCTTAGATGTTTTATTCTCAAATTAAGTCTGGTATAATACCAACTGATAAATCCATTTTGTTTCAGAGGATCACAAGCATCAATGAAGGAAATAATAACAATACTTCTAATAGCCAGTTGCATTTCTATCATTAAGAGAAACCAGAACTGTATATACATATCTCTGCTGCCTGGTCCAAATTGGAACATAGAGTCTCTACTTCTTAGATGGTATTAAGCAAGTCAATTTCTTGCCAGTAAATGCATTGTGGTCACTATTTCTTCAATATGATTGTACCTAAGTAGGCATTTTTTGCTCTATGACTTAAAACAGTTAAAAATGTATATAATTCCATACACTGTATTGACTCCACTGTTTTTCACATTTTCTTCCTAAGTCACTTAACATAAAACTTCCTGGCACTTAATACCAAAGGGTCTACCTAATCAATTGTTCATTGTATTGTGCAATAAGTGATCCCAACTACATTGGTTAGTGAAATTTCATTTTAAAAATTATAACCTTTGAGTAAAAACTGGCTTAGCAATTGCCTTGGTATCAAATGTTTTGTGTTCTACTTTCAACAGCATAGTTTCCCTACTGGGATTATTCATTTCACTCCCTTTTGACTTCATTTTACTCCTTTCATTATTTATATTGTACAGTGATCAGTTTCTCAGAAAGGGCTATAAAAATGAGATGTATTATGCAACATCAATGCTTCCCGATCGTAATATTTGATTAGTAGAAATCCAAGATCTCTGTAGTAGCATGCCATCGAGGTACAAGGGAAGAAAGTGATGCAGAGCAATTTCAGTTGATTCACCAGCCATCTAAAATCAAGTCGGTAAAGGCTTTACTAGATTCCAACTCCTAACTGCAGACTTTTCATCACAGTGTTCTCTTGATCATTTGCATAAAAGACTTTTGTTTGTTGCCCAGAGAAAAAGAAATCAGATTAAAGTGGATATATTAAGATAATTTAGCACTGCAAAATACTCCTCAAACCAGGAACAAAATCTTTCTGGTTTGATATCCACGTCTCACACTATTTTTTTGAGTTGCAGTTAGCTATTTGTTCTTAAGATTTACGTTAATATATGAACACCAAACAATTTATTGAACTCTAGCTCTTTCATTTAAGTTATTGCCTAGTCATTATTCACTAGATGAACAAATAAGGAAAGGTTAAATAATGCATAAGTATTGCTTTGAGAAATGCATTGTTCAAGAAGAGCAGAACTACTTTTTTCATTTCATGTAAGGGATTTCTGAAGTATATTTTTTAGGGAAAATAAAATATTAACAAGAAATATTGTAGGTAACTGGACACTTCTATTCTATTTCTGCTGATATTTCTCTCCAGAGCTATTTAAGAGTTACTTTTAACCCTTTGACACCTTAGTTCTTTCAGTTTTCTTAACCATTCTCTATGAGCAAATTTCTCTGGTCAAAATGAAAAATATCCTCCTCTCCTACTTTTTACTTGTGTAGCTAGTTCATATACATGCTTTGATTTTCTCCTTTTCTTCTATATTTAAGTTGTCATAAATGGATTTTGAGAATTTTGTTTTGTTTTAGTTTAGTGAATACTGTATGCCTGATCAAGGCAAAAACTTGTTTCCAGTAAGAGGTGTGGAGCATAGCCCATTTTTTCCTTTCCTGTAGCACATACAATCAGAGAAATGCACATCAATAAATTGTCCATTATTGGCTGCACAGTGTTATACAATCTTTTGTGATCTGGGTACTTCTCATGGGATAGTTTAAAATCTACCATGTATTTATAGAGGTGATTCATGTCTATATTTCAATTCAAATCTGTATTTCATCACAAGTCTTTTATTATTTTTGATGCACATTTACTGATTTATTATTATTTTAGTAGTGTTTTATGCCCACTATTGCTTTAGCAAAACTAGTCTTCAAAGATAAATTTATATGCAAGCTTGTTTAAACACTATTTGTTTAGACTTTAATGTAGCTATGTATTTTTAATACAAGGCATAACATCAAATTGTCATTATACTTATGATGCTATAAAACTATAACAAATTATCAACCTCATTTACTTTGTGACATTGTTTAATCTGTAATTATAGAATGATGGCAGAAGGTGGCTTATGGGTAAACCATTTCCATCTTGGGAATTTTAAGTGTCATTCAACTGAAATTTAAAATTCAGTCATTTATAAAAAATATGAAGTGTGGTTTTATCTTTTCTTTAAACTCTATTTCATTACATTGTTCTGTTTTCTTTTTCTTCTTATTTTTTTCTCTATAACTATACCTAATTTTATACCAATACCATTATATGAATATCTTATATGAATAATTTGCAAAGAGGTCCAGTTCCCTCTCAATTCACAATTACCATTTCCATAGCTGGGGCAATTGTACTTGTGTGTATTGTGTATTTATAAATATGACTTTATTTGAAAAGTTATAATTTTAAATACAATTACAATATCAATTATAATTTTAAATACAATTACAATACCAATTGTAATTGTGTGTATTGTGCATTTATAAGTATGACTTTATTTGAAAAATATAAATTTATATTAAGCATATAGCTCCCCCACTTCCAACTTTGTGCATAATTTGTAAACAACAGTGCACAATGAGCCAAACGAACTGCAGGAAATGCTGTCATGAAGCTTCAGATTTTCCAATGCATTGTTTCTTTAAAATTTCAGCCTTAAATTTATACAGAATTTAGGGCTATTAAGTACAAATTTTGGTCAAACAGATAAAGTATATAAAAGATGAAAGGTCATTATGATCACTACTTTAAGAACTTTGATTTAAACAATTCATTTTCAAATAAGAGTAATAGTGACAATTTTGAGTCTCAAAATTAGAATTCTAAAGTTAGTCCCTTAGGCTTCTGGTTCAATGGGACAAACACAATCTCCACTAATCATTTTGCTCGTTTATTTAACACTGATTTTCTTACTCAACATTTGAATGTGAATAGTAAGAGCAAGACTTCTCTTCTTTTCTTGACTATCCACAGAAGCAAAAGAAATCTGGGGCATGAGGCAAGAGTGATTTCAGCGCTGTAGCCATAGGACGTGCACTTTCTTCAAAGATGAATTTCCGCCAGGAAGTTAGATTTGTGCTTTTTATGCTCCAATTTCAGTTTTCTTATTGGAGTCAGTCACTGCTTCAAACTCTCAGCAGTATTTCTATTTTTGCCTTCTTTAAATGGAAGGTTCATGGAAGGAGACACTACATATGGATGATTTATTATGGTCTGGGAAAGGTCACTCTGGGAATAAATTACTAAAACTTGTTATTCCTGAGCATGCACCATTTAAGCTGTTTCAACTAATGTTGACATAGCCACTTAAGAGTCTGATTTTGTCAGCCTTTTAACAAGTACTTACTTCAAGAAGAATGTTCTTTAACTTCTACTGATTTCATACAAATGTTTTGTATTCAAGAGTTCTTATTTTGTTTCCTAGTTTTGAATCATATTTTTGTTCTTCCAAAAAACTTTTTTATTTCCTAATTGGACTTGAACTTTTGATAAGCAAGGTATGTGCTTCTGCTGATTCCTCTGATTTTTATTTTATACCTCCCGCCATTTTGTTCTGCTAGAGACATCTGGATCCAGCCACAGCCATTCATAGAATTTCTGTAAAAAGGATTTACCGATCCTCCTTGGAAAGGAGAAGCTAATTTAAATAGATGCTTTTGTTTATTATTATCTCCATTTGAGACAATATCCCTTATATGAATAATTTGCAAAGAGGTCCAGTTCTCTCTCAATTCACAATTATCATTTCCATAGCTGAGGCAATTGTACTTTTTCCTTCAAATTCACTTGAATTATCTTCGTTATTAACTAGTCTTTTACTATCCTATTGCCAATGATTTAATAATCATCAAACAAATTAAATTTAACATAATGATCATTTATTATTATTATTAAACACTATGTGTTTAGACTTCAATGTATCTACATATTTTTAATACAAGGCATTAAATTGATACCAGTGCATTTTGTAGCCAAAATAAGCAGACAAGGCCACAGACACATATAGTAGGACAAAAATTTTAAGGGAAAATGTGAGTGGCAAGTAGTAATTGAATACTTCTTTTGCCTTTGTGTTGTAAAGCATTTACGCATGAACTCAAAAATGGCGGAGAAAAGAGTTTTATAATATTTAAACAGCATTATCCAGAGTCAAGATTCTTATTAAGGTGTTAAAAAAATCACACATTCTAGATGTTAAAAGTTCTTTTGAGTTCTTTCTGTTTGGCAGTTGTTCAAATGGGTTGCCTTGCTCCCCAAATCTTGACCTCAGAACAAGGGATAGTAAAGGTCATCTCTCACTCATATTAGACTCACCCAAGTGTTACTTTTTTGATTTTTGACCACAAATCATCATTCTTGGTACTGTCAGTTCTGTGCTTGCCTAAGTCTGACCTAATAAGAGAAAAGGCTTTCAATGTGTCCCAGATAATATGTCTTAAATTTGGTTTCAGGTGACTGGAGAAACATTGAACAAATTTCCCCCACTTTGCAAATAACAATTTATGGTTACTGTGCTCTAATGCATTGGAGGAAAGAGCCCTTTATTCAGACCTAAATCACAGACAAGATGGTCCTGTGCTTCTGCAGTCAAGTAAAAGTGGAATCTCTGTCAACGTGAATCAGAATCACTTCTCAGCAATACAGCAGCCTTCAGTCCTTGCTGACAGATTCCTTCTAAGCTGCACAGGGGCAACCATGCAGAAAAAGCAAAATCCTACCTTCAGCCAGGGAGTCTGTGAATATAACACCGCCAATCTCTGCATTCATATGGGTGATTCAACCCCAGAAAGAGTGCTTGCTGTTGATAGGCATTCTCCTTTAGGGGCCTTGCTTTTCCTGTGCTTGTAATCTTTGCAGAGTATGAATCCAGGCGTCCTCTGGATGCAAATGATTTAAGAAGGTTAATTCTTTGGAGGAGGGCTGATTTTACAATGCGTTTTGTGCGAGGTCACCCAATATCCTTTGAATTCTATGTGTGTGTTAATTGCAGCCATTTGAATTATTTTATTTAAATTGCCAATGAAATTGTAGCAATTATAACAGCATGAACTGTTTCTGTTTCCCTTTTTTCTCTGCTGCATATGCCATTTTGGACCCTACCAGGTTAACTTTATTAGTGTTATAATTTACTTCTCAACTTTTGTATCTGCAGGTTTTACAGAGGATTGTTGTCAGCAACACGAGATTGACTTATTTTGCACATAATTTAGGTGATGCTACATAAAGACACAGCTATCTGTAACTGGCACAGACAGTTTTCTTCCAATGGTCATGTGTTAAAATTTCTATGTGTTATATTATAAATGTTAATGCCTGGTGAGAGACTCAAGTGGTTAATCCACGGATTCCAAATCTGAGTCTTCATGATAAATAAGTACTCCCACTTTAAGTGCTGTGTACAAAGATAAATGGAAATAGCTCTTCAGAAGTTCACAATGTGATTTTTGTTGTTGCTATAGTGTTTGAGACAGGGTCTCATCCTGTCAGCCAGGCTGGAGTGCAGTGGTGCAATCACAGCTCACTGCAGCCTTGATCTCTTGAGCTCAAACAATCCTCCTGCCTCAGCCTCCAGAATAGCAGGGGCCACAGGTGTGTATTATCATGACCAGCTGATTTTTGTATTTTTTGTTGAGACAGGGCCTTGCCATGTCACCCAGACTGATGTTAACTCCTGGGTTCAAGCAACCCTGTTACCTGAGCCTTACAAAATGCTGGTATCACAGGCATGAGCCACTATGTCCAGTTGGGAGTTCACAGTCTGTAATGCAAAATTATCATAGGCAATTTTTACTGATAGGCTTCATCCTGGTAACACATATTTTAAAATAGAAGATAATACAACTGTGTCTCTCCTTCACCATTCCTGTGCACATTAAACCCCATTACCCTAAACATGGACTTGAGAATAAACTACCTCATAGCTCTGTATACCTGTCTGAGGAGAGAGGAAGTAAGAAAGATCTCTTTCAAGTATTTCTCCCTCTTTACTTGAAGGTCTCATTTTTCTTTCTTAAATGTAGAAGTTATCTTTTGGGTCTGATGATCAAAAGTTGATGACTAAAGGAAGCTCAGAGACAATTTCATCTTTAATAGGTCTTGTTCATACTAGCAGAGAAAAATCTAAATACACTTCTACTAAATTGTAAAAAAAAGTGCATACACAGTCAATAACACAAACTGCATTCTTAAGAGATGCAAAGGCATTTATAATGTCACTTACCTTGGTTTACCTATGTATCTTGATATGGTTTGACTATCTCCCCATCCAAAGTCTCACCTTTAATTGTAATACAAATTATATTCCCCACATGTTGGGGCAGGAACGTAGTAGGAGGTGATTAGATCATGGGAGTGGTTCCCTCATGTGGTTCTCATGATAGTGAGTGAGTTCTCATGAGATCTGATGGTTTTATCCACCCTTGGCTCTGCATTTTTCTCTCCTGCCACCATGTGAAGAAGGATGTATTTGCTTCCCCTTCCACCATGATTACAAGCTTCCTGAGGCATCCTAAGCCATGTAGAATTGTGAGTCAATTAAACCTTCTTACTTGATAAATTACCCAGTCTCAGGCAGTTCTTTACAGCAGCATGAAAATGGACCAATACAGTAAATCAGTACTAGGAGTGGGGTGCTACTGTAAAAATACCCCAAAATGTGGAAATGACTTTGGAACTGGGTAACAGACAGAAGTTGGAACAGTTTGGAGGGCTCAGAAGAAGACAGGAAAATGTGGGAAAGTTTGGAACTTCCTAGAGACTTGGAAGGCTCAGAAAACAGGAGTATACGGAAAAATATGAACTTCCTAGAGATTTGTTAAACAGTTTTGACCAAAATGCTGATAGTGATATGGACAATGAAGTCGAGGTTGAGGTGATCTCAGATGGAGAAGAGGAACTTCTTTGGAACTAGAGCAAAGGTGACTCTTGTTATGTTTTAGCAAAGAGACTGGTGGCATTTTGCCCCTGCCCTAGAGATCTGTGGAAATTTGAACTTGAGAGAGATGATTTAGGATATGTGGTGAAAGAAATTTCTAAGCAGCAAAGTATTATTCAAGAGGAAACAGAGCATAAATGTTTGAAAAATTTGCAGCCTAGCAATGCAATAGAAAAGAAAAAAACCATTTTTCTGAGGAGAAATTCAAGCCTGCTGCAGAAATTTGTGTAACTAATGAGCTGAATGCTAATCACCAAGACAAGGGGGAAAATGTCTACAGGTCATGTCAAAGACCTTTGCTGCAGCACCTCCCATCACAGGCCCAGAGATGTAGGAAGAAAAAAATAGTTTCCTGGGTCAGGTCCAGGGTTCCCCTGCTGTGTGCAGCCTCAGGACTTGGTGCACTGTATCCCAGCCACTCTAGTCATGGCTAGAAGGGGCCAAGATACAGCTCAGGCCATGGCTTCAGAGGATGCAAGCCCCAGGCTTTGGCAGCTTCCATGTGATGTTGATCGTGCTGGTGTGCAGAAGACAAGAATTGAGGTTTGAGAACCTTCACATAGATTTCAGAGGATGTATGGAAATGCCTGGATGTCCAGGCAGAGGTATGGTACAGAAGCAGAGCCTTCATGTGAAACCTCTGCTAGGGCAGTGCAGAAGGGAATTGTGGGGTTGGAACCACCACAGAGAGTCCCCCACAGTGTACCGCCTAGTAGAGCTGTGAGAAGAGGGCAACCCTACTCCAGACCCCAGACCGTTAGATCCACTGACAGCTTGCATCGTGTCCCTGGAAAAGCATCAGACACTCAGTATCAGCTTGTGTAGCCAGGAGAGAGTCACAGAGGTGAAGCTTCTCAAGGCCAGGGAGGAATCACAGAGGTGAAGCTTCTCAAGGCCAGGGAGACTACTTCTTGCATCACTGTGACCTGGATATGAGACATGGAGTCAAAGCCGATCATTTTGAAATGTTAAAGTTTCATGATTGTCCTACTGGATTTCAGACTTGCATGGAACCTGTAGTCTCTTTGTTTTGGCCATTTCTCCCATTTGAAATCGGTGTATTTACCCAATGCCTGTACCCCCATTGTATCTAGGAAGTAATTAACTTGCTTTTGAATTTACAGCTCATAGGTGGAAGAGGCTTGCCTTGTCTCAGATGAGACTTTAGACTTGGACTTCGTGGTTAATGTTGGTGAGTTAAGACTTTGGGTGACTGAAAGACATGATTGTGTTTTGAAATGTGAGGACATGAGATTTGGGAGGGGCCAGAAGGGAATTATATGGTTTGGCTGTGTCCTCACCCAAAATCACATCTTGAATTGTAATTTGAATTATAATCTCCACATGTTGGGGGAGGGACTTCATAGGAAGTTACTGTATCATGAGGATGGTTCTCCCACACTGTTCTCACTGTTCTCATGGTAGTAAGTGAGTTCTTACAAGATCTGATTATTTTATAAAGGGGTTTTCTACCCTTCACTCTCCACTTCTCTCCCCTGCCACCATGTGATGATGAATGTGTTTGTTTCCCCTTGTACCATGATTGTAAGTTTCCTGAGTCCTCCCAAGCCATGCAGAACTATGAGTCAATTAAACCTCTTTCCTTTATAAATTACTCAGTTTTGGGCAGTTCTTTATAGCAGTGTGAGAAGGGACTAATACATATTCTTTCTGACATCTAAAATCTTCCAAATTCTTTCTTAAATCTTCTTTTATTTGTTATACTTTTTGGTAAATGATATCCTTAGAAAATATGTTGTCATTTTTAAAGTTGAGAACGTTTTAAGAATATTCAGTATTTTGATATTGAAACCTAATAGGGTAGGAACCTCTTCTTACATTGTGAGCTTTCAAATACTTTTCTAAACTGTAAATGTCATTAATTGACAAACATGCAAATATAAGTTAACCTGTTGGGCAGACATTTTCACCTCCTTCTCCTCTCAAGCCTATTGGTCCAATTTATTACAATGTATTTAATCATATAATGTTGTTAGGAATAATTTGGCTATAATCTTGGTCCAATTTTGTTTTGTAAGGACGAATCAAGATTATTAATCCTAAGATCTCTACCACACTTTATATAGCAACATGGTAGGCACAGCTCTGAGGCCCCAATCTGTAAAATGTGTCATTGTTGCTAATCACTGTCTGACACTATAAAGACTAGTTTACTATAAAAATGACTCTCAGGAGACTAGACAAAACAGTGAATGATTCATGGTTGCAAAATGAAATGCTACATTGTTTCAAGGATTATAATTAACTTGTCTGTGGTGCCAGCTAGCTACAGCATTTGAGATCACATGGTAGTGGCTATCTCCTTCATTCATCAATTACAGTTAGAGGAAAAGAGACTCCCTAGTTTCTCATAGACCACACATATGACTAATTCAGGGAATGTGGAGATAACTTCTTGTGAACGTGGAAGTTTGAAACTGGATTTCCTGAAAGATAAGCTTTTTTTTTCCTCCAAATGCATGGCTTTCAGCCATAGAAATGATCACCTTTGTTTCTTGTTAGTGACTTTTGTTTACAGCTCTGCTCATTTGTTTTCTAAGGGAAACCTGGCTGCACACCTAATTGCAAAGCAGAAATAAAACAGACTCATGTGAGATACTCTTGCTGCTGCAGATCTCTGAGTAATTAAGGAAAGTAATTAAGTATGCTGTGGCCATTTTTCATATGGTGCTCTTGCTAGATTTGATCCAGTGTGAGCACAGGAGACCAGCAGAGACATCACCTGAAAAAAAATCTAATAAAGGAAACCGGTGGTTTCTATACTTCAATTTATGGTATCCCACTTATTTTAACTGGGTCATACCAATGATATTTTCTCCTTTCTACTTGTCTCCCAGCTGAAAATTTTTTCCCTAAAATGAAAAATTACAGTACATCCCAGGGAAAAATTACTTTTCACATTACGCATATACAATTAAATCGAACAGGGATGCTGTATCTCTTTACCTTTATAATGATATAGTTTATTATTTAATCTGTCCCCTAAATTCTGAAAGGTTTTATAGTCCATGCCACACACATTACCACTTGATTACATACTTCATGCTTTCATAGTTTATGTGCTGATGCATAAAACGGGGACTGGACCAGAAGATTCTTTTCAGTGCTCTGAAGCACGTGGACTTCTTCCTGGTCCCCTGGTATGTTCTTAAATAATATTTTCATTTTCAACCCAACCCTACTTGTTATTTCTCTGGTTGAAACTTAGATCCGAAAATAATAACATTTATTATTTATACTACAGGAGCACTTAACAGTATAATTAAAAGAATAAAAAACATTTTTATTTGACATATTTCTAATATATATATAAGTATCTGATAATTATGTATTATTGGATAAACTACGTAGCCTATTACATGAGAAAAGAAAATAATGATGCCACTTTTCATTTGGAAGGAGCTTCTGACAGCACTTCCAGTTTCCACTACATGAAGATACCATTTTCATTACTACTTGAAAAACCAGTCAACCAAAAGGCAAATCCCTTCAGTAATAGGTTTTGAAGTTAGGCAGAACTGAGTTTAAGTCCCTGGTCAGTTGCTTCCTATGTTTGTGACCTTGGGTAAGTTGCTTATTTATTCTCTGGTTGAGCCTCACTCTCTTTCCGTGAAAAGAGGAGAACATGCTCCTCCTTGAGGTTGCTGAGAAGGTTCCGTGCCATATGTGAAAATGTCTCACACAGTACCTGGCTTCTGACAGGAGCTCAGTTAGCTTCCTTTTTAAGTAGAAAATCTCAGGGACACAGAGAAAGAGGATATTGTTTTATACATTTCATCAATTTATATACTATAAAGAGAGTTTGCAATTTTGAGGTTAAATTTTTATTTGCACTGTGATCATCACTTATTTCTTAATTTTCTTCACACATGCAGGGTGTAGCAAGCTGAGACTGTGTATACAGTTTTGCATTAAAAAATTTCCAAGACAACTTTCAATTAAACAGAAGACCTCAGTATTAAAGTAACCTAAAAAAAAGAAAAAGAAAGAAAGAAAGAAGATAAACACAGAAAAAAAGAGAAACATTAATTACCCTGTCACCTCCTATTTTAATTGTAAACATATGAATTTAATGCATTGAAGTTTCAGTGCTTAATTATATTAAAAATTGGGTAAATTCCTGACATCTCATGAACAAATATTATGTAATGACTAGTCACAAGGGTTCATACTCCATAATATATTGAATTTCTTAGCAAAATAACTATACTGTCTCATAAAATAAAGTTCATTAAATTATTTTTCATTAGAAGCTCTTTGACTTCATTCTTGTTTTAATGTGTTTATTTTTTTCTCTCTTTACTGAGACACAGTGGAGGTACGCCATAGCAATGTCTATGACCATATGTTTTATAGAGAGATGTGACAAATGAATGATTTAATAACAGCCGTCTTCCCTCATTCCCTAGACTCAGAAACTATAAGGGGGAAAAATATGGTAGAACTATGGTTTAGTTACATAATTCTTCATCCTGGAAAAGATCTTAAACCAATATCTTTCACTTCTTCCACATTTTTCCCAGAAATCCTCAGTACTATATTCTTCGCAATGATCTAGCCTCATGTCAGACCCACAGCAACTACAAGGAAGGAGGTTGTATTTTGATGCAAATAAATGACCAAAGAATACAGTTTTAAATATGCATATAAACAGAAAGATACAAACTTAGTTTTAAATAAACACATTTTATTATTTAATTTATTTTCCCATTTTATCAATATATTTCTAGCTGTTTTGTTGAAATACTGCTGACATCTGCTGAAATTGAGGTCATTCTAATTGTTTTGCTATGAAGAAGAGATTCCGAACTGGCATGATTTCATCACAAAATGGCATGATTTTGTCACTACAATGTGATTGGTTTGAAGAGATCAAAGACACCTGCAAACAAACAAATTCTAGCAATAAAATTTTAGTAAATGGAGTTGAACAGTGTGTTTCTTTAGTTTAGAATTTTCTATATGCTTTATTTTGTGTGAGTCATATTTGCTAAGTGAATGGCTAATCTCCTACCAAAAGTTAACTTTCGTTAACCTGTACCTTTTTTCAATAATTGATCTAGAATTTTTTATACAAGAAAGGTAATAATAAGTAAAAATTGTCCAAATTCAAGAAGAAAAGAAAGAAAAATAAAAGAGAAATTTAGGTAGCTTCGTATTAAAAAATCACTAATGGCATTTTTTGTATTCCATAGCAATATATTTACAACTCTGAAAATTTTTATTTCAGATTTTGAAAAGTTAAGATAGTGTTTAATATATTCTTGCTGCTACATGAATCTTTCAATAATATCAAATTTCTGTGTGTTTATCTACATTTTCTCTCCAGATATTCATTTAAGAATTTTTCTTGAATACTTTCCTGGATATTAAACATAAAAATCATATTAAGACACAATCCCTGATTTGGAATTATTTGCAGTCTACTGGGAGAAACAGAGAGGAAAACAAAGACAATGAAGAGGATTTTTTTTTTTTTTTTGGCTTCACATGACCACATTCTAACTCAAATAGGCTTTAAAATCAAAGAAAATGAGTTGTTCCATAAAACGAATAGTCCGGATCCATCTTCAGAAAAGGCTGATGCACACTCGTATAGTCAGGAATTCATCTTTCCACAAGTCTCAGCTCGAATTGTCTTTGTGATGACTTGCTTATCTGATTCAGGAGGATTCTAACTCCATAGGGGCAAGGTGGCCTGCAGAAGCTATAGACTTCCCAGGAAAAAGAGGATTCCTCTTTCCACAGAACTCGAAGAAAAATCCCAGAAAATACTATCACTGGCCTAGAGAATGAGACACTGTCAGTGGGAAGCTTTGGCAGAACTCATATACGTGTCCAGAGCATGAAGGACTTAACATTGCTAAAACACATGGGTAAAGAGATGCAGAGGGCATTCCTCAGAGGAAAATCAGAGGGCTGTGTTACACTGGAGAGGAACCTTAGTGCCAGGATGGGCAGATAAAGATTGTAGACTGAAGTACTCTAGTAACAACCATGCAGATGGCATGTCTATCCCATCATTGAAAATGGTCTCTATGTCACTATGGAAATGGTCCTGGGTCTCAATAAGAATATATATATATATATATATATATATAGCCAGGCAAGGTGGTTCACCCCTGTAATCCCAGCACTTTGGGAGGCCAAGGCGGGTGGATCATTTGAGGTCAGGAGTTCAAGACCAGCCTGGTCAACATGTGAAAACGCCGGCTCTACTAAAAATACAAAAACTAGCCAGGCATAGTGGCGTGCACCTGTAGTCCCAGCTACTCGTGAGGCCAAGGCAGGAGAATTGTTGAACTTGGGAGGCAAAGATTGCAGTGAGCCAAGATTGTGCCACTGCACTCCAGTCTGGGTGACAGAGTGAGACTCTGTCTCAAAGAAAGAAAGAAAGAAAAAATATTATTTTAGATTCAGATAAAGGACAGCTATATAATTTTCCTCCTGTTCTTCCTGTTCTGCCTCATGCCCACTTGCTGGGCAAACTGACGTTGCAATTTCAAGTGGTCAATTCCAGGGTAATCTTGCTGTCTGAAGATTGAATGCAATTTCCTGCATTCAGTTAGTAAAATGAGCACAGCACATATGTGAGTAGGTCTCCAGGGATTCTTAAAAATCATAGTCATGGTATTTCTCTTCCCATCAGCCAGGCTGGCTACCTCATATTCATCTTGATAAAGATGTCTCCAAGAGCATTTGTAACAAGATTCAAGTCTCGACCCTTCTTTACACATGTAGAGTAAATATTCCTTTCCCTGGAAATTTGTGTGGAGAGAGGAAGAAAGGAGAGGGAGAGAAAGGGGAGGAGAAGACAAGATTATCTACTCTAGAGGAATTGAAAAGGAATTTGGAGATGTTGATATTATACAGAATAAAGCAAAGAGTGGGGGAAGACAGGAACAAAATTATAATGACTATTTGAAATTATCATTTCGCAGTAGCATTAATATTCTTGATTTCTTCATTATATATTGTATTATAAGATAGTAGAAATACATGTAAGATAGTTGTCACAAATATATGTATAGGTAATATAAAATCATTTGATTACTCACGATGGAACTACTAGAGGTAAAGTCTGTCTATAAATTGAATATAGTAAGTACTAACACTATAGAAAACAATCTTGGCATGCAGGCATTTTATATTATTGCACCCACCTGAATAAATATGTTTTTCTCTTTCTGACATTAGTAATAGAGTTGTTTAATTTTTAATCCCTGTAAGCATCAAAACATTTATTTGACACTTTATAAAATCAAAACTTTCTAAAATCAGTGTAATTATACAGTTGACCCTTGAACAACCTGGGTTTGAACTTCAGGTCCACTTATACATGGATTTTATTCGGCCTCTGTCACCCCTGAGACAGCAAGACCAGACCTTCCTTTTTCTCCTCCTCTTCAGTCTACGTAACATGACGATGATAAAGACCTTTATGATGATCCATTTCTACACTTAATAAATAGTACATATATTTTCTCTATGATTTTCTTAATAACATTTTGTCTTCTCTGGCTAACTTTCCTATAAGAATACAGCATATAATACATATAACATACATAATGTGCTGATTGACTGCTTATGTTATCAGCAAGAATTCCAGTCAACAGTAGGCTATAAGTAGTTAAGATCTGGGGGAGTCAAAAGTTATACATGGATTTTCTACTGTGCAGGGGATTGTCTCTGTTAATCCTTGTATTGTTTAAGGGTGAATTATACTTTCTACCTTCTTAAGCAAATATATTAAAGATTAGGAAGGAAACAAAAAAAACTGTGTTCTTTTTCCAAGGTCATATACATCTTTTAATGTTTTTTATTGTTTATTTTCATTGGTACATAATAGGGATATATATTTATGAGGTACATGAAATGTTTTGATTCAGGAATTTGGTGCATAATAATCACATAAAGAAGAATGGGATGTCCATCCCTCAAGCATTTATCCTTTGTATTACCAACAATCCAATTACTCTCTTAGGTATTTTAAAATGTACAGTTCAGTTATTATTGACTATAGTCACCCTGTTGTGCCATTAAATATTAGGTCTTATTCATTCTGTCTATTTTTGTACCCATTAATCATCCCTTCCTTCCTCTTCTGCTCCCCACTACCCTTCTCAGTCTCTGGTAACCATCCTTCTACTCTCTAGATCTGTGAGTTCAACTGATTTGATTTTTAGATCCTACAAATAAGTGAGAACATTTAATGTTTGCCTTTCTTTGTCTGCCTACTTCATTTAACATAATGATCTCCAAATCCATCTATGTTGTTGCAAATGACGATCTCATTCTTTTTTATGGGTAAATAGTACTTCATTGTATATATTTACCACATGTTCTTTATTCATTCATCTGTTGATGGATACTTAGGTTGCTTCCAAATCTTAGCTTCTGTGAACAGTGCGGCAACAAACAGGAGTGCAGATATCTCCTTAATATACTGATTTCTTTTATTTTGGCTATACAGTCCAGCAATGGGATTGCTGGACCACATGATAGCCCAGTTTTTAGTTTTTTAAGGAACCTCCAAACTGTTCTCCATAGTGGTTGTACTAATTCACATTCCTACCAATAGAGTACAAGGGTTCCCTTTTCCACACATCCTTGCCAGCATTTGTTATTACAAGCCTTTTGGATATAAGCCATTTTAGCTGGAGGTGAGATGATATCTCCTTGTAGTTTTGATTTGCATTTCTCTGATGATCAGTGATGTTGAGCACCTTTTCATATGCCAGTGTGCATTTTGTATGTCTTTTGAGTAATGTCTATTCAAATCTTTTTCAGACTTTTTTATATAGGATTCTTAGAATTTTTGCCTATACACTATTCACAATAGCAAAGACTTGGAATCAACCCAAATGTCCATCTGTGACAGACTGGATTAAGAAAATGTGGCACATATACACCATGGAATACTATGCAGCCATCAAAAAGGATGAGTTTGCGTCCTTTGTAGGGACATGGATGCAGCTGGAAACCATCATTCTTAGCAAACTATCACAAGAAGAGAAAACCAAACACCGCATGTTCTCACTCATAGGTGGGAACTGAACAATGAGATCACTTGGACTCGGGAAGGGGAACATCACACACTGGGGCCTATCATGGGGAGGGGGAGGAGGGAGGGATTGCATTGGGGAGTTATACATGATATAAACGTCATGCACATGTACCCTAGAACTTAAAGTATAATAAAAAAAAAAAAAAAAAAGAAAAAAAAAATACATTCTTAACCCTAAAAAAAAAAAAAAAAAAAAAAAAGAATTTTTGCCTATAGAGTTGTTTGAACACCTTATATATTCTAAGTATTAATTCCTTGACAGTTGGGGAATTTGCAAATATTTTCACAAATTTTGTGGGTTGTCTATTCAGTTTGTTAATTGTGTCCTTTGCTGTGCAGAAGCTTTTTAACTTGATATGATCCCATTTGTCCATTTTTGCTTTGGTTTCCTGTGCTTATGGGGTACTGTTGAAGAAATTTTTGCCCAGACCAATGTCCTAGAGATTTCTCCCGAAGTTTACTTTTAGCAGTTTCATAGTTTGACATCTTAGATTTAAGTTTTTAATTTCTTTTAATTTTATTTTTGTATATTGTGAAGGATAGAGATCTTGTTTCATTCTTCTCTATATGGATATCCTGTTCTCCTAGCACCATTTATTTAAGAACTGTTTTTTCTCCAGTGTATATTCTTGGCACCTTTGTCAAAAATGAGTTTATTGTAGGGGTGTGATAGGTGATCACTGGCAGAACTGAAGCTGAAACCTGTCTTCCTATTCCAAATCTATTTTTACTTTCATTACCAGCTACTGTGGCCAGTCTTGTGGGGGTCTGAAATACCACACTGTATGAATTCTAGCTAGATAAACTGTGTTTAACTCAAATATGCAAAGACCAAATGGCAATCTGCTAGCCAATCTGAGGATGATTTCACTCAACTTTTGCCTCTATTCCTATTCTGCTTGTTAAGATGGTTATGATATTCTCTCTCGGGGCAAAAGAATGTGTTTGCTTCATTGCCATCCTTTGTCATTTTTTGTTATTGACAACACATTAGCTCACTCTGTGGAAACTCAAAGGAGAAACTGAGACAATAGTCTCCCAGAGGAAACTCTACTTATAATGGCAACATGGCTTCAATCTTTCGGTAAACCAATGGAGTAATCTGGGCCCTATTCCAACCCCCACTCCTCTTTAAACTAGTGGTATCTAAGACAACATACAGGGCTTCGATTTTTTTAAATAAGAAACAGAGAAACCAGCTATAATGTCAGGTTTTCACCCACCATATTAGAAGTAATATGACTCTCTTGATAAATTTTAAAATAACGGTCACTGTGCAAAGTTGAGATGAACCCTCTACCCAAAATATGGTTAAGTGTTGAGGCTGATGACATATATGCAACACAGTACAAACACATTTTCTACTTAAATAATGAAACTTTCTGGGAAGAGTTGGAAAGCCCCATTAAGCAGTCCAAAATGGCCTTGATGAGCAGGGTTTAGCAACCAGCTTCGAGTTTTATGGAAGTTAGAAGGTGGGCCTGGGATGAGGGTCACTCTTATCAGCTGAGCATTGTGTAATTTTAACTTCCTACTAGTCCCAAAGGAAGGAACAACAGACTTCTTGTTAGCTTTCCCAGATGTGGGACATAAGGGGAAGGGAGAATTATGGGGTTTGAAATCTGTCAGTAATCAAATACCAAAAATGGAGTCAGTCTGTTTATTATACCTAATAAATATTTAAGCAGTTGATAGAAAGAAACACTTACTCTTTTCATCAAGCTTTATTTGTAAGTCCTGTCTTTACAATGTGCCCACTCCTTTAAGGACGATCAATTTGATTCTTGGGGTATTGGTGGTCTTCAAGTGGGAATACTCACTTTCCCAAGATTTCTTTATGCGTAAAATAAAGCTAACAAACAAACAGAACAAATGGTTAGGCAAATATGAACCTACCTCCCAGGAAGGGCTCCACCATCACAATCACATATCTCTTTTACATATCAGCTCTCTACAATGGCTTTGACTGCCCACAGGGTCTTGTACACTACACTGCGTGCTGTCCATGCTTCCTGAAAATTAAACAGTAGTGGTAAATTGGCAATCTACAGGCAAGGCACATAGCAGAGCAATCTGGCTGCTTCTGAATGACCATCAACAGGATTTGCTTCCTTTCATCTCATTCAGCTATGTAACAGAGTGCTTGAAGTACCCCCAGGAAGTTCCTTTATCCTTGGCAGAAGGGGTTTGTGAGTCTTGATTTCAATGCCCTTTTATGTTACTGACTGTCAAAGGGGTTGCTGTGCAAGTAGTGAATCTGTAACAGAAATGACAGCCATGACAGCCTCATAGAGCCAGCGTCAAATATATTAGTGAGCAATTTAGTAGGCCATCAAGCACATGAATAGACTGGGCCTTTTGCCATGTCTGATCCATCTAGGTGGGAAAATATTGCAGCAGGATCAGAGGAAAGAGGTGAGTGGAAATGGCACACTCTCTGATGTTGCAGGGACCTTTTCGTTTTCTCAAAATGCCGATTACCATCAGGCCCGACCCGCGGTCATTTTTTTCTAAGAACCTGCTAAGGGATCTGTAGGGGGCGCTGTAGGAAGCTCGAAGGAATTATTCCTCTGGGCTCTATTGCAGCTTTCACCACGAGTTTTACTACAGCTTTCTCAATTAAATGTATCACCTAATCTTAGGTGCACAATCTCAGCCCATTTTAACACTGAAAGGCCATTCTAATTCCCACTTTTAACATTAAGCTTGCCTGTTTATAATACTTGTTCACAATTATTATTGCTGTTCTAGTGGAGTAATAGTTATAAAATGTTTTACATTACCAAAGTTCAGTTCTGTTTTCTAGCTCCTGCATCTCTTTTAAAGTTAGATCAGTTTATTTATTTATCTTGACTTAATGTACATTGTTATTTTTGCTTGCCAACTTAGGTCTTTGAAAGAGCCCTGACCACACAATATATTAACATTTACACTCTGCATGTTTCCACGTGTGTGTGTGTGTCCACGCACTATATTATATTTTCTTTATTTAACTACAGCTATTTTCTAATTCTTGGATGATGAAAGAAGATTGCTGGAAACTATAAAATACCTGACTAGACAATAAGCTTGGTGAGAGCAAGAACTTCTATTTTCCTTATCAGGCCTCAGTGCTTAGCAAACTATTGAGTTTAGCGTAGTGCTCCACTAATAGTTATTGAATGAATAAATAAGTGAATGCCAGAGAATAACGTTTTCTTGTAATCGTTTACCAGAATTGTCTGCACTGCCTGCCACTCTTTTGCTTTTTAACCTTTCTTTTTACCTCTATTTTTGGACAATATTTTAACTCATTGGTACTTATAAATCATGGGCAATGTAGACTGGTGGATGACGTGAAATGCCCTGACATTTCTTCAGGTGCTAACCTTATCTCCATTGCCACTCTTCTGTCTTCCATGCTTAAATTACTAAACATCGATCAATATTCATTCACATCTGATCTGGAAATCATCTGGCAATGGCAACTGAGTGCTCCTCCTTATTCTTTCTAGGAATATCTTTCCATCACGGTGCTTTACCCCTTATTTCTTGGTATATAATGTGTCCTGGGACTAATAGGTTCAAGTTATTTTACATAGGAAAACCATATCTTTGCCTTTTAAGCTAGAAGTCCTTTATTTAACTGCATGATTATTTATTCTGTTGCTTCTGTGAACTCTCAGTTTATAGATTGCATACTAGTTAATATCTAATTTGCCCTAAACCTAAAGTACTACTTGACCTTAGTTTATTTTTCACTAACACAGAAGTCCCTACCAATCCTACTACTATGCTCAACGTTTATTGTCCACCAAAAACTACATTTGGAACTTCCTAGAGTACTGACAATGAATGCAAACACCAAAATTTCCAGGTTTTCTTTCAGGAAAAAAAATCTGGAGCAGATGTTGACTATTCAAATACCTATAGCGGGAAACATGTAATGTGCATATGGAAATTAGTTGTAAGAAAATAAAAAGTGGTCAGTGCTATTGATAAAACAAAACGTGCATTCCTTGACTAAAGATTATCAAATTCTATTTTTGTAAAAAGTGGTCTAATAAAACCATAATAAAAAAGGTCTAGTAAAACAAAATGCATTTTTAAGCCAGCCATATTTAGATTGCAGTTTACACTCACCGATCTCAACACTCCTTGGCAGCTTACTTCTTTCACAAATTTAGTAAGTGGTATTTGACTTTGCATAGAAAAAGATGGATGGGAGAAACACTCAGGCTTCCTAGTCTTTTGACTTCAAGGTTAAGTTTGAATATCTGTTTTCTCCTCTGTTAAGAGTAAATACAGACCATTGCTTCCACATTTGGGCATTTAATCCTTCTACAATCTGTTAGAGTACGCAGATAGCTAGACATGAGCAGGAGGGGAAACCTTTGAGAAAGGAAGTTCTGGAAAATTTCATATCCCAGAGACTACCTGAAACATTCACGAAACATACATGCTAAGAGCAGAGGGGAGGGGAAATACCTATGCTGAAAGGAATGCCTGAAAACACCCCTTAAGGTGCCCAGTAACTGCTGACTTTACAGTTAACCTGTCAAACTGTGGCCAGCTACCTGATGATAAGAAGAGAAAAGCGACAAAGGGTAAATTCCTAAGAGATGTGCAGGCACAGTAAGTACAGATTTGACCACGATACGACCTTCCTAGGCTGGCAGTAATGAGCAACGCTGCCATCAAGCGGAATTTGTATTGACCACCTGGCCCACAGGTGATCATCAACTGAGTGTAAGGAAGAATCCCACAAACTAAGGGCAGTAACTAGCTGAGGGATAAGACAGAGACTTAAGAGAGAGGCAGGAACTTAAAAAGAAGAGTCTGACGTAATAAAAACCGCAATGCAGAACTCTCAGGGCTGCTGGCTCATTCTCTTTTGAGGAGCCCACTCTGCCTCATCTTTCAGAGCATACTGTCTCTTTAAATAAACTCTGCTACTACTTAATCCTTGCTGCTACTGCTGCTGTTTTCCAGCCAGCCCATCCTGCTCCTCTCTTAGAGTGTACACTGTTTCCTTAGTAAAACTCTCTGTGCTCTTTATTAAATTATCTCTTGGCTGAATTCTTTCTCTCAAGAAAGACAAGAACTGAGAACCCCCACATTTCCCAGTAGCAAATTGACCTTTCTATTTCATTGTCAATGCTGACTACCTGATTATTCTACTTTACTCATGGAAGCTTTTGATAACCAGTTAAAACGTTTACTTTCCACTGCAATACCTTATGATCATCTTGAGTGTCTTTGACAAATGTTGTGAAAGGCCAGGTTTTGAACTCTGGGCTCTGGGCCCCTGACTTCCTCATTTTTAGGCATTATTACTTCCATACCATTTCATCTACTCATTCATATGATCACACTCTGAACCTTCTTCCCATCTGGAAATGTTACCCTTTTAAAATCCTAATCTCAAACATTCCATTCGCTTCCCTAATGTCCTAACTTTAAAGTAGTCTAATAAGTTACGGCTGATCATCCCCCTCATTTAGTTATTCAATCCTTTGGTCTACCTACTTTTTCTCTATCAGCCCCCTCACCCAACCCCTACCCTTATTTCATTTCTTATTCATACTGGACTTCAAGTTACCATTACTTTCATGACTCTCAGCAATATTTTCAACTCCATCACCTATTTTTGCTGTTGAGCTTGCACAGGGAATACATCTTGATTAATTTGATACCCTTGCCTTTACATCTGAGGTGCTTAACACAGCTGAAGAATTCACAGAATGGTGCAGTTTGGTTCACTGTGCATTTAAAACTGCTTCTCAATCTTACCATGTTTTTATAACCATGTTTTTCTAATCTTTCTTTCCAATTTTACACCTCTCAGAAGACACAATTTACTGATTTTCTTTCCTCTCTCACATAGTTTCACCTCTGCTTCCCTGCTGATTCCTTTCCACAAGCAATTGAGCATTCTCTTATTGCTACACAAGAACACACACACACACACACACACACACTGCTTCTCCATCTCATATCCCTTCTAGATGCAATAGTGTCTTTCTCCATTCACAAAGTTCTTGACATGGGTATTGTACTTTTTCTGCTTCATTGTCACTCATTCCTCTCCCAGAGCTTGATTCTTACTCTTTTTGCCAAGGTTATCCTTGTTGGTAAATGTCTTCCCGTATCTTTTAGCCATATTTGGCACTATTGACCTTCCGGTTTCATGAAGGGTATTTCTTTTGCTCTTTTTTGGACACCAGTTCTCATTCTCTTGGGTTTTCTCTTACTGTTGTGGCAGCTGCTGCTCAGTTCCATTTATTTTCCCATCCCTAGCCCTTAAATTCTAGTTTCAGTGTTATACTCTCCTCTCTTCTTCCTCTACGCAATCTTCCTTGGACATCTTAATCAATTTGTTTATTGTCTATAGAATGAACACTCTGAAATCTGCACCAATCTGTATTTTACATTTTTGCTTACCACTTTGTATGCCACTGTGAGGTAGACATCCCATAGGGAGGTCCTTGAGACACTAAAACCTAAACATGCCTAAAATTGAACTCATTACCTCTCGTAGTCTTAATTTTCTTTCTGTCACACTCTTCCTTTTCCCTGTGAATGACACCTTCCTTCATCCTGTTGCTTAATTCATAAAGCTGAACATGTTCTTCCTCGACCATTTTTCTTTTTCTTTTTTTTTTTTTTGAGACGGAGTCTGGCTCTGCCGCCCAGGCTGGAGTGCAATGGCCGGATCTCAGCTCACTGCAAGCTCCGCCTCCCGGGTTCACGCCATTCTCCTGCCTCAGCCTCCCGAGTAGCTGGGACTACAGGCGCCCGCCACCTCGCCCGGCTAATTTTTTTTTGTATATTTTAGTAGAGACGGGGTTTCACCGTGTTAGCCAGGATGGTCTCGATCTCCTGACCTCGTGATCCGCCCGTCTCGGCCTCCCAAAGTGCTGGGATTACAGGCTTGAGCCACCGCGCCCGGCCAGTGACCATTTTTCACAGAGAGTGAACTATCAATGCTACCGATTTTACTACTAAACGTCTAATCATTAAATCTATTCAAAATTTTAAAAAAGATTTTAAAAAGAAGCAGAGTATAATAAGAGTATATTAAAGGGAAATCTAATTTATATTATAAAGTTTATAAAGAAAAATGACATACAAATTGATATCTAAAGAGGGACTGGGAATTATGCAGATGTGGAGAATAAGACTGGCAATGGGATGGAGAGCCCTCTAAGAGAAAGGAATAGCATGTACAAAGAAAGACAAAGGCACAGTTAAGGAACAGAAGACCAAGTATATAAAAAGTACCAAAGTAAAGGAGAGAACACAGGAAGATGAGCAGGTAGGAAAAGTCATGGCTCATTCACCAAGGGCTTTGTGTCTTCTATCAAGAATTTTAAACTCTATCTTGAGAAAAAAAGAAAGCTATCAATGGTTTGCAAGCGGGAGACATTGCCTAATAATTTGTCATATAGTATCATATAATTAGAAGTGACCCATCTCATGGTATCATTTTCATATGTGTGCGTATATATGCATATGGACACATACACATACACACAAACACAAAATCATTCAATAACTTGAATTCCCTTTTACTTTGCTCTTACACTGTTCCTCTATGTTTCACTGTGTTGCCCCAAATAGCCAACCTGCTTAACCAAAGAGTAGAACCTCGATGAAAGGAATATTTCTAGTAACCCAATCACTTCTTTCTTAGAAAGATAATTTTGATGTATTCTGTAAAACACATTATTCAGGAGGTTATTAACTATCTCTGTATATTTCACATAGATTTGGTAGATGCCTTCCACAGGACCATTTTTTTTTCAACCCACAATATGTGGCACATGTAGGTGGCTATTTTATGAACTGATCACCTTTATTTCAAAAGTTATAAGAAAATTCCTATTAGTGGTTTGGGGATTTTATTCCGATTTGACAAACAATAAATAGTTTTTTCTGATAGCACCTTTAAGATGCAGCTGGGTGAAAAATCAACCACAAAGGGAGCTCTATTTTATTTATCGTTGGTTTTGACATGCTTCCACAGATGTTTTCTGGGAACCATTTAACCTGCTTAATTTGTCTCTGTATAATGGGAAGCAGATAGCCTCAATTAATGTACTGATTAGTAAATTCTTTAATGAGTTTCAGTAGTTTTACTCATTATTGCTGATACAGTACACTGAATCCTGGAAGCTGGGATTTGAGCATTATTAGAACATAAAACCTGAACCATTGCAGAATTGCTTTTCTATGGCATATTTGTTGTTTACTGATGACTTCTCTTGTGTGTATGTGTAAGTAGGGAAGACACTGAAACACAGGAAAATGAATTCATAGACTTGTGGAGTTTGCGGATTTGCTGATGAGTCCATGTAAGCCACATATAATAAGATACTGGCTGTGGCAACCCCTCGGTGGCTAGGAGTATGATTAATAACATGAAGGTGTCTGATACCAAGAACTAAAGCAGAGTGCAGCCTCATTATGTGGTTTTGATGCATACATCAAGAAATATATTTTTTATGTATATTACATATTATAAATATATGTAAGGAGAGTTCATTTGGTGCTACTTCCTATAAGTAGGAAACAAAATATCTATCCCTGGGAACAGGATTAACTCTTTCAAAAGGTAGCTTAACCATAGCAGCAGGACTTATGGAAAAGCATTAGAAAGTTACGTTTGCCCTGAAAAGGGAGTAGTAAACATCTACTATTTATGCATTACTAAAATAATAGATTAATCCTCTTCTCTGGCTTAGTATCTTAGTCTTCTAAACAAGAGAATTTAAGATCTGTGGGATCTTCTAAATAGCGTAGGTACTTGGATAGTATTGGCATTTTTTGTTAGAACAGGAATATAGAAACTGTGGTCAAAGCATCAGGCTTTCTCCTATGAAAGTTTACGGCCAATTTTTCTTCTGCTTCTATTAGGGGCATTTATTCTTATAGCTGCAATGTGCCAGATCAAGCAAAGACCACAGTATCCTGCAAGGGCCTGTTAGAGAACTTCTCTTCCACAGAAAGGTTCTTCCTTGTTGCCATATTTTATGATAACATAAAGTTTCATGACATTTATGGAAGTGTGTGTCACGAAGCAGATGGCTTGTTAGCCTGTTTTAGTAAGCTCATTCATATACATACAATATTAAAACTTTTCTAAGTTCATGAATTATAAAAGAACACTAGATGCTGTGTAGTCCAAAGAGTCCTTTAATTATTAAAATTAGATATGCCAAGGAATTCAAACCTGAGTGGAAATTAAAGATGGGCTTTGAATCAAGATAAGGATGCTGAATTTGATTCGTGCAAAATTACTTCTCTTCAGGAGGTAGTGGATTTCTACTAGTATTACAAGTACTAATTCAGCTTTATCTCTTATTACTTCCTGACACAAAGCCTTTGTTAGAGCTAAACTTATATTACAAGGACTGTTCACTTCTCTAAGAGTGTAAAACATGCTCTCTTAACTGGGTGTTTTTGTACATCCTATCCTCATGTCTGAAAGCCTTACCTTCACTCCCATGTGTCCAAATTTCATAAACCTACTTAAATGTCAAGGCCTATCTAAACAAAATGTATTTTAAGAATACTTCCATGATCTTTGCAATCATGTGTGATTTCCTTTCCCTCTGAATTACATCACACTTCTTAAGGATGTATTCCATCTTGCCCTGTGTTATTTTCATGTATGTGTTTGCTCTGTGTCATCCATTACATAGCCTTGTAAGGCTGATGACTCTTTTATTTATCGCTGTATAGCCCCACATTGCCTAATGAAGTGTCTTCAAAATATTAGGTGCTTAATGGATATTTACTGAATTTCATTTTTTAAAGTTTCTTATAAACTTAACAATGCGATTTTAATATATATTTTTCCACCAATTTAAATGTTGAAACATTTAACATTGCTGAATGTTGAAATGTTGAAATATTAACCTTTTAAGCAATTATTTTTACTTTGGCTCTCAAGAAGTTCTGAGCTGTTTTCTGCTCATTTGTATTACCTTCTCTTAGCCTTTGCTTCTGATATAATTTTTCTTTCCTCTTCTTTAGCATCTGGATCAATATTTTTTACTCTTATTTCCATGGTTATAGATTTTATTGTTACTGGTAGCTACCTCAGATTCTTACTCATTTACCTATCCAACATTTAGTGTCTGTTAGGTTGTAGGCATTACGCTTAACAATAATGATATAAAGATTAATAA
The DNA here is from genome assembly GCF_009764315.1 of Trachypithecus francoisi. Taxonomy (NCBI): domain Eukaryota; kingdom Metazoa; phylum Chordata; class Mammalia; order Primates; family Cercopithecidae; genus Trachypithecus; species Trachypithecus francoisi. Next base: position 35,623,622 of record NW_022681457.1, on the reverse strand, counting down.
AAATATAGCTGACACTCTCAAGCAGCTCACAGCCTAATAAAACTGAAGTTGGAGTACTTAAACAATTACAACAAGGAAAATAAAAACAAAATCATAGCTTTCAGTTCTTTACTCTTTTGTAGAGGTGGAAAATCATTTATGCCTCAAGGCAAATAGTGTTTTTTGTGGCTTATTTTCCAGATTTCTGTGAAAAACTAGATAGCCTTCTCTTTTCATTTATCAATCTTTTTTTTTTTTTTTTTTGAAGCAAATATCTCTTCATGCAGATAGGATGACAGGTAAAATACCTGGTAGTAGGAATACTTATTAACCTTTTTGGTACTACAGATGTTTTACTTACTTTGGTGGAAATGATTAATATATTAACCTATTTCCTTTTTATTTTTTTTGAAACAGAGTCTCACTCTGTTGCCCAGGCTGGAGTATAATGGTGTGGTCTCAACTCACTGCAACCTCCGCCTCCTGGGTTCAAGTGATTCTCCTGCCTCAGCCTCCCAAGTAGCTGGGATTATAGGCATGTGGCACCACACTCGGCTAATTTTTGTATTTTGTTTGTTTGTTTGTTTGTTTTAGCAGAGATGGGGTTTCGCTATGTTGGCCAGGCTGGTCTTGAACTCCTGACCTTGTGATCCACCAGCCTCTGCCTCCCAAAGTGCTGAGATTACAGGCATGAGCCACCGCGGCGGCCTATTTTAACCTATTTCTAAGGTAATCTCGAATCACATTACCAGAAAAATGCTGTTTTAGTGTCAAACTCAAAAGAAAACTATCAGATTTGACAATGAGTATCCTAATCTGACACTTTCTTTCTTGAAGTATGTCTACAGAAGATTCATAGCATGATGTTTATAAGTGAAGGGTAGAGGTTGGATATAATATGAAAATGTTATTTTTCACCATATCTTACAACGTGTTCTTGCTTTTCAAGGTGAGATAGGTTTAAGTCATGTTTCTGAAATAATTTAACAGTTACTATTTTTATTTTCCTAGTTACTACTGTGAAAAGAATATTAACACATGGGACCCTTGAGTTCAAACTCTAGAAAGTCAAATACAGTCATGCACTGCATAATGATGTTTTGGTCAATGACAGATCAGATCTATGATGTGGTCCCATAAGATTATAATGAAGCTGAAAAATTTCTATCCCCCAAGTAATGTCATAGCCATCACAATGGCAGAGTGCAATTACTTTTTTTTTTTTTATAAATTTAGTGTAGCCTAAGTGGATAGTGTTTATTAAGTCTACATTATTGTGCAGTAATGTCCTAGGCATTCATGCTCACTCACCACTCACTCACTGACTCACCCAGAGAAAATTCCAGTTCTACAAGCTCCATCATGGTAAGTGTCCTATATAGGTGTGTACCATTTTTAATTTTTTTATTCCACATTTTTACTATACCTTTCCAACGTGTAGATATGTTTAGATACACAAATACTTACCATTATGTTATAATGGCCCACAGTATTTAGCACAGTAATATGCTATACAGGTTTGTAACCTAGGAGCAATAGTCTATACCATATAGATTAGGTGTGTAGTAGGCTTTAACATGTAGGTTTGTGTACATACACTCTAAAATGTTAACACAATGATGAAATTATCTGACGATTCATTTCTCAGAATATATCTCTGTTAAAAGTACATAACTACACATAAAAACAGAGAATAAAAGGATGGTTACCAGCAGCTGGGGTGTAGAGAGAGGAAATATAGGTCAAAGGGTAAAAATTTTCAAATGTCTAGGATGAATGTTTAGAGATAGAAGGTACACCATGGAAGCTATAGTTTTAATATTGTATTGTATACCGGACATTTGCTTAAAGAGTTGATTTCAGGTGCTCTTACCACACACACACAAAAGCAAGTACTGTGTGAAATGATGGATATGTTAACTTGACTGAACATAGTAAACATTTCACTATGTGTATCAAAGCATTATGCCATACACCTTAAATATACACAATAATAAATAAATAAATAACTCCGAGTGCTTAGCTCCAAAAAAAAATTGATCATGGAAAGAAACCTCTCATGAAACCTCTTCAGCCTCAATTATCTCATCTACAAAATTAAGAGACTGGATTAGTGAAGTCACTAAGGTTCTTTTCAGTGCTAACATTTTATACTGTTACCAGTTTGATTCAAGGGGTCCTGCAAAACAAAAATTAATATACTTTTACTTATTCAGAAAACTTATTTTATGTTCTTTTGCTTCCCCTAGTTAAAATGAGAACTTCATTTCATTAAGTTTACTGCATTAAAAAAGTTATTCTGAGTATAAATGTTCTGTTCCTACAAACCTTAGGACTATGAAAAAGAGAAAACCGCGTTTGATCTCTGCATCTTGGCAGACAGTAATTGGACTGATCACTTTGAAAATTCACTGTTGGTCGATTAGCTATAGCTAGTCCTTTTAAAATATGCATTCAGGGTGACTAATTTCACGTAAAATTATGTACAAAGAGTCACATAATTAAAATTAGATCCCCCATTTGTTTGTAAAAGGATGATTTTTTTCCCAATTAAAAGCAACCAAAATGAAGCATGAGTTTTTTCTCTCTTAAATCTTTTCTAAAACCGGTATCTGATTATATATCAACAACGTAGGTAGTTTAAAAACAGACAACAAAAGCAGGGCTATACATGCATGTATAGTATTTAGGGACTGTTATGGGTCCCTCTCATTTCCATTAGAACAAAACTCCCATTTCTACCTGTCAAAATTGTAGCCTACACCTAGGTGATCTCGCTTAATTAGCAGTCATGAAGATTATCATGGCACATTTATGAAAATTTTTAAAATGTCCTTCAGAAACTTGACTGGGATAACTACATTGTTCTTTACTATAAAATCAAAAGGTTATGCAGTCCCCTTCACATCCTGACCTCTCTGAGTCAAACCAATTACAGGCCAATTTTTGATAATGAGCAATCATATAATCATAAGATTGGAAGAGACCTTGAGAGGGCATCTGGTTCACTCTCCCATACCAATGTGGGGTGGGCTGCACTAAAATCCTCTTGGAAAGAAATCCTTACCCTCTTCTTTGACATTTTAAAGCAAAGGATCCACTGTCTCCAAGCTCTGGCTGCCCACAGTAGTAACTCCCTTGATCCTGCACCTGTGTTGGCTTTCTCCTTTTCCCTGTCTTATCCCCCACTCCCATATTCATGTTTCCTGGGCTCAGGTCACAGAGAAACTGCTTTTCCCCTAATCCTCATCTCAGGTTCCACTTTGGGGGAACTCATTTAAGACACTCTGCATCTAGCCTTTAATGAAGCAGAAGTTATCAGTTAAAGAAAGAAAGCATTAGATTAGTTACATATTAACCCAAACAAAATCTTCTGATTGGTGTATTGTTACAAAAAAACAGGTGCCGAAATATCCTTAGCAAACAATAGCTCTTTCCTGCATGACTTATTACTGCTGTTTCTAAATCTTAATCTGCTTTTTGCTTAACTTTCATAATGATAATAAAGGTATCCAAATCAATAATTATGCACTTTAACCATTATCCACAATGCAGCTATTTCATCTAGGAATAGGTGGAACCCAATCCTTGTAATATTTCTGGGATGTTGAAAAGCTTTCAAGGGAACATTTGAGGACATCTGTCAAAAAAAATTGAGAGTCTCATCCTACCCTTATTTTTCACAGATGTAGGTAAATATGGGTTTGAAAACAAATCACCTCAGCTAAATCTGTTAGAGCTATATTTTGTTTAAGTAATGAGTACAGGGGCCTAAAATGTCAGTTTTTCAGTTTAGTTCATTAAAGTTAACATAGATCTACATCTATTTATAGCTTAAAATGCTGTCTAGAAATAGAGCATGTTGAAAAAACTTGTCCATAGCATAGCTAGGGGGCCACACATACTCAGCCACCACTCCTGCTCTCCATTCTGTGTCATGTGGGAGATTTTAAAGGGTAAATGAAGGTCATCCAATCGATCGCCATAAACAGTATTCTGTCACCACCTCCCTAAGAGCAAGAGGGTGAATCTTTGTGGAAGGCAAATGAGAGTGATAAAATTCTAAATTTTCTCTCTTTAATTCATTTTTCCTTTTCATCATTTTATAGAAATAGTGAATGGGAAATAAAATTATTTTTTTCTTCCTTTTTAGAGGGATAAAATGCGTCTTGGTATACCACTAGCTTTGGGCTCTGACAGCTTAATTTCAGTTGGGGTAAGTACAGAGCCAGGCCTTGAGGGCTGCTGTCTCTGGTCCTGTTCTAGCAGAACATTAGAAAGAAGACTGGGCACGGTGGCTCACGCCTGTAATCTCAACACTTTGGGAGGCTGCGGTGGGCAGATGACCTGAGGTCAGGAGTTCGAGACCAGCCTGGCCAACATGGTGAAACCCCCGTCTGTACCAAAAATATAAAAATTAGCTGGGCATGGTGGTGGGTGCCTGTAATCCTAGCTGCTTGGGAGACTGAGGCAGGGGAATCGCTTGAACCTGGGAGGTGGAGGTTGTAGTGAGCCGAGATCGTGCCATTGCACTCCAGCCCAGGCGACAAGAGCAAAACTCCATCTCAAAAAAAAAAAAAAAAAAGAAGAAGGATTCGGATTTGCAGAAAAGCCTCCCTACTTCTTGTCTTTTTTGTCTCAAGCCTACTGCATATGGCACATTTCCTTTCAAATCCTCACTGGCAAGGACAAGTCAATTGGACTTCGTTATCTGATTATGTGCTCATTCTCCAACAGGAGAGTAAACCTATGTTGTATTCAATCTGCTGGACTCTGGTAAGTATTTTTTCTATCTCCTCTTCATTCCACCATTGAGGGAGATTTCCCCCAACTAAGATTATGAGGGTGGCTGAACACATAGCACCCAATATTGGACACACGAGGTTGACAGAAGTTTCTAAGTCATGGATAGTCACAGACCCGGGGGAGTAGGACGCTACACAATACAGGGCCGCACAGGGCTTGTACATGAGAGAGAGTGAATAAGCATGGGTTGTGAGAGACAGGATCTATAGTAACAAGAGGATGCTGTGATCCTTGGTTCCTGTGGTAGTGTGGTATTAATTTTGTTGAATACCTTAATGTGATAATAGGGAGGTGAATTTTGTTAGATTCAGTTCCGACAGAACTCGGTGGAGTGTAGCTGCTCTAGCTGACAAGGGAAGCAGCTGGGTAGGGAGCCTTCCCATTCTGTGAGGGCCACATCTGGTGAGAGCAAGGAAACTCTTGGTTCGTTCTTTGGGGTCCTGTGAAGTTTGAATATGGCAAGGCAGTTGGGGTAAGTACAAAGCCAGGCCTTGAGGGCTGCATGAAATTTTAGTTCTTATAATATAGTAGGTTAGGTTTTATTCTGGGAATTGGAGACCAATTAGGTGTATCCCTATTATCCTAGTCACTGTCTGTGGTTCTGAGTAGGATTATCCTTGCTATTTGGAGAGCTTTCTATCTATTTCAAGTTCATCCAGTTTGGGCTAAACTTGGGATATTAATTTAAAGTAATTGATTATTATATAATTATCAGTTTAGATTAAATATAGGCTCAACAAATTTCATGTAAACTTGTGAATTTCATAATTTGTTTTTAGGCACAATAAACCTCCAAACCTACTTTTCTTTAACCTTATCCCTGTATGTTCCTGTTCTTCTGAAGCCTCATTATACATTATGACTGGTATTTAAATCTCCTATTACAAGTGTATCAGTGATCTCTAAGAATAATTTTAAAATCAGAGGCTTCACACCAACCTTACTCCAATTTCTATTCACTCATTTATTACAGACAGGGTCTCACTCTGTCACCCAAGCTGGAGTGCAGTGATGTGAGTATATCTCAAACTCCTGAGCTCAAGTGATCCACTTGCTCCAGCGGCTGGGACTACAGGCATGCACCACTTCGCTCAGCTATTTTTTTTTTTTTTTTTTGTAAAAATGAGATCTCACTATATTGCCCAGACTCGTCTTGAACTGGGCTCAAGGGATCTTTTCACTTCAGCCTCCCAAAGTGCTGGGATTATAGGTGTGAGCCACTGCACCCTGTCTTCAACTTCTAATAGCAAATAAAACAGTAATAATGAAAAAATATTAATAGATATGATTATTTGTTTATTATTATGTGCTAGCTGCTTGGCTGAGTTCTTTATATACATGTTCTCAGTGAATCCTCACAATCCTAATTTCAGAAGTGAGGAAAGTTAGGCTCAGTGATCCAAGGCAACTTTTTCATAATCAGGCAGCTAGGTAATGGCAAAGTCAGAATTTAAATCTGAGTCTACCTTGACTCTAGGGCTTTGCTACACCTATTATAAAACTCATAAAAATTTAACTGATGTGATTAAGTATTTCAGAATTTCCAAATGAAGATTATGAGTTCATGGAGATTTGGGAAAGCTTGACACATTTAGAAACCCCTGAGCCTGACCAGGACACTGTTCCTGGATGTCCTGCCAGCACTAGACCTCTATTGCCAGCCATTATCTCACCGGATAACACCTATGATGCAAGGCAGAGGGCAGAGATCCTCTGGGAGTCACATTTTAGTATGGGAAGGTAGCTTTTAATGCAAGAGTAACATCTTCGTGTGAGAGGGCAGCAGACATTAAAATGAGGCTATTAAAGCTGTACATTTTGGGAATAATGCCATGGCTCGGAGAGTAGAAGGGAATGTGCCTATAGTGGCAGTGAAATATTTCAAGTCCTTTGGGAAATTATACCAATAATTTTTAGTGTTCAGTAATAGTCTCTTCCTCCATTCCCATTTACTATCGTGGCTAACACAATTATATAAAGAGCAGTTTGATATTCCTTAAAATGATCATTTTTATCTCACCTTTTTGCTGGATGTCAACTTCAAGGGAAGAAAAATAAGACAGACTGATTTTCTGAAGGATTTATAGCTTCGGCGTCACCATCTGGGTGGGACCTTGGTACCCTATAGGCAACAGAGTAATGGAAATTTTCCATGCTCAGGGTTGATTTGAGTTTGCCTATCCGGTCAGTGCCAACTTATTCTGTGGGCAGCATGTGTGAATCCCAAGATATTTTAGTTTTGTTAATCTGATCAGTGCCAGTCCATTTCTGGCTTTCCTGTCCACCTGCTGACTCCCTGGTGCTGGCTTCCTGCTGGTTTGTCCATCTGTTAAGAATTTATTTACAAAATACACTAAAATGCAAACTGCAGCAGTGTGGGACTTAGCTTCCCCTTGCCGAGAAAATGGCGTCATGCCAGAGAATAATTTCCAATTGTTACTGAGCTTGAGTACAAGAAATTGGAAGATTCAAGGGACTCTTACTTCCACATGAAATCCCTCAGGCAAAATGTTAATGAAAATCATCTTTATTTCCATCCAGGGTAGGCAATGATTATGCTACATAAAGGTAAAGAGTCTAATTTCAGAGTGGTTTGTAGAAAGAGCATTATATTGATAATCAAAAATGCATAATTATAATTCAGGATCTCTCATTACCAGTTCATATGATTTTAGTCAGAGTTTCAATTTTGGAAAAGGTTGCATCTGTCAATGTCCAAAATTCACTTCAGAAGAAAATTAGGATGTTTTTCATCTGCATGTAGATATTCACATGCATGTACATTAAGCACATGGATGCAACACATATGGAAATCAATATTAAACACCTGGAGATTATTCTGGCTTGACTGTTGCTCCACACTGAGGGAAGGATACTGTCATGATTCATAGGTTGCCATGGTGGCAGAGGAGGGGCAAGATTTTGATAGATGAAATATAAAATCCTTCAAGGGAACAAAAAAATAAAAATAAAACAAATTCAAATAATTCAAGAACTATTAAAGGAAAAAGTATAATATTTGTGGAGGTGAAAAGAAAGCAAAAAAGAGAAAAATAATATGTAGTTTTTCAATTTTTTTGATTTCTTTAAGGTTATTGTATGAATGGCATAAATGAGATATTATTCACAGCTGGGCACAGAGTTGGTGATTAGATCAAGATGATAAAACAAAGATTTAGAGGAAATTTTCATAGGTATGGTTTTGGGGTCAGTAAGGGAATTCTGTTAGAAGGCTCTCAGTAGAACCTAGAGGGGAAGCTGAACTAAGAAGGCTCCACATCACTTACACTCCTTAAAAACAAGATTCTCAAAATTGGAGCTCAGTAACTTGTGAGATTTTCAGCTTTCATATGCCATTATACACTGACTTAATGGTCATTACATACAACCTTTTGTTAAATATCTTCATTGATTACCTTGAAGTAAGACTTAGAAGTAGTGTGGCAAGATTACATTTTTCTGTGTGTCAGGTATTCCCAGAAAGACTCAAAAATGATAAAAGTGAGAGCATCCCAGTTGTCTTTGTTCAAGTTGCTATAATAAAACACCATAGACCGGGTAATTTATAAACAACAGAATTTTATTGCTCACAGTTCTAGAGGCCAGGAATCTAAGATTAAGGTATCAGCAGATTCAGAATCTGGAGAAGGTTCACTCTGCATCTGTGATGGCCCCTTCTTGTGGAGTCTTCATGTGGCAGAAGGACAAACAAATTTCCCCCAGGACTACTTTGTAAGAGCACTAATCCTAGTTATGAGGATGTAGCCTTCATGACCTAATCATCTCCGAAATGCCCCACTTCTTAATATTATTGCATTGGGGATTAGGTATCAATCAACATATTAATTTGGAGAGAGCAAAAATATTCAGATCATAGCACCAGAAAAGGTAATATTTCATGAACTCTTTCTTGGGGCTCCACAGATAGGATAGATTATATTGGTATTACATGCTGAATTTTAATTTATTTATTTAACAAATATTTGTCTAGAAACTACTGGCCAGGCATGGTGGCTCACGCTCGTAGTCCCAGCACTTTGGGAGGCCCATGCAGGCGGATCACTTGAGGTTAGGAGTTCGAGACCAGTCTGGTCAACATGGTGAAACCTCATCTCTACCAAAACTACAAAAAGTAGCCAGGTGTGGTGGTGGGTGCCTGTAATTCCAGTTACTCAGGAAGCTGAGGCAGGAGAATTGCTTGAATCCGTGAAGCAGAGGTTGCAGTGAGCTTAGATTGAGCCACTGCGCTCCAGCCTGGGTGACAAGAGTGAGACTCCATCTCAAAAAATAAACTACTGAATTCTGATTCTTAGAAAGTTTACAGCATAAAACGGAGAAGAGAGAGACATTAAACAAATAATTTTAACACGTATTTTGTTATAATTTAAGAATATATTTTATTTTTAGAGCAATTTTAAGTTTGAATAAAAATTGTGCAGAAAGTAGAGAGAGTTTTCATATACTTCTTTCCCCTGCCCCCCAAATTTCCCCTATTACTAACACCTGGCACTAACGTGGTGTATTTATTGCAATTAATGAACTAGTATTAATACATTATTCTTAACTAAAGTCTATAGTTTACATTAGAGTTAACTCTACATTGTACACTTCTGTGGGTTTTGCAAAACATATAATGTCATGTTTTCAACATTGTAGTGTCTTACAGAATAGTTTCACTCTTCTAAAGAAGTCCTATGCTTTGCCTATTCATCACTTCTCTCCCCACACTCAAACCCTGACAACCACCAATATTTTTACTGTGTTTATGCTTTTACTTTTTCCAGAATGTCATGTAGTTAAAGTTATGCAGTATGTAGCCCTTTCAGTCTGGCTTCTTCCAGTTAGCAATATGCATTTGAGCTTCCTTCATGTCTTTTAATGGCTTGATAGCTTATTTCTTTTTAGTGCTGAATAATAGTCCATTGTCTAGATGTTGATCATATAAAATTCTCATACATAAAGACAGTTTATTTATCCATTCACCTTAGTTGCTTTCATTTTTGGCAATGATAAACAAAACTAATACAAATTTTTGTGTGCAGGTTTTTCTGTGGTCGTAAATTTTCAACTGATTTGGATACATACCTAGCAGCACTAAAGCTGATTCATTTACCAAGCCCATGCTTGACTTTGTACAAAACTGCAAAACTATCTTCTAGAGTGATTGTATTCTCACCAGTAATGACTTAGAATTCCTGTTGTTCCATATCCTTGCCAGCATGTGGCATTGTCAGTATTTTGGATTTTGCCACTCAAATAGGAGTTTAGTCATATCCCACTGTCATCGTTGTTTTGCAACCCCCTAACGATATGTGGTGTTGAACATGTTTTCATATGTTATTTGTCATTGATGTGTTTTCTTTGGTGAAGTGTTGGTTCAGAACTTTAGCCCGTTTTTTATTGAGTTGTTTGTTTTCTCACTGTTGAGATTTTGTGTTTGTGGAAAATGGGTTTTTCTTTTTTTCAAGAATTGCACCAAAGTAAAGCAAAGCTCTAGTTAATGTCATTAGCAGTGTTATTCTCACTATGATTTCATTGGACAGTAGCGTAATCCCGAGAAAAATATGTTTCATTGTCAAGTTTTAGGAATGTTTTGTGTAATTCAGATATGAGTCTATCAGATACATGCTTGTGAAGTGTTTTTTTTTTTTTGAACAACATACTATCAGATCTTGCTTTTTTTAAATTGATATATTTAGTCTCTTTTAATTGACATATTTACGCCATTTACATTTAAAGTGATATTGATATAATTGATTGGATAGCTACCTTAGTTATAACAGCTTTGTATTTGTCATGGGTTTTTTTCTCTCTTTTTTTTTTTTTTTTTTGTCTTCTACTATTTTTCTGCCTTCTCTGGTTTTAATTGAGCATTTTATATAACTCCATTTTGTCTCCTTTCTTAGTATATTAATTATACTTCTTTTAAAATATTTTTATCCATGTCCCTAAAGTTTGCAATATGTATTTACAAGTAATCTAAGTCCACCTTAAAGTAACACTCTATACCTTCATGAGTAATACAGGTACCTTATATTTAATTATGATTTTGATAAGTGGTAAATTAGAGCACAGGTATATTGGTTGGACTCTAAAATTAGCATAACATATGATCCCTCACACATTTTAATATTATAGATTACTCATAATGACTTAAACCTAATGGAAATATTAGGTAAGGTATGGCATATTGAATTATTCATCTCAATGTTTTACTCTTTTGTAATAGTATTATTACTCTTCATGACTCTGTGGTGAATGGTGTTGAAAGATAATTCTGTATGGACTGTTTTTTACATTTCTTTATAGTATGGATCTTCTTAGCTGTTTAAGGAGAAAACAACTTTGGGAGGTAAAGATAACATATCACTGCAGAGAGATTTAGAGTCATACCTCCTCACAGATATTCCAAGAGAGTAACCATAAACCCTAAAAGCAGTATATATGAATAACTTAGAGTCAATAATTTTGAATTATTTTAATTTTTATATATTTATATGTAAATAAATATAAATCATTTTAATTTATATTTATTAAATAAAATGTATTAAATTCGTTTAATTTATATTTATTTATATATAACATTAAATATATATATACACACACATGTATATATGTATATACGAATCTCTAGTTTATGGAATTTCAAGCACTGTGGAAAACGAAAAACATTTAGGCAAACAGTGTCCAAGGCCTTTGGACATCAAAAGCACCCATTGCTTAAGACACCTTACTTGCATCTGTTGGAAAATTGTTGTGATATGCTGACTTTGCTTCAACAGAACGTTGCCATCTGCCAGGAAATTGCTGTTATAAATAAACAAATTGATGAGGTCTACAGTGTGAATGGTCTCCTTTCAGATGTGTTATTGTCTTCAGGGTACAAACTGCAGAACGATATGGGGCATCCCTGAGTGGGAGAAAACTTTTCTCAAAATTTTCACCCTTTAGAAAGAGATCCTAGCCTGGAAGTCTGCACCAAACTTCAGGTCTCTTAGAAGTTCTCTGCTTTCTACAGACTTCTGAAGCCTCAAGTAACTTTCCAAGAGGGAGATTAGCAAGGAAAAGGAAATCATGTTTATGGAATGTCTACCTACTAGTTACCATATATAGCCCTAGACACTTTATAATGTCTCATTTAACCCTCCTACTAACACTTTGAATTAGGTTAAATTATATGTGTTACTAGGAAGAGGAAACTAAGGCTGGTGAGTGCAAATGATGTTCCCTGCTAGTAAATCGTCAACCCAGGATATAAGCCCAAGGTTGGCTCTTCCAAAGCTGAAGACTTTCAGTGACAAAATTCTACCATGACACATGAATTATTGACAGTGTAGGTGCAAGAAGACTGAACAGAAAGAGTTCTATACAAGTATGTATCCTATGTGCTTTACTCATCACCTTGGGAGTACAAATTATTGCCTTCCCAAGAAACTAAAAATCTTGCATTGACTAATACACCAATGTTTTTCTGACTTTACTTTCACCACTACCATACCCTAGGACCGCCTGGGAGAAGGAATCATTAACCAGGGTCTACAATGTGGTGATATCTATAGGACATTCCAATTTCCTATGCTGTCACCTCTGGGGATTTGGGATTTGCAACAGTGGTAGAAATCACAACTGCAGCTGCTTTCACTGTTCTGTATATGTGGCTTTAACATTGTTTTCTATTTATTGTTTATTATCTTAAGAAGTAGTAGTTTTTTAGGGTACCTTTCATAAGTTAGGGTACCTAATGTTACTTCATGACTCTGCTGTGGGATACTTAAAAAGTCACAAAAATTTTCCATCCATGGATTTTCTCAAGTGAAAAACAAAGGTAATAAACATGGTATGCATATAGCAAGAATAAATATACTAATATATATCAGGGAGTTTTAGATTAACTGTCTTTGTTGTTTTGAAGGCAGTAGCAGCAGAGGCTGTATTTTTTTAAATGCTTGTCTTAAGCTGAACTAATTACTAGAATTTATTTACAAACTTCATATGATGATTTCACTTGCCAATCAGCCCCTGCCTTCTTTCAGCCATTCTCTGCTGGTGCTGCTAATGCCTTCCACTTGTACATTGAGGTTCACTCAGTTTCTGAACAACATTGATCTTGATAAGCTACCTGTTAAGATCATCAGCAACTCAACCTATGGGACATGGAGCTACTTTTGCTGCCTTTGACTGGATTCTGTCCTAGGTACCTATAGGCTCTTCAGATTGCAGCCTGCCCTTTGTCTCTTTCTGCACCTGGGAAAAGTCTGCTTTGCCAAAGTCATTTAACCTCACATCTGTTTGCTTACTGATCAGTTTGCTTAATGAACACTTTATTTAAAATTTAACCCATTTTGCCAGTTCTCTCTTGCCCTTTCTTGTCTTGCTTCTCTTCTTTGTTGAGGTGTCATCATTGGGCTTTTGGCTTGATTTTGGAATGTGGTACCTAAGCTTTCCTCTAGTACTGAAGCTTTTTTCTCATCTGCAGTCCACTTGCTGGAGTTAGACACCCTTCATAGCTTCTTCTAACTGGATCCTATCTCCCTATGATCCCTCCAGTTCATGGCTACTGTCCCACTTGAATGGGCTGAGAATTTGAAATCTGTCCACAGCTGCACATCTGATGCTAATATTACCCACTACTTGGATTTTCCTTGATGCAGCTCACCTAATGCAATAAATCTTCTGAGTTTTCCAAACTAGGCTGTATTGGTCACATCTCTTATGTCTGCACCCAGTATTTTAAGCTGCTATTTTTCCTCCAGAGGCAAACTTTTAGGAAGCTGTCTTCCTTAGCCTGTACCCTTTCTTCCTAAGTTGCTAAGGCTCTATTATAATTCATGCTTGAGTTCATGTCAACTGTCCATGCTAATGAATTTCGTCCCCCAAAACTATATTTTCTTATGTTGGCTCATACCTTGCATCCTGCCTTTTACTATTTTCTGTCTTTCATAACAAAACGGAGTGAGTAGAGATGCTTTGTAATCATGCTTGAGTAGGGAGGCAAGAGTCTATGACTCCCAGAGGCGAGCTTGCCTCTCCTAGCACAGACTGTTAAATAATGCTAGGCAGTCATGCATTTCTGCCAAAGTTCAACTAAACAATTTTTCAGAAGTCCCTGTCAGTAAAGAGGCAAGCAAGCACACAAATAGAAGTGGACTTATGGCAAAGCAGTGCTGTTGTAAAGAGAAAGTGGTAAATTTAACTATGGGCCTTTTGACTCCACAATGTATGCAGCTATCTCTACAGACAGAAAAAAAAAAAAAAAAAAAAAAAGCCTCTAAGCATGTTCCACTGAATTTTATTAAACATTGTATTTGGAATCAGCTCTGACCGAATCACACTTTAAGGTTTGTTCAATGCGATCTGTAGAGACACATTATTAAAGTGCCCTGTTCCAGGATAAAAAGTCAGATCCTCATTAGCTGGGACAAAGAATGTTAGCATCCAAGCTCAAGAACGGAAGGAAAATCCCTATCTCTGAGTGACAGATGTGGGTGTTAGTGGTATTGTCGCATAACCCTGGGAATTCATTAAAAGTGTCAGGCTGTGTCACAGGGGCATGTTGCATTGACAGCCCCAGTGGAAAAAAAACAGTGATAATTGCTTTCATTCCATGCTTACCTTTTACCTTAGCAAGGAAATCCGATTGTAAATAACCTGACGCTGACACATTGCAAACTTCTGAGCAGAAAACTGCTTTGTGAAATGTGCATCTCAAGGACTGCAGGGCACTTTTCATGAGAGAACTAATAGAATTTATCCAGCTTCTTTTACTTATGTGAACACTAAATTCCCTTATTCTTAACTAAAGCCAGGTTATGTAGTAACTCTTGACTTCCTGAGACAAAAGACAGAGTAATCAATAGTGAACAGCAAAATATAGTAAAAATAAATAAAGAAAGAAGCATAGAGAGAAGAGAGAGAAAGATAGAATTATATGTTTTAGAGGCAAACATGCGTGTATTGAAAATCTACTAAAGTTCTTACTGGTGGGAGGGAGTAGTTATATGTCTTACCATTTGACACTCTTGTTGTTAGCTGGCAAAGCAAACAAAAAGTCTGGAAGAATGTAAAAAATAGTCCTTTATCTGATGTAGGGTGTATCTTTCTATTTATAAGAAGTCCTCAGGGAGCTTGGCCTTCCGAAATGGCCTTTCTAGTCTATTCAGCTTTTCATCTTCACTCTTCAGAAGTCTTTCAGTCTCCAAGATTAGTACCACACCCATTACCACACCCTAGAGCAGTTCAATCCATTTGATCTCTTCTTGTGTTTCCTTTATTTCCTCTGCTCTACTTTTCCAGGGTATCTCTGTTATTTGCTTCAACCTCCAGCTCCAGTTTATTTCCAGCTATTTCCAATCTGTGTGGGCCCTAAATTGAAGGTAAAGTTGAGAATATTTAGGACACCATCAGTATCTGTAGAAAGCTCATTCACAAGGTAACTTTATCTTTAATCCTGCCAAGATGCATCTTCTTTAACCTGTTGCTGTGCACTATTATGCTAAATAGTTTTAAGGCAATGGAATCACCTAGCAGGTTCTTCCTGCCCACTGCACAGGCAAAACCAATTTACTGAGGCCATGCTGTTGCAGTAAAGAAAAAGTTTCATTAACTCAAGGCTGGTCATGTGACAGAACTGGAGTTATCACTAAATTAGCCTCCCTGAAAACTCAAAGGCTAGGGTTTTTGTGAATAATCTGCTGGGCAGGGGCCTAGCGAATGAATACTCTTGCTTGGTTGAGGATGAAATCATAGGAGTGAGGAAAATGGTCCGCATGTGCTGAGTCTGCCACTGGCTGGGCAGCTACAGGACGTGTTGAGTCATGAGTCATGGGTCCGGGTGAAGTCAGTAGGCTGACAGAATGCAAAATTCTAAAAAAAAAATCTCAGAAGACCAATCTTAGGTTCTACGATAGTGATATTGTCTATAGGATCAATTGGGAAGTCACAGATCTTGTGATTTCTGGTCACATGACTCCTGAGCTGTAAGGGATTCTAGAAACTACACCTACCTGCATTTTAGCAGAATTCAGGCCCCTCCCATAACCTCATCTCATGGCCTTTCATCAGTTTTTGGCCCCTGAGCAAGGAGGGATTTAGTTTTGGAGAGGGACTAGTACCCTCCTTGTTTCCAAGTTAAACTGTCAACTAAATTACTTCCATAGTCAGCTTTGCCTACACCCAGGAATGAGTGAAGATAGCCAGACTGTGAGGTTAGAAGCAAGACAGAGTCAACCATGTTAGATTTCTCTTGCTGTTGTCATAATCTTTGCAAATGTGGTTCCAGTGATATACTGAAAGTGACTCAGTCTTTTCCCCTAATGAAGCTTAGAGCCAACTGACTCCTTGTTAATCTTAGCCTCGTTATGAACTAGCTCTTTGTAAGAGAGAATGTGTTTATGTTAACATCAGATTTTAAAAAGAAGTGGTACTAGAAAAAAAAATCCTTAGTTCTTTCAATTTGATAAAAAGTATATATTAATGCCTATTTTAAAAAATAAAATAAAGTCAAAATGCTCTAAAAAGTTTAAAATTTAATGCACATAAAATTTAATAAACAGTGATTTCTAGTACTAAGGACTAAACTGCTGAAGAGGATCTGATAATTGACAGAGATATACTGGACCATGTCAAATGTATGCTTCTTTGTCATTGTTATTAAATGTTATACTTAAGGAAAAGGACTTTTGCACAAATGAAATTTTGTAGCAAGCGATTTCTAGAAAAAAATAATTTATTTGAGGGGACATTTTTGCATCTGGTACCCAATGCAACTTTAGAGTCATGAAAACAACATTCAGAATTGGATTTTGATCTTGACCTTCTGACTGCAAGCTATACATAATGAACCAGGCAATTAAGAAGGTGATTTTATTCAGGTTGGTCCAAAAAGGCTAACTTTCATAATGAGAAAGATTATAAGGAAAAGAAAGGACTGAGGTCTTATAGGAGCCAGTCAACAAAGGAATTTTGAAGAAACATGGAGATAGGTCTTGTCTGAGTCATTGAGAAAGGGTGGAGGTGGATGTTATCTAGGACTATTCCAGGTCAATGTAATCTTTTGCAGTTAGCTGGTTAGGTGGTGAGCCTTTCTGGAATACAGAAAGGTTGGGGGGTGGGGGAGTTGGTTCCAACAGTCCCTAATTTCTTAGAGTACAGAGTTAGGTAAAGTTCAAAGTTGACAGTCTCTTCTTTAATTTAAGGCAAATATCACTCATTAATTTAGAGGTGATATTATATATATATATATAGCAAATATATACATATGTGAGTGGATTCTGAGTGGGTTATAAGAAGGTCAAAAAGGCCTCTGGAGGCCTTTTCTAAGACTTGATCCTGCAAAACCAGTTGAACCATTTATAGAGAGGTAGTGAAAAAAGTCATTTGTTTTGGCAAGTTCAGTCATTTTTAGAAGAGGGATGCCTAAAATGAAAAAGAGAAACATTAATATTAAAGATTATATTGAAAAGCCAATAGCTTAACTCTGAAGTTAACCAGTCCAGGGAATTTCAAGACATTGAAGGAGGAAAATCTGTCAGTTACGCAGCATGGATTGTTGAGTTTTTTCCAGTTCTCTTGCTAGTATGTCAATGCTTTCATTGAAATTGTCCAGTCTTAAATCTCTTATATAATGACATGGATGATCTGAGCATTTCATCCAAGCTTTCTTAGTGAATCAAATAATAGTTTGTCCAGGGTGAAATCCAGTCCATATATGACCCAGTCCATATATGAGGTCTTCCATATCACTGAGCTTTGGTTCTCAAGGCTTCTTAAGATCCTGAGGAAAAGGTCAAGCTGGAAGGGAATACAGTCTGGATGGGGATCTGGGTTTTAAGGTTTTAGCTGTCAGCGACCTTAGGTCAGATGGGAGGGAGAAAAATTGGAAAAGTTAGTTTGGAGGATTGTAACCAAATACTAAAAGAAATAGAATGAATTCAAAGTTTAGCAAAGATGAACAACTTGCAAGTAAGTAAGCAAATTGTCTTTTTAAAGGGTGGGAGAAGGAGGAGGAAATAAATGAAAACTCTATCAGATAAGAGAAGATGATTCATTGAAACACAGAATTCCTCAATAACTTTACCTTGAAAATAAAATTAAATACCTGGAAATATATAATTAATATTTCTATTTTTTGGAAACTGTTTACTAGTGTTATATCACTTATATTGCATGAAAATAAACCAAATAAAGCACATTATTTTGTTATTGTATGATAATATAGCTGGATGAGTAAATTAAATTTTTTAGGATATCATTACAACCACCAAATATTGCTACAGAAAAGTAATAACCTTTACCTAATTCTCTCTTTGGAAGTTAAAAGAGCGAAATTTTGAGAAGAGAGAAAATATTATGCACAGTTTAAACTAACTTTTGCCATTTACATACACACAGATACAGGCATTTACATATACATATGCATAGGTGGGTTACATTTATACTCTAATAAGTTACTGTGATTTTTTTTCTGGGTATTAGTGCTATCAGTGAATTAGGATTTTTATCTTTGCACTATTATATTTCCTACAAAAGAACATGCATTAGTTAAATTTAAAAAGTAATTAAGTACCTGGAGCAAAATAGATCACATTAGTAATGGCGCTTAGCAACACCTGAAGAGTCACATGAAGACTGTAACAACAAAGAGAAATAAATCAAATCTTAAAAAATAAAATGTGGTCTCATAGTAAATCCTTCAGACTGCTATTTAGTTAATAATGAGTGAGAAAAGCATTTAATTTATATTCAGAATAAAAAACATCAGTGGAGAATTTCCTAGAAAATAAATATTAAAAGATGTAGGATAATATTTTATCATTATAGTAAAATGAATATAAGTTAGTTTTCAGAGTTTACCTTTTATTCTTAAAATATTCCTATGATAATCTATCAGCAAATTGCTACAGGCAGTGATATTGACTTCTGATTGCTAAAATAATCGTTTAAATTTATTTTTTTACTCTTTGGATCAAATATAGGTCTCTATATTTTTTTAAAGATTGAAAACGGGCAGAATATACCACCTCAAAATATGCCACTGTGGCGTAAAGATTATTTTGAGTTGAAGGCAGCTGAGAAGCAGCAGATATAAGCAGAGCTCTCTGTCTTCCCCCATTTGCCTGAAAAGCAGGACAAACATTTACAAAAGCATCTCTCCTCCCCTCTCTTACCAGAAGCCCAAAGTTGATCACTGAAGATGACATCAGCCTGGAGTCAGCACCAGAGCAGCCTATGTCACAAGTTTTGCTAGCTGGAATTTATGTAGTTCCCCATATATATGCCTTCCCACAGTTTGCTGCCCCTGGACACTCTAGGCCCTTTTTCCTTTGTCCTGTCATTTCTTTTCAAATGTATTGTTCTTCATTGAAGATGCTGGTTAAGCAAGAGTTGTAGACCACTTCATTGAGAGTTACGTTTTCCCTGACTTTTCTCCCATATATATGAGGTATACATGTTAATAAACTTGTTTATTTTTCTCTTGTTAATCAGCTTTAGTTACATGGTCCCAGCTGAGAACTTAGAAGGGAAGAGGGAAAATTATTTTTCCTTTCTATGAGATGGACAAGTGATTAAAATGGCCATTAGTATATCAGTAAATTTCATGTTCTTACAAGGCAAAATTTATCAGGGGAGAATGAAACCACTCTTAATAGAAGGAGACTAATGCAAATTTTCTAGAATTAAAATAAACTGTTCCCGGAAACAACATAGTAACTAATAGAATACATCTTTAATATTAAAATATCAGGATAAAGCAAAGTTAGATTGAATGTGTAATGAGAATTATCTTAAAAACCATTGGAAACATCTAAAAGCACTGACAGTTTTGCATATGACACAAAATATCTGTCTTAAAAATAAAAAGCATATTTAAATGAGTTATTTGGCATTGGGGGAGGCTTTTGTGTGAAGAGTCTAGCAATACACTTCTGTCTCTGGAATAGGGAATGGAAGGCAAATCCAACACAATATAAGGACTACTATGTTATTTTGAGAAGCACAGTAGTAAAAATGTAATATGATTTCAAGGGCAACAATGGTGGCAACTAGAATACCACTGGGCAGAATCACAAGGCTCTTAGGGGCTGTCTCTATACCACCCTGCCTTGCCTGTGAGTCTCAATTCTCTCATCCGCAATTTTGGGGTTCTTGGAGATGTTATGAACCACCGAGGCAGAGGAAATTTGGGGCCCAGCCACTGTCATCTCTCCTAAATGATCATAGAAAACACTACACAGCTATTGACAGTTGCACTCTCAGACGATAGCATAGCAAGAATGACAGGCCTTTGACTAAGTACAAGAGTGGTTGGAAATTTGGTTTTATTCCCAATCTAATCTATTATTGCTATAACACAAACTTTTATTTTTATTTTTTTCCCTTAAAGTCAGAATCTCACACTATTGCCCAGGCTGGAGAATAGCTGCATGATTATAGCTCACCGAAGCCTAGAATTCCTGGGCTCAAGCAGTGTTCCTATCTCAGCCTCCTGAGTAACTGGGAGTTTAGGCATGTGCCATCATGCCCAGCTAATTTTTTAAAACAATTTCTTGTTGAGATGGGGATCATGCTATGTTGCTTAGGCTGATCTTGAACTCCTGGCCTCAAGTGATCTCTATGCCTTGGCCTGCTGAAGTTCTAGGATTACAGGCTTGAGCCACCATGCCAGCCAAGTTCCATTCTTGACTTCTGACTTGGCCATTCCTATTGGATTCCAAGGCCTCATTTGGAAATTAAAAAATAAAAAATTGACTTACTTCCTTTCCTTTCCTTCCTTCCTTCCTTCCTTCCTCTCTGTCTGTCTTTATCCCTCTCGCTCTTTTATTTTTTCAATATCAATCCTTCTTATTTCCTAGGTAATGTGAATAAATTGCTGACTAGAAAAAGGGTCAGAGTTAAGAAAGGATAAAACATTTAAAGATTTCTGCTTTAAGAGATTATTCTGCCATATGGATGATATTTTTGCCATTTGTTGAATACCTCGTATATACTAGGTATTTGAATGCATTTCATATAAATCTTCAAAGCAAAGCTTCAAAATCAGTGATTTATAGATGAGGAAAAGATTAAGGGGGCAGCCCTGCTATAAATTCTTAAAAAGGATCTCTGAATTTTAGAGAACACCCTCTTCAGCAAGCAATAGCAAAGGGGCAAAAGAGAATGATGATGTTCAAATATGAAGTTGACAAAATATAGTATTTTCTGTGTTCCACCAATGGATACATTTTACCTTCAACCCAGTTCCATGCTTTGAAGCCTTTTCTTCAGGTTAGTAAAGATCACTAACCCCCAATTTTATCTGTGCTTTCCTTTTCAGTACAATGCAATTTACCAGAATGCTCTGAAAGATATAGATATACTTAGAGCTAGATAAGGGAGTATATTATATAACTCTCCACTATTTAACTACCGAAAACATGGCAGCTTTGATAACCTCAATGAAAATAAGATACTTTCAGAGCTTCCTCCAATGACAGGGAAATACCTAATCTCACAGGCATGGCAAGGTCTTATATCTTATACAATTTGATGCTGAATGGTATAAAAAAACTATCAGTGACCTCAAGCAACATGTGAATATATTTCAAAACACTTCCTCAATATCACTAACAACTGGTCAACTAGATTTTGCACAAACGCATTGAAACAGAAATCCTCTACACTAGTCATATGGACTTGAGTTCAAATAAAAAGGTTCAACTCTTAGCACTGTCATTGACTAAATATATGAATTTGCAGCAAGACACTAACCTTTCTGAGCCTCAATTTCTTTGTAAAAGAAAGAGCCTAATACTTTCCTTGTAGAATTGTTATGAAGATTAAGTGAAATCAAGAAAAAAGTAAACTTTAAAGATTTCAAGTGAGTTCTACTTTGTAGATGGCATATGTAAAATCACACAGTATGTAATAGTTGCTATCAAAGGTTGGGTTTCTTTAAAAGGTTTGAGTACAGGTAGTTTATTTGTGGGGTCATCCAGGAAACACTGGCAAGAAAGTAAGAAAGTAAAGAATGGGGAGAAATTTAATAAAGTGTGTTATTGAGCAGGTTTCCACAGTGGGCAACCTATGTTCTATTATGCTGGAGAACTCTGGGGAAAAATATACAATACTTTCAGCAATGTTGCATTCAAAAAGTAGAAAAAATCGGTGCTTATCTTTAATTGCTTGAGGCATAGCCCTAGGAACTTTAATTTCATGGCACTCCTACTCTTGGCTCCACTGTGCAAAGAGTAACAGGTGATTGCAGTTAAAAGGTGCTGGTGTGTATCCACAGCATTTACTATAGATGATTAATAACAATGAGTTGAATTCATATGTAGAAACACATCTGATGATGAATTTCAACAGCCAAAGGTACACAAAAACTGGTAATTAATAATAATTTAAATATCAATGTTATGATAGTTTTAGATTTTCTAAATATTT
Organism: Trachypithecus francoisi; assembly: GCF_009764315.1. Lineage (NCBI taxonomy): Eukaryota > Metazoa > Chordata > Mammalia > Primates > Cercopithecidae > Trachypithecus > Trachypithecus francoisi. Next base: position 35,601,416 of record NW_022681457.1, on the reverse strand, counting down.
TGCAAAGGTGACAATATGGCTTGGTCATCTTACAATCTTTTTTTTTTAAGAATGAATGTTACTCTTGCTGGGATGTTCAGTAGTGGTTCCATGAAACTGAAGTCTGTATTATGATTTGGTCTTGAGCAGTAATTATTTTTACTCCAAGATAAATTATTTTCTAATTGTCATGACTCTTAATTATTAATAATAACTGAGAGTAACTGAAAAAGCTGCATTAAAATATAAACTATGCTTTATATGTGATTTACAGATATGTGATTTACAATATATCGAAATTACAGAAAGATGCGTACGAGATATCTTTTGAAATGCAGTATGACGTCTCTTTTTGTTAATGAGTGTACCACTTTGTGTTGTTATACTAGGTTAAAGATTGCCACTTCGGTTTGAACGTGATTGAGGTAATGAAAAGAAACCTCATTTGTACAACCTTCTTCCCATGTGGATTATACCGTTTTCTTAGAATTACATAAAATTTTAATTGGTACTATGTATGAATTTTTTTTCTGAAAGCAACATCTTGATCATTTCTGCAAAATAATATTAGAATGATCTCACAAATAAAATTTTGTAGATTGTTTTTGCATGAATATTTGTACTATATGATGGAGAAGATATATGACTACTATAATTGGAGAAATACTGCTTTTTATAGTTTATTTTAAGAAGTCAGGCCAAATGCAATGGCTAATGCCTGTAATCTCAACACTTTGGGAAGCTGAGGCAGGAAGGTTGCTTGAGGCCAGGAGATCAAGTCCAGACTGTGCAACATAACAAGACTCCATATCTAAAAAAAAAAAAAAAAAAAAAAAAAAAAAAAAAGCTGGTCATGGTGATACACCTGTAGCCCTAGCTATTTGTAGACCTATCTGGAAGTCCAGAGGATTGCTTGAGCCTAGGAATTTGAGGCTGCAGTGAGCTATGATAGCCTTACTGCACTCCATCCTGGGCAAAAGAGTAAGACCCGGTCACACACACACAAAAGTCAGACTCTTATATTTCTTTGTTATTTTACTTGCTTGCTAAATTCTCTTTCAGAATAGTTGAGACTTGTCTCGTATTTGTCTTGAGCACAGTGATAAAAACATGATAGAAAGTGTTTAAAACTGTTAATTTTGACAGGTTTACAGGTATAGTAATAAATATTGTTTAAAATATTTTTCTCTCAGTTTTTTGGTTGAATCTTTAAAATGTTGAGGACAAAATGATAGTAACAAGTTGTATTTCTACATTCCTTAGTGAGAACTTACATGGTGAACCCCCTAAAGTGTTTAGTAGGGTGTAGTGGTTAAGAATATTTCTTTTTCTGGTGGCATCCTTCAAGTCTCACTATGTACACCTTATAGTTATGGTATGAAATATCCCTCATATCAAAGTCAGAGAGAAATGAACAGACTGGTACAAGTAGACAACAATGGATACCAGTCTCTAAGGTGCCAAGGACTTCATGCTCTTACCTGCTCTTGGCCAGGTAGTGAATTGGGTGCGGAAGTTTTCTGTCCTAGTAAGGAGGCTTGAAACCATATTTGAGACTCACAGGCAATTCTGTTTGTTAATGAGGCAACAGACCTAAGAATGCAGGGAAATGTGTGCACCTAGGCCAGCTACCACCTCTCTACTCCACTGCCATCAAGTTATGCCGTTCGGTATTATTTCTCAGGGTTGTCAGGATAATCATAATGAACAAATAAATTATAGCCAAAATAGGAACATTTAGAATCTCCTTCCATACACTGGGCCCTGTGCTTTACGAACATCATTTGAAGGAACTTCCTTTTCATTTCTTGTTTCCTGTGAAGAAAGCTTCATTAGAATATGTTTTTGTCTCTTGCTACACCCCTATAGTCAGTCCTCCCTTGACATGAGGCAGGCAAAGAGGATGTGCTCTTCCCTGCTCTTGATCAGGCAGTAAATTGGGTGTTGAAGGTTTGGTCCTAGTAAGTAGACTATGATACAATGCTGTTAACAATTCAGAGGGTCAGTTTAGCTCTGGGATAGAGTATAATAAGCAAGCCATGGTCGTCACTATAGATTTATCAGAAATGTAGGTATTTTTTTCCCCTTTATTTGCCTGAATCTTAATTTGTTCTGAATTTAGGGTTGAAAAACAAAGGAGAGTTTTTTTGTTTGTTTTTTACAAATACCTTCAAACATTAACACATAGCATTTTATTTAATCTCCTCCCACTCCCCATCAACATTCCTACTGCTTACATGTTATCGCTTTCGATCTGACAGATGTGAAAACTAAGGGATTAAAAGGTTATCTTGCAAATTTCCAATATAATAATCATAAATATAAGAGCAATAAGATTTCTCTGTGCATATTACTAAAGAAGACTTATGCCATTTTTATAATCTAGTTCTCTTTTCATTCTTACAATAGATTTGTTTGAAAAGATAAATGTTTTTAATAATGTACAGTAATGGAATAATTCTACTATAACCCAAGAGTGAAAGCTAAGTAGATTTTTGGGCTGTACCCACTGTACCTGAATGTAAGTGCCCTCAGAATAGATAAAAAGAGGTTTATATTGCATATAATATATAACATACAGAGGACATATGTACTGCTAATAATAAATTTGTGAAATTTATCATAGGGACACCCAAGCCTGTTAAGACCCACTAAATGTAACTTTAAAGTAATGCTAATTCAGAGAGGGGAAAAAATTATGCATCATCTGTCGACAATTTGATAGCCTGTGATATGTGTAACCAATTGTTCTTATTTACATTAATTTGCATTGTGAAAAGCAATTTTACAGTTTCAGTCAGACTTAATAGGCAATTTGCAGTGAGTGCCTAATGGCATAGTTACTTAAGCCTGCCCCAGGGGGGCTTTCTAGAACTGATATGAGACTAAACCTTTTAAATGTTCAATTGAACATCTTAAAAAGTCAAAAAGTCTTTAGCTATTAGATCCAGTTTGCATTTGCTTTGTCATATTGAGTGCCACTGCTGAAGACTCCCTTGCATTCAAAGACCATTTCTCTCTGTAGGTGAGAGATTAGCTTCTACAAAATATTGTAGCCTACACCAGATGACTTTTTCTCCCAGACAATATTTAAAACAATACAGACTCCAGGTAGGTCATAAGTGTTTGATAAGATGCCTTTGGTTCCTAAGACTTGAAATATTTTCTTTTTCTAGAATAAAGAGTATGTTAATATGACTAACATTATATTTCTTTTCAGACTTAAGAAAATAAAGCTTTTACAGAAATAGCTTATGTTTCCATACCTTTCTCATTTACAAAGTCTTTTCACATAATCTATCTGATTTAGTCATTTTTATGTTTTCTTTTATGATTATTACCTCCTTTCTTCTTCCTGGACCTAGCACATTTTCTGACACATAGTTGGCATTTAATAAATATTTACTGAAGTTTGGAATTACTGAGCGTTAGAACAGGTATTATACCTAGGTAACGTTGTGAAAAGTGGAAAATTCAGTTAAATATTAACTGTGTTTACATTCCATGATATTAAATCAATTTAATTGGTGCTTTACCCTCAATGGGGAAAGTCAGTTTTATGAGAGGAGAGTGCACTCCACTCCCATTGCAGCTGATTGTGCCAGGGAGATGCAAAGAATGAAGGTCACTAAGGGCTTTCTGTGCTCAGCTCTTCTGTGGGAAGCAGAAGGTGGAGCATTAGATAGGTAAAGCTAGCACCATATTTTTAAAAGCTACAGAAAGCAACATCATATTTTCAGAAATTTCTTATAAATGGACTAGGCAACTTGTGTTGGTTCGCTCAATTTTGCACTATTTAATACAGAACACCCATGAGAGAGAGGAGAAAATCAAACACCTGAGTAGGATTTGCCTGCAAAGATCTTAATATGCTCCAAAAAGGAGGTGCTATCTTGTCTGTAATATATGCCTCTATGTTTTATAATTTTTAATTATTTATTTATTTATTTATTTATTTATTTATTTATTTATTTTGAGATGGACTCTTGCCCTGTTGCCCAGGCTGGAGTGCAATGACACAATCTCGGCTCACTGCAACCTCTGCCTCCCAGGTTCAAGCGATTCTCCTGCTTCAGCCTCCTAAGTAGCTGGGATTACAGGTGTGTGCCAACACGCCTGGCTAATTTTTGTATTTTTTGTAGAGACAGGGTTTCATCATGTTGGCCAGGCTGGTTTCGAATTCCTGACCTCAGGTGATCCACCCACCTCAGCCTCCCAAAGTGCTGGGATTACAAGCGTAAGCCACTACACCCAGCCATATTTCTCTGTTTTATGCCAAATGTAGAGAATGCAGAGTCCCTGGATTTGTGTTTGACTGCACAGCTCCAAGAAAAAGTAGACTGTTTCAGACTGCTAGTAGCACATGCTACTTGGAGTTCTCATGCACTTTCCTGCATACCTACAGAGAAGTAACAGAGAAAAAACTTTTCAGCAAAAGTTGTCATAGATGCCATAATTGTACCAAATCCTAAAATTGAGTGTGTGAAATGGAAAGTGTATATAGCTTAAGAAAAAAGATCTGGTTTAGAAGACTCAGGTAGGACTTCACACTCTGCTACAATGGAGAAATTGACTTTTTAAAATTTGAGACTGGGTCTAGCTCTATAGCCCAGGCTGGAATGTCATGGTGCAATCATAGCTCACTGCAGCCTTGGTCTCCTGGGCTCCAGGGATCCTCCTACCTCAGCCTCCCAAGTAGCTGGAGCTACAGGCTCACACCTATGCCCAGCTAATTTTTAAAATGTTTTTGTACAGACATTGTCCTGCTTTGTTGCCTGGACTGGTCTCGAACTCCTGGCCTCAATTAATCATCTCACCTCGGTTCCTCAAAGTCCTGGGGTTACAGGTGTGTGCCACCACACCCGGCTGAAAAATTGATCTTAAGAAAGTCACTTTCCTTGATAAACCTGCACCTCATCTGCCACATGAGGATATTCACATCTATACCAAGATTATATATGAGGATTAAATGAGATGTATATCCTAGGGACATGGTGAATAATGAAAAACAATACATGTTTTTCTAGTACCTAGCACATTGCCTTGTATATAATCTGTGCTCAGAAAGAATTTGTTAAAAAGGACAGGAAAAGGAAGTTTTCTCCTTCTGTGCTTTACACGAATACACAAAGGTTACTGTGGTCTCAGAAGTTTGTAAGAGGTCAATTTAGACCAGTAGGTCAATTTAGAGCAGGAAGAAGTTAACTTCAGGAATAGTGTTGGAATAATACTAAATTTATATGCTGAAGGCAGTTTTATGCTAAATTTTTTTTTTTTTTTTTTTTTTTTTTTTTTTAACACAGAGTCTCACTCTGTCACCCAGGCTGCAGTGCAGTGGCACAATCTCAGCTCACTGCAACCTCTGCCTCCCAGGTTCAAGCGATTCTCCTGCCTCAGCCTCCTGAGTAGCTGGGATTATAGGCATGTGCCACCATGCCCAGCTAATTTTTGTATTTTTAGTAGAGACAGCCAGGCTGATCTTGAACTCCTGACCTCAGGTGATCCACCCACCTAGGCCTCCCAAAGTGCTGGGACTATAGGTTTGAGCCACCGCACCCTGCCTAAAAAAGACTTTTATAAATAATTGTTTATACTGTTTTATAACTGCACTTTAGCTAGAAGAAATTTGGAAAACTATCATCTATCTATATATTATAAAATGGTGACTGTTAATTCATCAAGAGAACTATTAATAAATAATTTGATGTCTTTCCTAAACAATATTTATGAGAATAAATTTTTGTTGGGACATAGAAGTAGTTGGGTAAGAGTTAAATGTGTATGACATGGAGACGTGGCTTTGAGTCTGCTGCTGGAATGGTCTCTAGGACATCTTCCATTGCTCACAGGAGTCTGGTGGGCCTGCATCTTTAATTACCACCATTACTTCTGGGGACGGCATTTTTTCTAAGTGCTGAATGTGCATAGCCCACCACAACATTTCTGCTTCCTTGTGTTTTCTTCTACATGTGTTTTAAAAACCTTTGTTTCTGAATGACATGGCTGTTCTAGGTCTTCAAAACATAGCAATGATACAACTGAGGTATGGATGAGAGCAATATTGTTGGAGAACCCTAGTTCATTCTTTTGGGCAGAAGTCCTGAGAGATATCACTATTAGAAGACTTGGGTTTGAATCCAGATTTGTCATAGGATTGCTCTGTACCAATTTCATCATCTGTCGATATATACTAAAAGTATATGCATGGTATGTGATATTCAATACATATCAGTTTTGTTCTTTATTAAGGGCAAAGGAGTTTTAGAAATAGGGAGAAATAATTTGAGACTATAGACAATTTAATGGCACAAAGAATGCAATAATTTTAAAGTGAATTATTTCCCCCAATAGTAATATTGGAAGAAGTTCTCCTATTTATTACATGTCATCTTTAAATTAGATGGTTTAATGAAATCAACAATTTTTTTAATGATTCTCTAACTATTCAAATGTGCTTCCCAAATCAGCAACATCACCATCACCCCCAAAAGACTGTTAAAACTGCGGAATCCTAAAGCTATCCCCATCCCAGATCTATTGAATCAGAAACTACATTTTAACAAGATTCCTAAAGAATTATACACACGACGAAGTTAACTGACTCCTACTGCAGAACAACCTTCTTAATTTATAGGCAAGGAAACTGAGACCTAGAGAACTTCAACCATAGCCTGAAGATCATGGCCAGCTGGCACCAGCAGTAGAACCAGCTGGACCCCAGATGTTTTCTCCTTTAGACTTGGCAATCTAGTGGATGTGCCCCATTTCTCTGTTGTATTGCATAGGCCTGTGTCAGAAGTCATTGAATAGGGCTGTGACTGGAGTGACAGTGGAGAAACAAATTAATTCTTTTGTAAAATATTTAATCTAATTTATTAATTAGTTATATGTGCATATTATAAATTATATGTTACTTATAAACTATATCAATTTAGCAGTATGCCTTTTCTTTCTTTTCATATATCACAAAACAACCTTGCTCAAACTCTCCAAAAGTATCTTTGACATCAGTCTCTTTGTTTATACTGAAACTATTTTTTTTTAACTTTTTAAAATTAAAAAAATAGTCTTACTTCTTTATTTTAGGTTCAGAGGGCATATTTGCGGGTTCGTTACATGGGTCAATTGCATGTTGCTGGGGTTTGGTGTACAAAGGATTTCGTCACCCAGGTAGAAACATAGCACCTGCTAGGTAGCTTGTCCTTTCACCCTCTACACTCCTGTCACCCTCCAGCCTCAAGTAAGCCCTGGTGTTTATTGTTCCCTGCTTTGGGTTTATGTGTACTAAAAGTTTAGCTCCTAATTATAAGTGAGAATATTCAGTATTTGGTTTTCTGTTCCTGTGTTAATTCACTTAGGATAATGGTCTCCAGCTGAATCCATGTTGCTGCAAAGGACATAATTTGATTCCTTTTTATGGCTGCATAGTATTCCATGGTATATACATACCGCATTGTCTTTATCTAGTTCAACACTAATGGGCATCTAGGTTGATCCTATGTCTTTGCTATTGGGAAAAGTACTGTGATGAACATACAGTGACAATTTAATTCTTGTAAACAGAAGAGAGGGTTTTTCTCTTTCTTTCTTTCTTTCTTTATTTCTTTCTTTCTTTTTTTGAGACTTAGTCTCCCTCTGTCGCTCAAGCTGGAGTGCAGTGGCGTGATCTTGGCTCACTGCAAGCTCTGCCTCCCAGGTTCACGCCATTCTCCTGCCTCAGCCTCCCAAGTAGCTGGGACTACAGGCACCCACCACCATGCCGGGCTAATTTTCTGTAGTTTTTTTTGTTTTGTTTTTCAGTAGAGACAGAGTTTCACCATATTAGCCAGGATGGTCTCGATCTCCTGACCTTGTGATCCACCCGCCTCGGCCTCCCAAAGGACTGGGATTACAGGAGTGAGCCACTGCCCCCAGCCAGAAGAGAGGGTTTTGCTATTCCAATCAGCCAAGACACGTTGCTCCATAGAAAATCAGTAGCAAGTACAAACAATGTGCAACAGAAAAATTTAAGGAAAGTGTGAGTGGTTGCCAGGTAAAACACCATGAATATAAAGTTCAAAGCAGAGCTTCCTTATTTGGATGGAGAAATAGCAAATCTCTCAAAGAGGTTTGCCTTGGTTGGCAATGCTTGATCTGCCCAGTATTTCTATTTGCAGTGAATTACGGTAGGAGAAACAAGGGATTTCAGTCTGTGCCTGCATAGCTAAACTCTCTTCTCTGTTGAGTGATTAGAGAGCGGTGTGGGATTGCTTACTTTAAATGCCTTAATAGAATGAAATCAGGGATGTCATTTCTCTTTTTAAAATGCTGATATCCATAGAGAGATGTAAATCTAATATTTTGACATATTGAAATTAACAGCTACAGTGGTTATTTGCATATGACTACTTCATGTCCTGGGACCTTTTTAAAAGCTCAGAATATTTTCTGATTAAAATAGGAAACCAGAGGAAATAGGATTTGGGAAATAGATGAGTTTGTCCCTGTGCTTTGGTTCTTTTCACTATAGAATGAGAGCATTTACTTATTGAAAATTATTTTGCATTTATAATTGATTAATTAATAGATTTATTAATCTTAAAAAATTTTACAGTTTTTCTCCAAAGAATTTTAGGCATTTTCCCGGGATACATTTATTCGGAGATTAAAAAAATGATAATGAATTGGGGTTGCAAAGAAAAATGAAGGTCGCAATATAAAGCTGATGAGTCAATATTCAAAATGTTTACTATAATTACAAATTTAATAGATTTGAGAAGCAATTGTGTCTTTCAGATCCTTATAATTGGAGAAAAGAAATATATGAATGTAAAAGAATTTATGATGTCTGTAGCAAAGAAGTTGCTCTAAACTCAAAACAACTTTTACTGCTCCTGTGGCTAGAATGGTCTGTATGTGTGTTTGTGTTTGTGTGTGTGTGTGTTTTCTATAAAGGAAACATTTTGAGATCAAGTGCTTTGTCTGTTTCATAGAACTCTGAATATATAGGTTTCACATAATTAATCTTCATTTTAAAATTCACCATCAAACAAAATTTAGACATGAGATGGATGCACAAAATAAATGTTATAGGTAAGAAGATGTTATAACAGTTATTGAAGTGCTAGGCATTTTAATTGGTGTAGGTAAGATTCTTACTACTAAACATAAAAAAAAAGTTAATTTACAAAGTAGCTATGAGGAGCTACTGACACATAGTTAGCAGTCTATAGAATAGGAACAGATATGCAGAAGACACACAGCAATGAACAAAACACTGTAAACAAATGCATGAGTCCTCACTGCCTGAGCACTGTGAACACACCTTCTTCAGGGCACTTAGGTGACATGTAGCCATTAGCTAGTTGGCTTTCACATGCTGCTAATTAATCTTTAAAACCATTAAGGCCTGGAATGGCACTGGAGGAAAGCAATCACAGTAATCTTTCAAACTGGGAAACAAGGATTATTCTACTAATTAGTTTCCTCTCTCTGCTGAAAGCAATTGAAGTCAATGTTGGCATAAGCATACAACAAAAGTTGTATTCTCCAAAGGCCTCCCTTTTATTTTTTTTTTGTTCCCCTCTCTCTTTTACATTCTCCTGTTCTTTGATCTTTTTGTAAATCTTTTTTTAAGGTTTCCAGTGCAAAACAGTCATGTTTTTCATCTGAAGAGGAATTTAATGATTACTAGAGATTCTTATTGAAAAGTATCTAGATACTAGGAATTGTAAACCTCCTGTAATTTTAATAAAATTATTTAGTGTATGTACGTTTACTACTTTATTCTATAAACATTTGTTGCATGACTGTTGTGTGCAAAGCATGAAGGTAAATAGAAACAGACATGTTCAGTGCCCTCAGCTTAATTTCTAGCTGAGGAGATTAACATGAAACTAGTGATTATTTAACTACAAGCACGGTAGAGTAGTGAGGGCAACATGCTTTGGGTCTGTGTCCTTGCCCAAATCTCATGTAAATTTCATTGTAATTCTTAATGTTGCAGGAGGGACCTGGTGGGAGGTGATTGGATAATGGCGGTGAATTTCCATTTTGGTGCTATTCTCATGATAGTGAGTATGTTATCACAAGATCTAGTTGTTTGAAAGTGTGTAGCACCACCCCCTTCTCTCTGTTCCTCCTACTCTGGCCATGTAAGTTGTGCTTACTTCCTGTTCACGTTCTGCCATGATTGCACGTTTCCTGAGCCCTCCCTAGCCATGCTTCCTGTACAGCCTGTGGAAACATGACCCAATTAAACTTCTTTTCTTTATAAATTACCCAGCCTCGGGTAGTTCTTTACAGCAGTGCAAGAATGAACTAATACAGAGGGTAAAGGGTAAAGTACTACGGGAGCATGTAGCTTAGGCAAGTAGGGAAATCATTAGGAAATAGTTTTGAACTGAGTTCTGATGTATGAGTAGAAATTAACTATGACAGGGGTTGTGTGAGGGACTAGGGGGAGAAGAGTTTGGGGACAGCATCAGTGAGATGAAGCAGCATCTCTGAAAGCTCTGAGCATTTTATGTCAAGGATCTGAAGGAAGGCCAATTAAGCTGTAGCCACAGTGTGTCTAAAAAAAGTAAAGAGACATAGACTGAATTACACCAGTGGCTTTCCTGGTTCTCCAGCTTGCAGATGGTATATGGTGTCATATGGAGACTTTTGGCCTCAGCAATCACGTGAGCCACTTTCCGTAATAAATCTCCTCATATATATATATATATATATATATATACACACACATACATATATCCTATTTATTAGGTTTTATTTTTCTGGAGAACCCTGATTAATACAGCTGTGTACTTGCTCAATTTTATACACTCTACTTGCAGCTGCTCTTTGAATTTCCCCAAACCTCTTTTTTCTTTTTTCCCTCACCATACGCAGAATGTCGTTAGTTATTGAAAAATTATAATTAGAGAAATAGTACCTGCCTCAAGGAGCGTGAAACACACTTGGCTCAGTAAAAAGTCTGTGAAGAGAGAAGTGCTCCACTTCATGCAGCATGTTCTGTTTCTGTCAATATAGTGACGGCGGAGGAGGAGCAGGAAAAGGAACAAAGAACCAAAAGCTCTGTCCTGTTTTCAATAATGATAGCTAACATGATAGCCTGTAAAATTTCAACAAGATGAGGCAGAGAGAAAGCTAATCAATTTTATCAATGGGCCTAATGGGACTGTTCTGTATCCAGGATTAGGAAGATTAACTCTTTAATAGTAGAGATCTGGAATCCTGTGTATTCAAGCCACTAAGTCACACTGGCCACTGGCACATAAGATATTCTGGAACTGGTCCCGAACTGGCAGAGGGTTAGCGCAGCTCTTTAATGCCTGTCATTTCTGAAACAGCAATTCATAGGTATATACTTGTAAGTACAGTGTTTACAAACTATTGGGCTTTCATTGAGGACAACCCATTAAAAGATACATCCAGCTATTTAAGTCTACAGCCACACATCAGGAAATAGAGATTGCAAAGCAACTTCTTTTTCTAACAAAAGACAATCTAATGTTAAAAATAGCTGAAGAGTTTAGAAATTGATTTGTTTTGCACCTTATTGTTGTTGTTATTTTCAACGAAAGAGAGATACAATGAATGCCTTCGCTCCACCTTAGCTTTTGTGGGAATATTTTTATGGACAGTGAAAATGTGAGTCTTGCCCACATAATTGTTGAGAGAAGCAGGTACTACCTCATTAAAAGACCTTATTGAAGAATGTGTTTCACATTGAAATATTGAAGTTACTAAGGGTGATTTACAGATCTTAATGAAAATTTTAGGGGAACTATGTCAAAAAATAAACAGTAAACTGAAATGGAGTCACACATTGGAATATTATATAGCAGTTGAAATGAATGAATTACAGGGATGTATAGTTACGCATAGACAAATACTAGTAACAAAATGCTCAATGGGAAAAGCTCTGAAAGATTGAATACTATATGGTAAAGCTGCAACAATTAAAAACAACCAAAAAGTAACTTTTATGTATGCAATAAAAATATGTAAAAATAAATACAAGTGAATGATGATCACGTGATTCAGATGATGGTTTGAGTTGGGAAGAAGGGCAGTGACATCATGAGGAAAGTATATTATTACACTTAAGTGTTGCCAGAGTTTTAGTTGTTCTTTTAGGTGGTGGATTCTCAGACATTTATTTTCTTTTTAAAAATAATTAACTAACTCTAATAAATCGATCGTCAAAATGGCCTAAATTTGTTCTTTCTTTGTATTCATGCCCTTGCAATGTGACTTTGAAGTCCTTTCCATGAGAAGGTGGAGTCTATTTACCTATGCCTTGAATCTGGATAGGCTTTGAGACTTACTTTGTACAATAAAAGTGGAGAAGTGATGGCATGTCAGTTCTGTTACAGACCATAAGGTGACTGACATTATTCATTATTCTACTTTCTTTTTAAATCCTTGTTACAACCATGAAAGCAAGTCCAAACTGGCCCAAAAATGTAATAGAGCCTGGATAAACATAATAAAGCCACTTAACAGTTTTCAGCTGACTCATGAGTCAGCCTGAAGAAACATTGTGAAGCCTATCTGTAGGCTATTGAGTAAGATTAAATGACCATTGTTGTAAGCCACAGAGTGTGAGCTAGTTCGTTATATAGCAATGGGTAGCAGATACAATAACTAACAAATAAGTTAAGAGCATCATGTATGGACACCCAATGCACAACAAGAACAAGAAAGAAAGGAAGGAAGGAGGGAGGGAGGGAAGAAAGGAAGAATAAAGGCATCCAAAAAGCTAAATTTTTAAATTGGGATATAAGATCTCCACCAGATTAATACTAAAAATATAGTTAATAATGTTCCATAATGCTCAATGCAAGTTGACATCCAAGAGTTTATTCTTCTAACAGCAAATTTGTCTCTTCAAAGACAACCACCAGTGCTTGACCCATTTCAGTGCACTTCCTCTGGCTTTAGCTTGCCAAAACACATCTTGAAAACAGACAGCACAGGTATGACATGGCCAGAGATTCAGGTGAATTTTGGAACAAAATATTTGGGAAATTAATAAAATTGTTTGAGATCATTAAGTCTATGACCCTTACAGATGTGGAAACTGAGTTATAGAAAATATAAGCAATTTGTTCAAAGTCAATCCACTTAGTAGCTTTTAAACTCAAGAAAGCATAAACTTAAGGTTTCTGTATTTTTTTTCCTCAGGGAAAAGATATAAACTTACAGCCTGTAGATGTGAAAGTGGATACATTCCAATAGAAAGTTCCTATATTCTCTTCCAACACCCTACTTCTTATCTATTTAGAAGTCTGGAGAGTAAAGGAAGAAAGAAAATTGAAGAGTTTGTGGTTAAGAACAATTTTTACTCCCACCTTCTTGCTTGGATGATTCTTGGATAGAGAGAAGAAAAAGAGGATCCTTTTGGGAGTTTGGGAGTAAGTCTGAATCTTGGTGGTGGCACTCATCATCTGGAATATACTAAGCAGCAGAATGTTTAGACTTCTCATACTCTGCAAAGGCAAGGGAGAAAGATCCTAGAGATCATAAAATGACATTCTTGATCCTAACTAGTTATTTTCATCGTGCCTTTGGAGGGAGAGGAGGAAAACAAGCATGGTCTATTCCCTTCAAGGGTAACATCTATCATTTTGGGAGAGCTATAGAGTCTTAGCACTAGTTAGCTTCAAGTTAAGAAAAGTCACTGCGGGAAAAAAGAGAACATAGTATCTCCAAATTATGAGGTTTTATTGAATTGCTTGCTTTATCTTCCAAAGCTGTGTGGCACTTGAAGTAATTAGGATTTGATAGGTGAAAATGATACATGGTATAAGGAGAGGCTTCTTAACAGAGGCATGATTTTAATTTGTGTGCATGTGTATCATTTCCTAACTTATCAATCAGTTGATCCTGATAGCTCAGTTGATATTAAATATTGTTTTTCATCATAGCTAACTCTGACTATATAGTTAACTGGGGAACTTTTCTGGGAGGGGTGGGGGAAATGACATATGGTGAATATCCAAGATCTAATAAATTATAATACAAGATGGGTGGTGTTTGGTTGTTTGTATTTTTGAAAGGCTCTCTGGACCCCATATGTATGTGTGTGTGTGTGTGTGTATATATATATATATCCAATTACAGCTAGTTCAAGATCTTCTCACACAACATCAGTCACTGCTTTTACCATTAGTACCTTCTTTCTTTAGCAATGATCATACAATTTTGAGGCGTGAAGACCCCTATCTTAAAACAGTGTCATTCCCAAGAATATGTGTATCTTACAAAAACCTTGAACAATTTCCCCATGTGAATATACCATTTCATAATGAAATATCAGAGATATTGGTAGGTATGAGAGGCGATAGTTTGAACAGAAGTATCTAGCTGGTATTCTTGACTTACACTGCATGTGAAAAGTATACACTGTTTATCATTGAGGTCAACCTATAAACTGGCTTGGGATGTAATGTTCCAGTTGGAGTGCTTAAAAGTCATATGGTTGCTATTATTATTAAAACAATATTAAGGAGTCGCTTCTGAAATCTAAGGAATTTGTATTTTGTTATCCAAAACAGCCTCGGAGCTGCATTGTTCGATAGGGAGGCAGGAGATCACTTCATTGTTTTGGTAAGTATCCTGAGAGACAGATGGTAATTCATTCTGTTAGGTCCTTGCTGCTGGTTCAACTAAACATGAATTCAGCTCAATTATCTATGCTGATGAAAGGAAACAGTGACCTAAGTGACTGAAAAATGAAAAAAGAAAAAAAAAATAATAGATTGTCTTGTTAACACAATTAACAAAAAAATTAAAAATTACCCTACTCGGTTCTTCCAGAATTAAACTCTGTTTTCAACTCCCTTTTAGCCAGTTGGATGGGGAATCAAGTGTTACTTTATATAATGCAAAATGTATAATGATATTAATGGTAAAGACACAACTATTATTTAGCAGCTATTGAACACCTACTTTGTGCCAGATATAACTAGAAAGATTTGGTTATTTTTACTTTATTTCTTTAACGTTTACATGGATTTCTTGTTAGTTCTTACTCTAGTAAGGACAAAAATTTTATCAAAATTAAGAGTTTAAACACAGTCATTTCATGGAATAGCTACATTTTCTGTAGTAAATAAGCTTATCCATTTACTATTAAATCACACATCTAGTATTCATTAAAAATGAATGTTAAAAATTATAGTAGTAGTTTATAAAAAATAATTCTAACAAAAAATCATAGCCATCTGTTCCTGCCCACAGATTTAGAATCCCCCTCTATAGATAACACTTTGCTATCTTTTAGATATTTCCTTTGATATTTACACTAACAAAATTTTTAAAATTAAAAAATAAAGCTTCTACTGCTCTTTTTGACTATTATAGAACACTGAGACATTGAACCATTTCCTTTTATTTTAGTTATCTATTACTTAGCAACAAATTATGCCAACATGTAGTGGCTTCACACAACACACATTTATTGTCTCTCTGTTTCGGAGGGTCAGTAATCTGGACCCAGATCATTGGCTGGTTTTGTCTCAGGGTGTCTCAGGAAGTTGCACTTGAACTGGGATTGTATCATTTGAAGCTTTGACTGGGGCTGGATGACATGATTCCAAGAGAGGCTGTTGGCACATGGACCACTCCAAGGGAGACTCTGCGTGTTCTCAAGGCATGGCAGCTGGCTTCCCTAGGGCATGCACATAGTGATGTTGAGTAATAAAAGATACTATGACTTTATATCACCTAATCTTGGGTGTGACTTATTCTCTATCATACTCTGTTGGTCATCCAGATAAACTCCAGAGCAATGCCAGAGGAGGCTACACACAAGAGTTGAAGCAGGGACATTCGGTTCCCTCGTAGGAGCTAAATACCACATTTTCCAGTACTGTCTCTGAGCCTCCTGCTACCTTCCATTTCTCTTACTTCAGTCTAGCCAAGTGGTTGTATTATAATTTTATTTCCGTCAATGCCCAATTTATACCACTATGGCTACAGGAGTAAATGTATTGAGACATCACATGTCTAAGAATATCCAAACTAACTCAATTTGTCGGGGTATAGAATTCTAGGATGAAATTTTTGCCCCCAGAATTTTAAAGGCATTGCTCAATTTTTGTGTATCTTTTTTGTAGTTGCTTTTGGAAAGCCAGATGACATTTCTATATCTGATTCTTTTAATTTTTTTCCTGTAAGATTTTAAGATCTCTTTACCTTGAGTATTTTGAAATTTTTATCAATTACATATCTCACA
This sequence comes from Trachypithecus francoisi, assembly GCF_009764315.1. NCBI lineage: Eukaryota > Metazoa > Chordata > Mammalia > Primates > Cercopithecidae > Trachypithecus > Trachypithecus francoisi. The sequence goes on along the minus strand of NW_022681457.1, from coordinate 35,585,209 downwards.
GTGTTCCATATACAACATGCAACAAAATTAACTCTGTGTTCTTGTTTTTTTTTAATTTTAGAGACAGGATCTTGCTCTGTTGCTCAGGCTGGAGTGCGGTGGCATGTTCATAGCTCACTATAACCTCGAATTTGGGGGCTCAAGTGATTCTCCTGCCCCAGTCTCCAGAGTAGCTGGTACTACAGGGATATGCCATCATGCTGGGCTTAAATTTGAATTTTAGGTACATAACAAATATTTGAAGTATGTTCTAAATACTGCATGGAACATATATATGAAAAGATTGTTTGTTGTTTATTTAAAATTCAAATTTTACTGGGTATCTTGTATTTTATTTGCTAAATCTGCCAATCCTAATGCCTCAGAGTGCTTTTTTCCTCCTTCCTTTCTTTCTTCCTTCCTTCCTTCCTTCCCTCCCTCTTTCCTTCCTCCCTCCCTCCCTCCCCCTCTCACTCTGCCTCTGTCTCTTTTATCTAGAAAGTCGTTTTCTTAGTCAGTTTGGGCTGCTATAATGGAAGACCACAGATTGTGTGAGTTGAGCCACAGAAATGTATTTCTTGCAGTTCTAAAGGCTTGGAAGTCCAAGATGAAGGTGCAGGGAGATCCAGTGTCTTGGGCATCTTCCCAGTTTGCTGATGACTGTCTTGTCCTGTATCCTCAGGTGGTGGTGGACGGGGTGACGAGCAAGCACTAGCTCTTAGATCTCTCTTATAAGGGTTCCACTTCATGATCTAATTCCCTCCCCAAAGCTCCAGCTGCTAGTACCGTTACATTGGTAATTACGATTTAAATGTATGAATTTTGGGATAGAGGGACCAGGTCACAAACACTCAGTCCATAACAATCTTGTCATTCAGTTTGGGGGGATTAAATAAAGATGATTTCTAAAATAGTTTTGCCCTTTCATTTTTAGTTCAGTGCCTCACCCACAAGCTCTCCTCTGGGGAGAGGAAGGAGTGTCTTCTGGCTGTAAGAAGTGGAGGTGAACCTGGTTGTTGGGAGTCTCCTTATTTAGACTTCCAGTCAATGTTCCTGCATCAGACATATACAAAACACCATTGTCTTTAATACTTCATGCTCCTAATTTATGCACATTTCTATGGTTTTTGTGCTGTGAACTTGCTCATTTCTTTTTGTCATTCCTATGCAGGCTTTTGGGTTTTAGCTTTTTAAAAAAAACTTTGCTAAGTAGCTTAACACTCTGTATCCTTTCCCTCTTCCCCAAATTTCTGAACTTTCTTACTGCTTGTGCTAGTTTGAGGTCATCTGAGCAGAAGACACCAAGATAGACTTAAACATGTCAGAAATATATTATTACTTATAGGAAATGCCTCCGAAGAAAAATTAGGAGGAACCTGAAGGAAGCTGGGAGGGCTGTTAGACCATTATGCTGGTCTGATACTTTTGAAGGAGAGAGGAAAAGCAAGGAAGAAAGAAAGGCTAAGTGGAAGAGTCTTAAACAGCAACGCATTTTTTTAAGAGTTCAGCAAACTTGATGGGATTGATCTAGCCAAAGTCAACCCTCAGGGAGTACCACATCTCTCAGGACCTGACCTTAGTATTCCTACAGAGATCACTCTTTGACCAGGAGCAACTTAGCAGCTTATGGGAAATGTGGCCTCTGGATGAATGCAGTGATGGATTTCAGAGTGAAACAGCTGAGCTGCTCATCATTTATGCTTCCCACAGTAGGAGATCAGAGAGGTACATTTTCACGGCCACTATACTGCTCCTCTCCCATTCTATCTATCCTTGTGAGGTATGTATATATAATGTCCTTTCAATGGAACTTCAGTAAAGGGTGTAAGCAGATGCATGTGTTCTATCAGTGGTGTTTAGACAAGCTTCCTGTGTTAATTTATTTGTCGCCCAGGCTGGAGTGTTGTGGAGCGATTATGGTTCACTGCCTCCTTGAACTCCTGTGCTCAAGTGATTCTCAGCCTCCCTAGCAGCTGGGACTACAGGCCCATGTCATCATGCCCAGTTAATTTTTAAAACATTTTTATGTAGAGATGGGGTCTCATTATGTTGCTCAGACTGGTCTTAGGGGTAGAAAAATCTGCCTCCTCTTAATCGAGATACGTCAAGGTTGAATTGTAGGAAGAGCATATTGAATGGGCTATCACTATCTATCTATCTATCTATCTTTTTATGGTAATCTTTGAAAATAAATTCTGATAAATATCCTCAAATGAAAACTGGATGAGATATAATTTGTACTTGCTGGAGAGTGCAATGTAAATTCCTTAATCTACTCACCACTTTTAGTTACATTTTATACATCACCCTAAAAGTATTGCTGCTTTACAATAGAAAAGACATCAAGGAAGAATAATAGTCTGTTAAGACTTGACAACTCAGAGGCAGTTTCTCTTGATTTGAAGTAGCTTTGTCTTGTCTTACAAGATTGCCATCTCGATAGTATATAGTGTGATGGTAAGAGCATAGGTTTTAGAGCCATACACAATGACTTTTAGGGCTCACACCATTACATTGACTAGCTTTTAAGCTTGGGCAAGTTATTTAATTCAGTTCTCTTCTTTGTGGAAAGGATAATAATAGCTAACTTATAAACAGATTGTATAGGTTAAATAAAATAAGACATGTTGAATACGTAATACAGAATTAGTCATTTTATTTCCCTCCTTCATTCGGAAACAGGTCTTTGGAAGAACACTCCTTTTTTAATCCGTCTATGAAATAAGCAAGTGTCTTCAAACTAAAATTCTTTTGTCATATGGATTGCAAGTAGGTTATGCTTTAAAATCTCATTTGCAAGACATTGGCTTGCATTATATTTATATAACTTGAGATATACAAATTTGAGAACAGCCTAGAAATAATACCCAGAACACTGGATTGTGGAACATTCACTCATTCATTAAAATATCTTCATTAAGTCCCCATTATATGCCTGGCATCAAGCTAAGATCTGGGCACAAAATATTGAACAAACTAGATAAGTTCTAATAAACAAACACATAACAAAATAATGTTTACTCTTTTTTTTTGTATTAGATGTTATTTTTCCTGTCCTCCTTTTCAAAACTTTTAGGATATTTTCTATAGACACCACTTCTTCTTTTCCTCGATTTATTCCTTCACATATTCATGCCACATGATGATCATCTAGGCCTTATTTTTTCTTTATTTTAGAACTCTGAAGGATTCAGAGAATGACTGCCTCACTGGAAGCTACAGAAAGTTTGTGCAATACATAACAGCTCTCTGTTCAGCCTTTATTACGTTTCAAACACATTGAGCTCTAAAGGGTGTCTGGAATAAGTATGAAGCAGAAAGAGAAACATTGTTTCCATCAAAACTCAAATACTGTTCTTCTTACTTTACTTTTCAGCTAGTCTCCTGCTTTTCTGAACCAAGAAACAAAGTATGTAAGAGTTCTACAATGATGCCAGGTGAAGATTTAGATAGCAGTTCCACCTCTGGTGTGTCAAGGTGTGCCTGAGGTATGATTTCTACATTTCTTAAATCTAGGTGCTTGGAACAGTGAAAGACAGCATTGATATTAGAGATTTCTTGAGGTTTAATTGTATATTACTAGGTCAAACTACTAAAATTAGACACAGTGCTCATATTTTATGTGCCTCCTCTGTATATATTTTTTGCACTCCATCTCAAAGTCAACTTTTATCAATAATCTGTAACCATCAAATGAGCCTATAGTGGTCTTTTTTAAAAGTATGTATTTCTAAAGGGACTACAGAGATAAGTTGCTAGAAATCCTACCACTTAAAAGAATATCTTTTTCCATTATGGTCACAGTCCATGTACTCTATGATTTAGGTGTTTTGTGGAAGAGGGGATATATGTTTCGTTTATATTTTAGGATATGACAGTTTTCAATGTACTTTATACTGGCTTTTAAGTGCTGATAAATTTGATTCTGTTTAGTCTTTTATTATTTCTTATTTGTTCTTTACTTTGGTAAAATTTATTTTTATTGAGATAACGAGAGATAGGTAGTACTCATATTCATGAGCTAATGTTAAGTAAGTCAATAACTACATATCAAGAAGATTTGCCTTCTTCATCCATATATTTCCCATTTCAAGTGTATTTTATCAAACTCAATATAATTGGAAATGATGGGGTCACTTCAATTAAAATAAAACAGATTTGCTTGCAGCAGTTTTTTTAAGTGGAGAAACATTAATAACATTTACTAATTTTTATCTTTTTGAGTGATTCTTAATTATCTGATAATTTCCACTGTTGAATTCTGGTTCAAATGTCCCTGGCAACATTTTTTATGGCAGGCTTGTGTTGCAGGAAATGAAGAACGAGGAGGAGTAAGAGGAGTAAGACAAGGAGGAGGAATGAAAAACAAAGGCAAAACTCATGGATTTTGAGCTCTATAAACCTGTATCTTTTGCTGAGTTATCTATTTATTAGCTGTGTGATGCTGGGTAGGTTACTTAACCTCTCTTTTGATTTTTTTTTTTTAATTCATAAAACAAAGGTTGTTATGAGTAAAATGTAGAATAATATGCCTGGCATAGAGTAAGTGCTCAAATAAGCTTCATCATTCTTCCTTGCATCACATCACTTTGATAATTACACACTGATGAAATTCAACACATATTAAAAGGCCAAAATATGATACATTGAACTAATTGCTTTTGGTACAACTAGTTTTCATTAAGTTTACTGATAGATTTGATGTACACATCAAAAATTCAGCATATTTATTTTAAAACATTTATTGAGAATTATGTCATTCAAAATACCACAGGGAGGGGAGATTAAAGAAATGGAAAAAACAAAGAAATAAGGTCAACTAGAAAGTGACCACATGGGAACAAATAAGCATAATGTAAATCAGGACCAATTAAGTGCTATTAGAAAGATGCACAACATTATGGGGGTTCTGTGAAAGGAGAGAATATGTTAAATCGGGTAGGAATAAATTTCAAGTTGCATTTGATTCAGGTACTAATGATTGAAATTGGTGGAAATGGCAGCATCCAAGGCAGTGAAGACAGCATGAACAATATCCAGCAGCTAATATCTATGGGAAAGTTTTATGCAGCAGTGGATAGTTTTATGTGAGATTTTTGAAACATCAACTTGCAAACCAGTGTTCCATTCTCTTTGCTTACATCGAATTTCAGCATTTGAAATTGAACTGTAATCTATAGGGAGATAGTGAGGATTTCTGAGCCGGGGAGAATGAACACCTCTTGAAGGCCAAAAAAAAAAACCTGCAATTGTTTCATTTCAGTCTGTTATTGAATGGGTTTTCAGAATTTTGCATTAATTTACCTAAGACTGTAAGCTACTTGAAAACAGGGACGATTTTGGTCCATTGTTCTTCTTGGTATCATCAAAATATCTAATGGGCTGTAAGTACCTCATATGTTCCAGGCAATATTCTAAGACTTTATAGATGTAAACCTCATCACAATCCTGTGGGACGGGGACTTCTACTTTTTCCATTGTAAAGATGAGAAGAAAACAGAGGCAGAGAGTGGCTCAGAATCTTTCTGTACATCATAAAATTGGTAAATTTTGAGGCTTTAATTTAAGCCTGTGTGGTTCAGCTTGCTTTTAATGCCCCAAATTTGGCATTTCAATGAATTCCATTTACAATATCATTTAAAAAACTTAGAAATGAACTTAACAAAGGGGTTGAAAAACTTGTACAATGAAAACATAAACACACTGCCGAAGTAAATTTAAAAATACATAAATCAATGAAACTACCTCTCATGTTCATTGATTGGAAGGCAATATTGTTAGGATGTTAGTATTACCCAAAGTAATATATAGCTTCAATGCAATTCCTATTAAAACCCCAATAATATTTTTTTTTGCAGAAATAGAAAACTCCATTCCAAAATTCAAATGGATTCTCAGGAGATCTTAAATAGCCAAAACAGTCTTGAAAAAGAACAAAGTTGGAGGACTCACACTTTCTGATTTCAAACTTACTACAATGCTAAAGTAATCAAACAGTGTGGTATTGGCATAATGACAGATGTATAGAACAATGGAATAGAATAGATAACACAGAAATAAACCTTCACATACATGGTCAAATGATTTTTGACAGGGGTACCATGACCACTCATTGGTAAAGAACAGTCTTATCAACAAATGGTACTGGGAAAACTAGATATCTACATGAAAAAATAATGAAGTTGGATTCTTAAGACCATATATAAAAATTAACTTAATGGATCAAAGGTCTAAATGTAAGTCTTAAAGGTATAAAACTCTTAGAAGAAGACATAGAACAAGAGCTTCAGAACACTGGATTTGGCATTAATTTCTTACATATGACACAAAGCATAGGCAACCAAGTAAAACAACAAACAAATTTGACTTAATGGAAATTTTAAAAAATATGCAGCAAAAGACACTATTAACACAGTTAAAAGGCAACTCACAGAATGGGAGAAAAGATTTGCAAATTATATTTGTGATGAAAGACTAATATTCAGAATATATTAAGAATTTCTAAAACTCAATGACAGGAAAACAACAAACAATTGAATTAAGAAATGGGCAAGGAATTTGAATAGACATTTCTCCGAAGAAAATATATGAATAGACAATAAGCACATGAAAGGATGCTCAACATCACTAATCAATTGGGAAATGCAAATCAAAACTACAATGAGATACCACACGACATCTCAGGATGGCCATTAGAAACAAAACAAAACAAAAACAAAAAAATGAAAAAACAAATGTTGATGATGATGTGGAGAAAGTGGAACCCTTTTTTCACCATTAGAGAGAATGTAAATTGGTGCAGCTGCTGTGGAAAACAGTATGATAATTTCTTAACAAATTAAAAATAGAATTAGCATATGATGCAACAATTCCACTTTTGGGTATATACCCAAATTAACTAAAAGCAGAATCTCAAAGAGATATTTGTATACATGTTTATGGCAGCATTATTCACAATAGCCAAAAAGTGTGAGCAGCACAAGTGTCAATTAACAGATAAAATGTGGATATGTAGTCACTTTCTGCATCACGATTTTTCAGTCAACGGTATGTACGACAGTGGTCCTATAAAACGATAATGGAGCTGAAAGATTTCTATCACACGGACACTACCATTGTGTTCTTACTTCTTTACACTATTCAGTACAGTCACTTGCTGTGCAGATTTGTAGCCTAGGAACAATAGGCCTTACAACATAGTCTATGTGTGTGGTAGGCTATACCATTGTGAATACACAAAACAGGTGTCCCCAACCCCTGAGCCATGGATCAGTACTGATCCCTGGCCTCTTAGGATCCAGACTGCACAGCAGGAGGTGACTGGTGGGCAATCCAGCATTACTGCCTTAGCTCAGGTCAGGGGAGGCATTAGATTTTCGTAGGAGCACGGGCCCTATTATGAACTGCACATGTGAAGGATCTAGGTTGCGCCTCGCTTATGAGAATCTGACTAATGCCTGATGATCTGAGGTGGAGCAGTTTCATCCTGGAGCCATCTCCCACAATCACCAATCCGTGGAAAAAATAAAAACGCTGGGGACTGCTGCACTAAAGGATGTTCGCCCAATGATGGAAACTCCTGACTAGCCATTTTTCAGAATGTATCCCTGTTGTTAAGCAAGACATGACACATGTTCACACACACAAACACACACACGCACATATACAATGGAATATTATTCAGCCTCAAAAAGAAAGGAAATTCTGACATATGCTATAACATAGATTAAGCTTGAGGAAATTAACCAGAAACGAAAAGACAAACACTGTATGATTCCACTTACATGAAGCAATTAGAGTAATTAAAATCATAGAAACAGAAACAGTGGTTGCAGGGGTTGGGAGCAGGGAGGCATGGGGAATTATTGTTTAATGAGAAGAGTTTCAGTTTTACAAGATGAACAGAGTTATGGAGACGAACGGTGGTGTTGGTTGCATATTACGAATGTACTTAATACCATTGAACTGTACACTGAAAAAGGGGTAAGATGGTAAGTTTTATGTTATATGTATTTTACAACAACTTAAAAAAGATTTTAAAAACTGGCAGTGAACCCAAAAGACAAAGTAATAAGCAATCCAGAATATGTTTTTTAAAATTATTGGGGGGTATTAATAAAATGAATATCAGTTTGTTGTTATTGAACTTGTTGTTTCTGTTTGATGTTGAGGGAAGAGGAAGAAGGAGTAAGGAGAGCAAAGTACTTGCCATATGTATCATGTGATTCTTAATTCCTCCTTGCATTCAGTGACAACTATTGTGTTTCATGTCTAAGAATCAACATTTGAATTACAGAACAAATTCCAGACAGAGCACTTTTGTTTTCAAACATATCTTCATTACTAGTTATGAGCTAGAGGTCGGGGGCATTACCTCCAAGAGCTTCCACAGATATCCCTTCATAAAAAAATGTTTTGTATTTGTTGAATTATCTTTTGTCTTACCTTCAAACTCTCTTAGCTGAGTATGTATTCATAATATTAATTGAAGGGTGTTTAGAGAAAAAGAGAGACACATAAAAATTTCAAGAAAAAAAGAACCTCAATAGAATTCAGAAACTACTATTGAGAAACTGTTTACTCAGAAGTGTAGTTTCTGAATCTAAACTCAATTATATCTAAGTAAACATTGAAAAGAGTTTCTGTGAATATTGAGAAATCAAAAAAATAATTTAGAAATCTATGTGGAATTTGGCTTATTACTTCTTAGAAGCAGGTAAGAAGAGCTATTCATTAAAAAGATACATATTTCCAGCCAGGCACGGTGGCTCACGCCTGTAATCCCAACACTTTGGAAGGCTGAGGCAGGCAGATCACTTGATGTCAGGAGTTCAAGACCAGCTTGGCCAACATGGTGAAACCCCATCTCTACTAAAAATACAAAAATTTGCCAGGCATGGTGGTGGGCACCTGTAATCCCAGATACTCAGGAGGCTGAGGCAGGAGAATTGCTTGAACCCAGGAGGTGGAGGTTGCAGTGAGCTGAGATCACGCCACTGCACTCCAACCTGCGTGACAGAGAACCCATCTCAAAATATATATTTCCTCTAATCCCAACACTTTGGGAGGCTGAGGCTGGTGGATTGCTTAAATTCAGGAGCTCAAGACCAGGCTAAGAAACATGGCGAAACCCTGTCTGTATGAAAAATGTATGATGTGCTGGTGGGTGCCTGTAGTCCCAACTACTCAGGAAACTGAGGTAGGAGGATTGCTTGAACACAGGAGGCAGAGGTTGCAGGAGGTCAAGATCAGGCCACTGCACTCCAGCCTGGGTGACAGAGTGAGACCCTGCCTCAAAAAAAATAAAAATAAAAAGATACATACTTATTTTGATTACATTAAATAACACATTTAAATAAGTAATAACCCTTTGAAACAACTAAAATATGTGTTAACAATTACTTGTTTACTCCATACAGCCTCGTGTAACTTAATTGAGTCAAAAAGAGTATCAATATGAGATTTTTTCTGTCTTTGAAGGTAACTTTCATACAAAAGAAATGCTATTCAATATCTATATTATTAATAGTTTATTAATTGAAAAATTTAAAAACCTAATTTTTCCCTATTCTTCTAATTTAAATATATTGTGTTATTCTGTTTATAAATCCAGCATGCCAGTAATTACATTTAGGAGAAGTTTTACTTATTTAACATTTTTAAACATTTTAAACTACACATAAATTTAGTATTTCAATCTTATTATTTAAGTACATTGATTGTCTAATAAGTTCTTATGTGGTACTTATAAGTTAAAAATTAATAATTTTAATATCCTTTAAAATACTAACAATTTTTCACAAATTTAAGAAAAGCTTGGAATAAAGAATCACAATTAGTGACAAATAAATTACAAGTCTAATCTGCTAAATACTTTACATTGCCAAATTACACTCCTAAAATGCCAAATCTTCTTTAATGTTACAAATACTCAAAATACTAAATATACATAGATTATTTCCAAATATAACACAAAACTACAAATACTATGGATTTATCTCATCATTCAAAATTTAATTTTAAATCTGCCCAAGATTAAGCATAGTCATGCACAAAAGACACAATTATGTGTTTTTCAGCAATTCAAAACCTGATAATTCAGGTTTATCATCCAATGCGATTTGGGGTATTTTACCCGAACAGTTTAGAGGTTTGCTTCTTAACTAGCTGAGGCTTCATGTCAACAGAGATTAGGTTAGATGTATTGGCTGTTGTAGATATCCAAGGCTATTTTTCTTTTCTTTTTAAACATTCTTTCGAGATAGGATCTAATTCTGCCACCTAGGCTGGAGTGTAGTAGTAGGGTCTTAGCTCATGCGGCTTCTAACTCCTGGGCTCAAGTACTTCTCCTGTCTCAGCCTCCCAAGTAGCTGGTACTACAGACACATCATCACGCTCCACTAAGGCTGCTTTTCTTAGCAGAGTAAGACACAAGTAGGTTCCTCTTCTGGTTTTGCTAAATCATTATACCCTTTACATGAGGCAGTCTCACAATTCACATCCCTAGAATGAAACACACATTATCTAATTATCAAGCATGATTCAGGTTCTTAACCACTAAACAGTTCTATTCCTTCGTTGGATCCAATTACTCAAGCTGCAGCTTAATGCCTGCGTGAATCATTTTCATAAACTTCTCATCTGGAAAAACAAGAACTCTTTATAGACCTTTAAGTGATATACAACATGATTCTGAATCTCTTTCATGAAATATCTATATCTATAGTTACGTTACAGCATTAAAATAATGTTAGTGAGGGATTTCTTCTTTTTCCCGTATTATTATAACCTCTTATTATTCATTAATTTATCAAATCTGTCAAAAACACCTACTGAATCCTAAGCTATCACACTGTGTTCTACTTATGCATTCACATGTTATGTTTCAGCACTGGTTTTAGTCAATTTTCAAGCAACACAATAGTTGGCATTGAATACAAGGAGGAATTAAGAATCCATGGAGTACAGATGTACCCTCTGATAACCGACTGGGTGGAGAAAGGACATGCTCAAATCCTTGTTGGCATTTGCCTGGAATTGAACATCAGTAACACAGGCTGGAGATTATGAAAAATACTGATAGCCTGATCATACCATGAAGTTACTTTAGCCTTTCACTGTGAGCTTGGTGAAAAGGGAGCACCATCTTCTTAGCCAGAACTTCCTGGAGCAGAGGAGCAGGAGAAGGAGCAAACTGGTAATGACTCAAGGGCAATAGACTCTCACCGTCATGACTGAACTTTACCAGATTTTCTTGAACACGTTTCTTAGTTGTTAAATGCCTTTGGTAAAATTTTCAGAGACCTTAAATGGTTACTTTTTTAAATACATAACCTTCACAAATTATAGTTGTTTTACTGGATAACTGGTCCATTGAGTGCCTCATACAACCATTATGAAAGTGAACAATAATAGGGATTTTAAATTTCCCTGAAGAATTAATGCTAAACTAGAGCCAAAAAGAAAAAAAAAGATCAAAAAGTTCTTTCTTTAGTATATATGCGTCTATAATTTTACCATGTGCCCAAATGCCTATCTATTTTGGCTCTATCTGTGACCCTTCTAGAGTGGTCTGTCTCTCGTCAATACTGGATGACAAATTTGTTACATTAACAGACACAAAGATTATTTAATCAGCTAAATTGTCTAACAGAGTATAATACTGATAGATCTCAGGACGTATCCAAATTTTCTTTTTGAATGGAAATATTCACTAATTTTATAACCTAATCAGAGTGTTAGTGGTTAAGTAGAAATTATTCAGTGAAGTTTGGGTTAAGTATAGGGGAGATGAAGAGAAGCAAGTGATCGTAACTGCTACCCGGGAGGCACTTGAACCCGGGAGGTGAAGGGTGTAGTTAACCGAGATCGAGCCACTGCATTCCAGCCTGGGGGATAGAGTGAGACTCTATCAAGAAAGAAAGAAGGAAGGCAGGAAGAAAGGAAAGAAGGAAAGGAGGAGGGGGAGGGAAAGAAGGAATGAAGGAAGGAAGAAAGGAGAAAGAAAGAAAGAGAAAGAAAGAGAGAGAGAGAAAGAAAGGAAGGAAGGAAGGAAGGAAGGAAGGAAGGAAGGAAGGAAGGAAGGAAGGAAGGAAGGAAGGAAGGGAAAAAGAAAGAGAAAGAGAAAGCAAGCAAAAAAGAAAAGAAAGGAAAGAAAGAGAGGAGAAGTAACAGTATGTCTAAGAGAACATGTGAACTTGAGGATTGCAAGAAACTTTATGTGGCGGGGGTATAAGATAGGAGGTAAAATCTGGCAAGATATATGATTTTATACTTAGAAAGGGCTAGAGCAAAAAGTCCTTTATGTCAGGCTCGGCAGTTTTGATTAAACAAGAAAGTGGCATTGTGCCTCAGTTACTAGAAGAGTTAGATTGCAGTACGTTTTTAGAGTACGTTTTTAAAACCTTTCTTTTGTGGGCCACTCTTCAGTTTTATTTGAATTGAACTTCCTCAATTCTTCAAGAAACATTCTTAGAGCTTGGATGAAGTAGAATATGGTGTTCCTCAGAGTGATAAAGAGTTTATAAAGTAGAGCTAGTGGGCATAAATGGATTGCAAGGCATCTTTTATTTCCCTGGAATCATAAAAAATAGAGAAAATTATTACCAAACCATGGAGAACTCTGCATCTAAATCATAGATGCAACTGAATAACTGGAACCTATCAGAGAAATGACATTGTCAAAACAGCTACAGCTCTATTATGCTGTCTACTTTAGCCAGGTCACACACTCAATTGGATTAGTAACAGTGCTAGGCTAGCTGAGTTAGAATTGGATAGAACCAAAACAGATTCATAAGGCTTTGGGTCTTTGGATATGACAGAAAATCACCTTGGGGACATCATAATATCCACGGTTTATATTCCACTGGGCTGTTTACTATCAGACTAAAGGAGTTTCAGAAAATTGCTTATTCCTGTTTAATTTTGTGAATTGTTCCCTTAGCCCTTAACTCTCATAGTTGTATTTACATAATTATAATCACCACATAGTTATTTCTAATTATTTTAAGAAAATGGAAGATGTTTTCCCCTGTGTCCAGGCCAAACAGAGGATTGTGACTCAGTAGATATATTTTGACTTTTTTTTTGGAACTGAAGAACGTAAGTACATCAGAGTCCTTTTTTTTTTTTTTTTTTTTTTTTGAGATGGAGTCTCGCTCTTGTTGCCCAGCTGGAGTGCAGTGGCGCAATCTAGGCTCACCAAAACTTTCGCCTCCCGTGTTCAACCGATTCTCCTGCCTCAGCTTCCAGAGTTGCTGAAATTACAGGCATGGGACAGGCCTGGCTAACTGTATTTTTAGTAGAGACAGAGTTTCTCCATGTTGGTCAGCCTGGTCTTGAACTCCCCACCTCAGGTGATCCGCCTCCCTCAGTCACACAAAGTGCTGGGATTACAGGCGTGAACCACCGCACCCAGTCTTTTGTTGTTGTTGCTGTTGTTTTGTTTGATTGTTTGTTTCTATTTGAGACGGAGTCTCACACTGTCTACCAGGCTGGAGTGCAGAGGTGCGATCTCAGCTCACTGCAGCCTCCGCCTTCCAGGTTAGAGCCATTCTCCCACTTCAGCCTCCCAGTAGTTGGGATTACAGGAGCGCGCCACCAACCCTGGCTTATTATTATTATTGTTATTGTTATTATTATTACTTATTTTTAGTAGAGACGGGGTTTCGCCATGTTGGTCAGGCTGGTCTGGAACTCCTGACCTCGATTATCTGCCTGCCCCAGTCCCGCAAAGTGCTGGGATTACAGGCTTGAGCCATCACGTCTGGCCTCATCAGAGTCCTTATTAGGGTCTTTCTTTTAAACAATGAAGTCTGGCACAGATTTTGTCACATAATAAGCCTCAACAGTGCGTATTTTAAATTACATTGAAAGTAGATGAATTTTAGTGCTGGGTGCTGTGGCTCACACCTGTAATCCAAGCACTTTGGGAGACTGAGGTGGTCGCATGGCCTGAGGTCAGGAGTTCCATACCAGCCTGGCCAACATGGTGAAATGCAGTCTCTACTAAAAGTGCAAAAACTAGCTGGGTGCTGTGGCAGGCGCCTGTAATCCCAGCTACTCGGGAAGCTGAGGTGGGAGAATCGCTTGAACCTGGAAGACGGAGGTTACAGTGAGCCGAGATCGTGCCACAGCACTCCAGCCTGGGCGACAGAGAAAGACTCCGTCTCAAAAAAAAAGAAAAGGTATTTGTCCCTATTCTGTAGGTAACATGTTTTATGAAGAATACAACTCCAAAGAATACAGAATTTCCCATTTCCTTCTCTCTTCTCCTTAGGTTCACCCCCTCTTCTAAGGGTAGTGTCGTTAATCCCACACTTCTGGGTGAATTTATGCTTCTTATTAATTGGAAAGCTGAATTCATTATTTTTGAAATAATTGGGAAATAAATATAGGAAACTCTGGAATTTATTTTCACAGAGAAGTATATCTGAGGATTAGTTTGGCTATACTTAGATTAGAGAATATTAGATAAATGGCACTTCCATTTGGGAAGAAAGCAATTCCTATGGGATTTTTTCTTTTTTTTTTTTAGACTTAGGAAGATTTTAAAGCTTTAAAAATGTATCTTTTATTACAAATAGTTTTGGAGCATTTTTAAAGTATGGAAAGGTAAAATAACAAAATTAAATTATTTATATTCTCATTATTCAATCCTAACTTCTGTGAAGCTGAAGTACGTCTTAACACTCTTTCCTCTGTATATTTTTTTAAAAATTAGATCATATAGTTTTTTTTTGAACATTATTATTTGTACCTTTTCCTATCATTAAATAATATTTAAAATACTTTTATTTGTTCTCAGTCTGTTAGACATTTAGATTGTTTCTACTTTTCTACTTGAATAGTGCCATGGTAATAATGTTTATGTATCCATATTTATTTGCCCTTTTATTATTATTTCCTATAACGTTATTAGAAAGTAATTAATTACAAGATCTGAAGTAAACTAAGGATGCCAAATAATCAGCACTCATATTACCATATATTATTAGTTGATCATGACCTTTGTATTTTCTACTGAGCCTGGTCAAGACTTTAAAATACTTCATTTTTCATATATATAATATATAATATATTTATATATTTCATGTATGTATATATAATATATAGATTTTTATTATAAATCTATATATATTTGTGTTTAAGATATTCCTTCAGTTTGAACCTTTTCATCTAAAAATTTTTCTCTGAATTTAACCAACTCAATTTCTTCTTTTGAATTCTTGACTTCTAAAATTACTATATAGGTAGCTTAACTTAGTAGTATGATTTTTGTACTCTCTTTCTCTTTTTTTACTCAATTTCCTTAATCCCTCCAGTTTTTCTCCACTCTCTGAAGGTCTTGCTCCACTTCCAGACTAGCCTTCTTTTTTTTCACATCCTTTCTTGCTCATGAACTTTAGTAGAGGAAGAAAATATATTTTGCTTTCTGCTCTTTTAGGTTCTCAGCTGATACTCTAACAAAAGAAAGATTAACAAAAGGAAATAATACAAATATATTCAGTATGTTTAACATGACATGGGAGCCTTTCTAAGGAAATAACGATCCCAGGATATAGTTAAATGAGCATTTTTATATGAAGACTGAAGAATAGCAAGTTATAGAAAAATATGATAAGAAAAAAAGGATATGAGCTAAGGGTAGTAAGTTGGAGGAAATCTTAGCAAAGCCTGTTAGTTCAGAGTTTTATTGGCTTCCCTCTGTCTTTGGAGATAGAGATGCTCTTTTCCTCTGGATAAGAAGAGCACCTCTCACGTGAGGGTCTGATGAACTAATTTAGGAGAAGTTTAGAGAATCCTTCCTACACCTGCCATTTCTCAAATTTCTTTAACTAAAAGTATCCAATATGTCACGGAGCCATATTTTGGGGTTGCGTATCCTCAATCCTGTCACTTTCAATACACCCCCTTGCTGATAAAATTAAATATCAACTCTTAATTCCAGCAATTGAGGCTTTTTTCCCCACTGCACACTCCACACCATCTAGTCTGATGTCCTTAACATTGTATCACTCATACGACACTCCAATAAAACCAGGCTACTTGCTCATCATGGCCCTTCCTTGAATAATATCCATGGCCTTCCCATGACTACTGGCCAAATCCTTTTTATTCAAGTTCCATCTTCTACCTAATGACATTTTACGTTCACTACCCATATATTATTTTTCTCATTTGAAATCACGTAGCATGTTTATATTAATAATGGCAACTATTATATTATTACATTGTATTATAGATGGTTACATATTTTCCTTGAACTTCTTTTGTCAGACAGAAGCAAAGGTTCTTGAAGCAAAGGTGTCCTTAAATACTTAGAACCCCTTCACTCTGATTCTGTGACTTGCATGGGACTCAAACATATTCACTGTATAAACTCAGTCAATAGAGATCAGTGATTTTTAAAAATATAAAATAGCATTTTTATGACCCTTCCCCAATGACAGATTTTTGAAGCTAATGTAAGCAAGTTTTGAGCTCTTTGAATTTTTAGTGATTAAAGAGGATACATATTCCTAATGATAGGGAAAGTAGGTTTTAAAATTATAATTTTATAGAAGAACTGAACGAAGAAATAAATACAAGTCAATTACTGTGAAATGTTTTTGGCAGTGATGGCTTAGCTTTCTTTCTTTACCACAAAATAAAAAACTCTTCCTATTCAAGAAAATACTTAATTATCTTTGACTAGATGGAGAAAGAGAAAAGTCTAGGCCGGGCGCGGTGGCTCAAGCCTGTAATCCCAGCACTTTGGGAGGCCGAGATGGGCGGATCACGAGGTCGGGAGATCGAGACCATCCTGGCTAACACGGTGAAACCCCGTCTCTACTAAAAAAATACAAAAAATTAGCCGGGCGAGATGGCGGGCGCCTGTAGTCCCAGCTACTCGGGAGGCTGAGGCGAGAGAATGGCGTAAACCCGGGAGGCGGAACTTGCAGTGAGCTGAGATCTGGCCACTGCACTCCAGCCTGGGCGACAGAGCGAGACTCCGTCTCAACAAAAAAAGAAAAAAGAAAAGTCTAACCAGTAAGAAATCCAATGACATTTCAAAAGTTTGCATTTCATGGCAGTATAGATATTGTATGTTTATTTTCTACAGTTTGCATTAAAGTCGCTACTTTGATTTCCATGTTTAATTTCCTGGACTTTATTTGTTAGTGTCTCAATTTCATCTATATTGGCATGTAGTGCTTTAATAACGTATATTTAGTAGCATCTATTAAAGGAAATCAGTGATTAGTGACAATGCTTTTTAATTTTACTTCACATGTAACATTCATGTTTGATGGTACTGCACATACTTATTATCAGCATTTTCATGGAGATCAGTACTATAGTTAAAACAGAACTTTTAATGATAGTATTATCAGTCTAAATTGGAGAATGCTAGTATAACTAGGCTTAATAGAGTATAATAGGAAGTAGTGATATTTCTGTAGTAATCAAATGTGCAATGTCAGGAAATTAAGAAAATACATGTTTCCACAGAAAAATAGAAGACCCCCTTAATTTACCATATATTGTAAGAAGCTTGAAAGCGGAGTTCCCTTATGGAAGACCTTTGTCTGCACAGCAAAATGCAGCTGTTGTCATTTGCAATGTTTTATGGGCTTCTAACTATATGGCAAAGATCAGTGCATTCTTTTAATGCCATCATTATTAGTACTCTCAGAATCTTCCAGTAAAAGTTCTCCAGTAGCCTTAGCTGTTGAATTAGTTGGTGCCGTACTCTAATGTTCACATGTTGTATTTACGTAGGATAATTAGATCAGCTTTCTGAGGTTATTTTTAGTCTTTTCAAAGAGTTGAGAATGCAATAGATTTACTTCATGCTGTTATTTATGGGGAAAATGACTTGTATTTGATGATAGTTTACTCTGCTGGTATTTGGAGAAAATTGGCAAAGTTTTGACTTTTTTTTTTTTTTTCATCAATGGCTTCTGTTTCTGGCACTTTGCTTTTAAAAAGTGCCATGCCTGCTGCTGTACATAATAAATTCATCACACCACGATCCAGCGCCAAGTCAAGTTGGGAAAAAATAGCCTGGGCTCTGTGTCTGGGCTATGCATTCTGGAAATGATGGACTTATGAATCTTAAACCTAAAGTCTCATTATAGGACTGATGAGAGCCATATGGCCTAAAGAGCCTAAGGAAAATGAATAGAGAAGTACATCTGGCTCTTTTGGCATATACCACCACATTCTGGTTGGAGTCACTGTGGAAATGTGAATAGGTCTTCCGGACCGAGAGAGTGATCTGGTATTTCAAGCTAGGCTAATAAGCTGTCATTTCAGTTTGGGATGATGTTTGCTATCAGCAAGAAGGATTGTTTCTGTTTAGTTCAACCATCACATGGATGGAGCTTATTAGGTATCACAGTGGCATATAGGTGCTGTGGAATGTGATTCCCTGCCCTGTTGAAGCCTGCGGGGTAGTGGCCAAACACTGTCATGTAAATGAATAAGTACTATATCATGTGGTAAATGCTATCTATGAGATACATAGACCATGCAAGCTGAAAGAAGTGTATATTTGAAAACCATACCCTCACCTGGGTTGAATCCATCAGCTGTTTCTGTGCTGGGGTGAGAATGGGGTCTCTGTACTGCTAACCAGAGCCTCTCAGACTCACCCATGGCACCCAGGGTCTCTTACTAGGAAACATGTTTCAAAAATGAGGTTGTACCTACTCCAGAAATTTCCCTACCTTTACAAAACAAAATGTACCTTGCTAAAAAGGTTATAGTTATGTGACAAGCATATACTTCATTTTTACCTTGACATTTAAGTGGTTAAACAATTCATCTTGAAGATGAATCACTAGGATTAATTGCTGGAAAAGAATTCTGTCTGATATGTAAGAGACATTACATATTATATCACATTTTTTTGTGCGCTTTGTCTGTCAAACTCTCATTTAAACTTCAAATGACACCTGCTCAGGTGTCAACTTTTTTTGTTGTTTTTTACGTTTTCCTTAAACCTTGCTTTAAATAAGAGATACACATGTCTAACTCTATTTCTTCTATCTTGACATGTATCACATTATATCCAGGCTTTATAATTTGTTAGCCATGTGATTATGAACAAGTGATTTAACTTCACTTTCCTCAGTTTCCTTATTTATAAAACAGAAGTAATGACCTTTAATTTGAACTATCTCTGAGGGTTAATTGGACTTTGTATGTAAAGAGTCAGGCACAGTATCTGATACACAAAGATTTATAATCATTATATTTGGCTTCTCTATGAGACTACGCACTTCTTAATTCCAGGGACAGCTCCTTGCATGTAGTCATATCTCTGTAAACCTTGTTTTTACCTAATTATGTCTCAGTCCTTGTAGATTATAATATCTTTTAGGTAAAAATGGTTGTAAAATGTTTTATTGTTTAAACTAACCTGTCAGAGGAAGCATCTCATTTTAAGTCATGGAAATCCCTTAACTTGGAAGATCCTTCAGGAATAATATTCAAGTAGGGTTGTATAATCTTGTTCCAGGGCAGTGGAGGTCTTGGGAACTTGGGGTGTTACATAACTCTAAACTTACATCATGCCCTCAACTACATATTCACTTATAATTCTGGAGGCAGAATTATTACCAAAATGGATTGAAGATATTCTGTAAGGCCCTTTTTGGAGACAAAATCCAAAAGAACGATATTATAAATTATATATCCTGTACCAGGACAGAAAGATGGCACAGAAAACAGTATGTATTATAGGCCACATTAAATGAGAACAAGTTCAACTTTATGTGAGGAGTCAGGATGAATCTGAATTCCACTTACCAGGTGGTCTGGTCAAGTTATGTACTCTAAGGTTCAAGTTTACCGTCAATAAAATAAGGTTAATACTTTTTGTCCTAGAGATTAGCATTAAAATTAAATGTATTGCAGATGAAAGTACAGTACACAATGTTTTCTTGATATTGGAGACTTTGATGACTGCTAACAAGTTTTTGGCGTTGGATCTTTCTAAAATTCTGGCTTTATGACATATATGTTCCTGATGAAGACTATTTCTTGTGGCCTTAGCCTCTGTCCTTGCAATAGTTGCTCCTGTGAACTCTCCAGCCAGATAGTCTGTCAATTCTCATGCCAAAATTAGGCATGCATGAAGTTCTGTGCTTTATTTTATTCCATGCTAATTATGAAGTTCTGTACTTTGTGTTATTCCACCCAGGAACCAGGAAAACTGAGCTCAGACCCTCGGACTGCCTAACCACAATGCTGTTTGCTTAGATATATCCTCTTCTAGGCTTAGGTAGAGGCACTGTCCTCTGGAGTTCTCAATGGGAACCACAGCAAAAGCCCTTCCTTGGCATTTACCAGGTCAGGGCAATAGCCTGACTATCTACTTCCCTTCGCCTCTCTCCTTTTTCTGCCTCTAGTCATTCAGTTCCATCTGTAAGATGTGAGCACCCTTTTATAAAAGTCTATCATCAGTTGGGCCTGCCTCGTTGACATGCTAAAGGAAGTGACAAAGTAATTTCGAAACCTCCCCCTTTTTTTTTTAATTAACAGATACTGGTTGTTAAACTTATTGCTAAAACTTCTTTTGGAGTCAGATGATAAGCTTTTACATTTCTGCTTTGACAGACAACCATAAAGAAAATAGCTTAATATGTTTAAGAATACTGTTGCCAGACTGGGCAATAGAGCTACCACCTGAGCATGGAGACACCTACATCCCAGGCAAGATAAACCACACCAATTATCAGCTCACCCCAACCCTCACTATGTTTGGGACAACATTCAAAAGCTTGTAGGAAAGAAATATCCACCTATCCCAGCCTCAACTGAGAATAGCCCTTCCAATTATTACATAATGCTATCTTTTTATCTTTATTTCACTACTCATTTTAAGCCATTTGATCAAACTAAGGTACTACATGGTATGTTATAGAAGTTTTATTTATCTATTTCTAGTTTAGTACTTGTATCTATTTATCGTCAAAAGACTTTTATAATGCTATACCTATGGACAAGAGCATCCAAGCTCCTTAAAACGGGAGCAGTCCTTTCATACTACTATATACACAGGAGATAGTCCATCATCTGTTGCATAACTAAATCTGTCATTAAAGAAGTTCTTTATAGCAAAGTCTTATGACTACATTTGTATGTTACTTGTAACTTGCCCTTCTAACCCATTTATGCCTGAAGTTGCAATATTTTGAATTTTTGCATTCAGACCTTGGCAATGACCTTGAGGAGGAGGATATAAATAACTCCCACATGATTAGCGTTCCAAAAACGGAACACTAGGCACAACAACGACTCCCAAACATTAAAAAAACTTTATGGCTGATAAGTCTGTTGAAGGTAAAATGAGTAGATGTCCTTATATAGTTTGACATTTTCTCTAATTTCCATCCCAGTCATAACAAAGTAGGATTTGGGAATCTAGGAGGAGGAAATTCTGGCTCTCGTGAAAGGCACTGTGGCACAACCACTGGGCCATATTCCATTTCATTATCCCAGTGATCACCACTGACTGTGCTCTCCTCTTCCTGAACTCACAGATTAGCTCCATTTTCCCACAGCCCTATAGTTAAATGTATCCATAGAACTGAGGTGTGGACAAGTAAATGTGAACCAGTTCCAGGCATGGTCCATAGTGTATCACTCCCATTCTTTTTCAATACTGGGGGAAGACAGAGGATTTTGAGGACCTGGAGGGAGCAAATCATAGCATGGACTTACATTTCCTTTCATTTTTTAATCCAAAAAAGTTAGTAGGTAGTGAGTAAAATAACTGTACAAATATTTTTGTAGTAAAATAACTATGAAAATGTTCTTGAGAATGGGAAATATACACACCTTTCAACATGTTGACTCCACTGTTTTATGATCCTATGAGGACAGATATATGGTGCCTGATTTTTAGTCTGTGCTCTTTCTTAAATTGCTTATAGTGCATCTCTATATACTAATTATGTTTCTTTCTCTTCAGTGTTTTTAATGGCATTAAGGAGGTGTATCAGTAGATTTAATTAGGGTCTTAAAAGTCCTCATATTGACTGGGTGTGGTGGCTCACACCTGTAATCCCAGTACTTTGGGAGGCCTAGGCGGGTGGATCACCTAAAGTCAGGAGTTCAAGACCAGCGTGGCTAACATGGTGAAACCCGTCTCTATGAAAAATACAAAAGTTAGTCGGGTGTGGTCATGCACACCTGTAATTCCAGCTACTTGGGAGGCTGAGGTGGGAGAATTGCTTAAACCCAGGAGGTAAGGTTGCAGTGAGCCGAGATTGTACAACTGCACTCCAGCCTGGGTGACAGTCGAGGCTCTGTCTCAAAAAAAAAAAAAAAAAAAGAAAAAGAAAAAAGAAAAATAAAAGCCACCATATTAGAAATCATTTAGTCATTTTCTTTTCCCACTTTAAATTTCTTAGGAATGTTTATGTCTGTCATTGTCTGTGCCAATATTGGGTATTCCAAATTGCATTCTCTTTTTTCCTTCCACATATGAAACATAACTTTTAAAATTTGATTATTTAGGCTCATTTGAAAAAAGTATAAAATTTTCCAAATGTATTATAAAGGTGTATTTAAACAACATAAAACATATTATATATAAAAAGTATATAATCTTATAAATATAAAAAGTATATTTGAAAAGTGAAAACAGAAATCCTGGCCCTTTTCCACTCTTATTCCTTCAGAGAAGCTACTGGTAATAGTTGGGCATGTATTACTCCAAATGTTTTCCATTCACATAAATGTAAGTGCTCAATTTTAAGAGTAAAGGTTTAAATTCCCACAATATAAAGTGCAATTTTAAAAGCTTACAAATATAATATTAACCAAAGTTTATTTTAAATAAGCCCTAATGTTTTTGATATATTTTGAAATTAAAATAATTATAAATTTGCAAAAAATGTGAATTTCATAAGCAGGGGTTATGGAAAATGTACATGACTATGTGTAATTTCTGATGGCCCCAAGTGACTCAGTGGAATCAGTGAAATCTGAATTAGATTCTTAAATTTGACCATGTCATGATACTAAAAGAGAAAACAATTCCAATTTTTATGGTTATATTGATGGTATTTCAATTAGTAAAATATTTGTTTAACCTTTAATGTGGTATTTCTTTCTTTATTATTTTTTTCTCTCTCTACTAAGAATTGTTAAATCAACGATCCCTCTTGATCTCGGCCTCAGGAAATTAAGGGATTATGCACATAAAATTTAAAGTTGTTTAAACTGAATTATGTCATTGCTAAAAATATTTTATTATGCATATTATCAATTTTGTCAGTTTGTTTGTTTGTTTGTTTGTTTGTTTGTTTGTTTGTTTTGAGACAGAGTCTCACTCTGTTGCCCAGGCTGGAGTGCAGTGGCACGATCTGGTCTCACTGCAACCTCTGCTCCCACGTTCAAGCGACTCTCCTGCCTCAGCCTCCCAAGTAGCTGGGACTACAGGAGTATGCCACCATACGAGGTTAATTTTTGTATTTTTAATAGAGACAGGGTTTTGCCATGTTAGCCATCCTAGTTTCAAACCACCTGCCTCAGCTTCCTAAAGTCCTGGGATTACAGGAGTGAGCTACCGTGTGCCCAGCCAGTTTCTTTTTTATACTCAGAAACACAGGCATCTTTTTATGGAGTACAGATCTTTCTTAAGACATTTCTAATAGATGAACATGTACACGTTCCTTTCCTTTTCCCTTCCCTCTCCTCCCCTCCCCTCCCTTTCTTCCCCTCCTCCCTCCCCCATTCCTTTTCCCTCCCATTCTGTTTCCCTCCCTTCCCCTACCCTACCTTCTTACCCTCCCCCCCCCACCTTTTCCCTCCCCTTTGGGTCCCTCTCCTCCCCTCCCTTTCCTCCCATCCCTTCCCTTCCCTCCCTTCCCCTCCCCTCCTCTTCTCCCCTTTCTTTTCCTTTACTTTCTTTCTATCTTCTCTGTCCTTTTTTCTTTTTTTTTTATCTTTTCCTTCCTTCCTTTTGTCTTTCTCTACTTCTTCCTTTTTGTTGCTTCCTGCCTTCCGTTTTTGTTGTTGTTGTTGTTGTTTGTTTGTTTGTTTGTTTGCTAGTACTTGTAATGTTTCTGGAGATATTCTTCTAGAGATATTATTGTAAATTTGTGTGAATACATCTATCTGCTGATACATTTTAAAAGTAGAAGTTTTAGATAAAATTGGCCTCCCAAACCATTATACTATCTTAATCTGTGTTGCTTGGTTCCAATGACTACTCTGGTAATGATTTTGCATGCTTTTCATTGAACTCTTTTGAAGACAGATAAAGGTATTAGCAGCACTGGATTCTTGGGACTAACACAATCATTCCATTGCCTTTTGTTTGTTTGTTTGTTTGTTAACAGAACCAGATATATCCTATTCCCTTTCTCAACACCATTTGCCTGTAATTTGTGGTCATTTCAGTGTCTTCTTAGAGAAACTCAACTTTTGGTGCAATGTCTTTCACCTACTACTATGTCAAAAATTTGACATCTCTGTTGGGATTTCTTACCACATGCTGTGTAACAAACCCCAAAACGTGGCTTAAATAACCACCTATTACTTGTTTTAAGATTAGAGTTAGAAAGGTAGTTTTTACAATGTATGCAGCAGGATTGGTTGATCTTGGCTGGGCTAACTCAAGTGTCTGAAGTCAGCTGCTTCATCAGCTGGGGACTGGCTGGTCTATGATAGTTCAACTGAAACTGTGATCTCTGCCCCATGTCTTCTGTCATTCTTCAACAGGTTAGTTCAGGTGGCAGCATCCCAAGAGCAAGAGCAGAAAATCACTAAACCTGCTGAGCCTCAGGCTTAGTACTCACACAATACTATTTCCACTACGTTTGATTGTCCAGAGCAAGTTGTAAGACTAGCCCAGATTCAAGAAGTGGAGAAATATATCCCAACTCTTGATAAGAGGTATTTCAAAAAATTGAAGCCAATTTCCATATACTACAGAATCCATCTGTATCATAACTTCCAGAGAGTTTTCAGCGATCCACTCTATCCTATGCTGTGGGGGGGTGTGTGTGTGTGTGTGTGTGTGTGTGTGTGTATGTGTGTGTATGTGAGAGAATGATAGCAAGAGAGAGACCCAAATTCATTGAAGATCTGCATTTAGACATAGAAGAGAAAAATGTAATTATTCATTCATAGGATGTTCCAGTTAGCTATTTTTGAAAAAAATTAACTTTAATTTTATTAATGAAAGGACTAAGTACAAATAATTTGTGTAAAATAATTTTTTAAATCAGTTAGTTCTTTGAAGTGCTTACAACAAAAAAAATTTGTGATGCCTCAATCCTGACTTTGTTATTTATACATTGTTCTAGCATATTTATATCTTAAATTTTATTAAAAGCATAATCAGCATTTTTATTATTGAGATTATGCAAATGTTGTTCACTACCAAGTAAAGATATATTATTTGATTACTTTTCTGCCACAAAATTTTGCTTCTCAAGGTTTAAGTATCGCTTCGCTTTTTATTTACTTATTATTCTTAAAACATCTGATCAACACTTCCCATATTTATTCAAAGTTCCATAAATTACCCCCCACTATTTGGTCAAAACAGTAACATAGTTAATGAGTACATTTTGTTGCCTTGGACACATTCTCTTGGAGCCCTTTGGCCTACAGCTTCCCTCAGAAAACGTTCTTCAGCCCTACTATTGTTTGAGAATTCTCTCAGCTAGCATTCTGGGAGCTTTCTTCTCCTTTGTTACTTCCTGTATTTCTTTTAAACAAAACAAAACAACAACGAAAAAAGACAAAGTCATGTTCTGTTGCTCAGGTGCTCAGGCTAGAGTGCAGTGGTGTCATCAAAGCTCACTGCAGCCTGGAATTCCTGGGCTCAATCCTGCCTCAGCCTCCCAAATAGTAGAACTAGAGATGTGAGCCACGATGCCCAGTCAATTTTTAATTTTTTTGTAGAGATGGAGTCTAAGTTGCCTAGGATGGTCTTGAACTCCTGGCCTCAAGTGATCCTCCCACCTCCCAAAATGCTTTGAATACAGGCATGAACCACCACATCACAGTATTTCCTCTTTTAACTTTATTTAATTTTCGTCTTTTTTGAATTTCTTTCTCATCATCTAGTAGCTTCCTGATAAAGGCGAAATGGAAAATAATTTTTTGAGACATTGAAGGTTGAAAAGTGTTTTTTATTATATTCTTACACTTCATTGCTCACCTGCATAGTTATATAATGCTATTAATATTTTCAAAATACATTTTCTAGTTTTCAACACTGCTGTTGGGAATCTTAAGTTATTGTAATTCTTAATTCTGTAATTATTTCTTCTGTCTTAGGAAGTTATATATTCTCTTTTTCTCTGGTCTCAAGCAATTTATGGTAGTTTGCCTTTCTGTAGGTCTTTTACAAGATGTTGTTTTGGCTACTGATGGGTACTTTCAATATGGAGTCTCATATCTTAATCAGAGGTGAAGCCAGTTGGACTTCCTGGGTCAAGTGCGGACTTGGAGAACTTTTCTGTCTTACAAGAAGATTGTAAAATGCACCAATCAGCACTCTGTAGCTAGGATTGTAACACACCAATCAGTGCTCTGCAAAACGCACCAATCAGCAGGATCCTAAAAGTAACCAATCCTGCGGGGAGAATTGAAAAAAGGGCACCCTGATAGAACAGAAACAGAACATGGGAGTGGACAACAAGGGAATAAAAGCCGGGCACCCCGGCCAGGAGTGGTAACCCGCTTGGGTCCCTTTCCATGCTGTGGAAGCTGTATCCTTTTGCTCTTCACAATAAACCTGGCTACTGCTCAATCTTTCAGTCCCTGCCATCTTTAAGAGTTGTCACCGGAAGGTCCACGGCTCCATTCTTGAAGTCAGCAAGACCACGAACCACCAGCAGGAACCAACCTCAGACACTGTAATGGTCTAGGAAATGTTTTGGTATTTTTTAACAATTTCTTCTCAGTGTTTTGGTGATATTTTAAACTGACACTCATATTAATCAAATGTTGAAACTCCTGGATGGACTCTTTCTCTGTGTGTTTTTCTTTCCTTTGTCCATCTTTTTGTCTCATGTTTAACTCAGTTTTATTTTCTAATTATTTCGTTTCAGTTTAAAAAATTGACTAGTGCATTTTTTACAAACATTGCAAAAGCTTTTTCTTCTTTTTGAACCCTAGTTTATACAATTATTTTTTATGAGTACATTATATTCTTATTTCTGAATGACAATAATTAATTTAGCAGTTTCTTACTTTTTTGTTTCCTGTGAGTCCTTTTATCATATGTACTAAAATTGACTTCTTTCTTTTATATTTTAGGCTTCTTCAGACAAGAGATATGTTATAATCTTTGGTTCCATTCCTTCATATTTTAGAATGAGACATTAAAATGCTTATTGAAATCTCTGTGCTTGGGTAAGGCTGGTGGCTGGGTGGAAATCACTATATTTAGTGATAATTAGTAGTCCCTTGGATTTTGAATAGGAATCCTTAAATGTCAGTATCTATATGCCATTGCTCAAATCATTCAGCCTTCTAGAGAAAATCTTCTAATATTCTACCTGGCTGCTTTTGCTTCTAATATTCTACCTGGGGATTATAGACCTAGCTGTTGGCATTTCTGGAGATGGCAGGAAAGGGAAATCCTTTAATACATACATTAGAGTTAGTGTAACAATAGACTGCTATAACAAAGAGCTCCCCAAATAATAGATGCTTATTTCAGTCTTAAAATTGTCTAAGTGGAACATCATTCATAGTCATGGGCTCCTACCATCTTGTTTCTTTGTTTTCCTGAAGGTTATTAGTCTTATTTCTAGTTTTAGTTGGGTCAAAGCAATGTCAACTAGGATGTAACAATTTAATGAAGAATATTATAGGACTGGACTACAAGTTCACACATCATTTTCTGTTCATATTCCTTTGGGTAGAACTTTGTCTCATGTTCTTTGTCTCAAGAACTTTGTCTTTTGATTGAGTTGTAAGAGAGGCTGTGGAATATAGAGATTAATGGGCAACCATGTCCCAGCAGTAATTTTCTTACTCAGGGAGGAAAAGTGTATCAATTATTATTGCTTCATAATAAAACACTCCAAACTTTGTGCCATAAAGCCACAACAATTCTTGTATCTTCACAGAATCTGTAGGTTGTTAAACTAGAGAAGATTTGTCAGGAAAAAATATCCTCTTCTCCACAGTGTCTGGGACCTCAGTCTGGGGTGCGTTGATTGGTGGGGTGACTAAAACAGCTGAGACTAGAGGATCTATTTCTAAAATGACCTTTTCAGTCCCATGAATGGTACCTGGGCTGGGTTGATTCATGCTAGGATCATGTGGTATTGTTGCCGGGAGGACTTACAATGTGGCCTCTCCATGCTGTCTGGGCTTCTTATGGTATATCAGCTGGATTCCAAGATTAAGTACTCTGAGAGGGATTATTGTCACGAGAACCAGGTAGAAACTGCATGGCCTTTCCTGACTTAATGTCAAAAGTTCTGTGGCATCACTTTCACCACATTCTTTTGGTTACAATCAAGTCGTAAGTCTAGATTGGAGAAAATAGGAGAGAAATTACTTTCTACCACTCTTTTGAAATGTATCAATGTCACACTGTAGAAGAAAGTGTAGAATTGAGTGTATTGTGTGACCATCACTAGAAAAAAAAGCATTGCCACTAAAAGATAATAGATTTGGGCAAACAACAAGTAAACTCAACCACAACATACATTTGAAACATGTAATCAGAATATATTACATAAAGCCAATTGAAAATTACCAGCCAATGCATCAGAAACTCAAGCACGTTGAAACATATTATTCTTCCTTGCAATCTACATTTTGTTTGCAAAACTTACTCCTCCTCCTGGCTTTCCAAAAATAACATGCACTTCCAAGTTTCCTTACCTTTACTCATGCAATCTCTCTCAGTTTGAAATCATCTTCCCTACATTATTTATTGAAATCCTTCAAAAGATACTTAAATACCATCTCCTCAGAGAGGCTGTCACTGACACTGATCTTTCAAATTACAATTAATCATTCCCTCTCTGATTACTACAGTACAGCGTTTCTGCTTCTACTTAGCACTTACTCTGTTTTGCTTTTATTATGATTGGATATTTATAGATGCACTTTCTTTACTAGTCTGTATGCCCCTCCAGAGACAGATAACTTACCTGGGTTCATTTTTGTTTCCTCACGAGACTTTAATAATGACAGACTACTTTATTGATCATCATATAAGATACAAGTGATTCTATGTTTAAATTGTATGTATTTTACACATGAGTCCACTAGTATTTCTGGCTCTCATTTATGCATTATCTATATGAACGGAGTAGGTTAGAGGTGAAAAGAATAAAGCAAACAGGGAAATTTTGGAAAATGGAGGGGATTTGGGTCTAGATATTATAAAATATTCTAAGGAGAGGAAGTATGTTTTTCCTCTAGACCCAGTCAGTCCCAGTATGAGTAAGAACAGTATTCTATAAAAGCATCTGTATTAGCTCTATTCAATTATGGCTTCTTAGTTATTAGCAACTTAGTATCTTCTTGGATATATATCTGGAAATTCAGAAAGAATTAAATCTTCATCCCTGTTAGATTCTTATGCGCCCCGATGCTATAGTGTTTCCTAATAGTTTTGCTTCTAGATTGAAATATTTTTAACAATCTACTACTAATATCTCTTCCCTCTGGAACCCCCACTGAGGATTTTCTTGCTTTGTGAATCATAACTCAAATGTTCATTCTTTTTTTCAGGTTGATTTAACATATCTTCCTCAACTATTAGCTATTGAGCTGTGGCTACAGTTGGCCACAATGGAGCTTTAGAAACTTCTGGTTAATGCCACCCTGAATCGGGATTAACCAAACTCATATAAGCTACAAGCTTCTTTTTCACTTTTGTCTACTTTTATCTCTACCAATCTCTATCTGCGGTCCCTGAAGATAGCTCATTAAATAATCCCCTTTTCCTGCATAAGCCAGAGATAAATGCATTGATTCATCTCTCAGGGTTTTGAATGGTTTAACTAGGACTATAAAGGCTATAAAAATGAAATTCAATGTTGTATTAACTGCTATTAGCAACACATTACTAATTCCATGAGTCACCATATTCCTCCACACATCTTAAATATTCTTTGCCCTAATAATATTTTTTCATACCCATATAAAGTTCAGTTTTAGAATTTTCATGCCTATTCACCATTACTGAGCAAATAGTGATCATGTGTCATGTTTTGTTTTCTTTAAATTTAAAGAAATAGGTGATTTCTTTAAAAGAAATCATTTAAAACATTACTTATCCCAGCTATGCTGTAAGATGGTTTTTCTGTGAAATTTTTGACAGAATAAAACTACTGATCATATAGAAAATATCCATAAAATTTCTGCCCATGGCCGGGCACGGTGGCTCAAGCCTGTAATCCCAGCACTTTGGGAGGCCGAGATGGGTGGATCACGAGGTGAGGAGATCGAGACTATCCTGGCTAACACGGTGAAACCCCGTCTCTACTAAAAAATACAAAAAAACTAGCCGGGCGTGGTGGCAGGCGCCTGTAGTCCCAGCTACTCGGGAGGCTGAGGCAGGAGAATGGCGTGAACCCGGGAGGCGGAGCTTGCAGTGAGCTGAAGTGAGCTGAGATCCGGCCACTGTACTCCAGCCCGGTGGCAGAGCGAGACTCCATCTCAAAAAAAAAAAAAAAAAAATTTCTGCCCATGTAGAGTTCAGTTTTAGAATTTTCATGCCTATTCACTACTACTGCTTATTATTTTAAAATAAAAAGATACATGATATTTCCCTGGTAGCATATAATTTATAAGTAAAGAAGCAAAGAAAAATAGCTAAATATTGGAAATATGTTCTGGGTTCTGATAAACACTTAAATAGATGCCATTATTTTCTGTCTGTTAAAAATAAACATTCTCCATAGAAAATTCTGTATTTGACTCTTGTTTTTCTTTAATTTCTGTTCTTTTCACTTGCCCACAAATTGATTTGGCACATCAGTAAATGTGATCATGTTTTATTGGTTCCAAGAAGCATATCTATTAATAAAATT
The DNA here is from genome assembly GCF_009764315.1 of Trachypithecus francoisi. Taxonomy (NCBI): domain Eukaryota; kingdom Metazoa; phylum Chordata; class Mammalia; order Primates; family Cercopithecidae; genus Trachypithecus; species Trachypithecus francoisi. The sequence goes on along the minus strand of NW_022681457.1, from coordinate 35,554,205 downwards.
GGGATGCATCCTAAAATATTTGGCATACCATAATTGCTGTTGTTACATGGTATGTGAACTTGATCATGTTTGTTCATACCGCCATTACATAAGTTGAGTTTGTACATTTTTTAACATTAAAGAGTTGAGAATTTAATAGCCATTTAAAATAATTTGAAGAAATTTACACTATGATTAAGCATTTAAGCAAAAAGTTACTATGTATACTGAAAGTTCCAGGAAAAGTGCAGTGATATTAATTTGACATGGTAGAAGAAAATGTTTGTCTTGAGAGAAATGAAATGGATTCTTTCAAAGCAACACATAAGAAAAGGAAAGTACTCAAAAAAAGAACCTTATAGAGAGATGAGGCTAAATGTTGTTACTGAGCTCCATGCATAAGGCTTGTCTAACAAATATTAAGCAAAACAACAGAAAGGCAGGTAAACTGGCAATGAGAAGTAAAAAATTTCAAAGGAGCAAGAGCCTCATATGATCCATTTATGCATTGTACAGAAGTATCTTTATAAGGTGTCAAATATCACTTTGTCAGAAACTTTGTGCTTACTTTAAACAGAAGCTACCTCCAGTGACATTCAGTTCAAATGAGAAAAAAAAAAGAAAGAAATATTGCTGTGTCATAGGTTAATGGAATGTTTTTGTGTCTTAGAGGCATGTACAAATTACGAAATATCTTACATTAGATGCCATCTTTAATGAACCATGGTAATAAAATTGCAGTTAAATATAGAAAAAATATATTAAAGCAAGATTGTATAAGACATTTATTAAGCTACGATTTTTATTTTCTTCTTTTCTAGTTTCCAATAATGTTATAAGCCACCATTATTGTTATGATCAGTTGAGGCATTATAGTAATCTCTTTATGTTCATTACCTATTTTATTATTTGTACCTGTTCAGTAAGGCAAATGTTATTAACCACAATTTACATATTAAAAATTTAAGACTGGGAGAAAGTTTATTATAGCTTGGAAGTGACAGAGCCAGGGTGAAAACCTGAGTCCTGTGCTGTTGCTATACTGCCTCTCAATTAAATCATTAATGGTTTTAATGAAGCATTCCTTGTACCCTCCTGCTTAGAAGCCTACCAGTAGTAGGAATATTTAGAACAAGCTGGCTTCTAGGCTTTAATGCATTTGTTGCTTTGTATCTTTAATCATTACAGTCTAACTAGATTACTATGCTGGTCAACTCCCTACTTGCTCTCAGATCCATGACCCAACCTTCCACTGCTTTTCTTTAGACTGCAAGAGGCTACGTTTGCTATTCTGATGTTCCCTTTGATTTTCAGGGAGGCTATTGCAGAGAATTGAGGGAGGAGGCAGGAAAAATGCCTGAGAAATCTTCATCAGAGATCCTTCTCCACCACAAACAATGCTCTTGCTCAATCTTTCCATGAATTTTTTGAAGTCTCCTCATATAACTTAGCTTCTCCCCTATCAAATGCATTCACTAATTTCAATCTACTCTATGGTAGGAAGATATTCAATTATAATTAGTATTCATTTCATTTTTTTCCTACTTATTATATTTTTGCTTTATCTTTATCTCATGTGATTCTCAAAATATATTTGACTTACAGTTGAGGAAGTTGAGGTTTATAGGCTCACACTGACATTCCTATACAAATGTTGATAGGAGATGGCAGAAGGAAGGCTCACTTCCTCTGTCAACTTACTTTGAATTTCATCATTTTTCAATCCTATCCTTATGAATCCTACATACAGGTCAGTAGATCTCTTATACCAAAGTACCTGGAGTGTTTGATAAAAAGTTTCCCAGACTCTATCCTAAAAACTATTAAACAAAACTTCCAGGATCAAGTCCTAGAAACTACACTTCTAACAGTCCTTGAGTGAGCCTGACCAATTTGAAAACCATAACTAAACCTGTCTGCCCTCAGAGTCATAAAAGGACTCTGTCTTTTTCTTGTAAATGAAACAGAAAACTGATGTTCTTAACACCTTAAAGTATTGTGTGCTTTAGATCAGTATTTTGTTCTAAAGTTCACTTGAAAAAATAATAAGTTGATAAAAACATTTTCATCAAAACTCCACACTTAGGAGTTTAGTTATTTCATGTACCAATTTTTATACAGTTTTATGAAGTTATATTATTGACAAAAACATGTGAGTACTTTCCCTAGACACATTCTTATCATGGTAATAGATTCTTTCTCACACATTTATTGATGTTATAGTCAGGAAGAGTGTTATGTTTGCAGATGTGAAAATTATCTTAATTTTCTTCATTCAGACTTAAGGATGTTTGCCAGTTGGTTTTTCCTTCCTAGAATGTACATAAATTTTTTTTTTTAATTTTTCACAAAGGAGAACTTTTGGGATATAACACATTAAAAATGATATCAAGTTGTTCTCTTTGAAAAACTGTATCTTTTTCATTGTATTTATTTTATGATATTAAAATCTGACTACAATTTCAATATTCCAAATCATCTATTGGTAGTATAATTCTAAAACATTAAAAGGCATTAGTATAGTGACTTTTTTAGAAAACAGAAGTGAGACTGTTCATATAATTATTTGGTGAGGACGGTTTCTTAAAATACCTTCAGGAAAAAGTAGTTAGCAAGTACTTAAGTTTATGTGATCTTCAAGTTCTTAACACTAGAGTGATATAAGTGAAGAAATAATGAAGATCAGAAAGAATGTAATTTTCTATGTAAAATAAGATATACATACATTACAGAAATGTCTCCCCACATATCATACCAAAAATACATATACATTAAAATTTTAAAATATTAATTACCAGAAAGAGACATTAAAGATTCAATACACCGTCTATGTGCTAATATTAGGACTTGGGGGCAAGGTATATATTTATAGACTTTGAAAAAAATCAGAAGCACCATAATGAATTCATTACTCTAGTCAATATTGCATGCGCTGTAGCAGGAAAGAAGATTTTCACAAAGGCTTTTAAGATTTAAAATTACATATAAATGATAATTATTTTCATGGTCACGCTAATCAAGACTAGATTAGCATGATCATTAGAGTAAAATCTGTCCTGGCCAGATCAGAAAATTATTCTAAAAGTCATCATTTGAACCTGGGTACTTTTTTCTTTTCTCTTAATTCTTGCTGTCTCCCAGGTGAAGGATTGTGCTAATGTCATCCTGAAGATCATTTATTCCTGAGCATTACTAGTCTGAGCGTAAGTCTAAGCATTACTACTAGGCATTTTTTCCCTTAACCCCAAGTACTTCATTTTCAGCAGAACTTGAAGGATAATATGAAGGCTTTCCCAAGGTTAGAATCAATAATAGATATAGTAAGAAAGCTGACTTCTGGAGAGGTGGCTATATCACATATGAAGACCATTTTGCTACTTTTGTGACAGTTTTTCGGTCGTTTTAAAGAACTCTGTAAATACAAAAATATATAACGTATTAACTCAGGGATGAAAAACTCTTTCGTGATCTGTGACCTTGGACAAAATGCTGAGATTGGAATAGATAGTTTTGAAAGTTCTCTCTGGCTCTGGAAAGCTATGATTCTGTAACTTACTCTCAAAGTGTGCAGGTAACCCCAGAAAACATCTCAGAGGAAAACTTGGAGAGTAAGACTGACTTGTTAGGATCTTCCAAAAGTGATTGGAATATGAAAATAAAATGAAAAGTTTCTTGGGCTCTTACTGACTTTTTATAAAATTGAAGACTCCCTTTGGGGCTGCATATCTGCTTCATGAGACATGGAACTGCATGCTTTCCACTGGCTCTCGTAGTTAAAGATTCATCAACTGCTCTTCTCCTCCTTCCTTTCATCCTTTTGCTTCTCTCTTTAATTCCATCAATAGCTATCTTTTTTTTAAAGTAATATGTTAGAAAAATATGTCTGAGGATTTCCAGTATATTTTCAAAGCTAATTCTTTATTGCAGAAGAAGACGAATTCTTTCTTAGGTGCAGACTTAATTTACATCTTTCTTGTCTGCAGATGCTTAGGTTGTTGCCCCTAGTACACAGTAAGTCACTCTCATGTAGCATTCAATTAAGAAGGTACAAAACATTTGCCAATAAAACACAATGTCGTTTGTTGTGAGGTTGGCTGGCAATGTGAAACTGCCTAAGTCACTTACATACACTGTGCACCTTGCTTTGGCCATGATTTGGCTCCAATGCCACGTTTCTGACAAATGTCAGACCTATATGCTTATACTTACCTGGGAATTAGTCTATTGTTTTTCTTAAAAATTGTAGATTTTCCAATCATACTATGCTTGTGGGAGATTTGAAAACCTTCTTGGCAGCACTGCCTGACTCATATTTAGACTTATTTCATGTTGTTAGATATTTTCGATCCAAACTTGGGCCTTATCAGTTTAATTTATCTAATCTTGACAATAGCATCCAGGCTAACTGAAATGATTTCTAACAATGTTTTGCTGATCTCTGTAATTGCTGAGTGAGAATAAAGATGCTGTAGTACATAGCAGCATTCCTTATCTGTGAGGCTTACATTTTGAGTTTGAGATCCCCCTAATACCCACTCACCAGTGCAATTTTTATTGGAGCTATATTTTGGTTTTCTCATCAGATCAGTTTTCCATGTTCATTTCTTGACATGACCATGTTTAAGAGATTCAAAATCATTCTTTGTTATTATAGAGTGCTGTAGAATACAGCTTTGCATTTTATGACTAATTATGAGACTCATAATACTTGAACATAATAGGCTGTGGTTGATCTTGATCCAAGGGAATCTCCTTAGTAAGTTCAGATGATCTTGTAGTTAAGATCTAGAGGCTCGAAGCCCAGTGATGACAAATCCATTTTTCACAGAATACTAGGCTAAAATCATGTAGTGGTGAAGCTCAGGAAACAAGCATCATAGTCCCCTTATAAGCCTCCTGTCTTGTTTTCTGTGCAGGACTTCCAATTATCTAGACAAGAAAATGAATTTCTCCATGGTGTTTTTTCCTCTTTTCAATAAAAAAGTGGCATTCCTTTCGTGTGACCTGTTTGATGTTACTGCATTGCTACAAAATATCACTACTTTCTGTCCAGAGAAAATGTCAGTTACTCAAAACATCCCTTTTTCTTTAAAATGTCTTTCAGACTTTGTACAGCATAAAGTCAAGTGGTGACTCAGTTTACATGGTCTATTGAATTGATATGTGACAGCCAAATAAGATAATTCATGGCCTAAATTTGCTAATTGAATTCACTTTATTTGTTAGCTGTCATTTATTTGTTTATTTATTATTTTACTATTCACATGGATTTTAGGAATTGTGCTCACAAATTATCTTTACTTTTTTTGCCCTTTTCCAATTCATTTGTCAAGTTTTCATGTGTGGGTCTGTTTCTGGATGAGATCTTTCAGTCTGGTAGTCTATTTGTGATTACTGTGCTGATACCACAGTTTGTAATACATTTATAAAACGTCTTTATACCTTATGTATAAAGATCCTCTACATTGCCCTTCTTCGGCTCAGCTTTCTTGACCATTTGCTTTTCATATAAGTGTTGAAATCAATATGTCAAGTTCGCCAAATCTTCTGTTGAGATATTTATTGATATTATATTTACTTTGATGGGTATTACAGTTTGGAATAATTGAGATATTCGTAATATTGAATGTTTTAATAAGTGAACATGTGATAGCTGTTCATCTATTTAGATCTTCTAAAATTTTCATCTAATTTGGATATCTTTTTTCTATAATGGTCTTACATATTCTTTATTTATTTTTCTCTGTTACTGTCTTTGCGGTTGAGGGATTTTTTTCTAGTAGTATATTTTGATTTTGTGCTATACATTTTTGTGTACTTATTACAGGGCTTTTTGGTTACAATGAGGCTTATGAAAAATATCTTATAGTTACAACAGGCTATTTTATATTGATAACATCTTAGCATAGATTGCAAAGAAAGCATCAAAAACAAACTCTATACTTTTAACACCATCCCTCCCTACACTTTGACTTTTGATGTTTCAGACTGCATATAGCTCAAACAATTATTACACTTTTGTTTTTTTAATAGTTTTGTCTTTTAGTCCTTTTTTTTTTTTTTTTTGAGACGGGGTTCCTGTCTGTTGCACATGGCTGGAGTACAGCGGTGCCATGACAGTTCACTGTAGCCTTGAACTCCTGGGCTCAAAAAACGCTCCCACTTCAACCTTCCAAGTAGGCAAGAGTACAGGTACATGGCAGCATGCCTTGCTACTTATTTTAATTTTTTATAGAGATGGTGTCTTACTATGTTTCCCAGACTGATCACCAACTCCTAGACTCAAGCAATCCTCCTGTCTTGGCCTACCAAATCATTGGGATTACAGGTGTAAGCCATCATGCCTGGCATCTTTTAGTTTTAATATTTAAAATAAAAGTGGTCTGTTTATCATAATTACATTATTAGAGTATTCTGAACTTGTCTGTTTTTTCATCAGTGAAGTTTTGTTTTTACCTTTAGATTTTTTGTTTGTTATGTGTCAGCATCCATTTATTTCTGATTAAAAAACTCTCTGTACTATTTCCTGTAAGACAGATCTGCTGTTGATCAATTATCTCAGCTTTTGTTTGTCTGGGAAAGTCTTTACCTGTTTGTGTTTAAATAAACACAAAAAAATTGCTTTTTTGGGTATTCTTTGTTGTCAGTTTTTTGTTTTGTTTTGTTTTCCCTTTCAGCACTTTAAATGTAGCATCTCACACTCTCTTGGCCTACAGGGTTTCTGCTAAGAGATTTACTGAAAGCTGTATTGGAATTCTGTTGAATGTGCTATGTTTATTTTCTCTTGCTTCTTTGAGTATTCTTTCTTGGTCTTTGAGTTTTGCTAATTTGATTATGATGTGTCTTGGGAAATTACTTTTGCATTGAGTTTCATTGGAGACCTCTGAACTTTCTGTACTTGGATGGTGTTGTCTATATCAAAATCTGGCCAATTTTTAGCCATTTTTATTAAATATGTTTTGTAGGTTAATTTTTCCCCCTTGTCTACTTTGGGAATTTCCATTATGTGGAGATTAATGTGCTTGATGGTGTTCCATGATTCTTGTAGGTCTTCTTCACTCTTTTATATGCTTTTTGTCTTTTTGATCTTCTGGTTGTGTAATTTCATATGTTCTGTTTTCAAGCTCATTAATTATTTTCTCTGATCAGGTTTGCTTTTGAAGGCCTCTAATGGGTATTTTAAGTTCAGGTTCTAGGCTTTCTATTTTTTAAATTGTTGTCAATGTTTTTATTGGTTGTTAAATTTCTCATTTTGTTTTTGAATTGTGTTCCAAATTTTATTCAGTTTTCTACCCCTATTTTTTTTGTGATCCCCTGAACTTCTCCGAGAGAATTATTCTGAGTTCTTCAACAGATATTTCAGAGATTTGCAATTATTTTGCTGGAGCTTCATTGGCTTCTTTTGGTGGTGTCATATTTCTCTGAGTTCTAAAATTCTTGTGTCTTTACCTTGATGCCTGTGCATTTAAAAAGACAGCCACATCTTCCAGCTTTTTCAGGTGTTCTTTAATAGTGTTTAACCATTACTTGTTAGTATCAGAACCTAAACACTATCCTGTTGTTGCTTCTCATTCTGGAATGGACTTATAGTAAGCACAAGAATTAATGCACTACACTTGACATAACTTGTTGCTCTGCCATTGTTTCATGGTATGGGGAAACTTACAGTGAACCCTAGAACTTAAATACTGCCCTGAAATGATATTGCTGTCCTGCCGTTGTTTCCCAATGACCATCTTCTGGGAAAGTAGGCACTAGAATGTAATACTAACCTTTTAGTTATTTACAGGCCAAAAGAAGGTTTCACCTAAGCTCCTGGGCATTGTGAAAAACCTGGCTAGGGATTCAAGTCTTGTTATGAACTGTGTCCTCTTTTATGATTATGGCATTGAACATTCTCTTCAACATGGTGTTCCCACTAATCTGAGCACTTAATAGCCACTGAAATCTGTACATTGGTCACTAAGATCAGCACTTCCTTTTTGTCCCCAGTTTAACTCAGGTGGTTAAGTCCTCCTGGCACTCCCAGTATTTCCCATGGGACAGGACTATAGTCAGACTCCCATGAAGATTCCCAAATCAGTGAGGAGATCAAATGTGTACCTCCAATTCTCTCCTCCCCCATTGGCAACCATGGGTTTAGAGAAATTCTGTGAGTGGCAGTATGCCAGCTTGCAAGGGGGTGTCATCTAAAGTGAATATTTATTTTACTCATTGCAGCTTCTCTGAATTCTGTGGGTCTAGGAGTTTCCTCCACTTCTTTTTCAAGTTCTGATGTCTCCAGGGTGGTATTCTTATCTTTTAATAGTTTCTAGTTGTATTTTTGTAGAGGGAGTATGCCTGGGGATCTTCATTATTTTGCTATCTTGCTCATGCCACTCTCTCATTTAATATTTATAACATCTATTAAATAGGTACTATTACCTTCTGATTTTACAGAAAACTGATAAATGGAAAAGCAGTGTTTTGTTCTAGGTCACTCAGCTACCATATGATGGAACCAAGACTTTCACCAAGGAAATATGACTTCAGTGTCTTACTGGTCTTAGGTTACACAAGAACTATTATAACATGGTTCATAAAGATAAATTCCTCTTCTGTAACTCAAAGGTCACTCAGTTAAATTTAGCTTTCTGAAAAAACAAATTCTACTTAAGATGCCAAATCTCATGATGACAAATATCAGTCACACCAATCTTCACTCACACTTAGGTAAAATAGTTAATTCAAGGACGTATAATTACATGAAAATAAAATTGCCGACTTTGTTCTGGAAATATAAACATTTACAAACAAAATATGTAAATAAAATTGATTTTAAAAGAGATAAAATTAATTTATAGTGAAGTGTGTTGTTTCTTAAATGTTGAATAATTCCTCAGTCTTTTCATTAAAGCCAACCATAAGACTCATTCTCCAATGCTGACATGACTGATCTAGTCTCTAAAACCCATCTTTTTTTTTTTGTAAATTGTTGTTAAAAAGCCACTAGTGAGCAAGTTTTCAATACCTCTCTCTGGAAATCAAGGCCATTCAACCGAAACAAACTCCGTCTAGAGAAAGTGACCATTGCTAGAGCTAACAGACTAATTGTAAGTTGACTATTGGAACTAACATTCTATGTGTTCACATTGAAGCTCTGTAATGCTTGATAGAAAAACACAGGAACAGCCACCCCCTCACTTGGTGCTGGATATAAAATATTTTCTATCTTAGGGAATATTGACAGTGTAATTTTTACTTGTTTGATGAATTAATTACTTTGTTAACATATTTTTGTTAGAGGGTATGATGGCACATACTTGTATTCCCAGCTACTTGGGAGGCTGAGACAAGAGGATTGCTTGAGCCCATGATTTGGAAGCTGCAGTGAGCTATGATTATGTCACTGCACTTCAGCATGCGCAACAGAGCGAGACCCTTCCCTAAAAGTGAAATAAAATAAGAGATATATTTGTAAAGGTTTTTTTTTTTTTTTTTTAAGGTACATATCTGGACACAATATCTGAGAGGGATTCTGCTATTTTAGTGGTTTCTGAGTTCCCAGTGCCTCCTTCAAAACATACATAGCTCTACCTGTATTTCATACATTTAGTTTTCTAAACTTGGAAAAGTTAAAGGAAAAAAGGCCAACTGCAGTTTAAGTACACATGACACAGACACTTGTAGAAAATCTGTGGTTGCTTAGCAACCAAAGGGTGCCTCATTTGGAGAGCTCAGAGAGGTGCACAATGTGACTTCAGGATGCATGAAGGGCAGCAGGAAGCACTGAGTTGACTGAATTAATTCAGAATATGGAAGCAATATTCAAATAATATACATCTGTATGTGATTATTCCCAAAGGATAATAACTGTTGCTGCTAAGCTCCCCTCTGCAGATGTAATAAGGAGAGGGTTTCAGAGGCAATATAATATTAGCTTTTGAATTTTACTTCTACAAACATGCCTTGTGCAGTTAGGGTGCTGTGGTAACTGCTGAAATAACATGTTAGTAACCAGAGTAGTTATCAGCATCTCATTGGTCAATTGATACGTCAGTGAAAGAGATTTGATTTTTAAAATCTCGCCATCCCTAATAAAGATCAGCGATCATTAAAATTAACCACATGCTGATTCAATCAGTATATAGCTTTGTTAATTACTAGTTCTTTCTTCATGTCCATCTGTTTTTAAGATTTTAGTGAACCTGCACCAGATGTTCATGTAAATATAATAAGCTGGTTGCCATGTAAATATAACATTTTCAAGTTTGTTGTGTAACAGTCTTTCAATTTATGCATACTGTTGTCTGTGTGTGTTTTTTTTTTTTTTTTTTAGTGGCTTAAATACAAAACTGATAACTTTGTTAAAAGCCCCAATAGAGACTGCTTCTATTTACTTCTTTGTGTGTGTGTGTGTATGGAGGGGGAGGTTGGTTGCTATTTATTTATCATATATTGTGCTAGGTGTTCAAATCCATAAGATGTAGCAAAACATCTCAGGGTTTTCTAGGAATGGCAGCATAGAAATTAGATAAAACTCTTCCATTTTCCTTAGTTCAATAGTATAAAAAACCATCAAATTCACAGTAAATATGATCTATTCAAAAGGAATGATAAAACAGTAATGTGATTCTTGCACACAGATGCTTCAGTTTGGTCTGTCACTACCATCCCAGCCTCCAGACTATCTGGAAAATTCGCTTGACTGATTAGAGGGCTGACACATGGCATTTTCACATGTTTTACATAAGGGATTGCTGAAATTGATCAAACTGAAGGATTATGGGATTGATCAGAAGAAAGATTGTAAGACTCAAATTAGGGCAAATTTAGGCTTTTTGAAAAAGAAAGTGCATTTTAAAATACTGCCCTGTGCAATAGGCTTAAAAGAGTGTTTCAGTAAGTAACAGTTTTATATCGACTAAAATGTTTGAACCCAGCTGGTTATGGATATAGCAATCAAGTAGAATCTAAGTCACAATATAATATTGAAAAGATATCAATATAAAGAGCTGAGATCTAAGACAAACTGTAAAATGTGTATTAATTTCTAAGACTAATCACATTTTACCTAAACTTAAGGGATTAGTAAATTGAATTCACTAACAAAGTTTAGAGGCAGAATATTTTCTCAGTAATCAAAGAAAATAAGCCTGTGAAAATTTTACAAAAAAGGTTTGAATAAAATAGAAACATAATTTAGAAGTAAATAAGATATATTATGTGAAAAGAGGGAGAGTGTCCCTTTGTGCCATTATAGAAAGAAAGAATTCCCATCACTTTGCATTTCCTGCCAGGAACTCTAAAGCAAACAATATATCAGAACACCCAGAATCATGGGCTTAGAATGAGAATTTGATTACACAGACTTAGGAAGAGAGGGTGAAAACTCCTAATAAATGTGTGTCCACATAGTTTTTGCTATTTTATTAGACATTCATTTACTTTTTATTTAATTTTAAAATAAGGAGAACATTCACATGATTCCAAAAATCTGTAAAAATATACATAGTGCAAATTATCCCATGCCATTTCTATTTTCATCTCATTTGCCTAGTTCCCAGAAACTCCTCTTCATGTGTCACCACTGTCCTTATTTTCTTAAGTATCTTTCCAGAGTATTATTGTGCTTATAACAAAAACATTGAATATATATTTTTTTCTTTCATTATTTCTTTTCATTTAATTTTTTTAATTATTAGATTTTATTCTTTTTTAAATTTTATTTTATTTTAAGTTCTGGGATACATGTGCAGGATATGCAGGTTTGCTTCACAGGTAAACATGTGCCATGGTGGTTTTCTGCATCTATCAACGCATTACCTAGGTATTAAGCTCAGCAAGCATTAGCTATTTATCCTGATGCTCTCCCTCCCCCTGCTCCCTGGACAAGCCCCACCTTGTGCTGTTCTCCTCCCTGTGTTCATGTGTTCTCACTGTTCAGCTCCCACTTGTAAGTGAGAACATGTGGTGTTTGGTTTTCTGTTCCCATGTTAATTTGCTTTTGATAATGGCTTCCAGCTTAATCCATGTCCCTGCAAAGGACATGATCTCACTCCTTTTATGGCTGCATAGTATTCTGTGGTATATATGCACCACATTTTCTTTTTCCAGTCTGTCATTGATGGGCATTTGGGTTGATTCCATATCTTTGGTATTGTGACTAGTGCTGCGTGCTGCAGTAAACACAACAGTGCATGTACCTTTATAATAGAATGATTTTTATTCTTCTCTATATAAACCCAGTAATGGGATTGCTGGGTCAAATCACATTTCTGGTTCTACATCTTTGAGGAATTGCCACACTGACTTCCACAATGGTTGAACTCATTTACATTCCCAACAACAGTGTAAAGCATTTCTATTTCTCCACAGCCTCATCAGCATCTGTTGTTTCTTGTCTTTTTAGTAATAGCCATTCTGACTGGCATGAGGTGGTATCTCATGGTGATTTTGATTTGCATTTCTCTAATGGTCAGTGATGTTGAGCTTTTTTTCATGTTTATTGGCTGCGTAAATGACTTCTTTTGAGAAGTGCCTGTTCTGGTCTTTCGCCCACTTTTTGATGGGGTTGTTTGTTTTTTTTGTTTTAAATTTGTTTAAGTTCCTTATAGATTCTGGATATTAGACTTTGTCAGATGGATAAAGTGCACATGTTTTCTCCCATTCCGTAGGTTGCCTGTTCACTTTGATGATAGTTTCTTCTGCTTTGTAAAAGCTCTTTAGTTTAATTAGATCCCATTTGTCAATTTTGGCTTTTGTTGCAATTGCTTTTGGTGTTTTCATCATGAAATCTTTGCCCATGCCTATGTCCCAAATGGTATTGCCTAGAATTTCTTCCAGGGATTTTATAGTTTTGAGTTTTACATTTAAGTCTTTAATCTATCTTGAGTTAATTTTTGTGTAAGGTGTAAAGAAGGGATCCAGTTTCAATTTTCTGCATATTAGACAGATCATGGAGACAGAAAATTAGCAAGGATATTCAAGACTTGAACTCAGCTCCGGATCAAGTGAACCTGATAACTATCTACAGAACTCTGTACCATCCCCCCAAAAACAAAACAAAACAAAACAAAACAAAACAAAAAAGAAAACAGAATATACAATCTTCTTGGCGCCACATAGCACTTACTCTAAAATAGATCACATAATTTGAAGTAAAAAAACTCCTCAGTAAATGCAAAAGAACTGAAATCATAGTAGCAGTCTCTCAGACCACAGCACAATCAAATTAGAACTCAACATTAAGAAACTCACTCAAAACCACACACAACTACATGGAAATTGAACAACCTGCTTCTGAATAACTCTTGGGTAAATAATGAAATTAAGGCAGAAATCAAGAAGTTTTTTGAAGCCAATAAGAACAAAGAAACAACAAACCAGAATCTCTAGGATGCAACTAAAGCAGTGTAAAGAGGGAAATTTATAACACTAAGTGCCCACATCAAAAAGCTAAAAAGATCTCAAATTGACACCCTAATATCAGAACAAAAAGAACTAGAGAACCAAGAGCAAACAAACCACAAATAGTAGCAGAAGACAAGAAATAACCAAGATCAGAGTGGAACTGAAGGAGATAAAGACATAAAAAACCCTTCAAAAAATCAACGAATCCAAGAGCTGGTTTTTTGAAAAAAAAAAATTGATAAAATAGATAGATCACTAACTAGACTAATAAAGAAGAAAAGAAAGAAGAATCAAATAGATACAATAAAAAATTATAAAGGGGCTATCACTACCGACCCCATAGAAATATAATCAATTATCAGAACATACTATTTAAAGCTCTATGCAAACAAACTAGAACATCTGGAAGAAATGGACAAATACCTGAACACATATATCCTTTCAAGGCTGAACTAGGAAGAAGTTGAATCCCTGAATAGACCAATAATAAGTTCTGAAATTGAGGCAGTAATAAATAGCCTACCAATCAAAAAATGCCCAGGACCAGATGAGTTTACAACTGAATTCTACCAGATGTACAAAGAGGAACTGGTGCCTTTTTTTTTCAGAAACTATTTCAAACAACTGAAAAGGAGGGATTTCTCTCTAACTCATTTTATGAGGCCAACATCATCCTGATACCAAAATCTGGCAGATATACAACAAAAAAGGAACACTTTAGGCCAATATTTCTGATGAGACTCGACAAAAAAAATCCTCAATAATATACTGGCAAACCAAATCTAGAAGCACATCAAAAAGCTTATCCACCATGATCTAGTCAGCTTCGTTTCTGGGATGCAGGGTTGGTTCAACATATGCAAATCAATAAGTGTAATTCACCACGTTAACGGAACTAAAGACAGAAACCACATGATTATCTCAACGGCACAGAAAAGGGCATTAGTAAAAGTCAACATCCCTTCATGTTAAAAACTCTCAATAAACTAGGCCTTGAAGGAAGGTGCCTCAAAATAATAAGAACCATTTATGGCAAACCCACAGCCAATATCATACTGAATGGGCAAAAGCTGGAAGCATTCCCCATGAAAACTGTCACAAGACAAGCATGCCTTCTCTCATCATTCCTATTCAACATAGTATTGGAAGTTCTGGCCAGGGCACTCCGACAAGAGAAAGAAATAAAGGGTATTCAAATAGGAAGAGAGGAAGTATAATTGTCTTTGTTTGCAGACGACATGTATTTTTCATTATTTACAACTTTCACATCCTGGCACAAATTCTACAAATTCAGTAAATTTATGTGTAATTAAAATACTCTGTGGTTTCTTCTTTTTTTCCTGTTTCTTCAGCCACTTTAGCTTGATCTATTCAAGAAGCCATGGGGATATAATTTCCAGGATAGACTTTGAAAACTATATTGTTTTACTTGTGTTTGTATATAAAAATGACTTAGAGTTTTGGTTTATAAGAGCATACTTTTCTTTTCAAAGTTTCTAATAATATTGCTGCAGAAAGCTGACCCTGTATTAGTCCTTGCCATACTGTTCAGCTATGGATAGTGCTTTTAAGCTAGTGGGCATTTAAAATTTGTTTCTGAATAATGTGTGATGTTGTTAATTAGCCAGTCCTTTTCAGAGAAATGTAGTAAATAAAAATGATGTATTATCCAATTTACATTCTTGGACTGCAGAGACTTAGATTACTAGAGCCAACGTGAAAAAGTAGCATCCTAGAAGTTTGAATGAGCTGAATACTACCCTTAATGGGTTTTGGAGATGGAGAAAATAAAGTACAGTACAGTCTTGTATGAGAAGTTTGGAATAAAGAGTGGGGAGATGAGTTAAAGTGGTTCGTCTTCTGATTTTTGGTCTCAAAATTCATAAGTCTACACCAAGAATTTTGGTTATACTCTGCCATGTGTATAAAGTACTTACCCTCTCACTCTGTTAAACTGCAGACAAATTTTAAATGACTTTCCTTTTATTTTGATGATTATCTTTACAACCCATTTAATTTATTCCTGATAATTACCCTCTAAGCAATTGGATGACTTAATTATTAAAACAATAAAAACTTGAGCAATGATAAAAAAAAAAAAGACCAAGAAGAGCAAAAATAACATTACAACTTATAAAAAAGAGACCAGGGTTAAAAACAAACTTCAATAAGCCAAGTCATACTGGCTTATTTTTCCTGTTGTAATCACAAAATATTAGAGTAAATAATTTCACAAGTATGCTTTTACTGAAGAACTGGACTAGGAAGCTATCTATGCCAAACCAACCTGGTGGTAGAGTCAACATGGCTGAGACAGTCAGGATGGCAGAGAGCTTTGCTTTCAATAAGAAGTTTATTTTATGGAAGCAAGCAAAAGGGAAACAGTGAGATCTCTGGAACTTACAGTCTTCTTATATCATCTTTGATGAAAAAAGAATACTAAAAATTGAAACATTTTACTGACTTTATCTTGGTTCTTTTAAAATGCTTGATTTGAGATTATTTCAGGCAACTTTAATTGAATCATTTTGGATAACAGCAAGTCTATTTCCCTGTCTTCTTGTCATATTTAGGATCTTACTTTTTTTTTTTTTTCCTAGATGTTTTGCTCCTGTTATGGAGAAAGGTATACATCATTAACTCTTATCTAAACTCTTAGAGCATGCAAGCTTTTTTTTTTTCCCCAAAATGTTTATTGTGTTTTTCTTTTTTTCTTTTCTTTTTTTTTGAGACAGAGTCTGGCTCTGTCCCCCAGGCTGGAGTGCAGCCATGTGGTCCCGGCTCACTGCAACCTCTGCCTCCCAGGTTGAAGCTATTCTCCTGTCTCAGCCACCTGAGTAGCTGGGACTACAGGCATGTGCCACTACGACCGGCTAATTTTTTGCACTTTTAGTAGAAACAGGGTTTCACCGTGTTAGCCAAGAGGGTCTCAATCTCCTAACATCATGATCCGTCCGCCTCGGCCTCCCAAAGTGCTGGGATTACAGCCGTGAGTCACTGCAGCCGGCCTGTTTCACTTCATTTTATGTTGAGTTGAGCTGGTCAAAAATGAAGAAGCAATCTAGTAAACACGTGGATGTTAATTTCTGGTCATGTTCAGAGTAAACACAAAGATTGATTTTTATTTTTATTTTCAAAATTTACATTTTAAGAAAGGAGTACTTTGGGTGCAATTTGCCCAACTGTAGAGCCTGGAAGTAATCCTAAATTAGTTAAATCTCCATGTGTAACTATTGAGCATGATAAGCTCACATGGAGGAGGCAACTATTTATCTGATAAGACAACAGAAAGAATAAATCAAATCCTAAGCAAGAATTATTATTTTAAAATTCAGTTTATTGTATTGAAATCTTTGAGAAAGAATTACTTCTTTAACCTTTTCTAACCAGTAATAAGAACATAACTTGTTATGCCAAAATTCATAGCCTCTTCTCCAGTTGTTTGATAATTAATGAATAAGCACAATAAGAAAACTTACTCAAATCAATGAACAAGTTAGACAGATTTTTGACATCCTAGAAGAGAACCTGGAGTATATGAGTTGACATTATGATGAGTGTTCACTTTAAAATAATGAAAGTCATGAATTTTGCTTGCATAAGAAATGTTAAGGCAGTTCTGCCTGAGCTGTTTCCTCTGTAAATAATAGTTTTAATGCCTGAATATCCATATAGAGTACACTGTGTTTATCCAAAATAGGTTAAGCTAGGATTTGTTCAGCAGTTCTGAAAGACTAGGGATATTCCTGGAGCAACAATCTTGAAGAAGCTATGAACTTTAGGATTTCTTGAGGCCACAGAAATAATCTGCTGAAAGTCAATAATTATCAGGAAAATATGACTGGCACATGTATTATTCAGAGGCCATCATTCTATTTAAATTGAGGAGTACCTTATATCTTCATTGATCTGTGTATTCCTTGCCATTCAGCAACTCTGCCTTTGCTTATGCTTCTTAAGACTCACTCAGCTGCAAGAAATGATCAGTAGAAAATCCCAACATCTATAGCTGACTTTTTATGCTCTTTGTCACTTATAATTGCTCTTGAATGCATGCTCATTCTGTAATTTCATGTTAGGGAATAAAGCTAGATAATGTAGACCGGGGGTCAAAAACTAGTGACTAAAGGAGATTTATCCATTGGAGTGTTTAACATATTTTTAAATTTGAATACTTTTACAGAGGACATGCTCTCTCCTCTTCAAAACAGGACCCACTTTTCTGGATTCTACATTTGCATTTTCTGTCAGGCACCTGAAGTAATTTGAATTTGCTATCCCTTCATTAGACAAATAGAACTGAAAACTTATATGTGATGTTTGTAATAATCATCAATTAAAATAATAAATGCACAGCGTTCAGTATCTCTCTAGCCTAACATAAAAAAGAGTTTATTTTGGGCACATTTGCACTTACAGTTCTATGCATTGGCAAACCCTTAGAAAGTGTGACAGATGTCAAAGGAAGTGACATGTGGGTTTTGTGTCTTGTAATTGTTTTCATACATAAGGGTCTTTATTTGGGCTAGAGGAGAAAGATGTATCAGTGAAAGGTAAATTTAAATTAGTATTCTGAATTTTATTTTGTATTTCCTAGCTTTCACTCCCTTATTTACCATAGGTACTATGAATACAGACTGGATATGCTAATTTTTTTAAAGAGTAGTATTATTCACTGAAATTTATCCACCAACTTTCAACTTCTATCAATAGGATTATAATTATGTGGTATTTTAAATTATATATTTATTTGTGCTCTTAGATGAGTAAGAGGGACATTCGGGTCAGCTTCAATCATAGCCATTTTAGTAATGGTAAATTATCTGGAATTGAAAAATTAAATAGTAATCATAAATAATATAGGATTTTATCTGAAGCAGCCTTCTTTGATTGTCTATATATAGCTGTGTCTTAACATTATCTAGCAATCTGTGCTTGCATTTTATTACCATTTATTCTGAATAAATTCTTCCCTCACATATGAATTCATTGAGTACCAGCAAAGGTTCCATTTTTTTTTTTTTTTTTTTGCTGTCATGTTGAAATGAAACCTACTGTGATGAATTATTAGGACAATGAAAATTAAGAGTGAAGGCTGTAATTTGAAAAGGAAATAAATCTGCAACTTGCAAAAAGAATAGTAGCTTAGAAGATTTATTCTCTCTTTCAAAGTTGCCTGTCACAATATGGTAACACTAGACATCAGGATTTGAAAGATGGCTTCAAAATTTTCTCATTGACAACATTTCTAAGTGGACAACTTTTCAAGTGTCACTGTGGGGGGCCTTTGTGCCTGTCTTTTATCTTTGCCATGATTAGAAGACACCACTTGAGGTAATTACAACTGGGAAGGTACAAATAGGCTATTTTGCAAGACATATGACCATACAGTTAGGTAAGAAAGGTAAAATAAGCAACAGACACACACTATTGTGAGCTGGTGTTGACATATAGAGAAATGATGGGCCATGATAGGAAGAAATTCCAGGCTCCACTTAATGGGACACTGTGCATTCTTCTGACCTACCTTGTCCTACCAAAATTAGCTAATTTATAGTTTATGCTTATGTCTCAGATTAGGATTAAGAGAGTAATGTCCAATAATATTTAAAATTTAAAAGTGAAAGGAACAGAAATGTGCATGTTTCAGTAAATGTCTCCTTGCTTATTCTTTGTTTTCTGATGTATTAACTCACAGTTATGGAATTTCTGCCATATTTTTCTCCACGGGCAATGCAAAGAATATGTGACCAAGACTCAATTTCTTTGTAAGTAGAAGAGAAGAGCATTAAAATTTATGGTACCTACTTAGTGTTCAATAACAGCCTAACAACTAATTGTAACACAACTATTATTATCCTTGTTTTACAAAATATAGGCCTTGAGAACTTCGATACTATGATGAAGGTCAGGCAACTAGTGCAAGGTGGTGTCATGATTTGAACCCAACCTTGTCTAACTAGATTTTCTTCCAATGTTACTTATCATTTTTCTACCCTAGAAAACAATGCTTACTTTGGGAATTTATGAGTATCAGAATGACTAAGTTCTTAAGTTCAAATGCTAGACCCTCACATGAACACATCCCTAAGCCTTTCTGAGCCGTATTTTTCTTGTGTAAGTAGGCCACAGACAGCCATACAGACAGCGTAATGGGGGACATGCAGAGGGTCATGTTACACATGTGAGTTATTTGGTAAATTTGAGGGGAGCAAGTACAAAATCTCTGTGAAATATGAAGCCAAATTATCTGTTTAGAATAATAGAGCTACAGTGAGCCAAGATTGTGCCACTGCACTCCAGCCTGGGCAAGACCCTGTCTCCAAAAAAAAAAAAAAAAAAATCTACTGTGGCCAAATATACTTAGGTACATTGTAGGCATTCAAGAAATATTTAATGAATAAATATGTATGTATGCATATGGGGAAAAAAAAAAAGAATAATAGAGCCAGACTGCTCAGTATAGCACTTCAGCTCCACTAGTGATTTCAGGATATAGCTCAGCACAGAGCTGAGTTCATTTACTACTGGGAATAATTGTGAAGTTGGGGAGAAACATATTTCAACAATAAGAGCCAAACACGTATTTTCATTTTTTTTTCTATCCATTTTGAGCAAACATTTGCAATTAAATTAACTTCACCCAATGTTTACTAAGGTGTAATCTCTGGCCTAAATGTTTTTACAATCTAGTTGGGAAGAAAAATATGTTTCAAAATTACCATAACAAAAAGCGTGAAGTGACAAGTGTCAAAAGTTAAGTATAAACACATTACTAGGGAGCCCAGAGGAGGATGTGATTCATTCCTCCTTGTAGTGACTGAAGACTACAGAGTGGAAGTGTCATTTTAGCTGCATTTAGGAGAATGAGTAACATTTATAAATGCCTGATGGAGATGTAGGAAGAGTTTTTGGAAAATATTCCAGGCTCAGGAAAAGCAGGAATAGAAGCCAGAGGCAGGCAAGGACATAATATGTTCAGAGACTCACAAATAGGTTGTGCAATTGTCCCAACATTATCTTGGAAGAGGAGTAAGAGGGTAAAGCAGTGACCTGGATTTAGATTACTGTTTAATGTACATATCGCTGGAAGTGGAGAGATATGGTGAGCATAAAAGTACAAGCTTTTTGGACTATTGAAGGAATGTGATAATGTTATTTTCTTAGTAAACACATTTTCTGGGTATTTTGAGTCTGACATTAGAAAGCCTGACTTTGATGTAAACATGGATGTAACTCAGTAACAGAATGGTGTTTTTTGTTTTTTTTTTTCTTTTTTTTTTGGTATAAGCCTCTCACTACATCTTACTCTTGATTGATTCTTTTGGAGGATGTTGTGAGACTTACATTTGAGAAAAACCCAAGATGCCTACTAAAAATGTAGATCACTTTAGAAAACTATTATCAATTGTTCTTCAATATTTATTACAGTTCTTGCGAATTTTCTGTGGTGAAATAAATATGCTTTGAGTATTTTTGTGGTAAACATGGATGATATAAATTAATTATACATGCATATGTATTAATTTCGGAATACTAATCTTTGGCATTTGTCCTAAGTAGCGAATCTTTTAATATATTTAATATTTTTCCATGCTATGAAGATTAAAAACTTCTTAATTTCATTCTGAAGTTCATATATATAGCAATGTTTATTATGCTTATAAAGTCTTACAAATTTTGTCTAATGGATTGTTACAGTTTTAATTATGAGCTATATAGAAATGAATGGCTTTATCATTATAATTGTAGGAATAGAACCAGAAATGGGAACTTTAAGTTTACTCAATAAAATGAATATACCATTGACTCCTTTGATCTGCATTTTGAATTCTGCATACTCACTAATCTCATTAACTTTCAAAAAAGTGGAAAAAATATTTTGTCTTAAATTTTTATTTAAAAATATGCACAATATTGGACCCTTAGTAAATCTCAGTAAAAGAAGCAATCAAGAATATTTTGCTTGTTTTCGTAGTGGGACTGAGGCCTGAAAGATTTGGAATATTATTACCTGCTTTGGTGTTAGTTTGAGAGCAGTTTTATATAGCCTAATCGTATTTTCCCTTTCTGATGTAAAATTAAATATCGGATCCTTTCTGACTGTGCAACTTTCAGAGGATGCACAAAAGAAACAGTGCATGGACCATAACTCCCTCTGCTCCCAGGGACTATATCCCTTGGTGGAAGTGTTCAGTGTGTATTTAGAGCGGAAAACTCATGACATAGAAGTGGAAGGTTCTGTCCTTTCATCATGTGTTATTCCGTGTTAGCAATCCAAGCGAGTCAGACCAAACCAAACCAAACCAAAGTGTTTCATATAAACATAAAGCACTGGCTGAGATTGTAGTATATTAAATTCCTATTTCCATTCTCTTATATAGCTATTAAGAACAAGATTTTTCCCCGAACCAGAGCTTTGTTATTTTTACCACCTTGCCCTCTGTATTGTGCAAATTACAGCTGATGAGACATTGTGATGTTATTAGTCCCACTTGGAGAAATTTTCTCCAGGGAATAGCCTGTTCTTTATGACATTTACTATTGTAAAGTAATCCTCTTTTGACTTTTATTGATAATGAGTCCTCACTCTAGTGGTTAAAACCCAGCCGTTCTTGAACTAAACCAAATGGAAACAGATATGAAGAACTGAAAAAAGACACAAACGGTAAAATCAAAGTATTTATTTATACAGCTTCACTCTCCTTTGATTAAAGTTCCCCAGAATTATATGAGAGAGACTAAATTACTATAATTAGTGCTAAGATCTGCTAAGAAAATTTACCTGACTAAACTAAGAACTTTAAGCCTTTAAGTGATTGTAAATTTTTTTCTTACTTACAGAAAAAGATATTTACTGGCTATACAATTTCCTTTTTCTATCTGTGACCAATTCTTTTGAGGGTTAGAAATGAATGTGATTAAACTCAAAATACACGTTTGAATCTATGCAGTCCACATAGACTTGCTCTGTTTGATGGCCCAAATGTCACCTCTAACTCAAGTTACTTCTTGCACATGTGATCAGTAAAATCATTGACCTGAATGATACAACACAGACAGTGGGTTTCAATGGTCACCACCAGGACCAGAAAGAAAACAGCATCTTCTTTTTTTTTTTTTTTTTTCTTTTTTTTTGAGACGGAGTCTCGCTCTGTAGCCCAGGCTGGAGTGCAGTGGCCGGATCTCAGCTCACTGCAAGCTCCGCCTCCCGGGTTTACGCCATTCTCCTGCCTCAGCCTCCCAAGTAGCTGGGACTACAGGCGCCCGCCAACTCGCCCGGCTAGTTTTTTGTATTTTTTAGTAGAGACGGGGTTTCGCCGTGTTAGCTAGGTTGGTCTCGATCTCCTGACCTCGCGATCCACCCGTCTCGGCCTCCCAAAGTGCTGGGATTACAGGCTTGAGCCACCGCGCCCGGCCCAGCATCTTCTTTGAAAGTAAATCTGTGGAGTATGTTCTGGCTTTCATATCCTAAAGCAATAGGCCATGTTTCAACTACCTATGGAGCTCCTATTTACTGAATGCTTATTATGTACCATGCATTTTATATTTATTGTTTCTAATCCTTATACCAAACCTGCAAGGTAGTTAAGAGTATTGCCACTTTTATACATGAGAAAACTAAGGCTCAGTAAAATTAAGGAACTTGCCCAAAATGGAATAGTTAGTACTGATGAATCTAGACTCTTACTGTGGGTGTATCTGGTTCTATCCTGTCAGCTCAGGGAAAATTTATTAGATTTACCAGGCTAAACTGCAGTAGACCAGTGCAATATTAGTTTTCTATTGCTGTGTGATAAATTATCACAAACTTAGTGATGTAAAACAAGACACAATTATTATTCTAGGGTTTCTATGATATAATAAATATATGTATAATTTATAAATAAATTATTTGTATTGCATTTATACATGTTATAATTATACATACTTACATGTATAAATAAAACATAATGTAAGGATGGGAGTGACACTTCATCAACTTTATTGATTTCCTTGTTTAGAATTGAGTCACAGTGCCACCTACATTCAATGGGAGGGGATTATATGAAGACATGGACAATTGGGGGTCACTCTAGGAGTGTCTGGTCTACTATAGTGCCTATAATCAGAGTAGAACACAGCTATTAAGGTATTTTTCCATGAATTCGTTGTTTTGTCCTATTCCGTTTATTTTAAAGTCAATTTATTATTCCTCATTTGTCTGAATGTTCTTGAAGGCCTTGCTGCTTTTACAGACACTTAGGTAAAGTAAAAGCAACATTAGTGTTCTTGCCTTTATTTCAATGTTCTGAATGACATTTCCAAAACGTATGTTATTTATGCTTGTTTGTATATTTCTATTTGTGTAAAATACTGAGAAAAATGATATTCCAGTCCCAATCATTGAAGAACATTAAAATAAAAGTCAGAGGGAGAAAAGATCATGAGTGTTCTGACCATGGAAATTTCAATTTGTTGTCTTAGTAAGACATATGGGAAAAGCTTTATTCCAAATGTTTAAGACCAGAATTTCCTTTCCGTTCTTCCTTCCCCTTCCCTTTCTTGCCTTTCCATTTTTTCTTTTCATTTATTTTATCTCATTTTTTTCCCTCTCACCTTTGCCCCCTCTCCCTCCTTTTTTATCTTTCTGCTGATTATACAATGTTATACTTGAAAATAAGAAGCCTGGAAGACCTCTGCTTTATTTCTAACTCTACTGCTAATTGTCTTTACACATGTTAGCCTTGTTTTCTTTTTCCATAAAATGAGAAAGCTAGTTGAAGTAACATACTGCTGCAAAGAAACATATACAGAGTGGGGTAACCCAGTTGCTTCAGGCAGCATCTCACAGGTGTGAGCGGTTTGTTAGAATCACAATAAAACATCATGCAATTCCATCCTCACAGAGTTCATCTATCCCTAATAAACTGACTAGAGGTAATGACACGTGCATATGCCATGAAAATCAGGATGCCAACAGACTCACCTGACATTTAAGCAATATTTGACTAATCCAAAGTCTGCTGGTTTCTTCTGGTGAGTAAATCCATTCGGTTAGTATTAAAGAGCCTTAATTCAGAGAGAAGGAGATACTACAAAGGGCTCTTTTCATCAGCATAGGGAAGTTTGATGCCATGACTGCCCACAGGCCAGAAACACAGTCACTATATATTAATATTAGATTGACACCAAGTGCTCCTTATCCTTTGGCATCCACTTTCAATCCTTCATGTAGACCACAGACCTTCTGTCAGGTTGGCATATTTACTGCATGTTAAGTTGTTATATTGTACAGCTTGTTTTGTTTTGAGAGACATCCGTTCTTGTTTGGATTCAGAAGACATTCTATTTACATAATTATGATATATATCATATCATTGTAATACGTAATGTATTTAGCACATATATAATCTCATGGCTTCAGACTTCTCTAAAAAAAATGGCTGATTTGATTTTTTATCATTTTATTTGTTTTGGAAAAGGAGCTTGTCTTGGACCATTTGTGCTTCTATAAGAAAATACCATAAACTGGGTAATTTATAAAGAAAAGAAGTTTATTGGCTCATGGTTCTGGAAGCTGGGAAATCCAAGATCAAGATGTTGGCATCTAACCAGGGCCTTCTTGCTGCATCATCACATGATGGAAGGCAGAAGAGTAAGAATTCAAGACAAGAAACCCACTTCCATGAGCCCTTTTCAAGATGGCATTAATCTATTTCTGTGACCTCTGCCCTCAGGACCAAAATACCTCCCACTAGAACCCACCTCCCAAAACAATCCCATTCGATATTAAGTTTCTAGCACGTGATTCTGGGTGATGCATTCAAACCACAGCAAGGCTTTTACCTGAGTTTGCTACCAAATTCTGTAGATACACCAGTATTGCTACAACAGCCATTTACTTCTTATTCTGGAAAGAGTATGATTCTTTATGGCTTAAACTAGTCTGCTTTGGCAAGAGCTCATACTTAGAAGGCAGAGAATCCTTTGTCTCTGTTATATAGCAGGTAATTTAGATTACAGCAGGGATAAGTCTCTTTGTTTACATTTAATACTTCACTATTATAATCACAAAATACTTTTTAAAAATGGTATTTCATATTTTACAGAGTTTTATATATATTATCTCATTTGACTCTAATTGCACTTTACTAATGAAAACATAGATTATTTGTAACTTATAGATAAAATAATTATCCTGGTAGAGGTTCAGAAGTTTATAAAATAATAGCCAATATCTTGTGAATATTTAATATGTTTCAGACATTGTCCTAAGCATTTTATACACATAAATTTTATTACGCACACACGCACATACACAGACACACCCCTATTGTTCCCATTTTGTAGATGAGGAAACTGAGGCTTAGGAAAATTAAGTGACATATCTGGAGACACAGTGTGCCTAGGTGCAGACCTGGGATGCAGCCCATCCATGTGACTTCAAAGATCATACTCTTCTTCAATATTATGTTTCCCGACATGAAAATATGGTTTAGCACTAATAACATTCTGCAAAATTGGAGCAGTAAAGTGTTGGTCTGTGAGAATTATAATAAGTATAGTGTTGCTTAGTGTATTCAAAAAAATCTTCACATTTTAAATACAAGAGGGAAAATAATGTGTTTTGTAGAAAACTAAAATTAGCTGTACACTTGAAAAGCAATTTAATATCATCAACTTACCCTTCCAACAATACTATCTAAGATATAACATCTCACTGTACAATTAACAGGCAGTTAGCAGAATGCTGTTGCTTGGATTCAAAGAGCAAACCGAGTGGCTGTGCTGGGATTCTACTTTGGGTTTCCTACTCTGGTTGTCAAACAGGTCCTTGAATTGTTTCTTCCTTTTGCCATTGGAAATTGCTAATGGAATTCCTTCACTGGAGTTTATTCTATGGTCATACAACTTTTTTCTTTCTAAGTATTTGAAGACACCTTTTTCTTTTAGTGGAGCAATTGTACTTGGAAGCAGAAAACGTAAGAGTTCACGCCCTATTTCTGTCAATACGAGTGAAGTAATAGGAGAGTTCTCTCATCTTTCTTTAGTTCGCAGTTTCTGCCATGATCACAATTAAACAAACCACAGGTAGCTCAACCAGGCAGAAAAAAGTCAAGCCACAGCAAGATACTATTAGTGATCTTGTTTACCTGGTTTATCTATGTTGGGCGTCAGAATTTTGATTGCAGTAGGTAGTGGTATATACCAAATCCAGATTTTTTTTTTTTTTTTCCTTTTTTGAGATGGAGTCTCACTCTGTCACCCAGGCTGGAGTACAGTGGTGTGATCTCAGCTCACTGCAAGCTCCGCCTCCCAGGTTCACGCTATTCTCCTGCCTCAGTCTCCCGAGTAGGTGGGACTACAGGCTCCCGCTACCACGCACCACTAATTTGTTGTATTTCTAGTAGAGACAGGGTTTCACCATGTGAGCCAGGATGGTCTCCATCTCCTCAACTCGTGATCCGCCCGCCTCGGCCTCCCAAAGTGCTGGGATTACAAGCGTGAGTCACTGCACCTTACCCAGAAAAAAAATTTTTAAATGCTTGGAGAAGATCCTTTGCCATGTGACATTGTGAAGTTAATACAAATTGTTCCAGAATGAATTTCTAACTTTTTCTCACTAACCAGTTAGTAAAATTATTTCCCCTTTTTTATTTTTCTTGCCAACAGAATAATTCTGTTCCACTTTAGACATCTTAAATTATCCAAGTTTTGCTTATTTTATTCCTCTCTGAATCTGTTCTGAAGTATGCTGTGGACATTGGTTGGTTTGCATTTTTTACATCTATTCCTCTTTCTATTGATAGTATGGAGGTGATTTTGCTTTGAGGATACTATCCCATTGGATATGATGCAAAATAACCATTCATCAAGGGCCCTGCCCTTCTCAAGGCAAAGGGCCAATGATTCAAGTTAAGCCAGCTAGATTTTCTCATCTTAGAATTAGATTCCTAAGCTGAGAACCAGAAGAATAAACATGGTGAGAACTGATTGCTTCTGTTTTTAAAGAGACTACTCAACAGTTTCTGATTCCAGATTCCTGTAGCTGTGTTTCCAAAATTGTTTGAGATGATTTTTTAAAATTATTTTCTTTAATTGTGTGTTCTATCCCATATTCATCTTTTAAAGCCTTTAGCCAGCTCTGGCTTCAGTTGCCTGCCAAAGATTCTAACTGATGTAAGAACATAATTGAATTATTCATCCGTATTTTATCTACACTTGTGTAGGTCCTAAACGTAGCTAACAAGAGTGTTCTTTCCATATGTATATCTACCTGTTCCTCTCTCTATGTTCTGTGTTTTGTTCTGTCCTACTGCTACTTTTAGAAAGAAAAGTATGTATATCAAATTATAGTTGGATATGTATTGAAAACTAATTATTCTACTGGACAGAAATAACAGATACAGTTTATTTTCTATTAATAACTTTGCCTTAAACTCATCCAGGTTGATTATCTATTTGTTTCTCTCTTATAGCTATGTAGGCTTCAAAATACTTAACATAGTACCAGTCAAGTTATCTTAAATGTTCATTAAATCTGTCTCTTTGAAAGTTCTAATAAATTGTTAAGGTATTAAGACAACAAAGAGTTCCCTAAAGAGGTAGCAAATTTGGCAGTGTGATCTTAAACTGTTAAAACTTTGAGCACCTTTGTGGTGGTATTATCTTTGTTGTGAATGGATAAATAGTATCAGATGGAAGGATGGACTCCTGGAGCAAGGCTGTGCATGGGCTGTGCAAGCAGGGAACACTGAAATGAAGAGATTCTGTTCAGAAAAAAAATGAGATGACTATGTACTGAGGAGCAACCTTAATCTGAAAAATAACAGTAGGGAGCAGATCTCTGAGAAAAATATATGTCAGAGTTCATTATTACATCAGAGATCAAAAGAGAGATCTCCAATTCCAAACAGAATGCTAAAACATGCATGGAAAGGTGTGGAAATGACTCCCATTAAAACACTTTTCTTTTAGCTATAGTTACCCAGAAAACCTCAGTAGTCTTGGGCTAACATTTGAGCAAGAATAATATGAATTTCAGCACTCATACATATCCAACACCTTCTAAGAATATGCTTAGTTATTATTTAAACGGTCTAATGTTAATCTGCCATGTCTTTTCCACTAACTCCAAAATGCACCTAACCATCGGCATATTAGGCAATAAAGATAATGGCATTAATTACTTCTTGGCATGCTTCAAACATTAGGAGGCTTAAGACAGAAAATCATGTTTTAGAAATACAAATTTCTTTACTACAAAACATCTTTTGTTCTGAAATGAGATGCTTAGGCTTTCTTTGTGTTTTTCTATTTTAAATTTTCATGATATTCTCTGGAAAGGTGAATACTAGATAGTCTCCAATTGGTAGAATTTCTGAATCCCTCCAAGAGCTTGCAGAAGCATTCTCTTATATTTAGAATTACATGTAACAAGTTATTAGAGAGATAAAGACAGGGCTACAACTAGAATTCTTACCATAGATATCATGATATATACACACATACATACACACGAGGTCCTTGATGTACATGGTAACTTAGCATAAAATAATACATATAAGAAAATCTCCTAAAATAAGGCCAAAATTTCATACCAAATGCTGGGAGTTGTAGGGGTTGATTGAGGCTTTATTTTGAAAAGTTAATAGTAAAAGTATTTTATCTTATGTTTTAAAAATCCGGGCTATAGGTTGGGTGCAGTGGCTCAGGCCTGTAATCCCAGCACTTTGGGAGGCTGAGGTGGGCAGATCACCTGAGGTCAGGAGTTCGAGACCAGTCTCATCAATATGGTGAAACCCTGTCTCTACTAAAAATACAAAAATTGTGGGCACCTGTAATCCTAGCTACTTGGTAGGCTGAGGCAGGAGAATCTCTTGAACCTGGGAGGCGGAGGTTGCGGTGAGCCAAGATCGTGCCACTTCATGCCAGCCTGGGCAACAGAGTGAGACTCCATCACAAAAAAACTAAAAAAAATCTGTGCTACAATAACAATTTGTTATTAATTTTTAAAACAGACTGACTTAAGCATTATATATATATATGTATACACATATATATATAGAACTTTTACATTTAGACAAAATAGTAGTATGATAGCGCCACATGATATTCTAAATACAACTTTGACTTATGCAGCAAAATCACAAAAAGAATCAATTTTACAAAATATACTAGAACTTCATCAATTTTTCTAAGAGCCATTTTTTAGACTTTAAAATTCAAAGCATTATCATTTGAAGCACCTTGTTTATTTTCTCTTCTTCAATTGTTAACTGGTTTAAATCAGCCTAATCGTCACATACCAGTGGCTTTGCCTATGAATCTAGCAGTTGTTCAAGATCACTTATTCCCATGCCATGAAATGTTGTTTCTGCAATATTTAACATTTTGAACATTTTGCATGTATATGTAGATGATTTCAGTGTTTTATAAGGCAGGACGTGATAATGTCAACATTAAGAAAGACCTGTGCTAATAATTAGAAGGATAGATATTTGAATGCTTTTCTTCCTGTGGGTACTAGAAACTATACAGACTAAGTGAAAACAGACAATACTTTGCCTAACACACTGAAGACACATTTACAATTTATTATGAAATTACCTTGAATTATCAAGTAGTGTCTGAAATTTGTCAAAATCATTAGGAGATCTTGGGCTTAAGCTTCCAGTCATTCTTTGCCGTCGTTGATAAATCTGGATACTAGTGAAAGCACAAATATCTAGAACATCTTTATCACACTATAGAACTAAAAAATGATAGCCAAACCCTTCCTAATTTCTGCTTCCAACTTCCAGTAGAATATTTATTTTACTGCATGATTTTTCTTTGGGTGCCATAGCTGTCACTGAAGACCTCTGGCTATGTAACCTTATTATGTTCCAGCTTTTCCCCCATGGACTTTAATGGTGTGGATTGATTTCTAACCAATATATTATATAGAATGAAAGAAGAAATAAGTGAGCAATCTCTCCAAATGTGTGATATAGCTCAGAAACAATAGCTTTTCTTTATATTGATTGTTAGGAAATCCTATGCCTAGTAATCACCATTAAATTGTCCACGTGACTACTGGGGAAAAGAATAATTTATCTTATATTTTGAGTGTTAGTGGTTAGTTACGCAATAAATTGTGTTCTGCATTTCGACTAATAACAATATTGAATTTTCTCTTAATTAGAGCATTATGTCTAAAATGTTAGGTAGTCAGAATCTGTTTATGTAAATTCTAACGGAGAAGACTGGAGAACAAGATGAGTGTAATATGTCATTTATATTACCATCATTATTTTTTTACATCCTCAAAGGAACATTATCTTTTTTTCTCTGTATATTTTAGCTCCTTTAACCTAAATTTCACCTTCTGTCTTTTCTCCTTTCTGCATTTTCTCTCTCTCTCTTTTTCATTGTCTCCTTCACATTTGAATTCCCATTTCCTCAGTTGTTATTGTTACCTTAATGATTATCAATATTCTCTCCAGAGTGGGGCCATGTACAATTCTGTCATTTGTAGTAAGGCCTAGCACTGCCAAGCACTCTGCTAAGTACATTTACATTTGTTCCTTCTAACAACCTGCAGGACAGTTCTCTGGTTGGCCTGCTCCCCTTTCTCACTTGTAGTTCTCAAGAATAGCTGTAGATCATGTTGTATAGTATACTGTGCTGGGAATGCAACAACCTGAGATGAGGAGGGACTGGCAGGAACAGACTGGATCAGTTCTAATCCTCCCCTAAAAACAGATGTCCATCAGTATTTCTGTCCAACGTGTCAAGTGACCCCAGGGAGTATAAATCCCAGGTGTCTCTGCTTTCCAGGGTTCCTGAGCTGTGGTGCAAGCGAGGCACACACAGATGAGACTTCATCTGCTCCAGCAGCTAACATGAACTTGGGGGACATATCTCACACTGAAAAATCCTAGGCTTCTGTTCTCCCTTGATGCCTATCTACAAGTAATAAGCCTGCTTCATGTAACTTGCTGTGTGTGCAGATGTTCTGTCTTACTAAACATAGACATGCTGGTAACCAGTACACAGTGAACCTGCTTTACAAAATTGGCTGAGCCAGCAGGGTCCAGTCTGGCAGAACCATGGGTTATTGGCAAATCAGGAGGAGTGATACCTCTCAGGACCCAGCCTAGGACAGAAACATCAGCCTAGGGGTGCAGGAGCTGGACATGCAGTCAGATGTTTTATGGTGAAGAATGGTATTAAGGGGAATATGAGTCACTCTTCCCCCTAAAGAAGTGAATGAGCTGGCTGCATAGATCAAGGCACCAAAAGAATTGTGGAAACAGCAGAGCAGCACACCATCTCCTGATTTTTGGGGGCACACATGTGATTGTTCATTTCCAGGGCTGGGGAGTTCTAGAAGTGAGTGCTCAGGTAGATTCCATGACACCTGAGAATAAATTAACACTTGGTTTGCAGGTCTTCAAAGAAAGGGAGCACTAAAAAACAGACTAAAAAAAAAAATCCAGGGAAGCCTTCTTTAGTCTAGCTAATGTGTTTGTCTGATAAAGTGACATTGCCGAACCAAGTGTCTTAGACCAAACAGCGCAGTTAAGAATGGGGACAAAGTCTCCCCGTTCACCATTAGAGGCCAATGACCCTATTCTCCTGTGAAGAATGAAAAAAGAAAGAAAGGACCTTTCTGGGGTTTTTGGATACTTGAGCCCACATGACAATATTTCTAGGGCTTCTTAGGAGAAAAATTAAACTGATGATATGAAGAGGTTTTTGAGACAAATATGATGATCCATGGTGCTGACTTGCTTATGATGCTTATCTGTTTGTGGGTGGAACTCTGTGGGTCATTTGGAGTGCCAATGACCATGGCTCCCACTGCTGAATGATTTTAAGCATTGTTATTTTGGCTGCTTGTGACACAGAACATCACCACCACCTTAGGGGGTGTGTCCCCTCACAGCTAAGAATTTGAGCCTTAGTTATTCAATAATAGTGTTGATGCTTAGTAAGTGGAGGAGAGGATACTACTTGGTTAATTCAAGACTTGCTACAGGCAAAAGTGTTACAACCCACCCTGTCACAGTGTAATACCTCAGTCTGGCTCATCAAGAGGAATGGAGACTAACAATGAACTATTGCAGGCTGAATGCCAAAGCTACTTGAGTGAGCAGCAAAAGAAGTATCCCAGATATATCCAAGTGATAATTTTGACCTTGGAAGTATCCACTCAGGAAAAGGAAGCCCAACAGCCAGTAGGTGTCTTTTGTACTGGAGGCAGCATGTAACTCACCTGCACATTCTTTTGGGCCCCCTTAGACAAGTTGACCAGCAAAGCTGTCAAGTTTAAATGAGGCCCTTTGCAGCAGCAGATCTTGGAAGCCATTCAACAAGTCAAGACCCAGGCACTACCTTTAAAACCTTGAGTCTGCTACCCTGATGGAATTATTGGTGTGTGCAATGTTTCATGATGATTGAAGTCTGTGACAACAGAAAACTGCTACTGGGTATACCAGTCTCTCAAATTTGGGATTTATAAGTTGTCTGAGGCAGATATATCCCCTTTCGAATAACAATCCCTTGTTTGCTATTGGGCACTGGTGGAGACTGTGCATCTCACAGGTTGAGTGCCACATGGATGCTGTGAACTGAACTGCTCTTCCTCTCTTTTGGGCCTCACAAACTGAACCAATAATGTTAGACAGGCTCAACAGAGCTCAATTATCAAATGGAAATGGTACATTTAATATCAGGCCCAGTCAGGACTCCAAGTTACTAGTAGATTCCATGAGTAAATAGCTAGCCTATCAGAAGGGACTAAATGACCCATAAGGGATCCTTTGGCTCCTTCCATAGATATTTGCGACCCAAGATTCAGAGATATGCATGCCAACAGCATAGCATGGTTTACTGATGGCTCTGTGAAATAAGCAGACAGGGTCCACAGGAGTATGGCCACCGTCCAGCCAGTGGACCGCCTTGTTTTGACTGAGATTGGACATGAATATTCTAGCCAATGTTAGAAGGGTGGTGCCCCCATCTAACAAGGTAGTATGTACACTAAACACTGTACTCAATGCAAGGGAAAAATGGCACGTAGTGCATGTTAGAAAACACTGAGCATGGTGAGGGTGGAAGCCAACCAGGCAGCCTCCTGATTAAGCTGTGCCTACAAAATATCAATTTCAGTGTTCCCAACATTTTTTCCCCTTTTCCCATTACAGTGCACATCCTGGGGGTGGTTTGCATTTCAGATTGTCATAGTATCCCAGGCGAGGACCCTTGACTCTAATCTGGAGACAGTTCTTCCCCCAGGTGCCTCCCTTTTATGAGCTCCCACAGTGGTGAGGAACAGATCCAAGGAATACCAAGGTGCTAAGGTCCCTCTAGCAGCTTCTGGAGCATGTAATCCTTCCATCTGGGTGAACGAGTATGGGACGTGACCTCTTCTTAACCTAAAGGTTGAAAGTTCTTGGTCAAACAACAAGGGCAATGGGTGCCTTATATAGGCGATAGTCTTGAGACTGAAATAGGACTGGGTCACTACACTAACTCAGCCCAACCCCCATGTGATAGGTGGGGAACATCTGGGACCCAGGAGGGAAGAGGGGTGAGGTACTAACTGTCAGTCTGCCTTTTTTTTTTTACAAGGATATGACAGCAGAGGCCTGGAAGAAAAATGCCTTGATTTGACTATGTAAACTGTGGCCATTACAGGTAACCTGAAATAATGCTGAATCTGCTGTCCTGGACCTCGTTCTGTCCCAGACCACAGACACCTTTTCATCCTGCCAGTGGTGAACTATGCCAGCATTCCTAATACTACAGTGCATGTCTATAGAAGCTGAGTCCTGGATTATCAAGTGAAGACCTGATACTTACCACATGGGAGAGAGCAAGAGAGACCGTGTTTTAATTTAGCTGGCCTGAGGTGGCACAATGTCACAACCACAACTAACAAAACCTTGGCGGGATGGTATTTTGACATAGCCAGTCTTCTTTTGTCCCTCGCTGCCTATCTGTAGGCAATAAAACCACTTCATGTAACATTGTGTGTATGAGTATGCTCTCACCAGATTCAGACAAGTCAGTAACCAGTGCATAGTGAACCTGCTTCACACAGCCCTAGGACAATGGGTACTATGATCAGCAATACCATTGTATGGATGAGAAACTGAGGCATAGAGAACTAAATCACATAGCTAGTAAGTGGCAGAATCAGAATGTGATCCCAGGCAATCTGGCCTGTAGAGTCTGTAATATTATTGACTATGCTATGGAGTCTTTGATGGACTAGGGAAAAAAATTACCATTGCTCTTCCCAAAAATCTTATAATTAAATGATTATAATGATCAGATGTGAGCACAACCTTGGAAAATGTAATTTTTCATAAATTTTAGATCATTAGGAAGTATTGTCCATTTTCTTTCTTGGCTAACTTTGATCATTGGGAACAGCAGCATAGGAGTTTATTATTTATTTATTTATCTAATAGTAAGCATTTATCTAAACTCTTTATAGAAATCTTCAAATGAGTCATTTCATTTATGTAGACCAAAATGCAGCTGAAAAATCTAAGTATATATTTAAATTTACTGAAAATCATATTTTTTTCCTTAAGTAAGCCTTTCATTATTCCTCTGGAATTTCTCTTTTCCATGTAATGACTCTTTTGTTGGTAAGATTTTACTGTGTTATTCATTGACAGCTGCAAAACTGCTTTGCCAAGTTAAAAATGAAATCTGTATTTTGAAAGATACTTGTTTGTTAAACATAAAATGATTTATTTAGTTGCCTGTTTATAATAGTTTTAGAGAAATATTACTTTAGGAATATATTTTATCTGAAATCACTATTAAGAGTTCATTATATTTTTCCATGTTTAGAATTCTGTTCTCTCATTTCTTTAATATCCTCTGTAATTAAACACTGACAAAAATGAACTTACTTCTTACTTTTTTGGATTTATTCTCCTCATATCCTTCCTTGTGAATATCCTCACATAACTTTCCACTGTCTACTAGATAATCAAATGAAAATTACCTATTTAACCCCAATTAAGAGCTCAACACAACCGTTCAACCCCTAAATCTGACATTCTTCAAGCCCTTAGCCTTGCACTATCTTGCCTCATTCAACCCATTTTCTATTTCTTCTCAAATGAATTAATGAAACACTCAACTATTGGCCTCACTACTTTCTAGAAAGGCATTTGTCCCTTGCAAAGGCTTTTGGTTTTGGTTTTGTTTATTTAAGCTACTTTCTATACCAGGAATCTCTTTCAGATTCTCTCTTTCATCCTTCAAAATGGACGTTGAATAATCTTTATACAGTATAAAATCTGTAAATTGAGAATTTTTAATAGTTGTCACTATTGTATTAGCACATTTCATTCAATTGTTTGTAGTCTTAAAAACTTCAAATACAATGTCAAATCGATATAATGACAACATTCTTGAAAAAACAATGTATATTTGCCACAGATAAAGACAGGTTAGAGGATGTTTTAGATAATATGGTTCAACATTTGTTCCCATGGAAGGATCAGAGGTGTGCAGAACCCTAAGTAGGGAAGGAAATCTCAAAAATAGTTACTACTTCTTGCCACATGTCCTTGTCAAGATGTAGTGTAGTTCTCACAGATGCTTCGTGTTTTTAGCCTGATGTGTTTATGGGAAAACCACACCAAACTGAAACATAACAAAAGTTCTGCCTTGAACTAGAATCACTGAGTAATCTCAGCCTTCTCTGCCCTTTATGTATAACCCAAGGCAGCCAAGGTAGTGAGGGCAGATGGTTACCTGGATGCCAAGGAGAGGGTGGGGGAAAGGTCAAATATGGTGGTATACTGTGTTTTCTGTCTGCCTTAGCTCACTGATCTTAGACGGTCAGAGGATTTGAGGTGATCAGTGACTCTAAACTGCCGTAATTGTGTGTGTTAAGGTTTGTTGAGACAGTGTTCTGGAGCACCCCGAGTATCTAGGCCATCCTTGTAAACAGAATGGCTGGTTTCTTAGAGTCTTCAATACATCTGAGAAGGTCCAAGCTCTGTGCCTGGTCCCACAGTCTGATTAGATTTGCTTAGTCTATCTGTAAAGGTTGTTAGTCTGGCCAGTCTTTCTGGACTGATTGATGTATTTACCATACCAAGATTTTTCTTACAGTTTTCTTGATACCTGACTGAAACTTTTCTCTCTGGTTAAATGGGAAGTTTAGGATAGCCATGGCCTGGGTGGAGGTAGAGGTTGAGGTTATATATGGGAGGATACCCATTCTGGCTTCCAGTTGGATCAAGGCATCTGGGTTTCTTGACCCATCCCACTTGACTCTTTCATTTAGCCCTTCCAGCAATGCAATAGAGGGAAATTTGACCCCTATCCATTTGACCTCTCCACATGAAGTTGGGGACATCAAATAGGTCCAAGCAAAAGTGCAACCACAGCCATGTCTCTGGTTATCCATGTAGTAGGACCTCCATTCACCACTTTTTTTTCTTTTCTTTTTTTTTTATTTTTTGAGACAGAGTCTCACTCTGTCACCCAGGCAGGAGTGCAATGGCACGATCTCGGCTCAGTGCAACTCCTGCCTCCTGGGTGCAAGTGACTTTCCTGCCTCAGCCTCCCAAGTAGCTGGGACTACAGGTGTGTGCCATCATACCCGGCTAGTTTTTGTGTTTTTATTAGAGACTGGGTTTCACCATGTTGACCAGGCTGGTCTTGCACTCCTGACCTCAAGTGATCCTCCTGCTGTGGCCTCCCAAAGTGCTAGGATTACAGGCATGAGCCACTGCTCCTGGTCCATTCACCCTTCTTAAGCACTTCTCCCTCATCTCAGATCCTATGGCCATCGTATATAGAGATGTGATCACCTTGCTTTTGTGATTCCAACATCTGTCTCCTCTGTCCTGCTCTTGACACTGAAGCTGATGTGACTCAGTAGAATCTGTCAGATACAGGTAGCTTAGAAGCTGTAGTCAGCTAACCTTGGTTCTGAGCCCTCTTCTACATTCTACTGCCTAATTAACATAGTGCAAAGAAAACAAAATGCATTAAGCTGAGTGATGGAGATAAATCTCATAAATAATAGTTTGGATGTTTCCTAGATGTACTGTATTCCTGGATATTTTTAGGTTGCTAAGCAGCTGCCGGAGAGGAGGTAATGCAAATGAGATCAGTCTCTGTCTTTTCCTGATAGAAAGAGCTCATTCAGTAATTTGTTGCTCCAGGGGAGAAGAGCCTGGGAGACAACACTTACGAGCCCTGGGAGTGAGCATTGGAACATAGGAGATTATAAAGATAACCTAGCCAGAGAGATCTCAAATTATCAAAGGTGGTTGACATTAATGTGTTTGTGTTTATAGTCTCTATGGTTCATAAAGAACTAAAGAGAAACTTAAAAGATGGGCTGTGTTTAATCTTCTTCTGAGGCACTGGGGCTGGGAGGAACTGAGGGCTTTCTGCTA
Source organism: Trachypithecus francoisi (assembly GCF_009764315.1). Classification (NCBI taxonomy): domain Eukaryota; kingdom Metazoa; phylum Chordata; class Mammalia; order Primates; family Cercopithecidae; genus Trachypithecus; species Trachypithecus francoisi. Next base: position 35,516,418 of record NW_022681457.1, on the reverse strand, counting down.
GGTGACAACCAGAGACTAACCTCTTTGATGGCTAATACCTGCTGGCTCACAAGAGCAAAGACATGGACACTTGCATACCTCATTGGCAGCCCCATACATAAGCTGTCCCGGAAGCTGGACCTGAGCCCCAGTAAGCAGATACATGAAAATAACACACCATCCAACAGGGATCTAATAGCCAGTGAGAGAAAAATTGCACAAGAACCCCAAAACAAGTGACTCCTAATGAATTTGAGCTGCTATAGGAGAAATATGAAAACTTGAACCAAATAAAATATAATTATAAAAGCATTTAGGAATATCAAAGTAGACCTCACTAAATATTTATGTTTTTCACTATTTAATTAGGTCTGGCTGGTGGTGATTTGTTTTTTCTAAAGACCACCAGAGGGGGCACAAAAGAACCAGCGAGTAGGCAAGTGTAGGAGTAAAACTGCAAGTTTATTTTGGTCACCTAAGGTGTGGGAAAGAGGTCTGTCGGCCTCAGGCAAAGAAGGCCGACAGGGTCCCCCGGGTGGGGCTCTCCGACGGAGTTCCTGCAGTCCTGACATCCCCACAGGAGTGGAGGACTGAGGAAGGCCGCGCGTGGCGTCCCTCCGGAGCGGCTTTTCTAGGAGTGGGAGGGCAATAGGCGGGGCACGGGTGTGTCAGGGGGCGTTCCGCAGGTGCGACCAGGTAAATCTTGGTCTCTTCGGATTGACGTCACCTGGCGCATGCCCAGTTGGTCTGCACAGTCCCGGGCGCCGGCTGCATTTTCGCGGGCGCGGGAAAAGTTGGTGAAGAAGAACCCGGAAGTGCACCATCTTGCCTCCGTTCGTCCAAACAGGTGGTTCATAAACAGGTGCAATATTTGCCCATTATAGGCTAAGGCAGTGAAGAGCTGGTGAGCCCCTTTAATTTTTCTTTTTTCCTGCCACGGTGGCCTTGGAGGCCACTTGTTCCAGATGGTAAAGCTTTAACATGCAGTAGATCACCTGACCTACATTGAGTTATAACGTGTGAGAGAAAACAAAAATCTAAAACCAAAACCTTCTATTGTATTATCAGTGAGATTTCTGAGTTGTCTATTTCCATAACATATGGTAGTGCTTCCCTGGCAAATGCTGATATTCTGCATTTGTATTCGGGCAGTCTTACCACGTTGTCTATTCTCTTACTCCAAGTTCTGTGAGCTGTAGCAATAATAACCATAAGTGCTTGAAGAACAGTAGTATTTAGGATGGTATGCAGGTTCTCTCACTCTGGAAGGTGGAATTTAGGGCATTGATTCTCAGACCTTAATGTATATATCACTAAACTAGGGATTTAATTAGAATTCAGATTCCGATTCAATACATTTTGGGTAAACTTAGACATTTGCTGCATTTCTAGCAATCTTCCAACAATGCTAATGCTGTTGGATAATGGGCGATATTTTAAGCAGCAAAGTTTCAGGAGGTATGTAGTAAGGTACTCTCTCCTGGCCTTTCAAAAGCTTGACAAGTAGTGGAGACTTTGAACTGTTATAATAACACCTCAGGTGGGAAGGCTTGGTCTTGTACCACTGAAATTGACCTATCTGTGTGTGATTGCCCTCCTTGTGGAGGCAATCAATTACTTCTTCCTTTCCTCTGCTTAGTGTATTTGTAAACAGCTTAAGTGGTTGGAAGCAGTCAGGAGCAGGATGTTAGTGCTCTCTGCTGTCTGACTGAGCTTGGAGCAGAGCATGCCACTCAACTTGCCCTGCCCACATACTGACCTTAATGTATTAGAGACAAACTTCCTGAGTCTGACTTTCTCCAGAGCAACACCCAGTGAGTCAAATATTTGATCTAAAGTGTGACTTACTTGAAATTCCAGGAACATATTCCAATATTCTCAGCTGTTTTGTCAATGACGTATTGTTAAGTCAGTGAATGTAAATGGTAACAAAGTACGGGAAAACAAGAAATTCTATCAATTGTGACTGTCTCCTAGCCTAGAGAATCACCATTACTAGAGCACTAAGATTGTGTGTCTTACTTAATAGTCAATGTACTCTTCTTCTTTGGGAGCCATTTTATTCCTAAAACATATCCTTATTTGGGAGTAATTACTTTTCTTAAATAGGCAAAACAATTTTTTTTTTTTTTACTACCTATCCAATATTTGGTAATAAGTACAGCTTTAGGGAAACGAGGGCATTCTTTAAACTAGAATGAGTCATAACTAAGTATTTTGTACCTCTAAGGATGATTCAAGATGTTTAGATCCATAGTCTGAAACATGAAGGTGAAAGATCACTTTTAATCTCCTTGCTTTATAGGGAATTGTGTAGATATTAATCTTGTCCAAAAATTCTAGCAAGGAAACATTCCACACCCTTCTCCTTTCTGAAAGTTCTTTTCCCTTGTCACCCTGTATCTTCTCATGGGTTTTAAAGCATTTTGACATAATTTTGCAAACTGAGTCTCATAACAGTCTACTTACATTCACCAAGTGACCAGTGACTTTTGAGAGTTCACAGTTACTTTTATGCACTAGATTTATCCCAGATAATGGCTGTTTTTAAAGTCAGCTCCAATTCTAGAGTTTTTATTCTGTCTGAAGTGTCATTATCTGATGCATACAAATTTTTAATAATCTTGGAGATTTTTTCATATATGTACCAAGTGTGAATTCTCAGTCACCACGTCTGAGTTTAGAGCTGTCACGTTGACTTATTATTTCTAAATCAAATAAAATGTGACTATGAAATTATATTTATCAATATGGGAAGAATTTCAAACTTGATCTTGAAGTGATCTCTCCTACTTAGGATAATATAAGGATCAGACTACTAAAGTGACCAGAAAGTCAGAGAAGAATAATTACCTTTCTGTTTCTCATGGTTACTACTAAGATGCTTATTTTCTAAGATTGCAATGTATTTTACAGAGAAAATTTTAAGATGTTCATGTCAGTTTTGAGCATGGATATTCTTGGGTAACTTTAAAGCCCCGATACCACCACTCCACAGAAATTTTGATCTGAAGTTGACTCTCCAAAGTTCTATAAAAAATGATGATAGTATACTTTATTTAGGAAATCTTACCCTCAAAAAACATATGCTCTTTTCAGTCTTGGGGAATTATTTTTCTTTAAGGATAAGCAGCCTCTACCTTTATGTCTTTAAAAAAAGAAAAGAGAGAAGTTAAGGGAAGTAATAGCTGATGGGATGTGGTGCAACAAACAAAGAATGGACTGGCTATTTTAGGAGTCTGGCCCTATATGTGATCTCAGGTGAAGAGGCAGCATATATGGATAAGAATTCTGGTAGGCAGGTGATGTGATAATGGGCACCTGAAAAAGTTCTTCAGAGAAATTTATTAGTGCAATTGTTTCCAAAATTCTTATCTGGGAGTTGGGATGGGAGAAAAATGTTAAAATGTGAGGAAAGAAAAAGATTGTAAATATTCACTTAGAAGAGTTCCAGAGTAAATGAATTAGAAATGTATAGAATGTTTTTCTTACAGCACTGATGTTTGTGATTGCTACCCAATATGACACTGATTATTGTTTTTGTATCCTTTTTTCTTCTACCTTCATCTTCAAAGAAGAGGTTCTGAGAAGGCAGAGAGATAGATATAGCATTCAGAGTATGATGAAGAGAGAAGCAAGAGACTTTAGCCTAATTATAATAATTGCCTTTATCAAGGCTTTTCAGAGTAACAGAATGAATAAGATAAATAGATTGACACTCAAATGTACAGAGAGAGAGAGAGAGATTGGTACTTACTATAAGGAGTTGACTCATATGATTATGGAGGCTGGCAAGTCCAAAGATCTGCAGAGTGAGTCAACAAGTTGGAGACCAAGGAAAGCCAGTGTTTCAGTTTGAGTCTAAAGGAAGGAAAAATGCTGATGTCTCAGTCCAAAGATTGTGAGGCAGGAAGGATTCTGTCTATCCATGAGTTGAAATGATAGGATGAGAGTTACCCACACGAAAGAGGACAACCTGCTTCACTCAGTTGACAAATTTAAATATTAATTTCATTCAAATCACTCTCATAGAAACTGAGCACCCCATGAACCGGTAAAATTGACACCTAAAATTAACCACTACATTATGGAATGTAAGATGGATACTGTGAAAAAGTGTTAGGATTAATAAATTCAAAGGGATAAAGGATAGTTTACCTCATGGCACTGAAAGAAATGACCTGGATAAAAAGAGATGATGGTCAAACTGGGTTCATAGCATTATTGGTGATGGTAAGATACAGCAATGAAAATGGTTTTTATCTAAAGAAAACTATAGATATAATGGATGATCGAGCACTGCATTGTCTAATATGATAGCCATTACTCACATGTAGCTGTTTTAATTGAATGTGCAATAAAAGAGCTTTTTGAACTAAACCTGGGCTAAATCTACTAAAGCCTAATCCTAGTTCTAGGTGAGTCTCCTAGTTCACAGTCTTTAGAATCTTTACCCCATATTGATTATGCTTTTGAGTGGCTTTTTTACTTGACTTGACTTTCATTTGCAATACCAGTACCTAAGTTGACATATCTCTTAGTATGTAAAACAAACAAAAACTAATGCATTACTACTTTTTTAAACCTCCTAAATGTTTTACTTTTAGATTGTACACTGTGTTAATTTAGAATGGCATTATAATGAAAGAACCAATTTATTTTCTCTAAATCAAAGAGCTTTTTCTCTGGCTACTGTTCAGAAGGATCTTTTCCTGACAAAATAACACTCACAGGTCCTCACAGATTTCCAGGATCTCTAATAGGCTGTTACAAGAATACAGCTTAGGAAAGTGCATATACCAGGTAAAGACTCCATTGCTACATTAAATTAAAAATACAAACTTTTTCTTATAGCTCATTTAGAAAAATAACAACCAGATTTTTAACTGTTACAAGAAAAAATACATTCTTTTTTTTTATATTCCACCAAAATGATTCATGTTATTTACATCTTCACCAAAATAACTTATTTTATTTTGTCGATTTCTGGAAAATTAAGGCAGAAATGTTAATCATCTCAACTTGTCTTGTCATTCTTCCAAATTTACTATTTAATGCATACATTTTAAGCTGTATTTCACTCTAAATGATTGGTTTGAAAATTATTGAGGATAAATAGCTAAGATCTGTATTAATTCCATATTAACAATGACAGAATAAATGCTTTGAAGATGGTAAACACCTGACCCAGAAATGGATGTAGAATGCTGAAAGAGGCAGAAGAGTTAAGTATATTAAAATGTTATGAGAGAACATTCAATTTACAGGGAGACAACAGTTTATTTTTAAAGAGGCAATTAAATCATATTCTGCTAGGAAAACTAAGATATATTTTACATTTTTATAATATATGCATTTAAAATGTAGTTTCTCTTATCAACCTCAAAGTATTTCCTTTTGTTATTTACATGTCTTTAGTTTTAGAAAACAGTATTATGTTCAAACATAGATATATCTCTCTAATAGATAATTTAAATAGATAATTTAAATTTGAAAATGCTAGTATTCACATACATGATGTAAGGTATATGTTACTTTGCTTCTGTATATTACTGATATAGTCAGTAATGCTGAAGAAACTATTACATATTTTGTTTTATATGTTAATCTCTCAATACATTTTTCTGTCATATTAGACTTGAACAACAGTCTGGAAAAATGAAAAACTACTCTTCAATTTGGAAAACCTTTGTTCTACCCTGTTCTACAGACTCAGTGACAGATGTATGACCTAGTTTTGGTAAGTGTACCTGTGATATCCTCAATACCTAATCTCTGTATTGATTACTGTTCCAGAGGCAGTGATTCCTGCAACTGTGGCTACCCACATGGGTCATGAGATTTAATATGACTCAGAACTAAACTAGACTGGTCAAATTTCAGAGAGTTATGATGGCCTTTCCACTTGAACCATCAGTTCTTAAGAAAGAAGGTGCGTTTAATTTAGGTGGCACCTGCTGAGAGAAATGTTTAAACTTGACCAAGTTGAGGAGGTAGATAGATGTAAAGAAGGCAGGACCTCTAATTTTCTTTTAACAAGTATACTTCCTCATGCATACAAGCATCTTTCTGTGGTTTAGTTTAACTGAAATTAAAATGTCTATTATTGGCCATTCTTAGAGACTTGGTTTTAATTTTTGTACAGTCCAGCATTTCTCAGTCCAATGCTCTGGTACTTCTCCTTGTTACTCAGAGTACCAAGTACCAATTCTTACTGAACCTCTTTCCTTGTCCTTCCATTTCTCATTCTTCCAAGTGCCCTTTCAATAGTATAAGTGTCTCCTGTCAACTCATGAATTTCTTTCATTGTCAGAGGCCAGATTAGAGTCTTCTTTAATAGTGATAGGAAATAAATGGGGTTTTCCATGGATTTAAACAGGAATCTAGTTATTTTAATCAACTTTCTTCTTATCCTTTCTAGACAAGGGTTAAGTACTGGTCTGATTCATCCCATTTCTTTTCAAATTTGGATTTCTGTCTTAAATGTGCGCACAATAGCTTGGACTCTGATATCTGTTTCCCTTATGTTGACCATATGTTTTGCTACACAATTTTTCCATCCTGGCTTCCATATCCTCACACTCTGTTGTCCTGTAGAGAAATCTGTTACTCTCTGTCCTTGGAAATAACTGATTTCCCACGTAACCACTTGGCATATGTCAACATTTTCCTTTTGATGAACTATCTGCATTCACACTAAACTTTCCCAGCTGCTGGCTTGCTCTGTTCCCCAGGATATGTCTCCTGAGGGGTTCTAATTCATCCTACTAAGTGAAAAAGTTGTCAGAACATTCTCTAATTCCATATGGAAACAAGACACTATCTTTAGAAGAATGCAGTATTTTGAAATTAGAGTCTTGACATTACTTTTTTGTCAAAATCCTGAAAAATCAAGTACATTACAACCTGATCATGAATGTGTTCTACAAAATACTGGAAACTTACCTTTCTGTGTCTGTCTTTATTTTCCACTGTAATTCTGTGTGTCCACTAAACTCCATATACTCTATTGACTTTGTACACTGTAGTCTTTCTTCTTGTACATTTTCTAATCAATACTTATCCAAAAACAAGTAATCACTCAAGGTCCATTTCAAATGACAATTCTTACTTAAAACTTTCCTTGATCCAATATTTGAAAATAAAAGATATTTTATCTTCTATAAATTATAGTAACACTTTAAACCCTTCCTGTAGGAAACGTAACTCTTTCCATTGAATCATTATTATTTATATACATATTTGTAGCTCTTGCTAGAAATTAATCTATACCTAATTCATTAATGTATCATCCAGCTAGTGGTACAGGGTAGATATTTGATAAATATTTGCTGACTACATACGTATTCCCAATTCATTTTCAAACTAAGTAAGGGGACTGAAAAAATATAGCAGAATACTTTCAATATTAGATTGATAAAGTCTACGTCAGGCTCAATCTAGTAATTTTCCCTGAATCACTTAAATTAAAATAGGTTTTTGCATGAAATAATGTATATAAAATATTTTAATTTTATATTAATCTTAATTCACATAAAAGTTGCAAATGTCATACAGATAATTTCTGTATACTCCAACCAAATTTCAGTTTATATTATTGTGCTATATGTGTCAAAACTAAGGGCCCAACATTGATATATAACTATAAACTAAGCTTCAACTTTATTTTTGTTTGTTTGTTTTGTTTTGTTTTGTTTTTGTTTTAGATGGAGTCTCGCTCTGTTGCCAGGCTGGAGTGCAGTGGTGCAATCTCTGCTCACTGCAACCCCCACCTCTCAGGTTTAAGGGATTCTCCTGCCTCAGCCTCCCGAGTAGCTGGGATTATAGGCGCCTGCCACCACACCCAGCTAATTTCTTTGTATTTTTAGTAGAGATGGGGTTTCACCATGTTGGTCAGGCTGGTCTCGAACTAAGCTTCAACTTTTATTTGGTTTTCATCAATTCTTCCACTAATGTCCTATTTCTGTTCCAGGGTTACATGCACAGTAATTTTGAATTTGGAATTTCCATTTAAACAGGAGGCAACATAGCAAGCTTATCAGTAATATTATGGTTTCAGAATCACTCAAGACTGGCAAGCATGTGGAAGAGAGATTGGGTTACTAGTATTTAATATTTAGACTTGGTTTCTATAGCTAGATTGTTTGTGAAATACAGTACTGAAACGCTAATAGTAAAATAATTTTCATTTATTTATTCGAAGTGTAAATCTTCCATGTTCTGTTATATATGAAACTGAGAGCATTTGGGGTTTTCCTGTACAGAGGAGTACCACAGCTTCTTTTATTTATTTATTTTTTATTTTTTATTTTTTTTTATTTTTTTGAGGCGGAGTCTCGCTCTGCCGCCCAGGCTGGAGTGCTGTGGCCGGATCTCGGCTCACTGCAAGCTCCGCCTCCCGGGTTCACGCCATTCTCCTGCCTCAGCCTCCTGAGTAGCTGGGACTACAGGCGCCCGCAACCGCGCCCGGCTAATTTTTTTGTATTTTTAGTAGAGACGGGGTTTCACCATGGTCTCGATCTCCTGACCTTGTGATCCGCCCGCCTCGGCCTCCCAAAGTGCTGGGATTACAGGCGTGAGCCACCGCGCCCGGCTAGCTTCTTTTATTTTTAAATTTTAATTCCAAATAATAATAATAAGAGTGTTTATTGTGTACTTACTAAATGCTAAACACCATGCTAGGCACTGAGAGCAAGTCTGAGTCTCTGTCCAAAATATCAGGTATGCAAGAAGCATGTATCTTTGGTTCCTAAATCAACTATGTGTTGCTTCTGAATCTGCATTCAATTGAACTGTCATGAAATTTTTAGCCTGTCGTTTTTATACTCCCTTCTTGTCTTTTTAGAACTGTATCAAAGTTCTGGGAGCTCACACATTGTCAGGATTTGGGGATGGGCACACTTTGGGTCATCAGTCACTTGTCTCACAGGCAACTGCTGAGGCATCCATTATCTGATCACATGGCCTATTCTGACCCAGGGTGTCTCTCTTATTTTCCTGTAATGATTAGAACAGAGAAATCTTTTGGCATGTTGGATGCCCCTGATTTGTAGGGATTTATCTCCTGAGATATATCACATAACTTTTCTTCTCAGAGTATTATAATCCCTTAGGATTCATCCAGAATTCACGGATTTCTCTCTCTCTACCTGCAACTACACTATTGTTTAGTTGAGAGAAAGCTTTGCTCCTTCTCATAGTTTTGCTAGACATCTCACTTCCCTCCTTTCTGCTCTCCAGTTCTCAATTCTTATGGAACTTATTGCTGTCTTTGCCCCCACGTTACGTATCTTCCTGTGAGAATGAAACAGCGAACCTGTTGCCAGGATTGAATGGGGAGCAATTGACATGTATGCTCAGAACAATGCAATGAAGTAGGTCATTTCTCTCATTTTACAAAAGAGTTTTTAAAAGCCTAATGTATTTACCCATTAAATAAATGACAAAGTAAAAGTAAGTAGTCCTAGCATGCTAATTCACTCAGAGTCAACATACAGAAATTATTACATGAATTGAATTAAGTTACATTTGAAATGGTAGATAATACCACCTGCAACATACCTACATCAAGACTTAAATTACAATAAAAATTTTTTAAAAAATTAGCTTCCAAAGCACCGGGTTGCAGACCACCCTTGATTTTGGAATTCTCTGCAGGACCCACACCTTCACTTGAACAGAATGTGCTACCAGATCCCTTTATTTACTTCTAGTGAGAGCTGAGAACTTTTATTCATAAATACAAGTATACTTGCCACTACACCTACTGAAATTTCATATTCTCTCACTCTGATACTTTCAGTGATAAGACTGTGTCATCTTACTTGATAACTTCATACACCACCAACCATGGTATTCACTACACTGGGAATAAGGCTATAACTGAGTGGGTCAGTGGCCATTTCTTTAATAAAACACAAGGGTAAACCCCCCCCCCCACACACACACACAGATAATTTTATTGATAAATTAGACATAAAATGCAGGTACAGTTAAAAACTAAACTCAGACCTATGTCATAGAAAGGCAAATCAATTTGTAAGTTCACTTACTGATACCTGTAGAGTCCTTAATTGTTACCACTAATGATATTTTAGATTTAAAGCCATCTGCCTCCATTTCAATTACAAATTTTTATGAAAAAAATTGGAATTAGTTCTACTTTCTTCAAATATATTAAATGACATTAGTTAAAAACTGTAACTTTTAATTTGTGGATAATTAGATAGTGGGCAGACGTTTAACTTTGTAAGGCAAAAAACCAATGTGCTAAACAAGAGATGATGGATGATAGGAGAACTATTATGCTCTGGAAAATAACATAGTGTTTTCAAGCTTTGGAAATTTTCAGGTATTTACAATAGCAAAGTTATGGAAACAATGTAAATGTATGTTGACATATAAATGGACAAAATATCTATGACTATATATTATGTACTATATACATGGTGTGTATATATCTACTATAAATAGCGTATATTATATATAGTGCCATTATATACTATAAGTAGTCTATATATACTATACATATTTATATATACATTGTGTATGTGTATATATACATTGTATATATGTAGTATATATGTATGTAGACGCATATATACTATATATCTATAAATATATCTCTAGTATGTGTAAAACAGATGGTATATATAAAATACATATATTATATATCAATATCTATATGTAGAAATATACTATATAGAAGTATACTATAAAGAGTACTATATAAAAATAGATACACTATAGTATATAAGTGGTACTATACTATACTAATATATGATATGTTATGTATATTTATATATAAATATATATACCCTCTATATAATGTGGGTATCTATTCATCTATACTATGTAATACTATTCAGCCATCAAAAGAAAATACTTCCATTTGGGGCAACATGGATGAACCTTGAGCACATTATAGTAAGTAAAATAAGTCAGACACAAAAAGACAAATACTTTATGATTTCACTTATATGTAGAGTCTAAAGAAGTCAAACTCAGAAGCAGAGAAGAATGGTTGTTGTTTAGGTTGGTGGTGGGGTGTTGAGGGAAATGGGGAGATATTGGTCGAAGGGTATACATTTTCAGTTACAAACTAAATAAATTCTGGGGACTTAATGCACAGCATGATTATAGTTAATAATATTCTATTGTATACAGTACTTGACATTTGCTAAGACAACTTAAATTTTCTCACCACACAGAAAAAAATGTAAACTGTGAGAGGTGATGAATGTGTTAATTAGCCTGATTGTAGTAATAATTTCACAATGTATATGTATACCAATTCATCACCTTGTATGCCTTAAATATATATTATTTCTATTTGTCAGGTATACTTCAGTAAATCTGGGTGGGAGGAGGAAATCCTCATATTATCATACCACAACAAATTTAAAGATAAGAAGAATAAAAAGATTTTTCAGATAATTTTAAAATAAGTATTCAAGATCTGTTTATACAGAGTGAAAGTTCTTATCTAATTATTTTCAATCTATTCTTTCAAAAAATGTTGGCTTCATTTTAGCTATTCTGTGTATTTAAGATTCATAATATTACATTATTTTTCAAATCAAACCAAGTTATAGTTATGATCCATATGCTATTTCAAAAACAATTTTATTATGTTTTGTGCATCTTAAATTTGATCATGTGGAATTATTCTAAATTAGTTATACTATGTTTTCAGTATTTATTTTTATTATTTATTTTAGCCAATTCCTTAGAACAAATTTGTACTTACTTAAATAATATGTTATAGTAAGAATGTCAATATAGAACTTCCAGTTTTAAATCTAGTCGTGGAATGAACCAATTTAAATTAAGCTCAGGGTTCAGGTCAGGGCTAAAGTTAGGAATATTTAGGTTATTTTTAAGTTTCAGTAAGCTCCAATTTTAGCTCTGATGCCCCTGCTTTCCAAAACAAAATAGCAAAGCAATAAATTCAATGTTTACCTGAAGAAAAGAAGCATACATTTTCTATTGTATGGTATAAAACATTTATTTAGGAAGTAAACTTTTTTATGGTAAAAAAATTCTAAAACAGAGATTATCTTATGTGCTTATTATATCAGACATGGAATAGATAATGTTTTCTACAGTGGCTATATGAAGAAAAAAGCATGTCTCATATTGCAATGTTTACCATTAATGAATAATAAAGATAAATCTGTACAGGGAGAAAGATAATGTGCAGTCCCCTGGAATGGAATATCTGGGGTAAAATTGGAGTGTTTTAAGTTTTACACTTAGGCTTTCAAACTGAATTTGTGCCGTTCAAAACATTTTGCTATAGTCTTCCAAGTGAGGTAAACCTAAAAGAAAAATAGTAGTGCGAGAACTCTACTTAGTTCAAACCAGTGAACTGCAGCCATCTACTAGTAAAGTAAAAACAAAAACAAACAAAAACAAAAACAAAATGAATGACAGTTATGGTCAGAGCAGGGGTATAGAGGAAGTAAATTATAGTAATATGATTCTTCATTGTCCAGCTACAAATGTGTAGTAATAGGAGGGATGTGGTAACGGTCGCTGAGGGCTTTTCCTCTCCCCAAATTAAAAAAGTTAAGAAAATGTATACTGGACCATATGAAATTGACAAATTTGATCATTTCTGAACCACTAAAATGGAAATTTCGTGTAATTAAAATGAATAATTCAGTATATGTGGTTGACAGAAAGTTATCTGGATCAGCATAGGCAAAATGTAAAGGACAAAGCTGATGGTGATGCCGAAATGAAGAGGAATGCTGGAGTAAGGCACAAATAGAAAACAGCACAAATGAAGAATGTTAGCTGAATTCCTTGGGGCTTCTTCAGAGCTGATTCTGAATAGTTAGATTGAGTTTGTTACTGGTTGGACCATATATAAACAAACAGTTTTTTGAGACAAACAGTTTTTTGAGGCAAACAGTTTTTTGAGACAAATAGTTTATTATCTCTAATATATTTGCTGTTATTGGAACAGAGAGAAAATGCACTCTTCCCTTGGCCTTTGGGAATATAATACTATGTAATGCATACTCAAACAAGTGAGCAAAGACGTATGTATGTGGTATGCATATAGCAGGCTTGTCTGTAATAGAAAAACCTGGAACTGAACAAATTGACATGAAAATGTCTCTTAATAAATGCGAAAAGTTATTGAACATTATATAAAGCATTGTATCATTTGTTCAAGAAAGAGATAAGCACAGGTGCATATATTAAGAGAAGACTATTTTTGGAAGGACACATAAAAATTTTATATTCTTATATAAACACACATATATACATATATATTTATACAGTGTTTATATGTGTATGTGTTTGTATTTATGTATATGTGTTTATACACAGTGAAAGTTCTTATCTAATTCTTTCAATCTATTCTTTAAAAAAGTACGTAAGTATTATACATATATGTATATATATAGATATACATATATACACACTGCAACATATACATATGTATATGTATAACACTCATATATACACATAGATATACATGCATTTAGTGTTTATATGTATGTGTTTGTACATATGTATATGTGTTTACACAGTGAAAATTCTTATCCAATTATTTTCAATCTATTCTTTCAAAAATGTATATATGTAGATATATTACATATGTATGCAGATATATATATGCATGTATCCTATAAATGTATATGTATACAATAAATGATAATAATGTAATATTTGATATATACATATAGCTATGTATTTATGACATACATACACAAAACTCTAAAATAAGTAATTATACAAAAACTTATATATACAAAATATATATGAGTTATGAAGTATAATAATGAAAACAAATAGATATGCTTATAACGTTCTACTTAAGGAATAGATCAAAACGATATGTTACCAGTACACCCCCCCGTCTTAATGCGTCTTCATTCCTCACAGAAATAACCCTTATTCTGAATTTTTAGTGTATCATATCCTTGCTTATAGATTTTAATCTCATGCATTGAATTTCACTAGATAATATATTTTTCAGTATTGGCTGTATGTATTTTTCTTTCAGCAATACTGAAACAATATATTTTTCAGTATTGCTTTGAACTGCATTAAAATGTTATAATAACACCAACCTTTTGTGACTTATTTTTTTATTAACTCAACATTATCACCCTTCAAAATTCACTTATATTGGTTCGAAAACTATAGCTCATTAATTTTTCATTTTTATGAACTATTTTATTGTATGACACTATCCCAATTTATCTATCCAATTTCCTTTTTTGTTTTTTTTCCTGAGTCTTGCTCTGTTGCCCAGGCTAGAGTGCAGTGGCACGATCTCAGCTCACTGCAAACTCCACCTCCCAGGTTCAAGTGAGTCTCCTGCCTCAACCTCCCAAGTAGCTTGGATTACAGGCACACACCACCTCACCTGGTTAAATTTTATACTTTTAATAGAGACAGGTTTTCACCATGTTGACCAGGTTGGTCTCAAACTCCTGACCTCAAGTGATCCACTTGCCTTGGCCTCCCAAAATGCTGGGATTACAGGCGTGAGGCATCATGTCCAGCCCCGATTTCCTTTTGACAGATATGTGTGTTGGTTCTAAGATTTTGCTATGTTGAATAACGCTATTACAAACATTCTGCTGATTGCCTACTAATTCGAAATTCAAAAAGTTCTCTAGAGTATATGCCGAGGACTATAATCACTGGTTAGAGCATATGTCATAGTAACAAATTGTGCCAAACTGTTTTCAAAAGTAGTTTAAACAAATTATACTTCTATGAGCAGTGTTGCCCTTCCTCCAGTCTTACAGATACTTGATTTTTTGAAAATTTTTCACCAATCCAGTAAATATAAAAGCTATCTAATTGCAATCTTAACTTTTGATTTTGTAACCTTAAAACCTTTATCTTAAAGGTGTAGAGCCTGTTCTGAGTTTTAATGTTTCAAATTCTATTTAGGTGTTTTATCTACTTTTAATATATCATTTATCATTTTCTTAAGAGTTGTTAACTATAACGGATACTAATATTTTATCAAGTTTTACATGCTGCAAATATCTCTTCCCAATATGTGGCTTATCTTTTTATGAATAAAAGTTAATGAAGATCTGTTGAAAAACTAAGTGCTATTTCAATGAAATATGTCAATCTCCATGAAGTTGCAATATACAACATTATTTGATATGTGCTATTATGTTTTATGTTTTAAATTCCAATTATTGTGCTATCGATATTTGGAGTCATTTGTGTATAACACAAGAATAACATGCCATTAAAAATTAGATATTTATATAAGTTTTGAAAATAAAAGATATTCACCAAAGTGGATTTAGGTTTTATTGTGTGTGTGTGTGTGTGTGTGTGTGTGTGTGTGTGTTTAATTTGTTTGTTGCTTTAGGATCACGGGTAAATTTTTGGGGTTATAGTGGTTTAGAAGAAATATGTTTTTGTTTATAGATCCTTTAAAAATAAATTTAAAATGATTATCATTAACTTGTTTAGATGTGCTTTATTACATCTACCAAACCATTTCCACATATTATTTGTAAAAATAAAAATAATATCTGTTATCAGCAGGCGTCTATATGTCTGTCATTGCTATTTCAAGGGAGCACAAAAGTAACAATAGTGTATCAGTTCATCAATTTATGCAAATAAATTTTTGAAAACCACCAAGAACATATCCCATAAACGGACCAAAATACATGTTTACAAAAAAGTGTAAAAGTTACTTTCTCACTATTACATAAAATAGGGCAAGAAATATTTTTTAAGGACACCCTTAAAAGATAATGTCAAGAATATATATGTCTCTTTCTTTATGGAAAGTACAGTAAATTATGGTGGGGAAGAGTAGAAAACTGCTATAAAAATCAGTTTATGATATTACCCCTGAATCAGAGCGCTGAGAACGAGCAATGAGACTAGGATGGTTGAAAGATCATGCCTGCACTCCTTAAGGCTATATTCATTCCCTTTACTGCTGATAAATAGCACCTTGATGGCTAGAACTAGAAAAGATGTCCAGCAATGCCACTATTTTCTTAAGCCTATGGCAAGGTGCTATTATGGGATCTTCGAGGTGTCGTTTTTCTATCTAGAAATCTGTGGCTGGTGATACCTTTCTCCACTGGACTTGTTCCATCCATTCGGCCTGGCAGACCGCGCTCAGCTCATGCTACCGGCCTGGATCCCATGCATCCAACAGAGACTGGAGCCAGGCATAGAGTGGCAAGAGGTGTGTGTGAGTGAGCATGAGGTCCAGGCACTGCGTAGTCAGACATGCCGGCTGCTGACATGGGGCAGGCAGCTCCAGGTGCTGGCATGAGTGTCAGCTCTCTGTGAGGCTGCAGCTGAACCAGGTGCACCTCAAGCAGCTTCCCTGGCTGGCACTGGGGAATGCAGTGGCACCTGGAAGCTTGGAGATGCCAGGAACCATAGGGTCCCAAAGAGGGAGTCACAGCCCTGACTTGGGGAGCTCTCAGGTCTGGGATCCCCAAGGGGCCACAGCTCTTCTCTTCTTCTCTTCACCTGCAACATTGTGGGTAAGGGGCAGGTTTCAGCCCTGTTTGTGTGACAGGGACTCTTTTATCCTCATCTTTCAGTGGGTGCCAAGTTCTTGTCCTGTGACCAGAAAGAATGAGGTAGACAGACAAGTGGAGGGTGAGCAAGATGAAGAAGAGTTTTACTGAATAGAACAGCTCAGAGAAGACCCTCAGTGGGCAGCACCTCTCTCTGGCCAGGGTGCTCCAACAGGTGTTCGGCTCCTAGCGGAGAGGTTGGCTCCTCTCTGTAGCTGGCCATTCTAACAATTATTTAGCTGTCAGGAGAGAGGGCAGCTCCTCTCTGCAGCTGGTTTTCCCATTGTCTGCAGCTCTCAGCAGAGAGGAGGCTGTGGAGTGGGTGGCTTCTCTCTGCAGACAGGTCATCCTGTTGTCTGCAGTTCTCAGCAGAGAGTGTAGCTGCTCTCTGCAGCTGGTCCTCCCATCATCTCTCCATCCTCTGCTATTCTCTGACTGAGCCCAGGGTTTTTATGGGCCTCAGAGGGAAGGAAATGAGAACTAGTTGGTTCATGGACAGCAATGGGTGGGCCTGGAAAAGGAACCACAAGTCCCCACACAGGTCAGCAGGACAGACAGACCGGGCACCACCTTTCCGGCCCTCCCTGGCTTGAAGGTGGGGTCTAACCCAGGACCCATTCCCTTGCACCCAGGATCCTGTCTGCCTCCCAGTGCTGTTCATGGTGCCTAGGCTGTTCATGCGGAGGGGCACCTGCAGGCCTGTGCCACGATTCCTTCAGCCCACCCTTGGCTTGTCTGTGGTCCCTAAAGTCCAGAGGGTGTCGAGGCAGCAAGGGACTGGCATGTCATCACTGCCTCAAGTGTGTGTCCCCCTACTTGGCTGTGACAGCACCAGGGCTCAGCCTCATGGTGCTCTGAGATTGGAATGGATATGACAAATCTGACTCGGATGGCTGTGGCCACACCTGGGAGGGTGGGGCTGCCACATGCTCCCAGTTCCTGCCGGCTCCTTGGGGCATGCAACCCCAGCAGTGCCCCGTCGCAGCCTGGGGTGGGGTCTCCAGGTCCTCGCTGGGCCTGGGCTGGTGTCTGCGGCAGGAGTGACATTGTTAAGAGCTTCACCATTACCAAAATGCTCAGGGGCAACCCAGGACAGAACAGATCATCCCTGGGTCCAGCCATAGGGACTGTCAGGCTTGGCGGTCACCCCTGATGTGGATGGACCCCAGAGGGGTGGCCCCTGGTGATTCCGTGCAGAGCCTCCTCCCAAGGCAGAGAATCCCAGAAGTCTTGGCTGGGTGGGAACAGTGACTGTACTACTGGCTGGGTCCCCAAAGCATTGCAGCTCCCACTTTCCACCCCAGGCCAGCATGGCCTCAGATCTGCCTTCCCGAGGTAGTATTGGATCTCTGTGTACAAGCATAGCACTGCCAGGGCCCAGCTCTACCTCAGGGCTCCTCTCTGTCTGATGGTGCTGCTCCCCTGCCAGAGGGTGACCTGGCCTAGCCCTATCTTGGCAGTCCCCACAGTGGAGGACTACAGGGGGATTTGCTTCCTCTGTGCATCCTCTCTGCAGTGGCTGGGTGATGGCAGTGGCTGCTCCAGACAGTCCGCTGCTGCCATCAGTGCTAGAGACAGGAAAAATCTCTTCTGAGCAAGTATCTTGGCCAAAAGTAACAGTGGCACAAGAAAAAGGCAGCTAGGTAGGAATATAAAAACATAGGAATTTAGTGTAACAGTAAAATCCAAGAATCATGAGAACTTACAACTAAAATGGTAGACTTGCTTCCAAATAAGTAGAACAAACCAATATTAAAAGAGCATACTTTTGGGGGTACAGCCATTCTTTTTCTTTTATAACTGAGCAGACCTGGATGCTGTACAAGTGTTTCAACAAATGTATGTAGAAAGAGATCAAAGCCTTCTCTAAGATCCTCAGGTAATTGATGGTCGGGGATTGTCGCATGGGTAAAAGTAAACAGCAGCAGGTCAAAAGTGTAAGCAGGAGGGAAGCCTGAGTGGCACAGTATGAATCTATGTTTTAATGGGTTCTCTACTGACTTTTAATTCTAGGTCATTTGGGGACAGCATCATGCTCTTGTGAATGCTATTCCCTAAGAACTTGATCCATTTTTTGTGTTCCTAGCCATAAAGTAAAATTTTTTGAGACTGGACATGCATCCCCTACAACCATTTATGCCAACTCTCAAATTAAGATTTGTGAGAAACCTGCCTGATTGACAGTCATGCAGTTTCTGGTGGATTCTTAAACCTCAGACACCAATGCCTCCAGTAATCCATATACATTTTCTCACCCTTTTTAGAAAGTGTTTATTGTCTAAACCTAACTCAGAAACATTAAGAGCCAGTTTCTTTTCCAACCTAATTGGCCCTAACTTCTACCTTCTCTATAAATAACTCGTAATTATAGCTGAAACTTAGAGCTCTTACAAATTCCTAGATGCTTTTATAAGCATGGTACATATATTAGCTAATTTAATCTTACCAGAAACCTTATGACATAGTCTTCATTGGTAGTTATTTCAAAATAATCTATGTTTGTTCCTTTCTTCATTTACTTATTACTTTCTCTTTTCACTCATTAATTTAATAAACATTTCTTGAACATCTTTTTACATGCCTGGCATGTGAGAGGTATTAGCATATATCCGTAACCAAAAAGGATATATAAAAATCTCTTCGGGAATTTTAATTTAGCTGAAGTCCTGGCATGTCTTATTTGAATGTACTTCTATTTCATCAAGTCACTTATGATGACGTGGTGGTGTTTTAATCTATGTTAGTCATATATAGTAAAGAATTGTGTATATATAAGTTTGGGGGAAACACTGCGCAAACAGAACTCAGTCTCCCAAGTATAGAACTTTTCGAAGTCTTCAATATTGTGATTATATTGAATGAATCCAAAATATTGAGCACTCACTCCACATTAATGACAACTTCAATGTGTCTACACATTCTTGGTTAAAACAGGACTAAACAAAATATGACTCATTTAAATATTTTATCCTCTCTCTATCATACTTAATATGGCTTTTTCTCTTGCACACCATTTTAGGGTCTTTCTTGTATTGCTATTGTTCTGTTAAAATGCAGTTCTCAAATGGTTTTATCTGCTTTTGGTTCAAGTTCCTATCTTTGGGGGGAACCGTTTGACCTAACAGCCATGCCCTTTACTACTCGCCACTGCTTACATACTGATTCTAAAATTATCAGGGTTTTAGCTTGATTGCAGTTTTTAAATTTCAAATTCAGTGACCTTGGAAAAACCCTGATAGTTTTTCTTTATCAGAAGTTTATAATGTGATTGAACTGAAAATTTATCATGTCAGTGACAAGTTATACATGCTACTGACATACATGTAAAATATAAATTATTTTATATTTTAAATAACTTATACATATATGTAAAATATCAATTAAAATATCTAAAGAAAGTTTACAGTGCATGCATAGACATTGGTGAAATGGGAAAAAAGGAAGATATGCACAGACTTGCAAATTTCTTATACCTAAAAGAATAATTACTATACTTTTATCTCTCCAGATAAGAACTATTAAGGATTAAACTCCATCAGTATTTTAGAAAAAGTGGTTTGTCTTTGTTTTTATCCTTAAGTCCTCCTTTATAAAATAGTGTGCATTTTTATCACTTGTGGTTTTTACAAACCTTTCCTGAGTGCCAAAAATTATAGGTTAAATTTCAACATAATAAATCATAATTGATCCACATGGAATCTTTGTTCCTCAACACTGTGTCTATAAGAAGAAAATGCCCTCTGCCAAGATGAGAATATGTCCAGAATTGCAGCTGTGCAGCTCAGCATTGGACTGCTCTTTGTGTACAAGTTCTTTTGTAGTAGGGCTCATGTGTCCTTTGCTTCTAAGTCTCATCACCCTTTATGGATGATCTCATGCTAATTTAAGTGTAAGCGAACTAGAAATCTATCTATTTAATTCATCTTTTAAAAATGAACAATTTCTAAAAGTTGGAAAAATTGGGGTATGAAAGGTTACACTTAGAAAATAAAGTCAAAGTCCACAACAAAATGAGTCATAGAGCTTTTTGCGCCAATTCATAATAATTACAATACCTTAAGCTCATAGAATGCTTTTGTCTGGAGACTCAAAGTTCCCTACACCTATTCAGTCGTTTCTGTACAAATAGCTGTTTCATTTATTTAGTGCTATTTTCATAGCAATAAGGAAAAGGCAAAAAGGTGTATTGAGAATAACTGGTTAGAAAGTAAAATTATTAAATAAGAGATTTTGACGTATTTATCTTTCTGTTCACAATACTTAGAAAAGTGTCTAGCATATAGTAAGTGCTTAAAAAGCTTATGCTGTTTAAAGAAGACATTTTGGAAAAGAGTTATTAAAAAACCTAATGTGGTTTACTATTAAACAGCATGTGTTCTGATGCTAGAGAGTAGTGGGTTTGAACTGTAATCCGACTGCTTACTGTCTTGGTGGTCTTTAACTTGGTTGTCTTTAACAAGTAAAATGAGAGAGTAATTGGTGTACTTATGTGTAAAATGAATACGCAAATTACTTATTTGTGAAATGAGGGAGTACTCTCTAAGGATATTTGTGAAGATTATATGAAATAATACGTAGAAAAATCTCAAGCTTATTTCCTGTCACACCAAAATCATCATTAATCATTAACTATGAAAATACCACATTGGTGTAAAGATAAGAGCCAACTTTCTTCCTCAAAATATGCTTTGCTCAATTCCACTTCATATTACCCTCATTTTGAGATTATCTCTTTCTCAACAACGTTAGAAATTTGAATGGGAACCATAACTTCCACACTGTTGAATCAGTTGAGAATTAAGACAAAATGTGAGGCTGATACTAATATGGAATAAACTGGAGTATGTAGTCTACTGTGAGAAATTAGAGAATCTCACCAGTCAATGGCTTATGTAATGAGGTGTGAGAGAGAGAGAGAAAGAGTATGTGTGTGTGTGTTTACACAGAATAAAAGACTGGAAGAAATGATTATATCAGGTAATTGTTAGATGGGAAAAATATTTTTGAAACTTGAAAACGATAAAGCAATTCTCATGTTTAAAAGAATGAATGCATTATTATCAAAATGTTGAATACACTGAGCTGCAGGCTGCACTTAGCACTGTGCCAAATGGACTGGGGTAAGCAAACATTGACATGTTTTCTGTCTTTGAGCAGCCACTGTAGTTAAGAGAGAAGAATAAGTGCATTTAAAACTACTAAACCAATTCAAACCATTGTCAAATATGAGGGAATGGTATGTGCTACCTAAACTCACAAGAGAGATGACTGTTGATGTTCAGGTGGAATGCTCAAGATTAGTTTATTCATGTCATTGAAAAATGCTGAGCTCCCAGTCTCTGTTAGTTGTTGGTAAGTCCTGGAAATATGAAATTTAAAATAGAGTTCCTGACCTCAAGGATCTCAAAAGGAAGATAGATGAGTATACAAAGAAGGACTATACATCAAAATACACACAATAATATCAGTAAGCTCTAGAGCAACTTATTTGATTGGACAGATTATGTAGTGAGAATACTCAGCTCAGCACATCCCTTTAACTTTTTGGGAACAGACTGTTCACCATCTCACTGATAAGGCACTGTACACACACACACACACACACACACACACACGTATAATGTAATTGGATTAAAAATTTATCATGTCAGCAACAAGTAATACATGCCACTGACATACACATAAAATACAAATTATTTTTTATTTTAAATAATTTATACATACATGTAAAATATCAATGAAAACATCTAAAGAAAGCTTACAGTACATGCATAGACATTGATGAAATGGAAAAAAATGAAAGATATGCACAGGCTTGGAAATTTCTTATATATAAAAGAATAATTACTATATTTTTACCTCTATATACTTTAATCTCTATGTATGTGTGTGCACGCACATGCACAAACAACTATTACAAAAAAATGGAATAATTCAATTTTTGAAACTCATGTTTTCTACTTATGATGAATCATTGACATCTATTCATACCAATATATATATATATAATTAATATAATTTCCAATGGCTGCAGAGAGTATTATAGCATGGACACTAGCAATGAAGTCTTGTAGGTAAACTATGTTTCACTGATATTTAAAATTCTATTTTTTTATTTATAGGAGACATATGCAACTTTTTTGTGAATGGACAAGTTATATCATTTGCTCATTTTTAGAAATCAGTTTTATAAATGTATAAGAACTTTTAATGTGCTTTTTATATACACATAAGCCCGTATCTTTAACATATATTCCAAATATTTCCCCAGGTCTCCTCTGTCTTTACAAAATGTAGATCTTCCTATGTCAACCTCCCAAAATACAATTTTCAATAGCTTCTCATTGCTCTACAGATGCAAAATTATACTCTTGAAGTATACCCATTTCCTTGCCCCTAGTTACAGTTGCAAATATTTCAGGCTTTTGTGTTCCCAGATATACCTTTTGTGGTTTTGCCTAATCAGTACCAATGCTCCATCGGATTGTTGTCTGCTTTTATCTTCTTTGCCATTCTCTTTGTTGTTGTGCATTCATATTTTTATTCTTCCTTTACTGTCATTTGAAGAATTGTCATGAATCAGAGATATCATTCTGCTCTTCAGAGTCAGAAGCCTTATATTCTGACTTATATTTGAAAAGTGTTTTAATAATTACATGATAAGGGAACTGTATTCAAGACTATGTCAGACCTTACTTCTTAGAATAGGTATAAAATTAATTTATCATACCTAGAGTCTTTTTGAACATCTAGTATTTGACAATAAACTAAATAATAAAATGATATAATCCTTGTTCTCAAAATCCTTGTTCAGTGTCAGTAGAGAAAATAAGTTACCTCTGTTTGGATAAAACAAGAAACTTCATGGAAAAGATAGCATTTGGCAGATGTTTACATATGCATAAGATTTGAATATTCGAAATAGGAGGGAAAGAGCATCCCAAGCTTCACAGTGTCAGCAAGTCCACAAAGAAGGGAAAGGAGATGGCCTGTTTTCGTCTACAAAGGATATAATCTATCTACCTATCTCTCTATTATCTATCTATCTATCTATCTATCTATCTATCTATCTTCTATCTATTTTTTTTTACTCTAGATAGCACTGATGAATTTGGACTAACTTGTATGACATAAATATTTATTTATTTATTTATTTATTTATTTATTTATTTATTTATTTATTTATTTTATAGATAGGCTCTCCCTATGTCATACAGGCTGGAGTGCAGTGGTGCAATCAAGCTCATTTTAGCTCAAACTCCTGGCCTCAGGTGATCCTCCCACCTCAGCCTGCCAAGTAGTCTGGATTACAGCCACAAGCCACCACACCTGACAATATATTAATTCTTTATAGGAGCAATCGCAATCTTTATGTTTTGTAAATGTGGTTACAAATATATACACATTTCAAGGTACAGAACATAGTCTACTGGTTTAAATGTGGTCCACACTTAGTGCTATGGCCAGTGATTTGTGTCTCATTAACTCCATCAAGGTACCACCTGAACTAGCTGTAATAAGAAGGTTGCATTACTTAGAAAGCTCTTAAAGTGAAGATGCTTTATAAATGCTGATTTTGTTATTCATTATATGCATGGACAAAATAATAAATTACTACTTAAAAACAAAAATCTTCAAATACCTAAAAATGACTTTGACTAGGGTGTTATTAGAAGAAAGAAATGAATACTATAATCCCCTGTAGATCCTAATACAGAATTGTAGAAAAGATATGTGTAAACTACCATTTCTGTCCCCTGGGAATAGTCTCATCAGTTCTTTTATTTCTCTAATATAATTGTATGACAGAACAAACACAAATTAATGCTACCAGGCCCTCATGGAATCCATTTTGCAGTGTTTATATGCCCTACTAGACCAAAAAAAGAGTAGCAGATGGCTCTATCAAAGAAGTAGTAGTGATATACTGTCCTGTTTCTGTGAGCACAACATACAGTGAAAGTGCTTGTCGGTCATGAGAAGGCTTGGACTTCATTGAGAGGGCTATAAGCTGATTCTGAAACTACAGAACCAATGAGTACAGCTGGAGAACAAGTATTTGACGCTTAAAAATATTGTGCCTCTAGGACTAATTATGCTTTTGCAAACTTGGTAAAACATTGCTGTTTATTTAAACTTCGGCTGTACAAGATCTCCCTCAAATGAATGGTAGCTATTCTGAAGCCTGCACATAAACATCTATTTTGTAGAGAAACTGGCAATTAAGAACTTGTAATGAATTCTAGTCTTTTTCAATCTCTTTAAAAGAACACCATGGAATCAGAGAAAACAAGATATGAGGATTCTTTAAAAATCTGCCTTGTCTTTTTCTTATGATGTTAAATACCAAAAAACCTATTTTTTCTATGTGTTGTGCATTTATATATTCATTTCCTATAAGTTATAATTCATGATTCTCTAGAAGGACTCCACATATAGTTAAACATTTTTAAATGTCTATGAGACTATTTTGGGTAGGTGTAATTCTAGAGATATTTGTTGACACTAATTACATGATAGAAATTTTCATTATAGGTTAATTGGTTTTAAGGTTACTTTAAACCCTTTAAAATATTCAGGGCATATAATAGGACCATGTGAAGACATTTTATAAATACTGGATTTGTTTTATTGCATATAAACATATACTCAAAGTATACACTCCTCTATATTTAAGGCTTTTGGGAAGCGTAACAAATGATTAAACCCTGTTGAGATTATAGGTATGTTATTCTCCCGCAAGCTAGTCGGGCAAATACAAAGGACATATATCTACCCGGATTTCAAGATTCATATTTTATAAGTAACAAAATTCACAGCCAAATGCAAAGTAAAAAGCTAAATATTTCAGATAGATATTTGATAATTGCATCAAAAGTTTAACCTTGAGAGGGCCAGATATTTAAGAGAAGAGGTGCTTTGTGATGATACTGAAACCACTACTATGAAATCCTTACTTCCTGCAAGGAGTGAATATGCTGGGAAAGGTCAAACTGCTCCTTTGGTCTCCAATGGCGTTCTCCCCATGGATTGCACATGGTGGAAAGTCTTTTATCTACTGCAACTGTTGGTGCATTTTTGATAATCTGAGTCATAAAGTATTCATAGAGCAAGGAAAAGCAAACAATTACAAAACTAGAGAGGGCTAAAGCCTAAGTATTGCCTCACGCTAGATTCTTCTGCTTTAAATTTCATGAGCATTTAAGGTTGAATTGGAATGCCATGCAAGTTTCAAGGCAATTATTTGGACTTCACCTGCATCAACCCGTGCCCATAGTGCTTCTCTTTCTATAAATACAAAACAATTGAACAAAACCAACAATAAAAGGAAAATACTTATCATCTTTTTAGAAAGCAACATTAACAACAACAAACACATGCTGTTCCTGCAGAATCAACCATGGAATTATTCCTCAGAGACAGTACGTTATTATTAGTGAATATGCATGGCTTTCTATGTTTGGCTAAGATAACAATGAATTAATGACATTACGCTTTGTCATCTCTTACATAGACAGGACGCTGGTATTTGTGTTATTTTCCCAATTGTCATGGTCAAGCTCTTGGGAGCTGTGGGATTAATTTATAAGAAAAGTTCTCTCACCCATAAAAGAGAAGGTTGTGGGAAGGATTAAATGTCATTTTGAAAATCTCTAGCCTAGTACCTGTCACCGAGTAAACGTTCCATAAAAGTTTGTTAAATTAAAATATGATTCCCTTTAGGATACTTTCAATCCAAATAGGGTCTCCTGCCCCACTTCTGCATTTAGTACTTGGAAACCATACCAATGATGCATTAATAAATGAAGTCAAGTGGCTAAGAAAGAAGCACTTGCCTTTTCTCTTTCAATAGTAAAATTAAGGTGCCATTGTATTTTAGCTGGTGTTAAGATTGATCCTAAGTAGAATCAGACTAGGTGGACACAACGTGAGATTTAAGGATCAGCAAAAACAAACATATTCACTTCCTTTTCAAAACAATTTCCTTTGTCCCCAGTACTTTGCATTTCCAAAAGGTATCATTTAGATCAAGGTGTACTTTCTGGTTATATTTAATTCTGTATTGTTAGCACACATCTTGGTGCTTAGCATATAAGGATTAATCCATACATTTTTCTTGAAAGGTGTTACAGTTGATTATAGTGCAGGAATGAACAAAATGTTGCGGGAGGGGAAAGATGTAATTGGTTGATACTAACTCAGATGGTGGCTAAAGGAGAAAGTTTAATGGAATATGTTCATTCGAGCTGGGCCTTGAGGACCTACTTATAGGGAAGCATAATAAAGAGTGAGGAAATTAAATGAAAAAGAGGAGGCAGGTCACTTAAGAATACATAAAAGGAGAGTAATAAGAAGAGGTTAAAGAAGTGTGAAAAATAAGTTTCACCTTTTTCACAGCTTTGCCAGCAGCAAACACTGTCTAAAGCTGTTGGTCAGTGTGTCACTGGTATGTTGGGGCTAGTTCTCAGGTTCAAAGAGTTCTATGCTCTAACTTCGTTTTGTCAGTGCTGTCTCAAAGGGCACCTGTTTTCTGTAAAGGCATCTGGAGATCTGGCAGCTGAAGAATAAAACTGTGTTGGAAACAGCACAACAAAGCCAGAAGAACAGGTCAAACTGAGAAGAAGTCTCCAAAGAAAGGTAGTTGACGGGGTCGAAACTGAGGAGGCAAATTCTCAGGCCAACTGTGGAAGCGGGCAGTAGGTCATGAGTTGACAATGAATGAGTTAAGGATATTTTTGTGCCAGAAAATTATAGTTGCAGTAAGTTCTGGGTCCTGAGTAGTACATTACCAGGGAAATCACAAGTGGAGAGAAATACACCAAAGAAGTTTGAGTTAAATGTGAGTAGGCAGTGACAACATGGAACTCTTTCTTTGAACTTCCGAGAGGTCTCTGTAGCCACATTTTTTTTTCTTTTTTTTTTTTGAGACGGAGTCTTGCTCTGTCACCCAGGCTGGAGTGCAGTGGCCGGATCTCAGCTCACTGCAAGCTCCTCCTCCTGGGTTTACGCCATTCTCCTGCCTCAGCCTCCCGAGTGGCTGGGACTACAGGCGCCCGCCACCTCGCCCAGCTAGTTTTTTGTATTTTTTAGTAGAGACGGGGTTTCACCATCTTAGCCAGGATGGTCTCGATCTCCCGACCTCGTTATCCGCCCGTCTCGGCCTCCCAAAGTGCCGTGATTACAGGCTTGAGCCACCGCGCCCGGCCTGTAGCCACATTTTTAAAGTACCTTTCTTAAATAGTTCTATTACTGCTACATATTCCAGTCCTTAGTAGCAGTATGACTTCGAGCTAGTAAGTAACCTAATGGCAAGCTGGAGATAACTAGTACTGGATTGCAAGTGTCTATTTTTTAATTTTCAGGAAATTTGCAAGCCAATCATGAAATACAGCCTTTATTAAAAATTAAATCACATAATCATAAAATAAAATACACAGTATTAAACCAGGTAATTATTATTTTTAGATTATGTGCGATTTATACTTTATTTCAGTAATATTTAAAATAAAATTTTATAAATATATTTTTTTTTCAGAGAGTTGCTTGCTGGTTGTTAAATTCTTACCAGCATGATACCAAAATCACTACTGTAAAATTTAGTTTTCTCATTTGATAAACACAAAATGTAATGCCACATATACATACCTCTTAGGTAGAAAAAAATTAGATAATACAATAGTTAACAAATTACAGATGTTACCATTATCACCTATTACTTTGTAAAACAAAAACTAAGATTTTGATAAATATTTGTACCTAACTCTCAAATGTGTAATAAAATATTTAACATATTTAAGCTACAAGATTAGTTTTCTAGTCAGAAATGATGTTTTTGCATATTTATTAAAAAGAGCTATTGGCTCCATTAGAAAGCCTGTCTGAAGACTCTCTCCAGAAAAAGCAAGTCTTGAGAGTTGCAGCCTATTAAAGAGTTGCTAAGGCAACCATTGCTTGCTACTAATGTAGTGATTAGAAAAGAAAAGGCAATTTGAGGAACAATGCTTCTCAAAATTCAGAAGAGAAATATAGGTGAACAAATCTCCAACTGAAAAAAAAAATGGCTATGGGCAGCTTTTTTTTCTTGAAATAGCAGAGAGAGAGAGAGACAGATGGTATTCAGCAGGACGGAGAGCAGGAGAGGCCAGAACATGTTTGACCTCTTTTTAATTCCATTGCATTCATTTTTCATCATTAGTTTCTCATGCTTTTAAAATTAAAGAAATTAGAAACCCACCACAATAATCTTAATGCTAGATTCTTGCATTTTGGTAATGATATTAAAGTAACTATTGCCATATGGTTGTAGTATACCCCAATGATCAATTTGTTTCTTTTAATGAATCAATAAATACCTAGAGGTTGGATTTAAAAACCGAAACTTGTTCCCTGACAATAGCAAATGTTACATGTTCATGTGATACTACACCTTCAGAGGCATAGCAGTTTATTCAGTTTATTGCCTTTTGAATTTTGTCAATGTAACAGGAGTTGATGAATTAATTTCAATACTGAATTGGAGAATTTATTAAGTGAAATGTAATAAATACATCAACACTTCTTTTCAACATAGTTACTTTACTTCTTTTTTTAAACATAGTTACTTTACTTTTCAACATAGTTACTTTAAATTCTTCATTAATTTTGTGATTTAGGTGATATTACCGCTTTCCTAATAATATGATTGACATTTCTTGAGATTAAGTGCTACAAATTGGTAAAGGCTAACAGCTGGATTTTAATCTAAGCCAATTCTAATCTAAGATTTTTTTTCTCACTGTCTTTAATAATAATAATGGTTATTCAAAGACATATTTAAAACAATTTTGTCATATTCTCCTTGAACCAGTTTTACATTATTTTACTATGCTAGATTCCTCAGATTTTTAGGTATCTGTTTTCCATATATTGTTTTTCTGATAAAAAATACCTCTTTTTCCTAGTTGGATATGGTTAAAAGAGCCATTTTCCTTAAACACAATTATTTTAATTTTGGCTGTTGACCTGCTACATATCACCTTGCAAATAAGTAGGAAACACAAAATCACATGCAGATGTTAGGATTTAGATCAAACAGATATGTTCTTTGTGAATTCCTTAATTCTCAGGCTTGCATCTGGAAATCCTGAACACAAAAGTAAACAAAAGAAAAGCCTCCCATTTGTGAATTTGACTGTACCACATTACGATTTGACATGGACACATATTGAGATTGCAAACAGCTGAAGCAGCAGCAGCAGCAGCAAACAGTGATTAAAACATCTTTAAATCAAATCTAGCAAATGATCACCCCAAAGAAAGAAACTTAATGTATTTAAGTAGTAGATTGGCAATTTAAGTCTTCATTCTATGCAGCCTTTTTTTTTCTTTTTATCTTGTTGGCTATGTATTCTACATTTAGTCTTCTCTGAGTCATAATCTCCACATGTTATATTTACATGCTTACAATTGCCAAGTTATGCATTTTTTACAATAATAAATATATTTCAAAACATATACACACATAAATCATCAATGCAAAAAATCCATGCTTCTTGCCATTTCATCAAAAACAAGAAGAAATTAATGGGTACAATGATATCAGTGTTCTTTAGGCTGTTTAAATTGGAAAGATGCTTAAAGGACAAAGGCAAAAAAAAAAAATTGATTAAAAAAATCCAAATTCCCAGAGACTTCACTGAATAATGAGCTCTAACTAGGCATAGAAATTTGGTCACATATTATGCAGCTAATTTAGGAGAGAATGAAGAATGGACTGTTGTAAAGGACACATATTATTTCCTCTGGAAAAGCTTTAAACAGTTTGCAAAGTCAAATTAAAAATGCTTTTAATTGCAGTTCTTTGTTGTTGCCATGTAAGAACGTGGTTGAAGTCTGTTGAGCAGATTGGATCTCAGAGGAGATGAATACCAGTTAATAGAAAAAGAGGCCTTTGAACTTATATTTTTAATGCATACGTTTTCTCTGTAAATATTTTGTCTACAGTTGTAAGACAACCACTTACAAATGAATTTGGGCATCTCCTTTGCCTATCTTATTACATATCAAATAGACAAAGACAAATAGTTCTAATGTGAAGTCACCCATCATAGCATTGCTACCTATTTTTTTTTATTTCTGGATATTTATTACTGTGTCTCAAAATTACCATGCTGTTCACTCATGTAAAACATTACTAGTCACATTTTCTCTGTTTCACACAATAATAATTAAATTTTATGTTTCTTCAGGAAACATGCTTTTTTAACAGTTTTACTAAGTCAGCATTTTGTTTGTATTCAATTTATTTGAAAAGAGAAAGAAGGATGGATCCGTTATTTAACCAGCCTCTTCAGTTTACATAGCAATTTGAAAGCTCTGAACTCTTTCATTTGTAGTATACAGGGCTCTCAATCTATGTCAAATTCCTGCAAACTGTCTCTAATACTTCTTAGGGATAATTTCCTTTTGAGAACTAAAACATACAGCTCTAATACATATCACTCAAAAATGCATATGCACTACACCATAAGGTAGAATATAGCTTTCTATCACCAAAATTTGCTAAATTTTAAAGCTTCAATTTAAAAGTTATTTGATATTTT
The DNA here is from genome assembly GCF_009764315.1 of Trachypithecus francoisi. Lineage (NCBI taxonomy): Eukaryota > Metazoa > Chordata > Mammalia > Primates > Cercopithecidae > Trachypithecus > Trachypithecus francoisi. The sequence continues at coordinate 35,485,310 of NW_022681457.1, read as the reverse complement.
ATCAATTTTTTACAATATACATTTTGAATTTAAACAATTTAGGCAAAGTCATGAGATTAAACCTTGACATTAAGAATTTGTTTTCCGGCTGGGCGCGGTGGCTCAAGCCTGTAATCCCAGCACTTTGGGAGGCCGAGACGGGCGGATCACGAGGTCAGGAGATCGAGACCATCCTGGCTAACACGGTGAAACCCCGTCTCTACTAAAAAAATACAAAAAACTAGCCGGGCGCGGTGGCGGGCGCCTGTAGTCCCAGCTACTCCGGAGGCTGAGGCAGGAGAATGGCGTGAACCCGGGAGGCGGAGCTTGCAGTGAGCTGAGATCCGGCCACTGCACTCCAGCCTGGGCGACAGAGCGAGACTCCGTCTCAAAAAAAAAAAAAAAAGAATTTGTTTTCCCTGTTTATGTGAGTTTGCCGAAGTTACACTTTATGTATTTGTTTGTTTATTTAACCACATGACCTATATGAGATCAGGAAATATATATTTGGTCTTTGTCCCAGGCTCCTGACATAAAGCTCCTAAAACACTTGGAATCCATAATGATCAGTGTATTTTGCACGTTTATATGCCAATGAGATGACTGTTGGCTGGGGCTCCTTGATAGCTTTAGTATAAGGGCTGGTCACCAAAAAGACCAAAGCACGATATATATTTTTTTGGTATTATTGATTGGACCAAAGTCGATCAATTGAATTTTGGTATGATTGGACCAAAGCCAACCCAACCTCCAGGTAGGCAGAGAGGCTAAATGTTGAGGTGCTCACCACTGGTGAATGATTTAATCAATCATACCTATGTAATGAAGCTTCCACAAAACCCCAAAAGAATTGACTTCGGAGAGCTTCTAGATAGCTGATGATGTGAAGGTTCCTGGAGAGTGGCATGCCTGGGGAAGGCATGGAAGCTCTGTGCCCCTTCTGCCATACCTTGCTCTATGCATCTCATCCACATGACTGTTTATCTGTATCTTTGGGAGTATTCTTTATAAGAAATGAGTAATGTAAGTAAAGTGTTTCCTTAAGCTCTATAAGATGCTCTAGCAAATTAATAAACCTGAGAAGAGGTTCATGGGAGCCCCCAGTTTACAGCCAGGGAGGTCAGAAGTGCTATATAAGTGACAACCAACTACCTGCAAGTGGCATCTGAAGTGGAGAGCAGTCTTGTGGGACTCAGCCTTCAACCTGTGGCACTGATGCTATCTCCAGGCAGACAGTGTCAAAATTGAATTGAATAAGAGGACACCCAGCTGGGGCCAGCTGGAAAACTGCTTAGTTAGTGCATTGGGGAAACTCCCCAACATCTAATGTCAGAAGTGTTGTGTTGAGTGGAGAGTAGTGTAGGAAAGAGCACTTTTTTCTCCCTACATCTTTAAAGAACCTGTTTTACCAAATGTAACACAAACAGAGTCACATCTCTCCCCCTTCTCCAGCAACCCACCTCCCATAAGAAACTTGTAGTACATGCCCTTATTATTAAAGTATAGTGTTTTCCTTTTGAAGTCCCTCCATTCCAACCTTAAAACTAATTGATGGCAAATCTAAACTCATATTCAAATTTTGTCACTTCAGGTCTTGTTTTCTTCCTTTCACAAGAGTTTTAATTTGTTGGAAATTAGAATTAAGATCTTTGTATTCAAAGTACATGAAAGTGGAGAGGCAGCCACATACTCATACTACACTAAGACTTCATACATCTCGTCTTTCTAGAGCTCCTACTTATTTTCTGAGCCCCAGTTCCAACTTAATTATCTACTGAGCATCGCTACCAGAATATTCCCAAGTAAATTCTGAGTCAGTAAACATAGCACAAGCCACACTTAAAATCTTCACTCCTAATAAGTCTTTTTCCCCAAATTCCCTAGCTGGTTAAATGCTATCACCATTTAACCAGCCATTCAAATAATATATTTTACTGATCTTTTCAAGTATTGCCTATCCCTAGATTAACATATTTACTGACTTTCCAAGGCTGAACTTTTAATTAAAGGGATGTCACTAATATACAGCTATCCTTCTCCTATTTCCTGTTGCTACAGTTTGAGCACTAGTTCATCTTTCACCTAAACTTTCACCATCACCCTTCTCTCTCCACATAATACAGTTGAACTTCCATGCTGTTGTTACAATTATTTTACAAGACACCTGTGATCAACATGCACTTTCCTTTATTCAGAAAAGCCTTACTCATTCTTTATAACATATAAAGTTCCAACTCTTCTGCATAATACACAAGATTGTATCAGATGCTGTAAGTCATTTGCCATATTCATCTGATTTTAACTATTTCAGGATACTCTTCCTGATAATATTGATTTCTCTTCAATTTGCTGATGCATATAGGAAGTTGGTATAGCTGGAGAATTAACACTCTTCAGGTACGACTCTAAATAATGCCCCTTGGGAGCTGATAAGTTCATACCTCAAATCTCATGCACACTTTGGGAAGGACAATCCTAGAGTGAGTGTTTTATACCATTTCTTAGATTTCTTATGAAATTAAGCTCCAGACACCCCGTCACTTTTGCTGTGGTAATTAGCTTGATAATGCAAACCCATTGACTGCATTCTCTTATTTGATCACTTCTCCACTCCCCTACTGGTACCCACCCCTTTCAATTAAACTACTTGTATTAAAATTCTTGTCTCATCATCTGATTCTGGGAACAAAAACTAAGAAAAAGATCTTTCCCAGTGAGCATTCTAACTTCATTTGGGTCACTTTTAGCCATATACCTATAATCCAGTTCAATCAAAGCTATCTGTCTTTCTTAAACAAATTGCCAATCTGTATACATTTATTTATACATTCCTCTTTATCTCTAATGTGTTACTTCTCTCCTTTGGGGGGAAAACATTCGTATTTCAAGACCTATTAATAATGCGTCTCTTTGAAATATTTTCTAAAACCCAACTCAAAACTACTGTTTCTTCCCTCCTTCCATAGCAGAGTATTAGAACTTCATTATTTATCACACTATGTCACAGTTAATTGGTGTCTGCATGTTGCTCCTCCTGAACTCTTTATGAGCTCCTTGATGGAGGTATCAAATTAAAATTATGAGCTGATTTTCCCACAAAGCATTTCAACAAATGATGATTATATTCTAAGGCAGAAATTTACAAGAAAAGATGATATGCTTGTTACCACCTTCTACTTTTAGCTCATATGTATTAGTTTGCCCAGGCTTCCATAACAAAACACCATTGACTGGGTGATGATGTAACAGTATAATTTTATTCACATTTCTGGAGGTTGGAAGTCTGAGATCAGGGAGCCAGATGGTTAGGTTCTGGTAACAACATCTCTCTTCTTGGCTGGCAGACAACCACTTTCTTGATCTGTCCTCACATGGCAGAGAAAAAAAGCTAGGTCTCCATTTTTTTCTTCTTATAAGTGCAAGGATCCCATCTGGAGGGCTCCACTCTCTTGACCTAATTACCTCCCAAAGTCCCCATCTTAAAATACCATCAGTTCTGAGGTTAGGGCATTTTAGGGGAACACAAACATTCGGTCCATAAGAACATGGCAGACCATTGGATGGCCTCAGCATCTATTATTGTTAAAATCAAGTGAGGTTCATAGTTTTACTCTAAACAGAACTTCGATCAATGCGTGGTTGCCATGTACAACTGTGCAAACTATGCTATTTATAAACCTAAGGGTGCTATTTATATTAACTTAGGATATGAACAAAGGCTTCTGGAGTTGGAGGAGCCTTGAGCTTTTCCATCTCTCCATGTATTTCTTTTTTCTCTGTCCTTACAGTCTATATTCTCCTTATGCACACTCCTTAGAACTCATAATAGTATACGAGCCTGTATTTTCAAAAATATAAGTATGGTCTTTAAAATTAGGTTTCATTTACCCAATTATAATCACATAATTTATCCTTTCTGAATTTTATTTTTTCCTCCTCAAAACTACATAACAGAAATAAGAACTAATATTCTTATATAGCTCTAATCATGTTTAATAGCTGCATAATAGTTCATACGTATCTGTGCCATATTTTATTCAGAAATTAATGACCATTTATTTGCTTCCTGGGTTTTGCCTCCACAAACAACATTTGCCCCCCACAAGGTTTCTTCCCCCATGAACAATAGATATATTTCTACCTATACCTTTATATGTATTTTTATTTGTATGGGGTATATTTCCAGAAATAGAATTGCTAGATTGACTAGTATATCAGGTTTTAACTTAAGGGGCTAAAAGTCTGCTTCCCTAAAGTGCTACACAATTCAGTTTTCTACCATCAGTGTATGAGGGAATCCCTTTCACCACATACCTGTCAACAATACATTTTAAAACAATTTTCAAATATTTTGACAGTCTAATGGGAGTAAAATAATTTTTCATTGCTAATTTTCTTTTGCCTGCCTGCTACTGAATTTTAGTATTTCTTCATATTTCTGTTGGCCATTTAAATTTACTCTGCTGCAAAACTTCTGTTAATATATTTTGCTCTTGTTTTTTCTTAGATGATTTTATTTCAGATCACTTAGTTCCACACAGATATTAACTTCTTTGTTTATCATCTGAATTACAAATTATTTTAGACTCATTTTATTTTCACTGAAGTTTTTGGTATTTTTAATCATGTAAAGTTTTAAAATTTTTATGTCATCATGTCTATAATTTATGGCTTCTTTGTTTTCAGTCTTGACTGAGCAAAATATCATACTGTTTATATATGCAACTTTCTATTTTATTTGCAAGATTTTTATTTCTTCTCTACTTTTCATTAATTCAATTGAAACTATTTCTATATTGAATTATTTTATTTTTTCTTCAAGATGTAAGTCTATTGTTACAGTACTGTTCAAAGTCTTTCATGCTTTTCCTGATGTATTGAATTAGCTCTGTCAATATTATATTCTCATACATGTCTTAATCTTTTTTCTATTTAATTAATTTTTGTATTTCATTAATTCATTTTTTATGTTTTTCTTTGGTTTATTTAGTTTTTCCCCATTCCCTGGGAAGGATACTGAGTTTACTATTTTGTTCTTTTTTTGATAAATATGACAATTAAGATTATACTTTTATCCTCTAAATACTGGTCTTGCTCATTCTTTAGATTTCTCACAAAGAATTATCCTTTCATTTCTTACTAGATAGTTTAGAATTTTTATTTTTTTGTGTGTGTGTGTCTTTTACCTAAGTATTATCCAGGAACTAGTCATTAATTTTATGGAGTATTTTGGTAATTAAAAAATAATTCCAATTTTATTGACAACCTTAGAGGAAGTGGCCTTTCAAATCTCTATATTTTCACCAACACTAGAGCTTCTTAAATTGTGTCCTCATCATTAGTTCACTATTTCCTATTTATTGTATTCAAACTTAAATATCACCATGTCTGATATTAATATTGCCATCCTGCTATTTTTAGACAGTATCTGTGTGTTATCTTTTTACTTTTCTTTATTTTCAATATATACCAATCAGCCACTGATACAAAATAATCCAATCTATCCCCAAAATTAGTGGCTTAAAATAACAGCTGTATATTCTTAATGAGGTAGCTGGGTGGCTGTCTTACATTGGCTGTTCTACTCATGGATCTGTTGTAAACTGCAGTCTCAGTAGGTGGTTCTGCTGATCTATGACAAGTTTTCTGAAATATTTGAGAATTGGCTATAGGCTTATCTAGGATGGTCTCAGATGGGAAAACTGGACTTCAATTCCATGTGAATTCTTACCCTCCAGCAGGCTAACATAGGCTTTCTCATGATGGTGGTAAGGTTTCAACATAGGTCAGAAACATGCAAGATTGTCTCTTTTATCAAATTCGTTTGGCCAGAGCAAGTCCCAGGAACAGCTCACCCCTTCATTCTGAGTCCCAGAAACAGCTCAGAATCAAGGAGTGAAGTGATAGACTCCATATCTAGTTTGGAGGAGTTACATAGGAAAAGGGTATAGATATAACATGGTTGGACAATTGGAGTTATTTTTGCAGTTCTCTCTCAATAGATCTCACTTTACTGATTTGTTTGCTAAGTGTCCTTATTATAAACAGCATTTGTATAGGTTTTAGTTTTTAATTCAATTTGATAGCCTCTGTATTTGTAAACAAATTTAGATTGTTGATTCCTTTTTTTCAATTTCCCATTTTTGATGGCTGGATCAAATTGGTTTGTTCTGTCTTTCATTTGCTTTTTTGAAGTTCTCTGACACTTTTTCTTGCTAATTACTGCTTCTGATTTCTTTATTTTAGTGGCGCACATAGCATTCTACTATATTCTAAAAGATAGTATAAGTTGTTTCCTTTTTGAGATGAATTGTTTTTCCTACTACAATGTTATAGTCTTAAACACTATTCTCAATTAAGAGAAGATAATTAGAATAATTTTACTCCTTCCCTTCTTCCCTTTTATGTCCAGTGAGCTGATTGATTTGCTTTTCTTCTTTCCATAATTTAGAAATGGTTAGGATTTTTCTGGTAGTAGTATTTCCATTTTCTTTTTATATTTTGGTTCACATGAAAAAATGATCACATCAGATTGGCTAGATTCAAGATTCTGCTTGTGATTGTGCAATTTATGTTTTGCACAACTCCAGAGAACACATTCACCTCACATTCATCCTAGATTTGTACAGTTATAACAGCAAAATTTGGGCAGATGTTATTAAAGTGTCTTGAGACAGGGGCATCTTTTTTACTATTTTATTCCACATTACCATGTGGACTAGGGTTGTGCTGGCACAATAGGATAAGGCAATCAGTACTTGGCCACTTCAACTACTGAGATGAGTTGGAAGTATAATGAGAGAGAAGAATGTGTAAAATCATTCTTTAGGATAGTGGAAGACTGGATGGATAGCTATGTAGAAGGGATAACCCAACTGAGATTAGGAGTTGTAAATTTAAAATTTAATCAGTCAGAATGGGTATGAGCTTTTCTTTTTCCTTTTTTTTTTAATCCTCCAGCTATTTTTAGCTGCAGAAGAGCACGCCAGAAGTGAGAAGAGAATTAGATTTAATCAGGGTTGGAATTTTCTAGGGGAGAACAAGAATTAAAGAGAGGTAAGGGAGCTGAAGATACATGCAAATGAATGATTGTAATGAAGTCGCATGCTAAATTTATATTAAAACGGATATAAGCATAATTGATAGTAGAAGCCAAATGTTGCATAAATTTTTAAATAAAATACAAACTTCAAGAGAAAATTTTTCTTTTGGACTTGCTTAGCCTATTATATTGCCAAACTAATAGAGCTATTCACCATAATGGGATCAAAAGGACTATGGAAAGGCAAGTTTGAGAACTGTATAAGAAAATCCTTTCAATCTATGGCCATACCACCCTGAAATGTGCTAGATCTCATCTGATCTCGGAAGCTAAGCAGGGTCAGGCCTAGTTAATACTTGGATGGGAGAAAATATGTTCAAACTAAAATTTATTAATATAAATTTAATATATCACTGTTGTCTGTGATTTTAATAATAATGCAGATATTATTTCAAATTTGATCAATTTCAGTTGGTGCGTGAAAATATTTTGACCAATTAAAAATTGTGAAATATTTTTACAGCTATAAGCTTTCATTGCAGAACATATATTAGCCAAAATGTTTAACTGTTACTAATAAAAAAGATGCTTATAGTAACAACTAAAATAGTTCTACATTTGAAAGTCATGATTATACAGATAAAGGAAAAGAAAAATTCAACTACAACATTTTTTATAAGTTGAAAACATACTAAATTTTTTCTTTGAAGATTTATAGTTTTTTTACATAGATTTATTTTTAAATTTAGAAATGACTTTATAAAGCAATATTTAAAATATGGCATGCATAATTCCTACATAGTAAGTGATTTTTTAAAATATACTCTGAATTTGTTTCAATCTAATGAAGTTTTGCAGTACAGACTTGTTCAATGACTATTTAACTTGGACTTATGTCCTTTATCATCATCTAACATTTATAAAGACAGAGCCTACCTAAAAAAAAAAAAAATTTAGTCTTCAAACTACTAGAAAGGTATTTTAAAATATATACTCAAACATTTAGTGTATTCACTAGAGCTGATTGCTATAAGTGTTTTACAGATTTAAACTGCAGAATTTGCTGGGTGCTGGTGGCTCATGCCTGTAATTCCAGCATTTTGGGAGGCCGAGGCGGGAGGATCACGAGGTCAGGAAATCGAGACCAGCCTGGCTAATAAGGTGAAACCCCGTCTCTACTAAAAAAATACGAAAAATGAGCCGGGCGTGGTGGCGGGCGCCTGTAGGCCCAGCTACTCGGGAGGCTGAGGCAGGAGAATGGCGTAAACCCGGGAGGCGGAGCTTGCAGCGAGCCGAGATGGTGCTATCGCACTCCAGCCTGGGCAAGGAGCAAGGCTCGATCTCAAAAATAAATAAATAAATAAAATGAAATACAGATTTTACAGAAATAGTTTTGAATCTTGGAGAAATTATTAGGAAGTACTACCAATTTATGGTCATTAAACAATTTGTGTAAGTAACCATCAGTAGTGGAATGTGGATAAAAATGCAGAATGATGGGCACAAAGTAGAAAAACACATGTCAAAGATAACCAGAAGTTCTGAGAGAGCTAGAGAACTTGTTAAAAAAATTTATTTTCAAAGCGATCAAGAAGGCTTATGTTGTTTCCAATGGATCTGAAAATATAATAATCTTGAGAAATGCTGACCCCAAAGGAAGCTTAGACAGCTTTTTCCTTTTATCTGGTAGGTGAGAGCCATATTTCCTGTCAAATGGGTTTCTTATAGAATAAATAGGGCCACTTTTCATGGTACATTTCAAATCTCAGTAACAAAAATATGTCAACTAAATGAGGCTATTCTTTCCTAAGATATCACATTATTGCTTTATCACTTTTTGTCTTAAAAAATGCTCATATTTAATATTTTATTTTCTTTTTTGTTGTGAATTATATTAAATATGTAAGTAGGTCAGTTGTGGTGGCTCATGCCTGTAACCCTAGCACTTTGGGAAGCCAAGGTGGGTGGATCATTTGAGGTCAGGAGTTCAAGATAAGCCTGGCCAATACGGTGAAACCTCATCTCTACTAAAAATACAAAAATTAGCCTAACGTGGTGGCAAGTACCTGTAACGTCAGCTGCTCAGGAGGCTGAGGCAGGAAAGTTGCCTTAACCTGGGAGGCACAGCTTTTTGTGAGCCAAGATCGCATCACTATACTCCAGTCTGGGAGACAGAACTCTTATCTTTAAAACAAAATAAATAAAATACAATAAAATATTAAAATAAAATAAATAAATGTGAACAAAGTATATAAACATACCTTTACAATCTAAGTAATAATATAACAATGATTGTTTGCATTGAGGTAGGCAAATTAACCTTCATTCTTAAATTGTTTTATATCAATGGCTACTTTCCCATGTAATTAAAAAAAATTTTTTATAATATCTTTATAATAATCAATGTTATTTCTTATTTTGTATGCTTTTATCTCAGTTTTTCATTTAAAACAACTAGCAGTTTGTCTATTTTGTGGAAATTGTTAAGGTATGGGATTTTGATTTATTAATTTAATCTATTATTTTTTATTTTCTCTATCTTATTTTATAGTTTTATCTTTATTATATCATTCTATGTACTTACTTTGCATTTACAGTAGTCTTTATTGTCAAGCACTTTGACTTAGAAATATAAGCATTTATGTATAATTATTTACTTTATATTGATATAGGTGTTTAGAGCTAGAAAATTTCCTCCAATTATTGTTAAATGCATTTGTTACATTCTAACATGTAGTATTTTATTTGTTATTATCTTCAGATACTCTATAATTTCTGTCTGCATTTCTACTTTCACCAAAGAGTTGTTTAATAGAATATATTCTAAGTTTCCAGTTGGAAGGGATTTTTGTGTGTGGGGACAAATAATAGGAATAGGTATTCTTAATTTTCAGTTTTATGACTGGCAGTCACACAGAATGGTTATAATATTTTTATTTTGTAGATGGTCATTTTTTGTGGATGCCCCATGTAAACTTGAGATGTATTCTTTACTGTCTGAATGTAAAATATGTTTGGATCTACCTACTTATTTTTCATCCACTTAATATATGACATACTGAGTGGTGTATTAAAGGCTACCATCGTTATTCTATCTATTTCTCCTTACTATTTTTAAAGTTTTGTCTTATATGAATCATTATTGTGTCATTCGGTGCATATATATTCATATTTTTACTGTGGGTGACATAGTTTAGATATTTGTCCCGATTCAAAAATCATGTTGAAGTGTAATCCGCAGTATTGGAGGTGAGGCCCAGTGGGAGGTATTTGAATCATGGGGGCGGATTCCTCATGAATGACTTAGCCATCCTGTTAATGATAAGTGCGCTCTCTTTCTGAGCCTCTAGAAGATCTGGTCATTTAAAAGTGTGTGGCCCCTTACCCGCCTCTCTCTCTCTCTCTCTCTCTCTCTCTCTCTCTCTCTCTCTTTCTCTCTTGCTCTGCCATGTGAGACGCCTGATCTCTCTTCACCTTTTGCTATGAGTAAAAGCTCCCTGAGACCTCCCCAGAAGCTGAGCAGATGAAGATGCTGTTTCCCTTATAGCCTGAAGAACCATGAACCAATTAAACTTACTTTCTTTACAAAGTACCCAGTCTCTGGTATTTCTCTGTAGCCATGCAAAAACAAGCTAATACAGTGGGACATGGTTTTTAATTTTAGAGTGTTCTTCTTTGGTTCGTTTAATGCTTTTGGTTAGATTTTGCTTTGTTATGTATCAAGATTTCAGCCCTTACTTTCTTGTTCTTCCCATTCACCTGGCAAATCTTTGTCCCTTGCTATTAGGTCATTTGTATAGATTATAAAATAGGTTTTGCTCTACTCAGCAAATTTCAATATTTGATCTCAATTCTGTCATATTATCTTATTTGCATATATTCTGTGTGATTTATGCTTGTGTTTATTTCTCTATTTTATATGCCTATTTTGTTTTTAAATGTATTTCCACTATTTAGAAAGGTTTTTAAGAATATACTATTAGTTACTTTTGTGTGAATACTACCTTTAGTACCCTTGGTTCCCTTTATCTAACCAAACTATAATGTTAACCATTTGATAGGCCAGTTATAAATGGCCTTCTTTTGACTCCAACATATTTCCTATTTAAAAAAACTATGATCTTATTCTACTTCTCCCTTTTTTCTTCTCTTGTTAAAAAATTCTGAATCATTTGTACTCTGTCAAAATATGTGGTGTTTACATACATATACATTGTTGACACTAACATTGTTTTAATCTTAGTCCTCTAAATAAATGTTTTAAATAGGTATTCATTATTAGTAACTTTAAGAAAGCTTTTCCAGTCACTGTTTGGTTGGATAAAGCTTATCCTTTAGTAGAGGTTGACAAACTAAGGCTAACAGGCCAAATTAAGCTTGCTTCCTGTTTTTATAATTAAAAAGTTTTACTGTAATGCGCTAATGATTTCATTATGTAGTATTTATGTACTGTCTGTGTCTGCTTTTATACTGCAATACCATAGTTGAGCAGTTTTGATATAGACCAAACGATGCCCAAAGCCTAAAATATTTACTATCAAACATGTCATAGAATAGTGTTCTAGTGTCTGCTTTAACAGATTCTTCAGAAAGAACACTTGTCTACAGTATTCACTGAGTTCTGGCTCCCCTTAATACTGTTTTTCCTATTGTCTTTGTACCTGATAACAACCTAGGTGGTTTGTAATGATTTGCTTAAGGTTCTTGAAATTACTTTTACATTGTTGACTTGTACATTGCTTGTGAGAAATCTAACGCCAGTATAATTATGTGGCTTTCAAAGTTTCATCTCTTGCTTGTTGAATTTTTTAAAATCTTTAAATTCTAGTCTTTTTACTGCATTATGTATTAGAGATGATTTTTCTGGGTTAACATTTGCCAATACTCAGTCGAACTAGTGGGATCTTTCAATGCATACATTTAGATCTTATTCTTGGAAGTTTTCTTTAAAAGTTTTAATTATTACCTCTGTTATGTTGTTTTGATTTTGTTCTTTAGCGATATCAATTGTACATATGATTTACCTTTTTTGCTGGCCTTCCATTTCAGCTATTTTCTTTCTAATGCCTTTTATTTCCTCCTTATTGTAATCCTTTTGGTTTTTTTCTTCTTTTCTATTTTGGCCTTAATTAAATTTTTGCTTAATCTTTTCTCCCTATGGTGCCTTATAATTTAGTTTGTGTTTCTAATTATTTACTTAATACAACTCATACTGAGAGTGATGATCAATATGTTATCTTTCTTTTCTATTTCTTTGCTAAATTTAATTCTTGTTTTATTCCTTCCAGCTTTTTCTGTTTTGTTGTTGGTGGTGTTGTTGTTGTTGCTGTTGTTGTTGTTGTTCTTTGTTTTTGATTTTCAGATTCAAAGTATTTCTTCACATATCCGAAGGCTTGTTTGAGGATATTTAATTTAGTTGGTGTATTGTTTTTCAGTTTTCTTCAACTTTGTGTTTTTGGGGGCAATGAGACTTTGTCTCATTGGAAAAACAGAAAGCTTTTCCATGTATTTTCTAATTTTTTGTATTACTTTTGTATGGATGTGGTCTACTTTCCCTTTTCCAATTAATTTCCCATAATGATTTCTTAGTTTGAGAGCCCCACTCAGTACAGTTTCTATTACAGATAGTGACGGTGCTTGGGATATGGTTGAAATGAAGTGTAATGATTCTTGTTTCACTTATTTTTTGGTCTCTTAGTTTCTTTGTTCCATTTATTAACAGTACCTTTTTCCTCCATATATATTCCTGTCTTTCAAAATTAACATTTCTTAAGCTGCCACTTCTTGTTCTATACATTTCAACTCCGTTTTCTAAAAGGAAATTTCACCTATGTTTAGTACTTTGGTATTTATTTCAATTTATCTTAACGGGAAAACTTAATATGTCTTTTGTTTAATCCATTCTCCTCTGCTTTTTACATGGAATCTCTTAAGCATCCCCCTACCCAACACAACATATCCTCCATTCTCAGAGATAGTAGGGAATTTATTTATAGGCTATTTGAAAGTTGATATGCACTCTGTTAGTAATGCTAAAACTGAGAGAACAATTCAGTTCAATTTGCTTTCATTGTTCCCATTCCTTGGGAGACATTAGGGTATTTGTTAAAAAGGCAGATCAACTGAATCAGATTGGTTGCATAATTCTGAATTTTAATTAACTCTCCAGTAATTGCACTGAAGTTTTAGATTCATTCATACTTGAACATATTTGTATCATAATACTATGACATACTGATATGTTTTGGCTGTGTCTCTACCCAAATCTCATCTTGAATTTTAGCTCTCTTAATCGCCTGTGTTTTGGGAGGGAACAGAGGAATGTAATTGAATCATAGGAATGGGTTTTTCCCATGCTGTTCTCATGATAGTGAATAAGTTTTATAAGGTCTTATGATTTTATAAAAGGCAATTCCTCTGCACATGTTGCCTTGCCTGCTGCCATGTAAGATGTACCTTTGCTCATCTTTCTCCTTGGTCCATGATTGTGAGGCTTCCTTAGCCATGTGAAATGTGAATGCATTAAACCTATTTTCTTTATAAATTACCCTGTCTTAGGTATTTCTTCATATCAGTATGAAAATTGACTTAAAACACACACTCTGTGTAGCAATGCACCACTATGTAGGTGATTATGGATGAATAATAAATTTCAACTAACAAAACTTTTCTATTTGAGGTTACACATTTCCTTTCATAAATCTGAGATCTGAAATACAAAACATCCACTTTAAGTAGAGGGTACAAATTATTTTCACTGTGGTCACTACTGGAATCTAGTCAATGTAAGGAAACTAAGGAAGAGGAATAAATGAACAATGCCTTCAGAACACTGCCAGTGGTCTTAAAGTGTTTTTTCTCCCTATGCTATTTTGCTTAATAAATAAATCCCTAAAAAGAGGATTTGAATAGTGTATCTTGATTTGTGTGCCTGTCCTTGAAAAAGTGAAGGTAATTGGAGTAGGTGAATAAAATTTGACAATCCCAGTAGAACCACAGAAATAGTAAAACAGAGTTTTCCAGTGGGAAAGCAGAATGTTGCAACTGAAAAAGGAGAAGAGATGCTGGCTAGACGTAAATGGTGGGTGTCTATTATAATGATTTACTATTCAGTACAATCAATACTTCAGAAATATATGGTTTAACATTGAGTTATCTTGGAAACTATGAACATGTATCACACTGTATATCTTTAATTTATCCAAATGATTGCATTCTGAAGTCAAATTGTCAAGATTCACACTTAGTAAGATTTTTACTCTGTAAAGAGTTTCAGTAAAGATTTTTATCTAGTAAAAATATTACTAGGTATTAGACATAAATTTATTTTTACTTTTAAATTTTATTTTCTACAGGGTCTTACTATGTTGCCCAGGCTGATCTTGAACCTCTTGTCTCAAGCATTCCTCCTATCTCACCCTCCCAAATTGTTGGAATTACAGGCTTGAGCCACTGTGCTCGTCAGTGTCAAATTCTAAGAGTAATTTCAAGGATATAAGAAATCAAGAAGCTAGAAGAACCATGGTATCATTCTGGAGATTTAGGGCTATTCTAAATATTTATTTTCTGCATGGAGGCACCCTATTGGCTCAGAGTAGATAAGGTCTCCAAGTGAGGCACTAATTTTATTACCTCACATAGCAAGAAGTGTTGTCTTTTTATAACAGAGATGAGATGGAATTTTCTAGAGATCCACATCTTATAATGCATAAATTCTAAGTGTATTAGTCCATCCTTACATTGATACACCAAAATACTGGAGACTGGGTAATTTATAAAGAAAAGAGATTTAATTGGCTCCCACTTCCGCAGGCTGTATAGGAAGCATGGTTGGGAGGCTTCAGGAAATGTACAATTATGGCAGAAGGGGAAGGCTAAGCAGGCATATCTTACATGGCCCAAGAAAAAGGAAAACAGTGAAGGGGGAGGTGCTACACACTTTTCAGCAACCAGATCTTGTGAGAACTCACTCACTATCAGGAGAACAGCAAGGGGGATGTCTGTCCCAATGATTCAGTTACCTCCCACCAGGCCCCTCCTCCAAATTCAGGGATTACAATTAAACATGAGATTTGGGCAAGGATACAGGTCTAAACCTTTAGTTTATCATTAAACTTATGTTCTATAAGCAATTGCCAACCAGGCATGTTATGTTAGGAACATTTCTCGAATATACCTCCAAGTAAACCCTGTTACCACTAAATATAGCTATTCTATATACTCAGAGGTCTAGTAATTATGTTAACAAGAAGATCAATTAGAGCATCTGCCTTCTTTTCTTTGTCCCGGGGATATTCCTCTGGTAAGAAGGAAAGAACAACCTAAAAATCAGATCCTTTAAATTCTTTTTTTGTAAATTGATAATTGATAATTTGTAATTGTATAAAGTTACGGAGTACAAAGTCATGTTATGTTTATGAATACAGTGTAAGTAATTAAATCAAGCTAAGGAAGACATCTGTCACCTTAAATATTTAAAAATTTTGTGCTGAGAACATTTGAAATTTATTCTCTTAGCAATTTTGAAATGTACAATTGTCTATTATTAACTATATTCACTATGTTGTGCAATAGATCTCAAAACAAACATATTCCTCTTCTCTGAGATTTTACCCCTTGATTATCATCTCCCAATCCTTTAAATTATTTTTCGCATATTTTAAATAGCTTCTGAAAAGGATTGAGTGAGAAATGTAGAGATATACATTTCTATAATGATGCTTTAAACTCTTGGAAGACATTTCTGCTTGACTGCCCTTTCTCCAAATGGCCGCTTGGAACTTTCACTCATTTTTCTAATTCTTCAAATGTTGCCTTCTTAGTGAGGTCCCCAATACTACTCTATTTAAAATTATAAACCCTAAGGATACTCAATTCCTCCTTTCCTGTTTTATTTTTATCTGAAGTACTCATATCATTATTTAATGTACTACATATTTTACTAGTAGATTTTGGTTTTCCTTATTTCTCATTCTTAACCCCACCATTAGCTTGTATGTTGCCTGAGAATAGGTTTTTTGTTTTGTTTTTTGAAATCTGCTGTAAAGTTAGTGCATGGGCTGTAGTTTGAACTCAGAAATTATTTGTTGATTATGATGAATTGAATAAATTTTTCTAAAATCTACTTACTGTTCAATTCATTAGAAAGTAGGTGTAAGATGAGCTCCCCATTACATGTTAAATTTTAGTGTTTGGCATCATTTTAGAAGAATTTACTTCCATCTATTATTTTATAACAGGTGGAACATACATCCTTTTAAGATAATGATTCTTTATTATAAAGGCAACTAAAACTTCGACGATTTGTTTACATATTTGGAATATATCATATAAATGTATTAGAATTTGTTTATCCATTCACCTGTTGGAGGACACGTTAATTGCTTTCATTTTGGTAATTATTATTAAAGTTTCCATAAACATTTATATACACGTTTTTGTATGGCTATAAGTTTTCCAACTCAGTTGAGTAAATGTCAAGAAGCCCAATTGCTGGATTATATGGTGTATTACTCTGTTTTCACACTGTTGTAAAGAACTACCCGAGACTAGGTAATTTATAAGAAAAATGACTCACAGTTCTGCATGCTTGGGGAGTCCTCAGGAAACTTATAATCATGGCAGAAGGCAAATGAGAAGCAAACACCTTCTTCATGAGGCTCCAGAAGAGAAGGTTAGGGGGGAGTGCCTCACTTTTAAACTATTATATCTCATGAGAATTCGCTATCATGAAAAGAGCATAGGGGAAATCCACCTCCATGATTAAATCATCTCCCACCAAGTCCCTTCCCTGACACGTGGGGATTACAACTCAACGTGGGATTTGGGTAGCGACACAGAACCAAATGATATCATATATTAAGGGTATATTTCGTTTTGTAAGGAACTATCAAACTATCTTTCAAAGTGGCTGTACCGTTCTGCATTCCTACCAGTAGGGAATAAGAATTCTTGTTGCTTCGCATTCTCCATAATATTTGTTACTGTCAGTGATTTTGATTTTGGCCATTCTAATAGGTGTATAGTGATACTTCATTGTTGTTTAATTTGAAACTCCCCAATGACATTCGATGTTGATTATTTTTTCATATGTGTATTTCTCATTGGTTAATTTCCTTTGGTAAAATGTCTGTTAAGATTTATTGCCAATTTATTAATGGGATTGTTTGCCTTCTTATTATTTAGCATTTAACATTCTTTGCATATTTTGAATACCAGGGTTTTTTAAAAATCAGATATGTGTTTTGTAAATATTTTCTCACAGCCGGTGGCTTGTGTTTTCATTCTCCTAACAGTGACTATTACAGAGAAGTTTCTAATGTTAATGATGTCTAACCTATCTTTTCTTCATAGATTGTAATTGCGGTGGTGTATCTAAAGTAATCACAAAACCTGAAATGACATAGCTTGTCTCTTGTTATTTTATATTATTTATAATAATATTATATAGTATATAATTTAAAACTATGAACAGAGATAGTTTTCTTTCTTTATAATCTACATAAGTTTTATTTTATTTTCTTGCCTGATTTCAGTAGCTATAAATTCCAGTACAATGTTGAATAGAAGTGGTGAGAATAAATGTCTTTGCCTTGTTTCTGATCTTAGTGAGAGAGCATCTACTTTATCACCATTACATATGATGTTAGCTGTAGGATTTTTGGTAGATGTTCTTTATCAAGTTGAAGTTCCCCTCTATTCTTATTTTGCTAAGAGTTCCTACCATGGACGGCTGATGAATTTTGTCAAATGCTTTTCTGCATCTATTGATATGATCATATGATTTTTCTTTTTTAGTTGATTGATGTGATGGATTACATTAATTGATTTTTGAATTTTCAACCCGTCTCGCATACCTGGAATAAATTTCACTTGATTGTGGTGCATAATTATCTTTAGAAATTATTGGGTTTTATTAGCTAATATTTTGTTGGCAATTGTTATATGTATGTTCATGAGAGATATTGGTCTGTAGTTTTTCTTTCTTGAAATATCTTTGTTTGATTTGGGTATTAAGATAATGCTGGCCACATAGAATGAGTTAGGAAGTATTTCTCCAACCTGTATTTCCTGGAGATATTGCAGAGAATTGTACATTTCTTTCTTAAATGTTTGGTAGAATTCACCAGTGAACCCATCTGAGCCTAGTGCTTTCACTTTGGGAAAGTTATTTATTATTGATCCAATAGATATAAACCAACTTAAATTGTCAGTTTCTCCTGGTATGAGTTTGGGTAGAGTGTGTCTTTCAAGGAACTTGTTCATTTCACCTGGGTTATCAAGTTTATGGGCAAAGAGTTGTACATGATAGTTCTTTATTATTATTTTAATGTATTCTTGATAAAGATATCATACACATATTAGTTTAAAAGTTGAATTTTGGCCAGGCATGGTGGCTCATGCCTGTAATCCTAGCACTTTGGGAAGCCAAGGTGGGCAGATCACTTTAAATCAGGAGTTTAAAACCAGCCTGGCCAATGTGGTGAAACCCATCTCTACTAAAAATACAAAAAAAATTAGCCAGGCATAGTGGCAGGCACCTGTAATCCCAGCAGCATGGGAGGCTGAGACAGGAGTATTGCTTGAACCTGGGAGGCAAAGGTTCCAGTGAGCCAAGATCATACCACTGAATTCCAGCCAGGGTGGCAGAGCAAGACTCCATCACAAATAAACGAATTAATATATAAATATATAAATAAATGTCGAATTGCAAACCTGTTCTTTGAGTAAGTGAACAACTTGACTTTGTCTGAAATTCATGTATTGTGAGGTGCATAGAGACTGGATTACTATTTAAACTGATATTATGGTAAGAAGGGAGCCGGGCGCGGTGGCTCAAGCCTGTAATCCCAGCACTTTGGGAGGCCGAGACGGGAGGATCACGAGGTCGGGAGATCGAGACCATCCTGGCTAACACAGTGAAACCCCGTCTCTACTAA
This sequence comes from Trachypithecus francoisi, assembly GCF_009764315.1. Taxonomy (NCBI): domain Eukaryota; kingdom Metazoa; phylum Chordata; class Mammalia; order Primates; family Cercopithecidae; genus Trachypithecus; species Trachypithecus francoisi. The sequence continues at coordinate 35,466,350 of NW_022681457.1, read as the reverse complement.
AAAATACAAAAAACTAGCTGGGCGAGGTGGCGGGCGCCTGTAGTCCCAGCTACTCGGAGGCTGAGGCAGGAGAATGGCGTAAACCCGGGAGGCGGAGCTTGCAGTGAGCTGAGATCCGGCCACTGCACTCCAGCCTGGGCGACAGAGCGAGACTCCGTCTCAAAAAAAAAAAAAAAAAAAAAGAAGGGGTTGGTGCAGAAATGGGGTTTATTTAATTTTTGTGACATGATAATATTTCATACATTCAAAAATAACATTCATTAAATAGGATTATAAACATAAACTTAAAAGTTAAAAGGCAAAACAAAAATATAACTCTACATTAAATGAGCACAACTAAATGGAAAATAATTGATTCAAGAAAATTTTGAATATCTTGCTCTGATTGTATATATTGATATACAGTATAAAATCAAAAAGAACTACGAAGTTATCTTGAATTTTTCTGAGTAAGTTTTCTTTTGGATATATTGAGCTTCTTGGATATTTATTCCCTTTTACCAATTTGGGGGAGTTTTCAGCCATTAGTGTTTCAAATACTTTTGTGCTTTATTCTCCCTCTTGTATCTTCCTGCTACTCCTAATATACATATTTAGATAACTTGGTAATACCCCACAGCACATTAAGGCTTTTTCTGTTTTTTTTTTTTTTTTCAACTTTACTCCCTCTTTTTTCCTGCTGTATATTTTTATTACTCTACCTTTAAATTCATTGACTTTCTTTTTTTTTTTTTTCCAGACAGAGTTTCACTCTTATTGCCCAGGCTGAAGTGCAGTGGCACAATCTTGGCTCACTGCCACCTTTGCTTCCCGGCTTCAAGTGATTCTCCTGCCTCAGTTTCCTGAGTAGCTGGGACTATAGGCATTCACCACCATGCCTTCACGCCCGGCTAATTTTTGTATTTTTGGTAGAGACCGTGTTTCACCATGTTGGCCAGGCTTGTATTGACCTACTGACCTCAGATGATCTGCCTGCCTTGGCCTCCCAGAGTGCTGGGATTACAGGCAAGAGACGCCGTGCCTGGCCTAAATTCATTGACTTTCTTTTGCGATCTCTGGTCTACTCTGAGACCAATCAAGTAAATTTTTTATGACAGTGATTATCCATTTCAGCTGTAGAGTTTCTATTTGTTTGTTATTTATAGCTTCTACTTCTCTGCTGAGATTCCCCATGTCTTTTCTTTTATTATTAATATATTTTATACTTTCTTGAAATATTAATACATTCGGCCCTCTGTATCCATGGGTTCTGCACCTGAGGAGTCAACCAATTGTGGGTCAAAAATATTTAGAAAAAAAAAAAAGTTGGTTGTATCTGTACTGAACATGTGCAGACTTTTTTCTTTTCATTATTCCCTAAACAACACAGTAGAACAACTGTTCACATAGCATTTGCATTTGTATTAGGTATTATAAGTGGAAATAGTGTGTGCTATTCTCATCAGGTTATACAACAACTTCCTTTTTTTTTTTTAATCTTCCCAATGTTTTCTCAGTTTATGGCTGAAGGCACAGAACTCTAAAAACCTAAAATTGAATATAGCTACAAGAGTGAAAGTATCCTGAGGAGAATTCAAGCAGGAGGCTTTTTGTCAATCAGAAGCACCCACAATGGACTATTATGTAAATAAGAATTAAACTCTTAGTGAATTAAGCTGTATAAATTATAGGATTCCTTTCTGTTAGCAGCTAGGATTACCCTGATACTTGAATTAATACACGTATATTAATTGTGGGTAAAATATTTAGAAGTTTAAAAGCCAAGAAAGAGGAAAAATTAAAATTATAAAGCAAGGAGTCTTTTCAAAGAGAATGGCAAGGGAAAACAGTTGTACAAAAGAGTTTAATGGATATGTACTTTTTGTTTTCTTCAAAATATTAATAAAAATTATAAATAGCTTTATATGTTTTTCTCCACTCAACCATGGAGAAATATTCAAGGATTCACAAAGTTATTGCCACAAAGAGAATACTTAGCAACACTTTGTTAAATAAATCAATAAATGTAAGATTTTACTAAATCATGTTTATTTTATATCTTTGGTATTTCTTGAACCTAAACCCTCCTTTCTTCATACTATCATTCACTTTTTTTCCAATTTAGTCCTAATAATTCTAACCTGGAATTCTGAATAGTATTCTGGAATTCTGAACAGGGCTTTCACCTCCAGCTTCTTCTCCTTTTATCTAGTACCTATTTATTATAGAGTGTTTTTTTAAGGTCAGTAGACATAACGCAACTCTCCGGCTTAAAATTCTTCAGTGACTCATCATTGTCTATGACTCCAAGTCCAAGTTCATAATCATGTCATGATAGATTATTTTTCTTTCCTATCCATCCCTACTTCTCTCATGTCCTCACACTGTGCTCTTGGCATAGAAAACTGTCTTCAAATATCTGAATATACTATACTTTCTCATTACTGACATATACATCCTATGTTTCTTTATTTTGGCCTTAAAGTGTCTCTTCATATGTCACTTGTATTGGGATGTGCCCTTGACAAACATGGTTCACAGAGCCTGGAGATGCAGTTGCATGCATAAATTAAAAAACAAAAATCAGCGTTTAAGTTTGCCCAATTAAAAGACTTTATAAAGGAAAGATCCATGATCAAATCAGATCTTCTTATTGCAAATCTTCTCATTTTACAGTAAAAAGAAAACAAACTGTCATATAAAATCTTGGGTTCTTTATACTTGATTTTTGTGCCTTTGTGCAGGCATTTTTAAATTAATCTAAATCTCAGTTTCCTGTCCTGTAAAATAAAATGTATATCACACCTGCATTATAAGTTATTATAAGATGAGATGATATTATTATTCAAAAATTTTGTTCCAGCTCCAAGGGGAAAGAAATATAATATAGCAGAAATACCTTCCACATAAATTTTTATAAATTTTAAAAGTTTTTAAAACTCTTACATGAATTTTATTAGAAGGACAAATTTGACTAATATTTATCGAGCCCCAACCCTATGCCAATAAATAGGCTGATCAAATTTAATCACTACAGAAGTATTTTCAAAAAAAATTATCATCATTTCCACCATTGTAGAAGTTGTAATACAGCACCCAGAATCTTCACATCTTCTGGGAATGCTGTCGACAAATATACCCTTCAGCTCCCAGCCCCTGCAGAGCATTGCCTCAGCTGAAGAGAGCTGCTTTACCCAAGCTCACTAGCCCTTCATTGTTGAAAATGAATGGCTAGTTAATTTAGCGTTATAAAGACCTATATCCCTCAACCAAACTCCATATAACTGTGAAGCATCACCTTATCTTCAGAGATCACTTCAGGATCACTTAAGGTTCTGTTGCATCACAGTTTAACTTCTTTTTCTGTCCTTTTGTGCTTCCTTCCCTTCTTTTCATAAATAGCGATGCAAAAAGCACTCATTAATGAACTTCCTGCATGGTTTTATCTATCTTGGAGTCTGTTTCTCTCCAACAGTCATGACTCAGATGAGAAAAGCAAAAACATCCCAGGGGCTACAGAGATGTTTCACGTATCCCCCAAAACCGACATATTCTGATGATGTCCTTTTCTTCTGCGCTTTTTATTGACAGCTCCACATAGAGGTTACAATATACTACACTGAAGTAATTGACAAAATGTGAGTATATCATGTAAATAACCATTTAGAAATGTATACCTCTCTGAATTTAAACATGCGCACATTGTTTGTAATTTCTGACACATGCTCACTCTTGTGTATTCTTCTTTACAAGTTGAAAGGTTGGAAACTGTCTGTACCTCAAATAAGGACACAATCCATCAAAGAGCAGTATTTTCTAACTCCCTTAGGACTAGGACAGGATGCATAGAAACAGGACTGGAAGACAAACTACGAGTTATATGTAAAGGTTTACTCCACCCCATCTGTTTTGTCCTTAGAACATCATTGACTCCCCTAATATGGAGGGGTTACTTTTTCTGTTTCTTCGTTTCTGCCATTTTTCCATACCTATGACCATTTAGACACAACAACATGCTTGAATTTCTTAATGTATCTATATCATATTTTGTTATAACATCCCTTTTGTCATTTGCTTCATATTCCCATCCCTGCTAGCTAATATTTAGTAAGACATCTCCAATGAAAGGCCAATACATACATATTTACTGCTTATTTGAATAAATTCTATGGTGATAAAACATTACTCAAAAAACGTATTCAAAGGATCAGACTAAGTTAAATGCAGATAAGTGTGTATCATGGAGGACACAGGACCATTTTTCTTTGCTACTATAATGTAATAAATGATAGAAAAATCATCTAGCCAGAGGCCCTCTTTATTCCCCATAAAAACATTCCTAAATTGTCCTTCAACCAGAACTAATGTATATAATAAAAAATGCAGTGGCAATGAAGTTGGCAACTGTGTCTTAATGAATATGTGCTGGGGAAAAAATATGCTTAATTGACAGCCTTGGAAACATAAGCACCATCGCTCCAGGAACAGATACAGCGTAAAATGTTCCCTGTACAAGCTTCTCTTATTGCGTCCCTCTGGACAGGCTGGTTTTGACATATGAAAAGGCAATTAAATCTGCTTAGCTTGTGCATGGCTGAAAACAAGGCATGTGCAGAGTCCCTATAAAAACAGACATTAGGTTTATTTTGTTTTGTTTTATTTTTTAAAAGTTTTTTTCTTCTTGGCAATAGAATCTTTGAACTGAGATATTGGTTTCCTAAAGGTGTCACTCAACCGGAGAATGTTTTTCAGTCTTGCAAGAAAATTTAAAGTGCTCTTGTTGATGGAGTAAGTAAGAATATAGGGCAAGTGGTCTCACCTATTTAAATTGGCATAATAGTCTTAGCTTCAAAAATCATAACCACTCCATTCCTTTCCACAGATTCTTTTGACAAGTAATCTGGTTTATTATCCAGGCAAGCAGATTGCTGCTAGAGTTCAGGTTGAATCTTTATTTCTTTAGGAGCTGGAAATCAAGCCAAGGGAGTAGATGTTAAATGGAAGAATTATTTAGCACACTGACCAGTAAGAGGATTTGGAAAGTTATTGTGAAGGAAACATTGAAACTATCAGTTCAGTGCACTGTAGTATGCAAGGAAGGTGAAGATGATAGGTTATGTTAGTAACAAGAAAGAAAGGAACAATCAGATATAATTCCTTTATACTACAGCTAATTCCTATTTTCCATAGTAACCTCAGAAATCTGTGGTTTCTGTATTGCAGACAAAAATTATTACCATGTGGTGGACAGGTAATAAGACATCTATTGTCAAAATAACTTATAAGGTTCTGGGAGTAAAAAAATAGGTTTTCCTAACAGAAAAGAGTTCATTAGAAAAGGAGAGGAATAATAAGAATAGTAAAGATGATGTACTGTGTCCATGTACCAGAAAATACATCAGCACATGGCATGGTAAAATACATTGACAAGTTTAATAATTGCTACACCAAAAAAGAGTAAACATCATATTTCCATTTTGAAGATGAGAAAACCAGCTCAAAGAGATTAAGTAGATTGACAGGGTCCAGAAGTTAGTAAATGGAGGAGCTGACTCCAAAACTACTGTTGCACTCCAAAGTATATACTGTTTAATAATACTCCAGTAATAGTTTTCTCACTACTTTTTATTAGTATATTTTTGAGATTTTTTTCAATAAACATTGACTTGCAAATTTTTTTTTTTTTTTTTTTTTTTTTTTTTTTTTTTTTTTAAGTGGGGACATAGTCTTGCTCTGTCGCCCAGGCTGCAGTGCAGTGGTGCGATCTTGGATCACTGCAATCTCTGCCTCCTGGATTCAAGTGATTCTCCTGCCTCAGCCTCCTGAGTAGCTGGGACTACAGGCACCCGCCACCACTCCTGGCTAATTTGTGTGTTTTTAGTAGAGACGGGGTTTCACCATATTGGCCAGGCTGGTCTCAAACTCCTGTCCTTGCCTGCCTTGGACTCCCAAAGTGCTGCCTCGGCTTCCCAAAGTGCTAGGATTACAGGCACGAGCCACTGCACCCGGCTGACTTGTACATTTCATACATCAAATGCATGGAAAAATTGAGTAGATATAGATATAGATTTGACAAAATGTGAGCGACATGGAAAGACATTATTTTAATTGTCATGAGAACTTGTGCTCTTCTGTGCTTAGAGAAATGGCTGACTTCAGGTTTGGAAATATGCAAGATGAGCCTGGACATCTAATCATACCAGGGAGTAAAATATTTTCAAAGATTCTTGAGCCATATCAAGAGGATTCAGGAGTCAGTTTGAAGAGATCCTACTGAAAATATAAGGGAAAACTTTGCATTAACAAAAATTAATAACTGTAATGAGTTGAAATGCATAAAGTATATTTAAATCCATGAGTATATAAAGATAATATTAACAAAAGAACCTGGCCTATCACCATTGGAGGATTCTACTGAAATTGGTTATTATTATGAAAAGCAGTCATAAGGTGAAATAATTTAGCGTTTATCCTCCTCTTTCTATACACTTTCCACCCCTGAGTAGTCCAATAGTAGTTGTGAGAAAATTCTATTTAGAGAATTATCCCAGCTAATAAATTAAACAAGGAATAATAGAATTAGAATAGCAATTTTTCAACCTTTAATGGATTAAAGTATCCAAACATTGAGTATCAATCAGTTTTAGCATTATATAAAGAAGGACATTCAGGCATCATGTACCTTCTATTGAAGGGACAAAAAACCATGTGATGTCATCTGTATTAAGCTTCTCCAGATAAACAGAGCCAATAGAATATATATACATATGTGTGTGTATATATATATATGAATGAATATATACACATATGTGTATATATATGAATAATATATATGTGTATATATATGAATAAATATATGTACATATATATATTTCCATATATTATATATGGGAATAGTTCACATGGCCATGTAAACTGAGAAGTTCTGCTCTCTGCTCTATGAAAGCTGGAGAACAAGAAAATGCAGTGATGCAAGTAAGTCCAAGTCCTGTGGTTTTAGAACCAGGCATGCTCATGTATAACACCAGAGAAGATGTCTTTATTCAAACAGAAGGTAATTTGCTTTTTCCCCCACCTTTTTATTCTCCTTGAGCTCCTAGTGGATTGGGTAGAGCCCATCCACATTGGGGAAGGTGATATTCTTCACTTAGTCTGAAGATTCAAATGCTAAGCTTTTTTAGAAACACCTTCAGAGATGCATCTAGAAATAATGTTTTAGGAGCTATCTGGGTATCCTTTAGTCCAGTCAAGTTGACACATAAAATTAACTATTATAAGTCTATCCTTTGTCATCATGGCACCCATACAGATCTCCTTAAACCATACCTAAACTTCAAATAAAGATACTAACAAAGTCATAATTCTACCTAACATAAAACAAACTGTTTTGAGCACAACCAAAATGCAGTAGTCCCTTCCCCAGAAGGGGAGTTAACATCTTTGAATGATGTTTACTCATCACTTATTATCCTGTAACTTAAAAATATAATGGAAATTAATAATACTTAAATATTGATATAATGTCAATACATCTTATGGTGCATGATAAAAAAGAGGAAAAAATATTTGCTTAATGTATATTATATATATGTAAACACAAATGAATTCATAACAAAAAGGAGGAAACTCTCATGACAATTACAGTTCTCATTGACCTAACTTATTATGTAGTTGTACGTGGCATTTGTAACTATCTTCTACTACCCATTCTGTATTTTCTTTTTTGCCTTCAGCTGGTTGTAGTCCTTTCCTTGGGAGGGTGATCTGACCTTTCATTTCTAAAGGATCTTGGCTATTAGTAGTTTAGCCTGGAGTGTGTCATTGTAATTTTTTAATGACCTTAATTAAGAACCTGACAATACTAAGGACATGTCTTAAGGGATCTTCTGCCTTCCAGACATACTCTTTATCTCTTCCATTTTAAAGTAGTAGTCCAATTACCCCTTAGTAGTCCATTTCAATCACCCTAGACAACACTCTAACTCCTTTCTCTGCATGTTGATTCTGAGGCATGAGGAGCCCAAAGTGGCTGTGTGGCAATCTTAGCTTCCATTATTAGTGGAATCAGTGTTGTTTCTTCTGGTGAAAGCATTTTTCACACTCAAATTAAGGCTTCTAGGCCAAAAGAGCATAAATTCATGGAAAAAGAAGCAAATATTTTGCGAGAGGTTCACTAGGAGTAATAGTGAGGGAAGACACTCTCATTTCTACTCTTTGAATCCTGAGCCCATGAATTCTGCCTATCAAAGAAATAGCAGCATAAATTGAATGATGATTCAGAGCATATACAACAGTCTAGAAAACTTTTCCTCAACCATCAGAAGTATTGCCACTAGCTGGTACTGTAAGTTCATCTTCAAAGGCCATTACACTATTCTGTCAAGTCAGCTGCTTCAGGATTGTGAGAAACATGATGGGAACAGTAAATTCCATGAGAATAAGCTCATTGCCTCACATATTTTCCTGCAAAGTTGACTTCCTGGATCAGAAGCAATGCTATGTGGACTACCATGATGGTGGATTAAGCATTCTATGGGTACACAGATGGTAGTTTTAGCAGAAGCAATGAGTCTAGGGAAGGCAAATTCAAATTCATAATAAGTGTCTGTTCTAGTAAGAACAAAACGCTGTCTCTTCCATGATGGAAGTGGTCTAATGTCATCAACCTGCCACCAGGCAGCTGGTTGATCACCCAGGTTAATAGAGCCATATCAGAGACTCAGTATTGGTCACTGCTGATGACAAGTTGGGCACTCTACAGGAACCACAGCCATATCTGCCTTAGCGAATGGGAGTTCATGTTATTGGACCCATACATAACCTCCATTCTTGCCACCATGGCCACTTGTTTAATGAGCTCATTGAACAATGATAAGGGTGGCTAGAAAAAGAACCTGGAATCCACAGGGTAGGTTATCCTATCCACTTGGTTATTAGAGTTCTCTGCAGAGGTCATTCTTTGCTAATCATTCACACGAGACAGAACTATCTTAAAGTGTTTTGCCCATTCAGACCAGTCAGTCTACATACTTATTCTTCAAACATTTTTGTCACCTATTTTTCAACATGCTCCATCAAATACCCTAATTATCCACCAAACCATTGGCTCTAGCCCATGAATTGGTTTTTAATTCCAAATCTGGTCATATATACTTCCAAGCAAAGTACTCAGCCAGTTGCATCCCCCAAAGTTCTGCCCAGTGGGAGGATTTCGCGTCATCACTGTCCTTCAGGGATGTCCCAGAAAGGGTTTGCAGTGCTGCAGCTGTCCATTTGCCACTGCTGCAGCATGCTATGCAGAGGTATCTGTAGACTAGGCCTGAGTGTTTTCTTCCTTTGTCAAGTGATCGTAAGGGACTCTTCATGAGGTTGTAAGGGCAGGCTGGAAAAGAGAAGGCAGTGTAGCTGGAATGTGGACCATGAACACTTGAGCCACTTCTTCCTGTAACTTACTTGTGCCTTCAGGGCCTGCTCAGGCCTGCTCACATAGACATCACTTCCATCAGATGAGGAAGTACTGCTGTGTATGCCCAGTTATGGCTTGGGTGGGTGAAATATTACCCAATTCATGATGTGTAGCTCAAGTGGCATGGTAACTTTTTAACCCATAGTCAAGTGCTTAGTTTCTGTTAAGGCCTAGTAACAGTCCAAGAGCTGTCTCTCAAAGGGAAGGTAGTTATCTACAATTAGTGATAGGATCTTACTTCAAAATCCCAAAGTCTTGCACTGCTATTCACCTCTAGGAACCTGCCAAAAGCTCCACACAGCTTATCTATTTGCGACTGACACCTAAAATTCCATTGGATCTGTTGGTTCATATGACCCAAGTAGCAGAACAGCTTGCACAGTAAGCTGGACCTGTTGCAAAGAGCTTTCTCCTTTGGACTCCCCTTAAAACTAGCAGCTTTGAGGATCACTCTGTAAATGGCCTAAGGTAACATCCCTAAATGAGAAACATGTTGTATCCAAAGTCCAAAGAGGCTCAGTAGATATTGTGCTTTTTTTTTGGTTGAGGGAGAAGTCAACTGCAACAAGTTATCATTCAGCTTAGAAGGGATATTTCAAGATGCTCCATACACTGGACTCCTAGAAATTTCACTGAGGTAGAAGACTCCTGAATTTTAGTTGGATTTATTTCCCACCCTCTGACATACAACGTCTTATCAATAAGTCTACAATAGTTACCTCTTACTCACTAGGTTCAGTCAGCATAATATCATCATGAAATGAACCATTGTTTGATATCTTATGAAAGAAAAAGGTGATCAAGATCCCTGTGAACAAAATTATGACAAAAAACTAGAGAGTTGATGTACCCTTCAAATAGGACAGTGAAGATGTGTTGCTGGACTTGCCATCTTAACACAAACTGCTTCTGGTGAACTTCAGGGATAGGTATGAAGAAAAGGGTATTTGCCAGATCAATAGCTCTATACCAGGTACCAGAAAATGTATTAATTTTCTCAAGCAATGAAACTATTTATGGTATAGCAGCTGCATTTGGAAGCACCACATGGTCAAGCTTGTAACAATCCACTGTTATTCATCAGTATTAATCTGTCAATCTGTCTTCAGCACAGGCCAAATCAGAGTTGAAAGAAGATGTGGTAGAAATTGCCCACCCTGCATCTTTTAAGTCCTTGAAAGTGGCACTAATCTCAGCAATCTCTCCAGGAATTTAATATTGCTTTTGATTTACTATTTTCTTAGGTAGAGTCAGTCCTAATGGCTCTCACTTGACCTTCCACACCATAATAGCCCTCACTTCACAGATCAGGGAACTGATGTGAGAATTCTGCCTCTTGCTAAGTATTTCTATTCCAATTATACTTATGGAACTCGGAAAATAACTACATGATGGATTTTCAAACCCACTTTACCCAGTGTGTGATGAACATGAGGTAAAACTTCATAAGCCCATACTCTAACTGGATGGCCACAATAATGTTTTTGTTATTCTAGAATCAGTGTCAGTTCAGAGCCAACGTTAAGTAGCCTCCCAAAGGCCCAATTATTTCTTTTTCTCCAATATACAGTTATGCTTATAAAGGCCGTAGATCCTTTTTGATTCCTTGGGGAAAGCCTGGTAGAAAGATTAACAGTATACATTTTGGGTAGTACACCAGGGTCTTTCCTCAAGGGAACTTGGCCTCCCCTGTGCTCAAAGGGTTCTGGGTCTGTAACCTGACACAAGTCTGGACATTGATTGAGGATCAAGTAAGAATTTAGTATATTTCCTATCAATTTCACTTCTGGAAACACTATGATCAATTAGTCTGCGTGAGCCATACTATTCTGATTGCTTCATTGACTCTGCAGTCTATAATGGTAACCACTGTCACATTGCCTTTGGCAGTTGAACGCTGCCTTTTGGCTGCTGCCACCCTAAGGTCCAATTACTTCTGTTGCATTCAGGTTTCCCAGTTGAGCAGCTGCAATTCCCCTTGAAAGCTCTGGCCTGCAGAGAATAATGATCATGAAGCTCTTCAAGGATGCAGGGCTTCTATCACAGTGTTTTTTCTCAAAATATTCATAACAAATATGTCTTCTAGACCTTCCCACTGTGAGCGAGTATCTTAAATGACAAATCTACTCTAACATTCCAGTTTCCTGAAGGTGTTGAACTTTGAATCCTTTTCTCTACATTAAACTAAGGAAGAAGATTAGGCTTGCCCTTCCTTCCTTCCTTCCTTCCTTCCTTCCTTCCTTCCTTCCTTCCTTCCTTCTTTCCCTCCCTCCCTCCCTCCCTCCCCCCCCTCCCTCCCTTTCTTTCTCTCTCTCTCTTTCTTTCTTTCCTTCTTTCTTTCTTCTTTTCTTTTCTTTTCTTTCCTTCCTTCCTTCCTTCCTTCTTCTTCCCTCCCTCCCTCCCTCCCTCCCCCCTCCCTCCCTCCCTTCTTTCTTTCTCTCTCTCTTTCTTCTTTTCTTTCTTTCCTTCCTTCCTTCCTTCTTCCTTCCTTCCTTCTTTCCTCCCTCCCTCCCTTCTTTCTTTCTTTCCTTCCTTCCTTCCTCTGTTCCTTTTCTTTCTCTCTCTTTCTTTCTTTCTTGCTTGCTTTCTTTCCTTCTTTCTTCTTTCTTTTTTTTTTTTTTCCATAGTCACACTCAGTTGCCAGGCTGGAGTGCAGTGGCAACATCTCAGCTCACTGCAACCTCTGACTCCCTGATTCAAGCGATTCTCCTGCCTCAGACTCCTAAGTAGCTGGGATTACAGGCACATGCCACCATGCCCAGCTAATTTTTGTATTTTTAGTAGAGACAGGCTTTCACCATGTTGGCCAGGATGGTCTCAATCTCCTGACCTCATGATCAGCCCACCTCGGCCTCCCAAAGTGCTGGGATTATAGATGTGAGCCACTATGCCCGGCTAAGATTAGGTATTTCTAATTCACTCATTGGAGATCATCTTTTGATCCATATTTCAGCCCACAAACCAAATAAACTATTATAGCCTTTTTAAAATTCTCTGAGCTACATTGTTGAATGCAAAATCTCTGCATAGTGAGCCAATATAAGTAAATTCAGCCTGATTCAACTTTATGTTCCTTTCATCATTATCTTAAATCCTTAGCATACATTCCCATACATGTACCCTGGATTTCTATCTGTATAAATTGGAAAAATCTAGTGCTTCTGGAGTGTCACAAACCTTCTTATGGGTCACACTTGCATCTCACCTTGAGGGGTCTGCTGGGTCTTGAGTTTAGTTCAGAAGCAAAAAGAGGTGGTGGACGTAGGTACTGCGTAGGTACTGAAGAGGAGCTGTATGTTTTGCTTGGCAGTTGCCTCAAGGGAAGCCATTTCTGTTTCCTTGGGAAATAAAGGGTTAATCCCCTCAGATGGATGTGCAAAGACTTCCACTGGGATTCAAATACCAGGAAATACAAAGAAAAACAGTCATCTACACTATGGGAAAACAATTAGAAAATCAAGTCTTTGTGAAATTCTATAGGAAAAATGAAGCAATTTCTTTAATATGTAACTCCCTAGGAATATCAAGAGACTAATGATGAAACCATAAGATTTTAAAAGACTTAAATCTAATTATGTTATATTTACTTTGTACTCTAATTCAAACTATCCACATGCACCCACTCATACCCACACATATATATGTGTATTCTTTGTCTGTGGGCGTGTGAGTATGTACTTATCTTTCCAGAGATGAGTGTGTGTACCTACATGTCTGTCTATCTATCTATCTATCTATCTATCTATCTATCTATCTATCTTTTAACATTTATCTATCTAGAGATTGAAAAAGAGAGAGGAGACAGAGAGTAACACACAAAAAAAGACTGCAGAAAGAAAAATGTGTTATTTATGAGGGAATTGGAATTTGGAGAAGATTCTGGCTATTTAATGATATTGAGTAACTGTTGTTACATATTTGTAGTTGTGGTTATGGTGTTGTGATTGTTTATAGATAGATGGATAGATAGATAGATGACTGGAGAATATATGGATTAAGTCATATATCTGGAAAGTAAGGGAGTGGATGGCCTTTGCAGTAGTTCTTAAGCAGGATCAATTTTGTCCTTCAGAGCAGCGGTCCCAATCTTTTTGGCACCAGACATCAGTTTTGCGGAAGACAATTTTTCCACAGATGGGGTTGGAGGTGCTGGTTTTGGGATGAAACTGTTTCACCTCAGATCATCATGCCTGAGATTCTCATAAAGACTATGCAACCTCGATCCCTCGTAGGTGCAGTTCACAATAGGGTTTGCCATCTTATCAGAATGTAATGGCACCATTGTTTCTGACAGGAGACGGAGCTCAGGTAATAATGCTGGCTTGACCACAGCTCACCTCTTGCTGTGCGGCCCAGTTCCTGACAGGCCATGGACTAGTACCAGTCCATGGCTCAGGGGTTTGGGAAGCCTTGCTTCAGAGAACATATGGCAAGATCTGGATATATTTTTTTTTACTCTGATGCCTGGGAGTCAGATGCCACTGACATTTAGAAAAAGAGGCCAAGGATACTGCTAAATTTTCTAAAATATACCTAAATGCACAGGACAGCACTTCCCCAAAGTAACTATTTGGTCTAAAATGTCAACACTGCTAAAGTTCAGAAACAAGTGGTTATAAGTAAAAATAATTTTGTTTACTTTTACGTATGCTGAAATTATTATGCAATGAATTGTAAAAATGAATAAAAATATAAAGAGGTGACTTTTTAAATTTAATTATGTCAGATAACAATGTTTGGAAAGACGTTCAAATGTGACCGAGGGGATTAACCCTCAGGAGAATTAAGTCATGGAAATGTGTCAGTTTTGAAGTCAGTTTAAGATATATACTAATTAAGCAGTAAAACAATGTTTTTATTACTAAGAGAAAAACCAAGCCAAAAATATTTTAAGCTAGAGAAGTTTGGAGATACAGGGGATCCTATGATAAGTAAACCTTATAAATGCAAATCTGAATTTTAAAATGAGATGTTTTAGAGAGTGATGATTCACTTAATAAAAAATGTCTTTAAAAAGGACTCACTGTACAATTTCCTTAAATAAATCATTCTCCTGAATTAATTTGAATTGATTTACACATATTTGACTTAAATGCAAATTTTCTAGAACTTGCATGGAGTGTGAATAGAGTGGAACCAAAACACTAGGTTTAAAATGTGTTTAGTTATGTGCTTAAAATGTTCAGTAAGAAAATACTTGGATACCTTTAATAAGATCTTTAGTTAGAAGGTGCTTTATAGTTGATCTCATAGCAATGTAACGCTTTTAAAATACAAAATTTAGTCAATTAAATTTCTTTTATGTTAACTAAAGGCCCTAGAAAGGAGAAGTAACTTAGAACATTTAGGAAGATAGGAGCCATATGAAAAACATTTCAACAGTTACTTATTTGCCAGAGTCTTAGGAGGGATGCAAGTAGCATGAATCATATTTCTCTGTTCTGTTCTGATAAGGAGTAATATAGAGGAGGAAAAAGCTTGGGGGAGAAAAAAAGGAAATTTGCCATTCTGGTCTGTGAAGAAAGTACATGAATGGGGGCAAAATTAGCAGCTCAATGCTGAAGTCAAAAGAAGACAGGATGGTGTCATGGACGAGGACAGTGGTAACGTACGATCAAGAAATGCTGATTCAGCATGTATTTTAAAAGTTAATAAGTTAATGCTGGCTTATGAATGAGTAAGGAGTTTAGAAGAAAAGGAAGAGCTGTGGAAAGGCTCTAAGTTTCGGGGACTGACCACCTGAAGAAATGGTTCAGTTTATTGAAAACCTGAGGGAAGAAAAATTTACATGGAGAAAAAGTATTCTGTTCTGGCCAAATAACGTGTGAGATGCCTTTTAGATATGAGATGGAGATGTGAGAACACAATTGCATACATGGGTATATGAGTATGCAGCTCAGAATAAAGATTTAGACTAGACATTGAAATTTAGAAATCATCAGAGCAGAATTAGTATTTTTTAGTCGGACTGGATGAGTTTATTTAGGTATCTGAATGTACATGAGAAGAGAGGAATTGACAGAAGTGAAACACTCTCTGAGAAAGTTGAGAGAGGAACAGAAGCTGGTAATGAGACATTGAATAGGCTGCTCTTGAGGTAAAAAGCTGTTGTTAGATATACTGTGTCCTAGAAGTCAAGTGAAGAAAATAAGAAGGAAAGAATGATTATTTCCATCACCTGTGTCTGATAGTTCCAGACCATCAATGGAGTATTGTGGAAAACACTAGTCATTATTGCATTAGCAATAGTAGTGGTGCTGTGGAGTCACCTCCATTTAGATTGAATTGGATTGGTTTCAAGAAAGAATGCAGTAAAAAGAGAGAGAAAGAATGAGGTACTTATTTTTGTAGTGATTTCTTATGGCATGCTAAATATGCTTTCAAAAATGGAACTATTAAACAAACGTGTAAAATACAAAAAACAAAATAATAAAACATATTGATGAGTTTATACAAAAGGAATTTTTAAAATATGTATATGTGTGTGTGTGTGTGTGTGTGTGTGTGTATGTATCAGGAATGTTAGAAAATAGGTAAATGCCAAAATTATTTTTTGTTTCCTTAATGATATTATTATTATTCAGAAAGTTAGGTGTTTCATAAACACAAGCTGTAAGTATAATTGTGATTGGCCTACGTGCTGAGTTTTTCTATAATTTTAGAAGAATTCTACAGGGAAACTAACAAGGACTGCTTTAGTCAGTGTCTTCCACTTAGAATATTTTCCATTGGAAAGTCTGTCACAGATATGTGTTTTATGTATTATCTTACTCTGTTGTCAGGACAGAATATATATTATAAGATTCCTCAAGGATCTAGAACCAGAAATACTATTTGACCCAGCAATCCCATTATTGGTATAAACCCAAAGGATTATAAATCATTCTACTATAAAGACACATGCACAGGTATGTTTACTGCAGCACTGTTCACAATAGCAAAGTCTTGGAACTAACCCAAATGTCCATCAATGATAGACTGTATAAAGAAAATGTGGCCCATATATACCATGGAATACTATGCAACCATAAAAAAGGATGAGTTCATGTCCTTTGTGGCTACGTGGATGAAACTGGAAACCATCATTCTCAACAAACTAACACAGGAACAAAAAACCAAACACCACATATTAACACTCCTAAGTAGAAGCTGAACTATGAGAACATTTAGATACAGGGAGAGGAACATCACACAACAGGTCCTGTCAGGGGATGGCGACTAGGGAAGGGATAGCATTAGGAGAAATACCTAATGTAAATGATGGTTTGATGGGTGCAGCAAACCACCATGGCACATGTATATCTACATAACAAATCTGAACATTCTGCACATATATACCAGGACTTAAAGTATAATAAAAAAGATACATGTTTATTGAAAATATATATCATCCTTAGCGCTTACTGTTGAAAACAATACTGATTTGGTTGGTTACTCCTATTCCAGTTCAAATAGGCTGAAATTACACATAGATTTTAGAATGAATGACCCTAGAAAGGGGTGCCTGTTTTGGGAGAGAGGACTTTGAAGAAGAGAGAGGTGTAAAGTTGTGATTCCAAATGGCTTCAAGTGTAGGTATATTCCTCCATCATCTTCAGAGATTGAACTTGTACCTCCTGTTTCAGAGAAGTCATAACATTTTGTTGTTATTTCTCTTGTGGCACCACAAAGCCAGATATCATGGGAATATGTGTGTGAATATCAGAGACTCAATTTATGATGTTCCCCAGATCCACTTTGTTTCACAGTTAACTGCTAAATAGTTAATTTCCTGGCTCCAAACCTCTTGCTCAATGGAATGTCATGTTCCATCATATAATACTGCCACTTGTTTTTGCTAATCTCAAGATTATGATTAAGGTCTTGCTTCCCTTGGTCCCAACATAATGAGGAACTTCAGGAATTAGGAGCCCAGGCCAGGAATAAACAGATCTCAACATGCTCTAGCTCCTTCCACCACTCTGGACTTAGGTAAAGCCTCACACATCAGAGCATGGTTATGACTTCCAGAGCAGCTTGCTGGAGTGTCTGGTTGACACAACCTGAAAGTTTTTTTTTTTTTTTTTTTTTTTTTTTTGTAGGCTTTGTTAATGCATGTGGTCAATGTTGGCCACTGGGAAAGAGGAGACAAGGTCAGGAAATCTGAAGATAAATTATTTTCCTTTCTTTCCCCAGGAAACTATTGCAAAGCAGCATGGCTCTGAACAACCTTACATGTTCCATGTGATTAAGTCACTGTTATATTTTCTTGTGGAGGTTTGAATCGTTTGGAAATATATATCCTGTATTTGATTTACCTTCTTCCCTCTCTCACCCTTGCTGCCTTGGTAATGTACCTTGCAATAAGTCTCAAGCTCTATATGAACTCGTTTTTTATAGACTATCTTTTATAAGAAAAATCTATTCAGACAAAGGCCTTGATAAAGAGCTGAAAAATGGTTAGCCCACACTTAAAAAAATTCAAAGGCATTTCATTATGGTAAATGATTTTAATTGCCAAAATGGAAAAAAAGGTAAATATGTTTTATATTCATTTTTGTTTTAGAAAGACTTATTGACGTTTTGCTGAAACAGAAGGTTAAATATCCAAAAATATATCCTAACATGAATCCTGCATTCTTGGAATTTTCAGTCTAATGACCAGAGGCTAGTTAGGATCTATTGAAAGAGTAATCCATCTCCCCAGAGAAACCACACATTGACGGCACAATATAGAAGGGTGAGAAGTTATATCTACAATGACATAAATATTCTGGATGATGGAAATAGGCTGTGAGATTACACATCTTTCTAAACTGTAGAAAACTTGGTAATAATTAGAAATTAACAATGTAGTAGCAGTAAGAAACATTTGAAAATACACACACAAGAGCTGCCAATTTTAGAAGTTATCAATTTGTAAATTGTAATTTTGCTAGAATATCCCCTAGCAGAAGGGCAGAGTCCCTGAGTTCAGCAAAAGATCCTGGAGCTGGGTGAATGATGGCTTGGTCTAAGCTTGTTATGTTATTTTCCTATGAACTTAAAGGTTACTTAATAATAGTCAGTGGAGGTTAACTGGAAACGAGATTGTATTCACGAATTCTGTTGGGCCATTCAGATCTACTCTTTAACCTTCTCTGACTTGCTGTGTACCCCAAGAGGAAAATCTGTAAGAATTACCTCCATGACCTTTCTTGTTCTCTCTCTGGATTCCGGTTATATTAAACTACTCCAGAGTACTGGCTGGAGACTGGAGGGAAGGAGTAAACTTCCTCCCTGTGGATATGCCACAGGATAGGCTGAATCTTTTGAGGAAAGTCACTCAGATCGCTCCACACATCTCTCTGTCTTTCTGTCTACAGATTTTGGTAATCTTTCCCACTTGGTGTTCGGCTATTACTCACTTTAGGTACTGCACTAGCCCTACCTTGTGCAGTTGTTGTGGTTGTGAGTGCACTTTTATAAACAATACCTTAAATAAGCTCTTCTCAAATAACTCAATTTGAATGTCCCATCTATCTACTCTTGTGACTCTGATACACAGAATTATGCAGGAAAGATACTAGTCTTTTCTTTATGAAGTGCATTTTCTCTCCCTTTTGCTAAATTTACATCAAAGGAAAAAAATTGCTTTTTCCAAATGAATTGTCCACATAACATATTTAGCAAAACGATTTGTTTCTTCCTGTATGTAAAATGGGTTACTAATCACAGTGAGTCAGCAGGCAGACATTGCTCTTTTAATCAAGTGAAGTAGAAGTCACAATCTAGAAGATGATGCAAAAATGCCAGAAAGGTAACAACTAATTACAATTCTCAAAAAGGCAAATAAGTACTCTATTTTTATAAAACTATTATGAGTGTATTAAGCCAGCAAATTGTGTAGTTTAAGAAGTAGAGGTGAATTTCACTGAGAGCAATGATTTGCATAGGCCTGAACTTAAACCAAGTTGTCACCTCTATTAAAATCTCATTCAGATTCCTCAGAGAGAGCTATATTGAGGCCAACTTCAGAGGAAGAAGATATTACAAAAAGAGTAAAGAGACCCTAAAAAATGGATAAACGGATAAAATAATGATGAAAGATAGAAATACATTGAGCACCATTGTAATTATATAACATTGTGAAATGTCCCAAATTTTAGATTAGTAAAAGGAGTTGATACTTACTGATATAATTGTTTTACCTAATAACTATTTTTCAACTCCCTTCATCAGTAGTAAAGGTAAAAGTATTAATTCAATAGTCAATATTTTCTTAAGTATTTACTATGACGGTCTGGTACTGTGCTAAGTGCTAATAAAATAAAGGTGAATATGACATTGCACTTGCTCTCAAAGAGTTTATAATATAATGGAGAATACAGATCAATAGTAAGTCAGTTTCAATACTAAGGGTGAAGTACTAAATGGAGAAGTGTAGTATATTATGGGAATACATAGGAAAGTCATCTACTTTTGATTTAGATAATTGAATTAAGAAAGATGTTTCAAAAGAAATGTTTAAATAGAAGTCCAAGGATGAAGAGTGATTAGCTGAGCAACAGAATTGCAAAAAGCCCTGAACATGAGCAGGGATTTAGGAAACAATTAGAAGTAACTAGAACACAGTGTATGGATTTTTAAGTGAAGTTGAATATGACTAGAGTTAGGTGTAAAGCTGGAGAATTAGCCAGGAATTGATCATCAAGGGCTATATTTTCCCTAGTTGGGACTTTATATTCTAGACAAGCCACTGGAGGATTTTAATCTGGGGAGGGTTATTTTGCTTTGCTTCTTAAGCCAGGCTGAACCCAATTCTTAGGAATATACAATGGAAGACAACAGAATTAATAGATCACACATTTGTTCATTCATCAGTTGATCACTTTTCACATCAAATCTATGTGTATGTATACAATAATAAGAAAATTTGACATGTAGTATTTATATTTTTCAATTCCACCAAAATTTCAGAAACTAATTTTTAAAATGCAACAGTGTCTCATCTGGTAACCAAAAGGTTACATTAAACAAATTTTATTCTTAAAACAAATATTAGAAGTTGTCACATATAATATCTGCATGAATTTTTATGCAGAAAAACAAGACTTGAAGGGAATGTCTCCCTCATTAGAAGAGTAATAACTTTTATTTCAAATTATTAGTTGAGAGCAAAGTCTCTGGTTTTCTGGATTTAAACTTCATTCTGCCACTTACTGTTTATATGTTTGTGGGCCAGTTATTTATCCTCCCTGGTTCCTATGGTCTCATCCACAAGAGGGGAAAATAATATCACCCATATCAGATTTGGTGGGGATTGAGATCATACATATAAAATACTTGGCTCTATGCCAGTAACATTATAAGGATTCTATAAATATGAGTGAAAACTTTTGAGCCCACTTGACAATAGTCACATATTTTTTGTCTTCTGCCTTTATGGATTCTTGTTTAGTGAAGTTGAGAATGAATCAGAAGAACTTGAGGAGGTAGAAAGAACTTATATATTCCAAGGTTAATGCATCTATATACTCCAAGTTTAGTATTATCAACCTGTTTCTCTTATAAGATTAAGATAATTCAGTCTTATCTTTAATTTTGAAAAATTTGGAAGTTAGTATGACTAATGAACCTGATAACTTGGATAAGCTCTAGAATTAATGGAGGAAAATGACTTTCTCATTTTTCTCCTATACTCTCATCCCAGATCCCTAGAGCTATTCTCAGGACAGAAATCTGCACATAAATAACACTGGGTATATATATATATTTTTTTCTGTAGGATGCCATATGTTGCATTTCTTGGAAACCTGACTATGGCATGAGCGTTAAAAGAAGACAAGAAATCCCAGTGCAGACCACTAGTTCTTGGCGAGGAAACAGATCATTCCCAGGGGACTGCTAGTGGCCTTTTCTTGACATTCTTCACCTCCCTTATTAGAGAAGGTAAGATTTTGAAGGATATTGGGCCTTTTCCTGAAACTTCCAATATACACTTTAGGAGAGGGCAGATTCTCTCAGCACGCCATCTATGAAGCACCAACACGCACAGCAATGGAGTACAAAGCTTGTTATTTTACCATCTGGGCAGAGAGAATGAATAATGGGCAAGTGACTGTGGGGTGTAACAGTGCGAACTATGAAGAGACCAAAATGTTTCTCTCTAGAAGGCTGAAAGCTCCACTTTGAGTTTTACTTGAGAGGAAAAATGCCAATACATTTACACCATCATTCAAATAGAATATGATTATTATGGTGATCTTTTTGTTCAGTGTAGATAAAAAAAAAAAAAAGAAAACCAATAATCCTGAGAGGCATAATATTTTTAGTTGTACTGAAAGGTGAACTTCCTGTCATTAAATATCAATAGATACAGCCAAGAAGATAAAAATAGATTTACCTTTACATTACTAGGGCAGAAACGCAAAACACTAATGAAAAAGACTGCCTGGTCCAATTAGCCACAGCACAATGCCATGCAAGGGGCAGAGCTGTCTCTGCAAAATCACTGACTGTTAGACACGCCAGTGAGGTCTTTTTTTATGTCTAACTTGTAACAACATAAAAGGATTTACATTTCATCTTCTCATTGCCACATCCACACTGTCTTCTCACAAGGCAAGCTGTCTCTTAGTTTTCTTTCATATAAGTTGGGAAATAATATACGAACATTGCCAAGGGAGATATATCGAAGTTTTGATAATCCTCCTTACTGAAGAGGGACTCCCTGGGTCAAAGAAATAAATTTTCTGCAGATGCTGAACCTCAATTTCTTTGGATGCCAGCTTTCCAGGCTCCTTTCATTCTTAGCCATCTTCCCTCCTTCATACTTCTGTCCTTTCACTCCTTCATCTCCCTTTCATTTTCTCTTCCATCTTGCTTCCTTCCCCCAAAAGGACCTTGCTTGTTCTCTCTCTGGATTCTAGTTATGTTAATGCCTGGGCCTAATATTTTCTGTGACACTTTAACCATTATTGTTAGTAGGGGTTCCCAGTTACCCTAAAATGTGGGGTCTTTTATGTTTGGTGTTGTGAAGCCAGTATATGAAATGGAAAAGGAGCATTGAGAAGAGAGGGCTTTATTTGATGCTCATAAAATGGAGAAGTGGGAGAGTGGCCCACCAATCAACTTCTCAGCTCCTGAGAACCAGGAAGTAACAGATATAGGATATTTTTAATGAAGGGGTTGGGAAATGAAAGCAAAGGCAGGAATATTTTTGCTTTTCTTAAGAAGGGATAAAGATTTTCCTGGAATCAAGGAGGGATGAAGATTTCCCTGAAATCAAGGAGACTCTCTTCTGCCCTTTTTCCCTTCTTGTCATTGTCATGGTGATTTTCAACTTTTATGGTACTGGCTAGACTGTTATTTAATATGGAAATTGGATTAAAATGAAGCCAGTGTTTCTTCAGAGGTCAAGTAAGCTTCCATCATTGATTTTCCCATCTTTTACTGCTTTAGTCCTAAGAAGGAACTTTGACCACAAACATCCTGTTTCCTAAAACTAAGCAGAGTTAAGACCGAGTAAGAATTCAGCTATGTGACATAGATATTGATTAGGGAAAAAAGCAGGGCAGGAGTCAGTTAAGTCACATAGGCACTCCAATGGGTAACAGTGCGAGGCACATGCCGCATGTTACATACATGTCAACAGATGGGTATGTGGACAGAGCATAATGACCTATGATTTACTGAAAGAAAAGCTAAAGAAATTTCCAAAGTCAAAGCGCAGGGTATTGGTTTTGTCTGCCCAAGTAAATATTTTTTATAATAGCACAGTGTCAACTGAAGAATGACAAAGTTCATAAGTTTGGAAAGGAGAGCTTTATTTCTTACAAGAGGGTGCAGCCTGTAGGATGGCCATTTTGACAGGCTGAGAACCATAGCCTGTGACCAGAAGCCAGAAGCATACTTTGAGGGAGGGGCAAAGGGAATAGAAATTATGCTGAGCAGGAAGGCCAAATACACATATTTAATAAGTTACAGGAGGAGTCCTGAATATTTATGAGAGGAGAAAATGCACAGTTGAGCTTCATGCCTTTTCAGGGGTTCCATGTACAAAAAAATGATGGCATTGGCATGATTCAAGGGTGGAATTTTCAACTGCCTGACATCAAAAAGTGAAACAAAATACACGAAAACCCTTAGCCAAAACCACTCCATCAGGAAGAAATGGTGGTCACTAGCTTTGTTGAAACTGCAAAAGGGAGGGCCAGCAGTCAGGCGGTTGGTTGATGTCTGGGATGGAGTCTTTTGAAAGGGGTGTTTTCTGTCTAGCCCTTAGGGAAGAAAGCCTGATGGTAGTTAGCAAGGTAGGGGTTATAACAGGTATGTCTGACCTCCCATCGTGTTGTGGCTGAGAACTTAGTTTCCAAGGTTGTCCTGGTATCCCCTTGGCCAAGAGGGGAGACTTCAGTCAGTTGAGGGACTTAGGATTTTGTTTTTATTTCTAAATAGTATAGCTTCAACTAAACATCAGGGATTTAAAAACATTTCAAAGATTTCCTGAACTCTTTATGGTTTTGCTATACAGTCACATGCTGCATAACAACACTTTAGCCAATGAGGGGCCACACGTTTGACGGTGGTCCCATAAGATTATAATGGAGCTGAAAAATTTCTATTTTCTGGTGACATCAGAGTAGTTGTAATGTTTTAGTGCAATGCATTACTCACATGTTTGTGTGTTTATGATGATTTTGGTGTCAACAAACCTACTGTGCTATCAGTCTTATAAAACTATAACCATTATGATTATGTACAGTACATATTACTTGACAATAGTAATAAACAACTAAGTTAAAGGTTTATGTATTTACTATACTATACTTTATATCATTATTTAAGAGTGTATTCCTTCTATTCATTAAAAAATAAGTTAACTGTTAAACAGCTTCAGGAAGGTCTTTCAGGAGACATTTCAAAAGAAGGAATTGTTATAATAAGAGATAACAACTTCATGTGTATTAATGCCCCTAAAGATCTACCTAAAGATGTGTAGGTAGAAGATGTGTAGGTAGAAGACTATGATACTGATAATCCTGATCCTGTGTAGGCCTAGGCTACTGTGTGTGTGTGTATTTGTTTTTAACAAAAAAATTTAAGCAGTAAAAAACAAAAATAAGAAAATTTATAATAAAAACATTTAGAAAAAGGATGTAAAGACAGAAAATATTTTTGGACAGTTGCACAATGTGTGTGTTTTAAAATGTATTATGACAGAAAAGGTAAAAGGTTAAAAATAAGTAAAAATTGGCCGGGCACGGTGGCTCAAGCCTGTAATCCCAGCCCTTTGGGAGGCCGAGACGGGTGGATCACGAGGTCAGGAGATCGAGACCATCCTGGCTAACACTGTGAAACCCCATCTCTACTAAAAAAAATACAAAAACCTAGCCGGGCGAGGTGGCGGGCGCCTGTAGTCCCAGCTACTCGGGAGGCTGAGGCAGGAGAATGGCCTAAACCTGGGAGGCGGAGCTTGCAGTGAGCTGAGATCCGGCCACTGCACTCCAGCCTGGGCGATAGAGCGAGACTCCGTCTCAAAAAAAAAAAAAAGGAAAAATTGTATAAAGTAAAAAAGTTACAATAAGCTGGGGTTCATTTATTATTTAACTCCAATAATTAGGGACTTCAACATCACAACTTCAGCATTGGACAGATGATCTAGACAGAAAAGTCAACAAAGAAATATCTGTTTTAATCTGCAATATAGACCAAACAAACCTAACAGACATTTATGGAACATTTCATCAAACAGCTGCAGAATACGTATTATTTTCATCAGTACACGGAACATTTTCCAGGATAGACTATATGTTAGGCCACAAAACAAGTCTCAGCAAATTCAAAAAAATTGAAATCATAGTGTCTTTTCTGACTACAACAGAATATAATCAGAAATCAAAAACAAGAGGAACTTTGGAAATCATACAAATATATGAAAATAAAACAATATGCTCTTGAGTTACTGATGGGTCAATTAAGATATTAAGAAGAAATTTAAAAAAAAAATTGAAACAAATGAAAATGGAAACATAGCATACCCAAATCTATGGGATACAGAAAAAGTAGTCCTGAGAGGGATGTATATAGTAATAAAGGCCCACATCCAAAAAATTGAGTCTTTAATTATGCACCTTAAATAACCAGAAAAGCAAGAACAAATCAAACCCAAAATTAAATAATGTAAGAAATAATAAAGGTCAAAGAATAAATAAATAAAATTGAGGCTAAAAAACCCACAAAAGATCAGTGAAATGAAAAGTTTGTTTTTTAAGGGATAAACAAAACCACAAACCTTCAACTAGACTGAGAAAAACAGAGATGAGACCCAAATACATAAAATCAGAAATGAAAAATTAGACATTATGACTGATACCACAAAAATGCAAACTATCATCGGAGACGACTGTGATCAATTATATGCCAATAAATTGGAAAACCTGGCAAAAATGGATAAATTTCTGGGCACATACAACCTAACACGATTGAACCATGACAAAATAGAAAACCTGACCAGATAAATAACAAGAAATGAGATAGAAGCAGTAATAAAAGAGCCTACCATCAAAGAAAAGCCCAAGATCTGATGGCTATAGTGCTGAATTATACCAACATTTAAAGAAGAACTAATACCAATTCTACTCAAGGTATTTTAACAAATTAAGTGAAGGCAATACTTCCAAACTCATTCTACAAGGCCACAATTACCCTGATACCAAAACCAGAGACACAACTTACAAAGCAAACTACAGGCCAATATTGCTGATGAACATAAATGCAGAAGTTCTCAACAAAATACCAGCAGACTGAATTCAACAATATATTAAAAAGATCATTGACCATGGTTAAGTAGGATTCTTCCCAGGGACATAAGGATGGTTCAAAGTACATCAATAAACAAGACACATAACATTATTACTGAAGAGATATAATTTTTAAAAAATAAATTTAGTGTAGTCCAAGTGTACAGTGTTTACAAAGTTACAGTAGGGTACAGTATTGTCCTTGGCCTTCATGGTCATTCAACCAGTAATTCACTGACTCACCCAGAGCAACTTTGAGTCCTGTAAGCTCTATTCATGGTAAATGCCCTCTTCAGGTTTATCATTTTTTCTTTTATACCATATTTTTACTGTACCTCTTCTATATTTAAATATGTTGAGATACACAAATATTTACCATTGTATTACAATTGTTTATACTATTGAGTACAGCAACATACTGTACAGGTTTACAGCCTGGAAGCAATAGACTATACAATATATTCTAGGTGTATAGTAGTCTACACCATTTAGCTTTGTATGAGTACACTCTATGATGTTCACATAGACATGAACTTGCCTGGCAATGCATTTCTCTCTACGACATTGGAAATATGACTGTAATTTAGAAAGTTTAAATATTTATACATTCACCTATGAGTGGTTGCTTATCTTGGAAAAAAAAAAGAAGAGTCTGACATTTTGCTGGGGTGAGAGGTGGGGGAAAAATAAGTGATGACCTGAAATTTCCAAAGTCATTTATATTTGAAAGCTCACAAATAATACAGAATAGAATCCCTTCTCCATTCCATCCCCGAAACCAGAAAGGTTTAATAATTTAGAAGTTCTAGGTTAATTTAATTATGTTAGATAAATGCTTGAGGAGTCATATGTCTCCATTTGTGGCTTAGCTATTACTTTAGTTCTTGTTTCTTAGATATAAGGTGTAGGGCAGAAATCCTTGCACATGTGATTCATTGAAGGAGGGCTGTCAAGAGAAACTCAAGTGATAGGGCAGGAGAAGAAGGTATGCAAAGATATGGTTTCAGGAGAAATGTAGCCCAGGTCTGATTATTCGGGGAGCTCTGATGCCTGAATTACGCCACAGAACTAAGGGTGCTAGACTCTCAAGGGCTTCATAAGTCAGGCATTGACTACTAGTAACTCTTGGAAGGGGATGGAGCCTAACCTGCTTCTTCCTGCAAGGTCATTCTCATCAGCCAAGAGCGTGTCTGCAGAGAATAGTGAAGATAGAAACAAGGCAAAGTCTGAGGGGTGTGCAAACCTGACTTGCAAAGAATTGGATGGACATCAATCACATTTGCTATAGGAATACTTTCCTATTCTGTTTGACTCAACAATGATTGGATGTTTAATATATTCAAGAAATAGTCTTAGGTGATGAAGAAATTATTAAATAATATATGACTTCTAGCTTTGAGAAACCCCAGTCTAGTAAATGAGACAAACATATACTCAACTATTCGACTGTAATCTGTTTTCCTTGAGGTCCTAATTTGTATGTAAGTGAAAGAAATCATGTTCACATTAACGTCTAAATTGCACTGACTTACGTGGTATCTGCACAGTCTGATTTAGGTTTGTTCTGAGACATGTCAAGGGCCAAGTCACAGAAAAGTCAGATGTACTCCTCTGCTCCCTTACTTGAGAGGGCATTTCATCAAATCTTACTAATTTAAAACCCATTTAATGGCTTCCAAATCTCTATTTCCAATTTGAACATCTCCCTTCAAATACAGACTCATACATCTTCTTTTGGATATAAAATAGGCTCCTAAAACTTAACTTTAAAATTTTATCCCATTTGTGTTTCCACAGCTGCTTTTTCTGAAGTTTTCTCGATCTCAGTAAATGACAACTACAAATTTCTACATATTTGAATGTAAAAAAATATATTAATCCTTGATTACTCTCTTTTTGTAATATTCACATCAGCAAAACATGTCCGTTCAAACTTCTGTCCTAACTGGTCTCTTCTAGCTTTCCTGAACCTGCTGATTCCCCACCCCCACCCTTGACCCCAAAACATGTATTTTTTACAGTCACCATTTCATTTGAAGGTGAAAACAAATTCTTACAACAGCTTACATGTTGCTCCATGACTCTGTGAAACTAAAATATCTGCCAGAGTGAGCCATGGAAAATTCTTTGGAAAATGACCTTTGGATTAAAAAAAAAAAAAAGTTTTGAAGCCATTCTGCAGTCAGGTTTGACCTCATAAATTAGTGAGCAAGTGTTAGAGCTAGAAAATTGGCAATGATTGAAATATGGCCTCATAATTAAAGTTATGGGAGTGACTATGATTACATTTGTAGAAAATAAAGTCAGGAGATAAGGAGCCTAGCAAGAAATCTGAGAAACTTTAATTTGTGATGATTAAGTGAGGTTGGAAAGACTAGCTCAAGAGATGAAGAAGTAAATGACAGATATCAAAAGAGTATAATGTCATGAGAGATCTGGGTTATATGGATGAATCATAATTTTTTAACCCCAGGAAGCTAATATTAGACTTACATATGTGTAAACTAATTCAATGACTGATCATCTTATTCCTGCACTGGATGTATTCTACAGTCATTGAAGTTTTTAAATATAGTTTTAAAAGTTACAATATTAATATCCCATGTTCTATGGCAATTATAAGGTTAAATATTTATAACAATAATAGTGATTATTAGTGTCTTATCACATTTTTTATCAATTTTGGAAGCTCCTATTCCTATGTTTCATCACTGTTTCTGTTATAAATGCTTTAAACATGCCTAGTTATATGGTGATAATACTTATTTTCAAATAATCATGACTATTTTAACATCCTTACATTTGCTACTAGGGAGAAAACAATGGTTATGCTATTTGGTCCTTACAGCCTCTAATTTCTTGACCACTGAGTTGCATATTTTTATAGTTTTTACTATTTAAGAAATCTTTTGAAATGTTTGATATACTATTTGGTATAAATAACCTTTTATAAATAAAAATTCTAGTAAGATCTTTAAAATAATGCTAATTGTGTATATCTTATAGTTGCAATGAGGATTAAAAGAGATAATATTAATATACTATAGCCTATTTGATAAATAATAATTTGTTATATTGGTGTAAATATTGCAAAGCTTATTATGTACTCTATGATGAGCAAAGAGGTATCCAAGAATAAATAAAATGATACCTCCTTCCTTAAGATGCTTTCATTCTAGTATTCTAAGACCAGATAAATTTTAACATAAATTGGAATGCATTAAGTGAAAAAACCTAGATGGTAAGCTCCTTAAGGACAAACTCTCTCATATTTGCTATAACTTCTTCAGTGCCTAAAAATGGTACTCACCATGTACAATGCACATAATTAATGCTTATTGAATACTTTATGGAGTATCAAATACATGATAGATGAATTAAAAAAATAGGTTAGGTGAAAACAGATTGCAAAATGTAAAAACATATTTGATTGTAAATAAAAACATATCATGAATTTTCAAAGGAAGGAAAAATCACTTCTGAATAAAGGGAATCAATTAAGCATCAAGAAGTGGCATTTGACCAGATTTTATAAATGAAATATATTTTAACAAGTGGAGATCAAGATTAATTTTTAGAATAGAGGAATGATGAAAACGAAGGTCAAATGGATTGTCAAGTGCCAATATTCTAACGTTTTATGTATATTACTAGTATACAATATGATAGCTTTAAAAGAGTTATTTTGGTGTTGATTTGGACCATCGTAGTCAATAATGTTTGCTAAATTCACAATTTAAAGGAGAGTTGTTTCTGAGCAGTCGAGTAGGCTGAGAACTATAAAACTATGCATTTGAAAAAGTGGTCATGCTGGGGCAAAAAGATGATTTGATTAAAAGTGAAGACATTTTAAATTAGTCATATCGGATAATTTGAAAAATAGCATTAACTAAATGTTGACTAAATAGGAGCTCTCACTCCCACTGGAAAACCTATTAAGGAAAAGGTTATAAACTATGGAGAAATATTGGCTATTTGTCACTGTTTAAAGAACTACTGCATGACTGAAATGTTTAAAGAACTAAATATTTTTCCACAGTTGCAGCCACCTGGTGAGTTGCTAACAGTCAGACAAAAGCAACCTTAAGGAAACATATTTATCACGACACCCCATGCAGTTTTAGCCATAAAGAGTTCAACTCCAAAATGGGTATTTCCCCAGGTTGTAAAATTTTGTTTCAGAAAAAGCTCCCTGGGGGAATTAAACTTTCTTTCTCTATTTAATTGATTTGATTTTATAGTTTTAGAGTTATTCAATGATTTTGGTGTTCAATAAACATTTATTAAATCTACATGTGCCTAATGCAAACCCAGACACTGTGGGAATAAGCAAGATGGGTTTTCACACTATTGTAATAAATACTTAAAATACAAACATTACAACTACTCTTGACAGAGAAATCCAGAGGGACACTCTCTGATGATTTATGCAGAAGGTATAAACATTTTCTTCATTATGTCCATTTTAATTGCAGTGAGAGAAACATACATAGGTGGCAATTAAACACAAAATTATGGCCTACATTACAATCCATTTACTTTCAAGATGAATTGAGTAGAAGATAAAATAATAGCATATTCTGCTCTAGCAGTCATCTTCATTGCTTTCCCAGGCTTTGCCAAGAAAGATTCTTACATAACTTCTATTTAATATATATGCTTATTGCAGCAAAGTGAAAAATACAGCAGAATACAAGTAGTAAGATAAATTATCTTCAATCTAACTTCACTAAAACAGCACTGTTAATACTTTGTTTGGTTTCCTCTTTAAAAATGTATTGCTTAAGCTATTTGAAAAGTAGAAATAACAAAATACAAGAAACTACCCTTGTTTCCATTTTTTTTGCATGATATAAATAAATGAACAAAAGTCTTTTCTACCAACTCTAGTTCACCTTCAGAAGTAACCCCTCTTTAGAGATGGCTACAGCATTCCTGTGTTTAAATTGGGTGTATTCATATCTTTCTCGCTGTCTCTCTCATTTTCTGTCTTCTCTTGACCTATGTGCAAGTGTACATTTTGTTTCTTAATAATCTTAATCATGGGATAATGCTATACATAAGAATCTGTAACTTGCTATTTTTTAAATATGTGGATGATACACTACTTCAAGGTATAAAATGTATATAAGTCCAACATTTTCTTTGCTGTGGCTGCATGGTATTCTACAACAGAGATGCATCACAATTTATTAACCAATTCTTTCACTGTTCAACATTTAGTTATCAATTTTTGTTATTATGAACAATAGTGCAATCAGTAGACAAATACACATTTTCTGGACTTGGCAGTGAGACTGCTGAAACTTAGTTTCTCCTTATTGAAAATTTGAAACTGTCCTGCAAAGATTTTATTTTTCTGGGTTTATTTTATTCATTTAGTCTACACTATTAAGATCAATTATGTGCAAGTTCCTATGCTAAATGCTGCCAATGCACTATTGGTTAAAATATAATCTAAGCCAGTAAAGACTAGGGTAGGGAACTTGGGAATCTATGTATGCAATTTTATATATTATGGAAAATACTTTTTGGAGCAAAGTAGAAAAGCAACTAACTTAGTCAAGAGGAATGAAAGAACTTCTGGTGGAGATACTTATAATTAGAAACAGTGGGAGTTAGCCAAGTGAGACTGGACTGGGAGAAAATAGTCTTACAAGAGTAAAAATATTTATAAAAGTGATGAAAGTTCAGGATTCCACACTGACAATTTCTGGGCATGATGAGTACTTCTTTCCCTCTAATGGAAACCTCAGACAGGCATAGCTGGTGCACTCTCCAAGTGGTAGTCCAGCCAAAAGAGGTGATTCAAATTTAATTGTGGCTGTTTTATTATAATGCTCTTGTCTCTCTTGAAATTGACTCATGGACAAATGTTTTTGGTGTGAATAGGAAATTATTGGAAAAACAGTGATCTTAAAGCTACTGGAAAGGAACAGATTGATTTTGTGGTAGTGGAGGAGAGTAACCCCCCCATTGAGGAGAGAATACCTTAGACCCTGGGAGGTATGGCAGAGAAAGAACCATTTATGATAATTTGTCTTTCAGAAGCTCTTTTGCACTCACCCTTTCTAATAAAGGAAAATGCCCTGTGTGGCCCTCCCACACTGTGGCAAGTACCGTAAATTTAACTGACTGCTGGGTTGACTGCCCTCCCCTCCCTGTCCTCTCACCATGACACCATGACTCTGGTCTGACCATGATTCTTAACCTGGCTAAGAAGTATATTGGAAACAGCAGGTTGGCTCCAGCACCTCCCAAACAAAATACCACTGGATATAGTACCTGCTCCCATCCCTGTAGTCTTCTCTCCGTTTTTCCACAAAGCAGCCATCCCATCTGGTGACATGAAGAAACAGGACATATCACCCATCTGGTGACATGAACAAACAGGACAGGTTGAACCAACTATCTTCAAACATTCCCTCCAAAACAAGAACTAGACTAAAATATTCAAACTGAACTGGCAACTCTAAGGCATATTTGTTGGTTGAGAGGCCTGTTGGAAGAAATGCCAACCTGTCACCCAACTCAAATCATTCCTATTTAGGGTGTCCCAACAACTGTAAGCAACAATTTCCTCCCATATGTCACTTCGGGACTGTGCTTTTTGTGTGGAAGCCAGACATTATCTTGCCTTCTTCCCCAAAACACAGAAACTGGCACTTTAGGAATTGTCACAGAGGCCTTCACTTATTTAAGGGAACGTCTCCAGTAAACTTATATCCCTCAGATGACTGTGGAGGTCTCTCTAAAATGAAGTTGGCCTTGGTTACTTGGGGGAAAACTTACTGGAAGAATAATTAGCGTATTATTTACATACTAGAGTCAGTTATCTATACAATGAAAGTTCTCCCATTGGGAAAATGTGTTGTAAAATTTGTCTCTGACTGTAGCTGAATTAATCCATGTACGCTGTTATCCCTATGTGGCATTCAATTCAGCATGAAAATACTGGCCAGGAATATGATGAATAATAGACTTTCCCCAGATTTGTGTCTTGCTGGTCAATGCAGAGTCTATGCAACTGCTAACACATTCTACTCTACCTTGGGCAGAGTGAAGGGGATAATACAAAAACCACAGAAAAGTCAACATACAAACTGAAGAAAGAAAATATGCAGCTAGATTTCTAAGTCAGATTCTGATGATTTATGGAATGTATTAATCTAGTGGTGTCTGGGGACTTGGAAGGCCTGTTTGGAGCCACTCTTATGGGTAGGCCTCCTCCTGATGCTTGGAGCTCCGTTGATAGTGGCCTCAATTAAGTTACCTATGAGATAAATACAGCAGGTTGAGTTCCAGTCTTTATTGATCAGGTTAATCTAAGTGGACGATGGATTAGTGCACTTATAGGAAAATTCCCTAGAAACCAACAAAGTAGCTGGTTTCCTGAATCACATTGTTAGACTGTCTGGCATGACCTAAGGCCTCTAGGCATACAAAAATAATCCTATCATCCATGACATTCCAAAGGTTTATAGTTTACTTCCTAGAAATCAAGGGCAAGGCCCATACTATTTCTTGGGCAAGATTAAATTCTTTACTACACAATATCTCACCTTACTCTGTGATTGATTCTTCTTCCTCATATGTAATACTCAGAAAAATTCATCATGTACTAATGAGTCATCTTTCCCATGTATGACACTTCTGGTGATGGGACACTACTTCTAATGTGGATCCCTTTTATCTTTGGAAAATTTGTTATTATTTATATTGAGACTTCATATAATATACGTTACACATCATTTTACATCCACTAAAATTTTTGCATGTAATGGTTGCTCATTGAAATTATGTTAAATGAATTAGAGCATATATTGTATTTTACTGTACCATGATCCAAAGCCAAGTCTCACAAGTGATTGCAACCAGACATGTATTACAACGGGGAAATGTTTTAAAAGGGATGCTTCTGAAGTAAGCAAATGAGAAATGGAAGAGTTTTTCTTATGAAGAAGAGAGAGAAATCTTAGAAACTAGAATGCTTTGCTGGAAGATGTATATCACAGCTTATGTGAACAACGTGCTATAAACTGTGTTCTATTGATAGCTGGAGAAGTGATAAATTTGAAGCAAGCCAAGTAAAATAAGATTGTGTGATCTCATACTGCCTTCAAGGCAAAAAAGAATATATGACAGACAGCTGACCTTTCAAATATAACGTAAAGAGTATATATTTCTTCTTATTGGTACTTGGTTAATGATTAAAGTTTACTGAAAAGGAATATTTTTTTCTCTGTGAA
This sequence comes from Trachypithecus francoisi, assembly GCF_009764315.1. Taxonomy (NCBI): domain Eukaryota; kingdom Metazoa; phylum Chordata; class Mammalia; order Primates; family Cercopithecidae; genus Trachypithecus; species Trachypithecus francoisi. The sequence goes on along the minus strand of NW_022681457.1, from coordinate 35,431,893 downwards.
TCCAATTTAGAAAAAATAAAATTAAGTGAGAATATAAAAAGTGTCTTTGCCTTAACTAATACATTCACCTCTATTCACAGGCCAGCTGAAAAGCTATAAAGCATTTTAAGCTTTGAAATGATAAACTTGTAGCCTGACATTCAGGAACTTGAACAATGCACTTCATTTTCTCACTTCAGTTCACCTAGAAGATTTGATTTTGAAGCTAAGGAGTACATTTACAAAATACTTGCAGAAATATTCCAACATTAAAATGATTCTGTCTTTGAGGTTTCCATTATCTTTCAGAAGTTAACTTTGTTCCATATTTTAAATGTCCTAGTCTTTCTAGAATTGCCATGTTTTATTTTCTTGTTATTTGAGTGAGAGGGTTAAATTTGAAACTCATTCTAAGTCAAATCTAAGTTACAACCATGCAAAACTTACTTGTAAATCATCCCCTTAAACAGCCAAAGAATTACAAACCCATTTGTTCTATGTAAGAGCCATATGAACTACATGTACTGTAATCAAGACAAATTTTGCATAAATTAGACTAGTGTGGTTGTAGTAATATGTTTTAATAAACACTAAATGAGCTATTTGTACCATAGCTTTGGAGATAATTATGACTAAATAAGTGTATTTTTTTTTTTTTTTTTTGGTGGAGTCTCGCTCTGTTGCTCAGGCTGGAGTGCAGTGGCATGATCTCGGCTCACTGCAAGCTCCGCCTCCTGTTTCACACCACTCTCCTGCCTCAGCCTCCCGAGTAGCTGGGACTATAGGTGCCTAGTACCAAGTCTGGCTATTTTTTTGTATTTTTTAGGATAGAGAGGTTTCACCACGTTAGCCAGGATGGTCTCGATCTGCTGACCTCGTGATCGGTCCACCTGGGCCTCCCAAAGTGCTGGGATTACAGGCGTGAGACACTGCGCCCAGCCAGTGCATCCATTTTTAATGCAAATTGGCTAAACCGGTTTGTCAGTGCTTTGGACCTCTAAGTGTAAAAGGGGCTTAAATTATTTAGTGGTTTTGATTCATTGGTGTTAACCTAAAGCTTATGACCATGACAATAAAGAATAGTTAACAAAATGATCAATAGCATTTTAAAATATTTATATATTTATTTCTAAGATAAATCAAAGTTACTCATGGATACAGTTTTAAAAATTATTTTTATATGTTACGATTAAAAAAGGTTTTCCTCACCCAAATTCCCAAATTTCTACCCACTAGAAAAAAACTTTGCCCTCCTCCTCCTTTTTTTATTTTTATTTTTTTTGAGACCGAGTGTCACTCTGTCACCCAGGCTGGAGTGCAGTTGTGCAATCTTGGCTCACTGCAACCTCTGCCTCCCAGGTTCAGGCAATTCTCTGGCCTCAGTCTCCCTAGTAGCTGTGATTATAGGCACCTGCCACCACACCCAGCTAATTTTTGTATTTTTGGTAGAGATGGAGTTTCACCATGTTGGCCAGGCTGGTCTCAAAATCCTGATCTCAAGTGATCCATCTGCCTCAGCCTCCCAAAGTGCTGGGGTTACGGGCATGAGCCGCCATGCCTGGCCCTTTGCCACTATTTTTTATTAAAATTGTTCTTGCAATTTTTGTAATTGTGATATTTTAGTTAGATATATACTTTTTATTTCCTAGAATTATAGGAAGACCTAGGTTTTTTTTTTTTTTTTTACTTATTACACATCTACACACTATTCCTTCAGCCTCTCTCAAGTTTATATTGCCAACTTTGTTTATAGTAATATGCAAAGCTTATATTATTAATACTATGTAAATATTTCCACAGCTGAGTGAGGTAGTAGGCTATGAGCTTATTTTATTTCTTGTACAAACATTATTTTTCTTGGAATTAATAACTGGAATATTTTTTCTTTGGTTTGATACATATTGTTTAGTACTTCATCTTCAAAATCTGGAACAGAAACAATTCTCTGAGAAATATCCACTGAATGCTTTTACATTGCTAGGTACAGAGGCAGTTCCAAGATGGCCAAATAGGAACAGCTCCAGGTTATAGCTCCCAGCGTGAGCAACACAGAAGACAGGTGATTTCTGCATTTCCAACTGAGGTACCGGGTTCATCTTGCTGGGGCATATCGGAAAGTGGGTGCAGGACAGTGGGTGCAGCCCACTGAGCGAGAGCCAAAGCAGGACAAGGCATGGCCTCATCCAAGAAGTGAAAGGGGTAAGAGAACTCCCTTTTCTAGCCAAGGGAAACTGTGAACACACAGCACCTGGAAATTCGGGTCACTCCCACTCTAATTCTGAACTTTTCCAAGAGTCTTAGCAAACAGCACACCAGGAGATTATATCCCGTGCCTGTCTCAGAGGGCCCACGCCCACGGAGCCTCCCTCACTGCTAGCACAGCAGTCTGAGATCTAACAGCAAGGCAGCAGCAAGGCTGGAGCGGAGGGCGGGGGGGGGGGGGGGGGGGGGGGTGCCAGCCATTGCTGAGGCTTCAGTAGGTAAAAAAAGCAGCCTGGAAGCTCGAACGGGGTGGAACCCACCGCAGCTCAAGGAGGCCTGCCTGCCTCTGTAGACTCCACCTGTGGGGACAGGGCATAATCAAACAGAAGGCAGCAGAAACCTCGGCAGATTTAAAAGTCCCTGTCTGACAACTTTGAAGAGAGTAGTGGTTCTCCCAGCATGAAGTTTGAGATCTGAGAACGGACAGTAGGGGCAGACTCACACCCCACACAGCTGGGTACCCCTCTGAGATGAAGTTTCCAGAGGAACAATCAGACAGCAACATTTGCTGTTCAGCAATATTCACTCTTCTGCAGCATCTGCTGTTGATACCCAGGCAAACAGGGTCTGTAGTGGACCTCCAGCAAACTCCGACAGACTTGCAGCTGAGGGTCCTGACTGTTAGAAGGAAAAATAACAAACAGAAAGGACATCCACACCAAAACCCCATCTGTACGTCACCATCATCAAAGACCAAAGGTAGATAAAACCACAAAGATGGGGAAAAAACAGAGCAGAAAAGCTGAAAAGTCTAAAAATCAGAGCACCTTTCCCCCTGCAAAGAAATGCAGCTCTTCATGAGCAACGGAACAAAGTTGGATGGAGAATGACTCTGACGAGTTGAGAGAAGAAGGCTTCAGATGATCAAACTTCTCCGAGCTAAAGGAGGAAGTTTGAAACCATCGCAAAGAAGCTAAAAACCTTGAAAAAAGATTAGACGAAAGGCTAACTAGAATAACCAATGTAGAGAAGTCCTTAAATGACCTGATAGAACTGAAAACCATGGCACGAGAACTACGTGACAAATGCACAAGCTTCAGTAACAGATTCGATCAACTGGAAGAAAAGGTATCAGTGACTGAAGATCAAATGAGTGAAATGAAGTGAGAAGAGAAGTTTAGAGAAAAAAGAGTAAAAAGAAATGGCCAGGCACGGTGGCTCACACCTGTAATCCCAGCACTTTGGGAGGCCGAGACGGGCAGATCACGAGGTCAAGAGATCGAGACTATCCTGGCAAACATGGTGAAACCCCGCCTCTACTAAAAATACAAAAATTAGCCAGGCATGGTGGTGGGTGCCTGTAGTCCCAGCTACACGGGAGGCTGAGGCAAGAGAATGGCATGAACCTGGGAAGCGGAGCTTGCAGTGAGTGGAGATCGTGCCACTTCACTCCAGGCTGGGCGACAGAGAGAGACTCCATCTCAAAAAAAATAAAAATAAAAATAAATAAAAAAAAATGAACAAAGCCTCCAAGAAATATGGGACTATGTGAATAGACCCAATCTATATCTGTTTAGAGTACCTGAAAGTGATGGGGAGAATGGAACCCAAATGGAAAACACTCTGCAGGATGTTATCCAGGAGAACTTCCCCAACCTAGCAAGGCAGGCCAACATTCAAATTCAGGAAATACAGAGAATGCCACAAAGATACTCCTTGAGAAGAGCAACTCCAAGACACATAATTGTCAGATTCACCAAAGTTGAAATGAAGGAAAAAATGTTAAGGGCAGCCAGAGAGAAAGGTCGGGTTACTCACAAAGGGACACCCATCAGACTAACAGCAGACCTCTCAGCAGAAACTCTGCAAACAAGAAGAGAGTTGGGGCCACTATTTGACATTCTTAAAGAAAATAACTTTCAACCCAGAATTTTATATCCAGCCAAACTAAGTTTCATAAGTGAAGGAGAAATAAAATCCTTTACAGACAAGCAGATGCTTAGAGATTTTGTCACCACCAGGCCTGTCCTACAAGAGTTCCTGAAGGAAGCACTAAACATGGAAAGGAACAACTGGTACCAGCCACTGCAAAACCATGCCAAAATGTAAAGACCATCGATGCTAGGAAGAAACTGCATCAACTAATGAGTAAAATAACCAGCTAATATCATAATGACAGGATCAAATTCACACATAACAATATTAACCTTAAATATAAGGCGCTCAATTCTCCAATTAAAAGACACAGACTGGCAAATCTGATAAAGAGTCAAGACTCATCAATGTGCTGTATTCAGGAGACCCATCTCACGTGCAGACATACATAGGCTCAAAATAAAGGGATAGAGGAAGATCTACCAAGCAAAAGGAAAACAGAAAAAGGAGGGGTTGCAATCCTAGTCTCTGATAAAACAGACTTTAAACCAACAAAGATCAAAAGAGAAAAAGAAGGTCATTACATAATGGTAAAGGGATCAACTCAACAAGAAGAGCTAACTATTCTAAATATATATGCACCCAATACAGGAGCTCCCAGATACATAAAGCAAGTCCTCAGAGACTTTCAAAGAGACTTAGACTCCCACACAATAATAATGGGAGACTTTAACACCCCACTGTCAATGTTAGAAAGACCAACGAGAAAGAAAGTTAGCAAGGATATCCAGGAATTGAACTGCAGACCTAATAGACATCTACAGAACTCTCCACCCCAAATCAACAGAATATATATTCTTCTCAGCACCACATTGCAATTATTCCAAAATTGAGCACATAGTTGGAAGTAAAACACTCCTCAGCAAATACAACAGAACATAAATTATAACAAACTGTCTCTCAGACCACAGTGCAATCAAACTAGAACTCAGGATTAAGAAACTGACCCAAAACTGCTCAACTACATGGAAACTGAACAACCTGCTCCTGAATAACTGCTGGCTACATAATGAAATGAAGGCACAAATAAAGATGTTCATTGAAACAAGGAGAACAAAGATACAACATACCAGAATCTCTGAGGCACATTTAAAGCAGTGTGTAGAGGGAAATTTATAGTACTAAATGCTCACAAGAGAAAGCAGGAAAGATCTAAAATTGACACCTTAACATCACAATTAAAAGAACTAGAGAAGCAAGAGCAAACACATTCAAAAGCTAGCAGAAGGCGAGAGATAACTAAGAACTGAAGGAGATAGAGACACCAAAAATCCTTCAAAAAAATCAGTGAATCCAGGAGTTGTTTTTTTGAAAAGATCAACAAAACTGATAGACCACTAGCAAGACTAATAAATAAGAAAAGAGAGAAGAATCAAACAGATGCAATAAAAAATTATAAAGAGGATATCATCACCAACCCCACAGAAATACAAACTACCATCAGGGAATACTATAAACACCTATATGCAAATAAACTAGAAAACCTAGAAGAAATGGATAAATTCCTGGACACATACACTCTCCCAAGACTAAACCAGGAAGAAGTTGAATCCCTGTACAGACCAATAACAGGCTCTGAAATTGAGGCAATAATTAAAAGCCTACCAACCAAAAAAAGTCCAGGACCACACGGATTCACAGCTGAATTCTGCCAGAGGTACAAGGAGGAGCTGGTACCATTCCTTCTGAAACTATTCCAATCAATAGAAAAAGAGGGAATCCTCCCTAACTCATTTTATGAGGCCACTATCATCCTGATACCAAAGCCTGGCAGAGACAGAACAATAAAATAAAATTTTAGAGCAATATCCCTGATGAACAGCGATGCGAAAATCCTCAATAAAATACTGGCAAACCGAATCCAGCAGCACATCAAAAAGCTTATCCACCATGATCAAGTGGACTTCATCCCTGGGATGCAAGGCTGTTTCAACATACACAAATGAATAAACGTAGTCCAGCATATAAACAGAACCAAAGACAAAAACCACATGATTATCTCAATAGATGCAGAAAAGTCCTTTGACAAAATTCAACAGCCCTTCATGCTAAAATCTCTCAATAAATTCGGTATTGATGGAACGTGTCTCAAAATAATAAGAGTTATTTATGACAAACCCACAGCCAATGTCATACTGAATGGGCAAAAACTGGAAGCATTCCCTTTGAAAACTGGCACAAGACAGGGATGCCCTCTCTCACCACTCCTATTCAACATAGTGTTGGAAGTTCTGGCCAGGGCAATCAGGCAGGAGAAAAAAATTAAGGGTATTCAATTAGGAAAAGAGGAAGCCAAATTGTCCCTGTTTGCAGATGTCATGATTGTATATTTAGAACACCCCATCATTTCAGCCCAAAATCTGCTTAAGCTGATAAGCAACTTTAGCAAAGTCTCGGGATACAAAATCAATGTGCAAAAATCACAAGCATTCTTATACACCAATAACAGACAGAGAGCCAAATCATGAGTGAACTTCCACTCACAATTGCTTCAAATAGAATAAAATACCTAGGAATCCAACTTACAAGGGATGTGAAGGACCTCTTCAAGGAGAACTACAATCCACTGTTCAATGAAATAAAAGAGGACACAAACAAATGGAATAATATTCCTTGCTTATGGATAGGAAGAATCAATATCGTAAAAATGGCCATACTGCCCAAGGTTATTTATAGATTCAATTCCATCCCCATTGCCCCATTAAGCTACCAATGACTTTCTCTACAGAACTGGAAAAAAAAAATCCTTTAAAGGTCATATGGAACCACAAAAGAGCCCACATTGCCAAGATAATTGTAAGCCAAAAGAAAAAAGCTGGAAGCATCACCTGACTTCAAACTATACTAGAAGCCTACAGTAACCAAAACAGCATGGTACTGGTACCAAAGCAGAGATATAGACCAATGGAATAGAAAAGAGTCCTCAGAAATAATACCACACTTTTACCACCATCTGATCTTTGACAAACCTAACAAAAACAAGAAATGGGGAAAGGATTCCCTATTTTATAAATGGTGCTGGGAAAACTGGCTAGCCATATGTAGAAAGCTGAAACTGGATCCCTTCCTTACACCTTATACAAAAATTAATTCAAGATGGATTAGAGACTTAAATGTTAGACATAAAACCATAAAAAGCTGAGAAGAAATCCTCGGCAATACCATTCAGGACATAGGCATGTGCAAGGACATGTCTAAAACACCAAAAGCAATGGCAACAAAAGCCAAAATTGAAAAATGGGATCTAATTAAACTAAAGAGCTTCTGCACAGCAAAATAACCTACCATCAGAGTGAACAGATAACCTACAGAATGGGAGAAAATTTTTGCAATCTACTCATCTGACAAAGGGGTAATATCAAGAACCTACAAAGAACTCAAACAAATTTACAAGAAAAAAAAATCAAAAAGTGGGTGAAGGATATGAACAGACACTTCTCAAGAGAAGATATTTATGCAGCCAATAGACACATGAAAAAATGCTCATCATCACTTACCATCACAGAAATACAAATCAAAACCACAATGAGATACCATCTCACACCAGTTAGAATGGTGATCATTAAAAATTCAGGAAACAACAGGTGCTGGAAAGAGTGTAGAGAAATAGGAACACTTTTACACTGTTAGTGGGACTGTAAATTAGTTCAACCACTGTGGAAGACAGTGTGGCGATTCCTCAAGGATCTAGAACTAGAAATACCATTTGACCCAGCCATCCCATTACTGGGGATATACCCAAAAGAGTATAAATCATGATGCTATAAAGACACATGCACATGCATGTTTATTGCAGTGCTATTCACAAAAGCAAAGACTTGGACCCAACCCAAATGTCCATCAATTATAGACTGGATTAAGAAAATGTGGCACATAAACACCATGGAATACTATGCAGCCATAAAAAAGGATGAGTTCATGTCCTTTGTAGGGACATGGATGCAGCTGGAAACCATCATTCTCAGCAAACTATTACAAGAACAGAAAACCAAACACCACATGTTCTCACTCATAGGTGGGAATTGAAAAATGAGAACACTTGGACACAGGAAGGGGAACATCACACACCGAGGTCTGTTGTGGGGTCGGGGGAGCAGGGAGGGATAGCATTAGGAGATATACCTAATGCAAATGAGGAGTTAATGGGTGTAGCACACTAACATGGCTCATGTATACCTATGTAACAAACTTGTATGTTGTGTACATATACGGTGGAACTTAAAGTAAAATAAAAAATAAATAATAAAAAAGAAAAACTGTTACCAGCCACTGCAAAAACACAACAAAATATAAAGACTAATGGTACTATGAAGAAACTGAATCAACTAGTATGCAGAATAACCAGGTAGCAGCATGATGACAGGATCACATTCACAAATAACAATAGCAACCTTAAATGTAAATGGGCTGAATATCCTAATTAAAAGCCACAGATTGGAAAATTGGATAAAGAATCAAGCCCCATTGGTGTGCTGTATTCAGGAGACCCACCTCACATGCAAAGACACACATATGCTCAAAATAAAGGAATCAAGGAATATTTACCAAGCAAATGGAAAGCAAAAAAACAAACAAACAAACAAAACAGCAGGAGTTGCAATGCTACTCTCTGATACAAGGGACTTTAGACCAGCAAAGACTAAAAAAGAAAAGAAGGGCATTACATAATGTTAAAGGGATCAATGCAACAAGAAGAGCTAACTATCCTAAATATATATGCACCCAATAATTGAGCACCCAGATTCATAAAACAAGTTTTCTTAGAGACCTACAAAGAGACTTAGACTCCCACACAATAGTAGTGGGAGACTTTGACACTCCACTGTCAATATTAGACAGATAGACAAGGCAGAATATTAACAGGGATATTCAGGACTTGAACTCAGCTCTGGACCAAGCAGACTTAATAGACATCTACAAAACCCTCCACCCTAAATCAAGAGAACATACATTCTTCTGAATGCCACATAGCACGTATTCTAAAATTAACCACAAAATTGGAAGCAAAACACTCCTCAGCAAATGCAAAATAATGGAAATCATAACAGTCTCTCAGACCACAATGCAATCAAATTAGAATTCAGGATTAAGAAACTCACTCAAAAGCACACAACTACATGGAAATTGAACAACCTGATCCTGAATGACTACTAGGTAAATAACAAAAGGCAGAAATAAAGACGTTCTTTGAAACCAATGAGAACAAAGAGACAATGTACCAGAATCTGGGACACAGCTAAAGCAGTGTTAAGAGGTAAATTTATAGCACGAAATTTCCACAACAGAAAGCTAGAGAGATATAAAATCAACACCCTAACATCACAATTAAAAGAACTACAGAAGAAAGAGCAAACAAATTCAAAAGCTAGCATAAGACAAGAAATAAATAGGATAAGAGCAGAACTGAAGGATATAGAAACACAAAAAATCCTTCAGAAAATCAATGAATCCAGGAGCTAGTTTTTTAAAAAGATTAACAGATAGATGGATCACTAGCTAGACTAATAGAAAAGAAAAGAGAGAAGAATCAAATAAACAAAATAAAAATGATAAAGGGGATATCACCACTGATTCCACAGAAATACAAACTACCATCTGAGAATACTATAAATATCTGTACACAAATAAACTGGAAAATCCAGAAAAAATGGATACATTCCTGGACACATACACCTTCCCAAGACTAAACCAGGAAGAAGTCGAATCCCTGAATAGACCAATAACAAGTTCTGAGATTGAAGCAGTAATTAATAGACTACCAACCAAAACTGCACAGAACCAGATGAATTCACAGCTGAATACTACCATAGGTACAAAGAGGAACTGGTACCACTCCTTCTGAAAATATTCCAAACAATAGAAAAAGAGGTATTCTCCCTAACTCACTTTATGAAGCCGGAGTCATCCTGATATCAAAACCTATCAGAGACACAACAAAAAAGGAAAATTTCAGGCCAATATCCCTGATGAACATCAATGCGAAAATCCTCAATAAAATAGTGGCAAACTGAATCCAGGAATACATTGAAAAGCTTATCCACTACGATCAAGTTGGCTTTATTGCTGGGATGTAAGGCTGGTTTAACATATGCAAATCAATGAATGCAAATCACATAAAGAGAACCAATTAAAAAAAAACACATGATTATCTCATAGATGCAGAAAAGGCCTTTGATAAAATTCAACATCCCTTTATGGTAAAAACTCTCAACAAACTAGGTATTGATGGAACATATCTCAAAATAATAAGAGCTACTTATGACAAACCCACAGCCAATATCATACTGACTGGGCAAAAGCTGGAACATTGCCTTTGAAAATTGGCACAAGACAAGAATGCCATCTCTCACCACTCCTATTCAACATAGTATTGGAAGTTCTGCCCAGGACAATCAGGCAAGAGAAAGAAATAAATTGTATTCCAATAGGAAGAGAGGAAGTCAAATTGTCTCTGTTTGCAGACAACAGGATTGTATATTTAGAAAACCCCATCATCTGACCCCAAAACACCTTAAGCTGATAAACAATTTCAGCAAAGTCTCAGGATACAAAGTCAATGTGCAAAAAGCACAAGTATTCCTATACACCTACAACAGACAATCAGAGAGCCAAATCATGAGTGAACTCCCATTCACAATTGCTACAAAAAGAATAAAATACCTAGGAATACAACCTACATGGGAAGCAAAGGACCTCTTCAAGGAGAACTACAAACCACTGCTCAAGAAAATAAGAGAGGACACAAACAAATGGAAAACCATTTCATGCTCATGGATAGGAAGAATCAATATCATGAAAATGACCACACTGCTTAAAGCAATTTATAGATTCAATGCTATTCCCATCAAGCTATCCATGACTTTCTTTGCAGAATTAAAACAAACAAACAAACACAAAACTACTTTAAATTTAATTTCATAGGCAACCAAAAAAAAAGCCCATATAGCCAAGACAATCCTTGGCAAAAAAACCAAATGAACAACAACAACAACAACAAACTGGAGGCATCACACTACCTGACTTCAAACTATCCTACAAGGCTACAGTAACCAAAACAGCATGGTACTGGTACCAAAAGAGATATATAGACCAATGGAATGGAACGAGACCTCAGAAATATCACCACCCATCTACAACCATCTGATCTTTGACAAATTTGACAAAAACAAGCAATGGAGAAAGGATTCCCTGTTTAATAAATTGTGTTGGGAAAACTGGCTAGCTATATGCCAACAACTGAAACTGGACCCCTACCTTTTACCTTATACAAAAATTAACTCAAGACGTATTAAAGATTTAAATGCAATACTCAAAAGTATAAAAACCCTGGAAGAAAACCTAGGCAATACCATTAAGTGCATAGGTATGGGCAAAGACTTCATAACTAAAACGCCAAAAGCAGTTGCAACAAAAGCCAAAATTGACAAGCTAGATCTAATCAAACTAAAGAGCTTCTGCATAGCAAAATAAAACAGGCAACCTACAGAACAGGAGAAAATTTTTGCAATCTACCCATCTGACAAAGGTCTAATATCCAGAATCTGTAAGTAACTTAAACAAATTTACAAGAAAAAAACAAACAACCCATCAAATCTTGGGAAAAGGATATGAACAGACACTTCTCCAAAGAAGACATTTTTGCAACCAGCAAACATAGGAAAAAAAGTTGATCATCACTGGTCATGAGAGAAATACAAATCAAAACCACAAAGAGATACCATCTCACACCAGTTAGCATGGTGACCATTAAAAAGTCAGGAAACAACAGATGCTAGTGAGGCTGTGGAGAAATAGGAATGCTTTTACACTGTTGGTGAGAGTGTAAATTCAACCATTGTGGAAGACAGTGTGGCGATTCCTAAGGATCTAGAACCAGAAATACCATTTGACCCAGCAATCCCATTACTGGGTATATACCCAAAGGATTACAAATCATTCTATTATAAAGACATATACAAACATATGTTTATTGCAGCACTATTTACTATGGCAAAGACTTGGAATCAACCCAAATGCCCATCAATGATAGCCTAGATAAAGAAAATGTGGCACATATACACTAGGGAATACTACGCAGCCATAAAAAAGGATGAGTTCATATTTTTTGCAGGGACACAGATAAAGCTGAAAGCCATCATTCTCAACAAACACAGGAACAGAAAACCAAACACCACATGTTCTCACTCAAAAGTGGGATTTGAACAATGAGAACACATGGACAGCACATGCTAGGGCCTGTCAGTGGATGGGACCTAGGGGTTGGAGGGCATTAGGACAAATACCTAATGCATGCAGGGCTTAAAACCTAGATGATGGGTTGACAGGTGAAGCAAACCACCATGGTACATGTATACTTATGTAAGAAACCTGCAGGTACTGCACATGTATCTCAGAACTTAAAGCAAAATAAAAATAAGTAAATGAATAAATAAATAAGAAATGAAAAGAGATTCTTCATTCTGTAGGGATCTGATACCAGGTGGAAACATCCTCAGGAAAGAATGAAGATAACCAGAAATTGTAATTCTATGAATAAATATAAAATACTTTTTCCTCTTAATATATTTAAAATGAGGCTGGGCGCGGTGGCTCAAGCCTGTAATCCCAGCACTTTGGGAGGCCGAGACGGGCGGATCACGAGGTCAGGAGATCGAGACCATCCTGGCTAACACGGTGAAACCCCGTCTCTACTAAAAATACAAAAAGTAGCCGGGCGAGGTGGCGGGCGCCTGTAGTCCCAGCTACTCGGGAGGCTGAGGCAGGAGAATGGCGTAAACCCGGGAGGCAGAGCTTGCAGTGAGCTGAGATCTGGCCACTGCACTCCAGTCCGGGCCACAGAGCGAGACACTGCCTCAAAAAAAAAATAAATAAATAAAAAATAAAATACATATGATTACTTAAAGAAATAACTATTTGCATTATGAGATTTCAACAAATATAGACATTATGCAACTAAAAACTAGATCTTAAATGATGGTGGTTGTAGTAAATATACTTACTGGTTTGTGAAATTCTTACCATTTATTTTCAATAATGTAATAGCAACACTAAGTGGGCTGTAAAAGCTATACATGGTAATCCTATGGCAAACACTAAAGAAAAAAGTCTGCAGAAAGTTGCAGCAAAAAGCCAATGCATAAATTATAATGAAATTATTTAAAAAGAATAGTTATTTAACATGAAGATAGCAAAAGAGCAAAAAAGAAAGTCTAAACAAGAAACAAATAAGCCTAACTCCAATCATAACAATAACTATGTTAAACTTAAATAGCATAAAGGAGATTGTCAGAATAAGTAAAAACCTAATGGGAATCTAGGTTTATATGGGCTGGACTTGTTGAGTCATGAATTTCATTACAGAATGAAATGGCTGTAGGCCTTTACTCTTGGTTCTCCATTTTCCTACATAGGCAGCATCCTTCTATATTAAAGGGAGAAGCCTGGCTTGCTGTGCATTGAATGAAGTTAAAATGCTAGAGATCTCTTTATTTAATATGTTGTCTTTTATTTAATACTGTTACTTTTGATATGAAATTTCTACCTGAACTGTGTCTTGGGCCCTTGGGTCCAAGTACTCTCTGATTGAATCTCTTCAAATAATAAACCTCTTATTTTCTGCAAGAATAGAAGTGGGTATAATGATCAGTCTGCCAACTTAAAAAATAACAATTTACCTTGCAAAGGCTTATCTTTATTAAAAGTGTACACATAAGAGCGTACTTTGATAATGCAAAGAGCAGTTGTTTAAATACTGCTGTGTTTTGAAGAAGTAGCCCTTTTAGGAAATTACAGGAGGAAGAAATTTCTCTGGCTTTGTGTAGCCATGTGGTGAGACTTCATATACACTAGTACTCCCAACACTCCCAGAAAATTTTCCACTCTTTACTCTCTCCACTTCTTGGGAATTATCTAATTGTTGCTATTGGAAGAAGCAAAGAGTATGCTCAGCCCATTCCTTTTTGTTTTTTGTTTTATTTCATTTTCTTTTTCAGGGCCTGCTGAAAAAGTATCCTGAAGTGAGAATGTATTTAATCAGCTTTCTTTCAGGCAGAGAGGTGGGCAGATTCTGTCTCTTAGAGAGATATGTGATAATCTACGTCAATGGATATAACTGTCTAAATATGGTGAGGGACGTGGTTGCAAATCTAGAGCCATGGTATTCAAATAGCTTTAGCCATATGATAAAAATGACAATTACTGTTTTAATTGGGTTTCATTTCTCAAGCGGTTTCAAGTAAGGAGCTGAAAAGGGGTATTAGTACATTTATGTGACCAACAAACATATGAAAAAAAGCTCATTGTCACTGGTCATTAGAGAAATGCAAATCAAAACCACAATGAGATACCATCTCATGCCAGTTAAAATGGCGATCATTAAAGAGTAAGGAAACAACAGGTGCTGGAAAGAATGTGGAGAAACAAACATGCTTTTATACTGTTGGTGGGAGTGTAAATTAGTTCAAACATTGTGGAAGACAGTGTGGTGATTCCTCAAGGATCTAGAACCAGAAATACCATTTGAACCAGCAGTCCCATTACTGGGGATATACCCAAAGGATTATAAATCATTCTACTATATAGATACATGCACACATATGTTTATTGCGGCACTATTCACAATAGCAAAGACTTGGAACCAACCCAAATGCCCATCAATGATAGACTGGATAAAGAAAATGTGGCATATATATACCATGGAATACTATGCAGCCATAAAAAAGGATGAGTTCATGTCCTTTACATGGACATGGATGAAGCTGGAAACCATCATTCTCAGCAAACTAACACAAGAACAGAAAACCAAACACCACATGTTCTCACTCATAAGTGGGAGTTGAACAATGAGAACACATGGACACAGGGAGGGGAACATCACATACCAGGACCTGTAGGATCTGGGGGGTTAGGGGAGGGATAGCATTAGGAGAAATACGTAACAGATGACAGGTTGGTGGGTACAGCAAAATACCATGGCACATGTATACTTATGTAACAAACCTGTATGTTCTGCACATTTATCCCAGAACTTAAAGTATAATTTTGAAAACCTCAATAGAAAATATTTTGTTTTTGCATTCAAAATATAAATAATATGTATAGTTTATGATTTTGCTGCCTACTCTCATTGGGATATTTTAAAACATTTACGATATTATAAAAACATAAATTGTCATTTTTCTCAGATTACATTTTTTTCCTGAGGCTTACTTTTCCGGTGTAAAAATAATTGTCAGTGAGATACCAGCACACAATTAGAAGAAACTGGACTCCGTTCTTACACCATATAAAAAAATCAACTCCAGATGGATTAAAGACCTACATGTCAAACTTAAAACTATAAAAACCCTGGAAGATAACCTAGGAATAACATCTTGGATGTACAAATTGGCCAAGATTGTGTTATGAAAATGCCAAAAGCAATTGCAACCAAAGCCAAAATTGGCAAATGGTACTGAATTAAACTGAAGAACTTCTGCATAGCAAAAGAAGCTGTCAACAGAGTAAACAGGCAGCCTACAGAACGGGAGAGAATATTTGCAGACTATACATCTGAGAAAGGTTTAATATTCAGAATCTATAAGGAATTTAAACAAATGTACAAGCAGAAAACAAATAACCTCATTAAAAAGTGGGCAAATTACATGAACAGACACTTTTTAAAAGAGGACAACACGTGGCCAACAAGCATATGAAAAATAGCTCAACATCGCTGATCCTTAGAGAACTGCAAATCAAAACCACAACAGGATACATCTCAAGCAAGTCAAAATGGCTATTATTGAAAAGTCAAAAAATAACAGATGCTGACAAGGTTGCAGAGAAAAGGGAACGCGTATGCACTGTGGTGGAAGTTAAATTAGTCAATCATTAGTGAAAGCACTGTGGAGATTCTTTAAAGAGCTGAAAACAGAACTACCATTTGACCCAGCAGTCCACTACTCAGCATATACCCAAAGAACAATAAATCATTCTACCATAAAGACACATGCATACACATGTTTATTGCAGCACTTTTGACAATAGTGAAGACATGGAATTAACATAAATACCTACCAGTGGTAGACTAGATAAACAAAATGTGGTATGTCTACAGCATGGAATACTATGCAGCCATCAAAATGAATGAGATTATGTCCTTTGCAGGAACATGGATGGAACTGGAGGCTGTTATTCTTAGCAAACTAATGCAGGAAGAGAAAACCAAATATCCTATGGTGTCACTCATAAATAGAAGCTAAATAATGACAACACATGGACACAAAGGTGAACAGAACAACAGACATTGGGGACTACCAGAGGGTGGAGAGTGGGAGGACATAGTGGTTCAGGAAAAAAACAAACAAAAAGTAAAAACTATTGGGTACTATACTTAGTACCTGGATGACAAAATAATTTGTACAGCAAATCCCTAAGTCACAAATTTACCTAAATAACAAACCTGCACACGTACCCATAAACCTAAAATAAAAGTTAAAATATTTTTTAAAAAAGAGATTAATGATAGCAATAAATGACAAGAGGATGGTATAAGTGGAACTTTTATATATAGGTGGTGAGAGTATAAATTGGCAAAACTACTTTGGAGAATCACTTCATAGTACCTAAAACTTGACCATAGGTTTATCTTATGAACTGACCCAGGAATTTTACTTCCTGGCATATTTTTAATAGAAATAAGTGTAAATCTTCATCAAAAACATGTATAAGATGCCAGGGACAGTGGATCACACCTATAATTTCAAATCTTTAGGAAGACAAGGCAGAAGGATGACCTGAGACCAGGAGTTCAAGGCCAGCCTGGACAACATGGTGAGACCCCAGCTCCACAAAAAACATAGATAAATTAACCAGGCATAGTGATGAGCTGTGATCTTTTTTTTGTACTCTCAATTGAGTGATAATGTAAAATTCTGTCTGTAAAATAAAATATGCATGGCTACTCATTTTTTTTGTAATAGCTAAAGACAAATTGCAAATAGCAAATGCCTGATGCCAGCAAACTTGACAAATAAAATGTGACATATTAATAAAACAGCAAATTACAGAACAATGACATGAATAAATTACTACCATATGCAACAAAAGGAGGAATCCCATAAACATTATGTTGAACAAAAGAAGCCAGATACAAGAGTACATATCACACAAATTCAGGTATATGAAGTTCAAGAATAAGCAAAACAAATACATTGTAAAAATAAATCAGAATAGTAGCTACCATTGTAGGTAATTAATGAGTAGGACACCAGGGGACACAAGAAAACATTCTGAGGTGCTGAATATGTTCAAAATCTTGATCTAGATGATTGTATAAATGTATGCTAAATCTAAAAAAGGTTTTAAAAGTTGCCACTTGCTTTATATCTTCTTTTTTTAACATAAAAATATTTAAATATTTGATTACTATAACACAATCAAACATAGTGAACCTCACCATAGTTTAGTATGTTTGTTGGCAGATAAATTTATTATTTCCATATATTGCCATGACATTTTTGTAGACACTTAATAAGTACTTATTTAGTAAGAGTTAATGAATAAAACTGACACTCAAAAATATAACAACTACTTATATTCTACAAAGAGTAATAATAATTTATCAAATCTAAAATCTGCTCAATCAGCATTTAATTAGGAAGTTAAATTGTAATTGTTCCTTTCTTAGAAACAAGATTCAGCCCTATATAATTGCTTAACTATAGGAGTAAATGTAAAAATAATAAAATGATAAAATAGTGTAACTGTCTATTAGTTATTATTTAAGACAGAAATGTACATTTGTTGGTGCTATATAATAAGAATTAACATAATTTCTATTTTTGAGGGGGAAATTAGTTTATTAATTTAATAATTACATAGTGATATCTATTGTGGTATATTTAGATAGGATTGATGGTGAGTTGACCACATCACAGTCTAATTTAAATAATCTCATTGCAGCCTTTAAAAGAGAGAAAGAATCTATAGTTACTTTCACTTATAACAAAACACTATCAATTCTATAATATTGTCAGTTGTTATCATACAACTTAATATAATCTGCCATAAATTATTTCTAATCTGCTTAATCAGAGTTTTTTGTCTTTAAGATTCTTATATAAAACTTTCAGTCATGTATTGTAAATTAATAATATAGAAAACTGGACACTGTATCTTTTATTTATCTTTTTTTTTTTTTTTTGGATTGACAGTGCAGTGAAACCAAGTACTTGATTAGAAGAGGCAAAGTTGTCAGTTCTGAAAAGACATGGCTAAATTCACAATTAATTCTCTTATTAATCATGCTATCTCAAATTTTCAATTTAAGAGCCTATGCAATACAGGAAAATGCACTTTTCATAATATTAGTTGATTATAAGAATTTCATGTCTTAAATTTTCAAAAGAAACATAGACTTTATCAGCATCTTTCTAACATCATGGGAAAAAATGAATCTATCATTGCTGGTGTCAAAAAAATTGGTCAATTGAATTATCTGGTTGACTTATCATTCCCCTTTACTTTAGGAATAAATGCAGCAGGTGTTTCATTTCATGGTGATTATTTCATAAACATGGCTAAATTTTCATGCACTGTGCAGAAAATGATAATATATTTATAGACAAATGAACAAGGAATCTTTTTTAAAAAAATTATTTCAACTTTCGGTTTCAATAAAATTAATGGAAATACTTCAATTTTAAAATCTCCATTGTATAAATGACATTGACACTTGAAGCAAGTGTGAGTTTACTTTTTAATCATAACTTTTCTTAATATCAGTAATCCTAAGGCATCACCTTTCATTATTCATGTGAAAAGTAGGTAACGATGAGCAAAGTGCATGCCTTGTCTTCAAAGGGCCTCATGTTTAATGGTGAAGACATAGTAGTCACATTGTGGTGTGCCAGTGTGCTAGCATAGCCACAGAGATAAAGTGAAACATTGCTCTTCCAGAATCACACAAAACAATAAAAACAATGTATATAATGGAGGATCATGTACTGAATCCATCTTCAATTAAGTTTTCAAAGTTTCCACATTGATCAAGGGTGGCATTTGATGTGATATGTTATGCAGTTGGTTTCAAAATGATTTACTCTTGAAAAGTCGAGAAGTGTTGCTAGAATGTGCTAATTGCCATTGGATCGAAGTTTATCCCTCCCTGTACTTTGCTTTAACTCTTTCCTTTAGCTAACATTTTCCACTGTATCCTGTTGAATTCCTGTCCCTTTTACAAGAGTTTCTCTCACATATCATTCTTTTCCTTGAACACTCATCTAGCCTGTGACCTCAAAAAATCCATAGAACCTCTCTTCACTTTTAACTAGCAATTAGGAGTTGGCCACCCTCCTCTTCCTTTCAATCTGCCCTTTCTTCTCCCAACATTTCCTGGTACAACAGAAAAAGCAGTTGTCTTCCAGTGCTCCACTGAAATTTTGTGGTTGGCATTTATTTTTTCCTAAAATAGCCTTTCTTCTGTAAATGCATTTTATGACTATCTTCCCTCCTATTTTCCATCATCTTAGCTCATGCAGATAGGCCTTTAGTGTTTTCACCTTCTTTTAAAGAGGACTTGGGCACATCTTTGAACAGTTTTCCCTCTTTTCCAACTCCTATAATCACTCAGACTATTTCAAAATTCAGTTGTGTGATGCATCCAATCAATTTTTTGAAGAAATAGTTATTCAACATTTTTAATCTACTGAGCAACTGAGCATTGTGTATATCATTATGAATACACAGGTGATTATTTCAGAGGCTTTGATACAAATGATCTCATCTTGGAAGACAGACAAATGGACCAAATAGTTACAGAAGTACCTCTCATGAACTATAAAAGAAACTTATATATGGTCTGTGGAAATAAATTTTTTAGTAAGACTTATGCCATCTTACAACCCTGGCTCCAATCTAGGCAGTTAATTTGATAACCATATCTTCACCTCTCTACCTCTCTATTCCCGCTCCCAGATACTACCCACCAGAACTCCAGACTTTATCCTTATTGAACTTATCTCCATGCCATTCCTTTCCTAATTTTGTGTCATTTTTCATATGGTTCCATCTGTCTGAAATATCTATCACTCCTCTTGGCCATCTGTCAAACTCCTGTTCATAGATTTTAGCTTAAAAATTAACTATCAGATGAAAACTTCCCTGATATACCAAAGAAGGTTGAAATATCAACTCTTTTGTTCTTCTGTGCCCTTTGTGTGTACTTCTAGCATCTCTTTAACATGTCTCTGAGCTCCTAAAAGATAGAGTCTGAATATACACATTTAGTAAGGAAGACATACATTTTCAAAACTTTTATGAAATGAAGTCTGACATACAAAGGGGAAAAGATGCTAGAGAAATTCATATCAAAGAACAGGTCTTTTATTCCTATGATGTTCCTTAGGAGCAACTTTCTTGTTAATAATTGATCAATTGTATAGTGTAATGAAAATTGATTCCGAAGTCTCCAAATTGTCTAGACATCTTTATTATTCAGGTAGACTAACTTTTTAAAGAAGCAAACTGCAAATTAGAGTGTTTGCCATGATAAATTTTATTTTTTGTTTATATAAATTCCAGTGCTGATGTTCTTATCAAGTAGCTCTACAGGGTGGCTCTCTTTCACATGATGTCTCTCACTAATCTCAGGTTTCGTTCATTTTGTGAACCTACCATCTGTAAAACTAGGTCTTTAAATTGATTAAAAATGAGAGCAGAGCACATATACTTAATAATGACAGTCTGTAATTGACACTTATCACTTCTGATCATGTTTCATTAACCAGAATTAGTCACATAGCACCAGCTAGACACAAGAGAGACAGCAAATATTATACTATAGAAGACCATGAGTATTGGTGGTCTGTTAGCCTTCTGTGTCAAACAAGTGCACTGGCATAAATATCTGCAAATAGTAGATATTGTCTAAAAGCAAGGATCTGATAATTGAAAAGAATTGAAATCCTCCAAAATATTCATCTGAAGATGACTAGAGAAGAGACTTAACTATGGATTAATAAACTATTTTTTCTAAAATGGTCTTTTAAATTTGGATTACTCTTTTAGGTTATAACTTGATAGTTCTAAGAAATGCACAGCTATGCCTGGCTCCCTGCTTTTTATTGTTGTTTCAGAGGAAATATTTTTGGAAGAAATATGCTTTGGAAGAAATATTCATGTCCCAGTATAAAAAATAGGTTTTATTTAAAGTTCAGAAAATTGGTACTAGGTATTAGAATTTTGTTTTGTCCTTTATCTCAGTGATCTCTGTGAAATGCTTATTTCATTTACAATTACTCCTCCTATCTGACTTTTGTTTTTTTCTGTGACAAATGGGCTCACAATTCTACCTCAATCACAACAAAATTGAGTATCAGTACTTTTTGTTATTGAACTCATACATGGACTCTAGATTCTAAGAGAACGAGCTCATGCTATTTTCTTGACAAATTGTTTCTCAATTGGTATCTACATGCGAAGTAAATTACAAGGTCCATGACTTTTGTAAAATATCAGTTAGATTAAATTGAATAAGTTTATTTTCTGTAGAATATACCAAAATATTTTATATGCTACTTTTATTCTATCAGAATTAGCTAATAATGATACTTCACGTCGTTAGTCTTACTTAATCTTTAGAGCAATCCCATAAGACAGATATTTTTATTATCTTAATTTTATGAGCCTGTGAAAATGCAAAATGGTAATGCTAAGGTCACAGTATTAACAAGTGCTAGAACTGAGGCAGCCTGATTCTAGTCTGCATGCTTAACCACCATGACTTATTACTACTAATACTGTGGCAGCTTATTTAGCATTACAAAGATGTATCACCAAGGGCATAATAAAAGCACATGAGAACTTTTATTCTTATTTGATAGATATATATTTATTAATTACTTATTAATGATGATATCTATTTGAATGAACATATTTATGAGTTCCAGGAAGAAGAAAGACTCCTATTTTCAGAAGGGCCAGATGGTACTAGTGATAAAGTATTACAACATTTTAGAGGGTGTTGTGTTTTAGGTTATGGCTTTGCTTCAAAATCAAGAGTTGAATTTCAATAAATAAATTTATATAAAACAGTTTTACTTATACTACATTAAATGAATTGGGTTGTTCTGTTCCACGTGGCTCAAACTGTGACTTTATATTTCTCAAACCATTGCTCTGCTATCATTTTTTACTACCCCCTCCTAGACTTGCTAGTAAGTTGATGTGCTTCCAACATGACAGATGCAATAAAATGGCTATTTTGGGAGTGAACTATTATACATGTATAGAAAGAAAGATGGGTATTTTACTTGCTACTTCATACAGGTTGCAACACTAGTGAATATGATGTGATTAGCTATTTTCAATAACAGAGAAAGTGTTTTCTATTAAACGAGTTTAATTTTTTACTTCTTTCAATTCCACTATTTTTACAGAGCCTATTATATATCTTAGAAAATACAAATGTACTTTAAGAAATAATTCTTGCCTTAAGAAAAATAAGGTATTATTTACTTTGATACACAAGTGATATTAATATAAATCATTGCTGTGGTGCTAGCATAGGATACATTAAAGTCATTTACATTTGTTTATATGCTCCTCCCCTTTTCAAAATAGCTACTAGTAAATCTCTAAGCAGTAATTAAAGGAATTGAAGGAAGTATTGAAATATTTAACAGTA
Organism: Trachypithecus francoisi; assembly: GCF_009764315.1. Lineage (NCBI taxonomy): Eukaryota > Metazoa > Chordata > Mammalia > Primates > Cercopithecidae > Trachypithecus > Trachypithecus francoisi. Next base: position 35,409,113 of record NW_022681457.1, on the reverse strand, counting down.
CCCCCAAAATTAGATACTCTATAATTGATACTTTAACCATTCTTAATAAATGCTCTACTTTTGCCAAAAATTTGACTAAACTTTTTATGTGTACTTCATGTAAACATCAAATCTGTACTAATTATACCAAAAAACAAAAATAACAATAACAACAGTAACAAAACACCATACATGCTTACCTAGTGTATAATTCTTGTAAGATTTTTCTGCCTTCTTAAGTAAGTATTCCAGGATATTAAGATAAAGAAAGATTTGTCATTTTTATGGTCAATATTTTTCCATGTTGCAGGTAAATTCTAAATATTAAATTTACTTTAGACCCTTAACATTTATTTGGACTTTTGATATCATTTAAATATATTTAGACTGCTTCTTCTCAATGTATTTTGCAAAACATGGGTATATTTTACACAGCTCAGGTATATTTTACTTAGTTTATATGGAGGCTTTGAAAATCTCTTAGTCTTTGCCTGTCTTAGTTTTCTCGGTGTAAATGAAAGAAGATATATGTTAAAGATTAGAAATAATGTGAAAACAGTACCTAAAATATATTAAGCACTCAGTAAGTAGTAGCTAAATTTAAAATGCTAAAAATATGTATTTGAAACAGATTTTAGTGATTATATGAATTATAGTAAATTCTTAGAATGTATGACAACAATTTTGATCCTTCCACACATCCACAGTCATTTAGTGATTATGTCAAAATTGGTTTCTCGAGCACGTCCTCAGTACTGTCTGCTTTCTACTTTCACCTGTGGTTATTTAGTCACCACTAGATGGTGTCCTTTTATGTCAGTAGCTTTTAACTCAGTTTTTCAACAGGAAAGAAGTTTCATTATTCCTTCCTTCTTTCTTTTCTTCATTCACTCGTTTGTTTATTTCTTCATTCATTCATCTCATCCATCCATCCATCCATTCATCCCTCCACCCACTCAGCTATCTATCCATTCACTCATGCTACCATTCATTTAAAAAAACTTAATTGAAAAACAATCATGTGCTGGGCAGTGAAAATTTAAAAATAAAACAAAACTAAAACCAATAATAATAATAATAAAAAAAACCTTGGAATTTTACATTGTCTCTGCCCTTGAAGAGCTCATAGACTATTTAAAGTACTTTTATTCAGAAAGTACTTATTGGGCACATACCTGTGTCATCTTCTGTGCAAGGTGTTATGAGCTTAGATGAAGAAAAACAGGGAAAGCATCCTACCCTCTTGGAGCTTGTATTGTCATAGAGAACAAGCCAACCAACCAATAGTTGTATAGAATAAATAGAAGGTAATTTCGTACAAGTGACAAAAGGTAGTTCAGGGGATAGTTACCCTGACTGAACAAAACCTTTTCTCATACTCAGAGATTCATAACTGATAGAATGAATTTTTATAAGCAGGTTTTTTTCATTGTTTTTGCTCTGATTACACTGCTTGCCATTGTTCCACTGTGCTTTAGTTTGTCCTGAAGCTAAATTGTCCAGGAATTATAATTGATTTTTATTTTCAACTAATTAATACTTCTCTAAAGTAGTTTATTTTCCCAGTTTGGGAAATGAGGACAAATACCTCTCTGGTCTCTTGTTTTTCTTCATAGTATTAGGCTAAAATGGAAATTGGGGCCATTCTTTTTCTTTGTCCATTTGGGTGTGTCGCTAGTGAAGGAAACCTCCCAGCCAGAATCAGATACTTGCACAGGAAAAGAACTGCTGAATGCCTAAGGCATGTCTGAGCAAGCTTTACTGCCCTATTTATAAGACAACAGGGTGCTATGCTTAGAAAACCCAGCTTCTTCTGGGAACCCACAGGCAAATCTGTTACCAGGCAACAACTGATTTCTTATGAAAACCAAATATAAAAGCCTACATCATTAATTAAACAGATAAGAATACAGTCTTCCCACAGTTACTAACCTGCAAACAATGTAGTTCTGCATGTAATATGTATCAATCGCCATTTTGGTTTTAAAAGGATGCTATTGTTTTCAGTCATATACAGTGGATAATTGCTGTGAAGGTAAGAAGGGAAATGGCCTGTATTAAAATTTCACTTAATAATTAGGGAGAATGAATACTTTTTATCTATTAAAAATAGAGTATAGCCATGAGGTCTATATTTAAGCTTCAGGAAAGGTGCACATACTGATGTCATCAGTTTAGCATAAGAGGTGTCATATCAGTCTTTTTTTTGAGACGGAGTCTCACTCTGTCACCCAGGCTGGAGTGTAGTGGCCGGATCTCAGCTCACTGCAAGCTCCGCCTCCCGGGTTCACGCCATTCTCCTGCCTCAGCCTCCCGAGTAGCTGGGACTACAGGCGCCCTCCACCTCGCCCGGCTAGTTTTTTGTATTTTTTAGTAGAGACGAGGTTTCACCGTGTTAGCCAGGATGGTCTCGATCTCCTGACCTCGTGATCCGCCCGTCTCGGCCTCTCAAAGTGCTGGGATTACAGGCTTGAGCCACCGCGCCCGGCTCATTTCAGTCTTAAGTGATAGGCAGAGGACAGATAGAGAACAAACGAGTCTTAAGAGACCCAGAGAGAGCCAAAGCAGCAGAAAAAAAAAAATATATACATCCCCAAATCTCAGCAGGTCATAGTCAGTACTGAGATTCCCCAAATCGTATAGGAAGGGGGTGTTGTACAACTCACCAGTGACCAGACTCACAATGCAGTTTTCATTATAAATATAAAACAGAGGCAAGCTGCATTCTGTTATTTTCTTAAGCTCTACAAAACCATGACAAGTAAGTGGACAGATACAGAAAGAAAGAAGGACCCAGGATCTAACATCTACTAAGAGGTGAATGATAGGTACCGGGAGGTAAGAGAACTCAGGACTAATTTTCCTCCTAATGATAGATGAGAATAAGCTGTTTGTAGACAGATGTTAGTTTAATAATCTTAGAAAGTATGAGCTGGCTTGAATATTAACTCAGAGTATTTTGTGAGAACTGATTCTCCACTTCCAATGATAATCTCTGTAATTGGTTTAAATAGTGATGTCAGTACAGTTTACAGACCTGTGACAGGTAAGCAGGTGTTCAATAAACACACAAGAGTGTTGATTTGGAAAGATCTATTTCTATTTTTGAAATAATTTTAGTGATATTCTCCTTTCAAGTGGAAAAGACTATGATGTACTTGAAGGGGAGAATATACTTAACCACTCTTGGTGTTGTATGTGTCTTTTAATTCACATGGCAGAGTGTCGTTTTACTCATGAATTTGACAGATGGGTAGAATCACATACATTCTCCATGTATACAACTTGCTGCTTGAGCAAATTTTGGTTGAAATTTTTGTCTCTGGAACAATTATTAATGAGAAAATGGTTAGCAATATATGCCTATTTTTAGGAACTATTAATTTCCTATTTTCTAGTTTATGATCTCCAAGTTGAGGAAAAGGCCTACAAGTCACAGACCTTGAGTATTATAAGCAACTACCACTCTGATTCCTTGAAGAATTCTTCCAGAGCTCAGTCATAATCTGCATCCAGCGTGATGCTAAATGCTTGCCAGTCTGGGGCAAAAGAAAAGTCAAAGTCTTTTCTGGAAAGTGTCTCTGGTGCTAGGCCTAGAAATTAGGATGATAACAGTTGAATTGACATTGCTACAAGTTTCTTTTAAAAAATAAATGATTTAACATGATTTCTTGACTAAGTTTGAGTTATGCTTCCCCAGTAGAAATACCACAAAAACTTTGTTGTGCCCTTTTTAGGGTATTATATCTGGAGGTACATGACGTGTCTGGTAATGTCAATTTTGATCGATTTGCTCGACTTTTTTTACCATGCAATTATCAAATTTCTGTCTAAATTCTTGCCCAAATCAATTATTACTACGTTAGTTGCAAAATGTTGCTTATCTAACTCTACAATTTCTCTACATTCCTTTTTTCATTGTTAACTAACTACTTTATTTTGTTGGTTATGCATTTATTTATTATTACATGGGCTCATGGGGACTTATTCAGTTAATCTAAATAGCTTATTGAGAAAATTGGAATGTAGGTTATAGATAAGGCAAACATATCAATGTTAAATTAATTTATTTTGAAATATAAGACATACCTTTCTTCCTTGGAAACATATACTACAGTATTAATGGATAAGGTTACATGATGTTTGTAATCTATTCTCAAATGGTGCAAAAAATAAAAAATAAAACAGAACAAATATTAATATATATAGATACATAAGATGGTCATATGTTGATGTGTGTGTATGTATATATATTTATATGAATTATAAAGCAAATGTAGTAAAATAAAAATAGGTGTATCTGAGTGTATGGTATATGGAATTTCTCCCCAGTATTTTTTGTGACTTTTCAGTAAACCCAACATTATTTCAAACTGAAAAGCTGAAGAAGAAAAAAGGTATAATTGTTATTGGCATTTTGTACCTATTCACAACATATTTCCAGTGATATTTGTGGTCTTAGTACAGAATTATGGAAACCATCTCTTGAGCTTATTAAAACTAATGAAGTCACTCTTTTGGTGTTGCTGGGTTTTTTTTGTTTGTTTGTTTATTTTAATTTTGCTTAGTGTTTCCATGTTTGTTTTAAACATAATCACACAGAAGGCTGAGCATGGTGGCTCATACCTGTAATCCCAGCATTTTGGTGGCCGAGGTGGGCAGATCACTTGAGATCAGGAGTTTGAGACCAGCCTGGCCAACATGGTGAAACCCGGTCTCTACTAATAACACAAAAAGTAGCTGGGTGTCTTGGCATGCACCTGTAAGTACAGCTACCCAGGAATCTGAGGCAGGAGAATCGCTTGAACCTGGGAGGGAGAGGTTGCAGTAAGCTGAGATTGCACCACTGTACTCCAGCCTGGGCAATAGAGTGAAACTGCATCTCAAAGAACCAACCAACCAACAAACAAAAACCCGTAGTCATACAGATGATTTTGTATTAGCCTGTTCTCACACTAATGATAAAGGCATACCTGAAACTGGGTAATTTATAAAGAAAAAGAGGTTTAATGTACTCACAGTTCCACGCGGCTCGGGAGGGCTCACAATCATGGTGGAAAGCAAAAGGCACATCTTACATGGTGGCAGGCAAAAAGAGACAGCCAAGTGAAAGGGATTTCCCCTTAATAAAACCATCAGATTGCATGAGATTTATTCACTACCATGAGAACAACATGCGGGAAACCATCTCCATGATTCAATTATCTCCCATAGGGTTTCTCCCACAACAGGTGGGAACTATGAGAACTACAATTCAAAATGAGATTTGGGTGGGGACACAGCCAAACTATATCAGATTCATTCTGATTATGTTAATAGTAAATACTCAATATTAATGGCTACATTATTGACAAATTAATTCAGACGTATGTTTTTGTAATGTTTTATTTTTTATTTACTTTTATTTTATTTATTTATTCATTTTTTGAGACAGGGTTTTGCTCTTGTTGCCCAGGCTGGAGTGCAATGGTGTGATCTCAGCTCACTGCAACCTCCACCTCCCAGGTTCAAGCAATTCTCCTGCCTCAGCCTCCCAAGTAGCTGAGATTACAGGTGCTTGCCACTACGCTGACACAGATTTTTTCTAAGTGGTTTTTATGTGTGATATCTAAGCTAAGCCTTCCAACAACCCAATGACAATGAGTTAAATTGTACTATCCTAGCATTTTAAATAAAGAAAATGACTTTCAATACATATTTTTTCAAGGTCACATAACTCTAGTAAAAGAGACCGCACTGGAATCCAGAACTATTCGACTTCGAGCCAGTAATCTTTTCAGCACATCAGTGTCTTCTCATAATTAAATTTCTTCTTTGTAATTGTTAATATGCATACTATATGACCAAAATTGTATGAGTGTGATAAGGGAACATTTGAAAAACCAGGTTTTCAATTTCATTTTTTAAATAAACATTTCTCAAGTGCCCAAGATGTGTAGAGCAATATATTCATAGTGCCAACTAATCAGCAAATTTATAGTCAGATCATATTTTTTTCCTATCTTCACCATATGTTCCAAATTCAGAAGTTGACTAGATCATTAAAACACACACTCGTATCTCTACTTCGCATGATGAATACACATCATTTTGTTATATTTTATTTGTTATTGTTATAATACAGTAATTTCCAGCTGGAGGTGAGGAAGAGAAATACAGACAAATATCACAGCTCCTCGCCTCCCACTCCACAGCCCCTCATGGTATAACAAAATCTGGGCATGATTTAGAACTTGTGTATTTTTTAACTCTTCCCCTTATAATTCTTATAGTATCATTAAGTTGCATAGGAGCAAAGTTATATTCTGAGAGCTATTATTTCATAATTTACAAGGGCAAATCAGAGGAAACATTTATGCTATTGTAACCTTACTAATTACTGCTCAGTTTGATCTAGTCTACATGAAATTCTAACATTTGAGAGATTTAAAACATCTCAGAAGAAACTATTTTGCCATCAAAATACTTGATTTTAATAAGTTTTCGATAATAACAAATTCTAGTTTGACAAGTTAGAATCTCCAGAGTCATATTTTTTTGTTGTTGTTCCTGATCATTCATATCCATTTTGTCACCAAATAATTGCACTTCTACTTTGAGATTTTAAATATATATATTTACCTTCTTTTTTCAGTTCTTATGGCTAGTGCTTTAATTCTGGCTTATATTACTATATACTTGGAAGGTTGCAATATAACGAATTGTCATCTCGAAATACAAATTTGTGTGTATGCATCCAAAGTTGCAGAGTCTCCCTGTTCCACTTAAGGTCAAGTTTAAACTTCTGACCCCTATGTTTTTTTCAGCTTCAGGTCCATTTTTTACTTTATCTGATATACCCCTATTTTCCATGTTTTTGTCCCTGGTCAAAAAAAAAAAAAAAAAAGAAACTCTCCAAAAAGATTTTCTTATCATGTCTCCGCAGGCAGAAATATTCTTTTGTACTTCCAGATCTGATTTTTAACACTTATTTTCACCTAGAAAGGGTTTAGCATATTGCCCCAAATTAAGTAAGAGCTCAACAATTGTCATATATTATTTTATTTCTGGTGACAGATTATCTGAATATTGGAAGATTATTTCTAAATCATCTATTTCTTATTATTTGTTTTTAAAGCTATTCTGACCCTCCCTTTGGTTGAGAGGAATAATGAAATTTTCTAAATAATGACATGAAATGTATTAAAGGATTGAGTATATAATATCAATGTACTAAGACAGAGAAGTGCTTTTTATCTGGTATTTTGGATGAATAATTTTAAATTTATTGCTTGTCTTTTCAGAAATAAAATAATAAAATACATCATTTTATATTAACTTATGAAAAAGCTTGCATTGACAACCCCCAAACATACAGTAGTTAACTTTGCTCATTATCTTTCTTTTTAGCCTTTTCCCACATTTTTCGTGCAAATAAAGAAAATAACACCTACTGCAAACAATCCATGGCTTAAAATCATCAATGGTATTAATAATAAATGACCATAGAGGAAAAGGTGCCAAATTCATCATTTTAAAATCACTTATTTAAAAAACTGTCCAAATGCTTATAAAAAGACATACAAACACCACTTCTTTAGAAAAAACACTCCCTGAAGAGTTTCAGAGTTATACTCTCCAGAGCAGAGTAGCCTATTTCAAAATGTTACTGAAACCTATTGTTAGTATGTTTTCATGTTTCTAATAAAGACATACCTGAGACACGGAAGAAAAAGAGGTTTAATTGGACTTAGAGTTCCACATGGCTGGGGAGGCCTCAGAATCACGGGCTGGAGGCAAAAGTCACTTCTTAGATGGCGGCAGTAAGAGAAAAATGAGAAAGAAGCAAAAGCAAAATCCCTGATAATCTCATCAGATCTCATGGGATTTATTCACTATAATGAGAATATCACAGGAAAGACCAGCCCTCATGATTTAATTACCTCCCCCTGAGTCCCTCTCACAACATGTGGGAATTCTGGGAGATACAATTCAAGTTGAGATTTTGTGGGGACACAGCCAAACCATATCATTCCACCCCTGACCCCTCCAAATCTCATGTCCTCACATTTTAAAACCAATTGTGCCTTCCCAAAAGCCCTGAAAGTCTTAACTCTTTTCAACATTAACCCAAAAGTCGACAATCCAAAGTCTCATCTGAGACAAGGCAAGTCCCTTTTGCCTATGAGCCTGTAAAATCAAAAGCAAGCTTGTTACTTCGTAGATATAATGCGGGTACAGGTATTGGGTAAATACAGCCATTCCAAATGGGAGGAAGTAGCCAAAACAAAAGGGTTGCAGGGTCCATGCAAGTCTGAAATCCAGTGGAGTAGTCTAATTTTAAAACTACAAAATGATCTCTTTTGACTCTAGGTCTCACATCCAGGTCACACTAATGCAGGAGCTGGGTTCCCATGGTCTTGGGCAGCTCCGACCCTGTGGCTTTGCAGGGTACAGCCTCCCTCTTGGCTGCTTTCATAGGATGCTATTGAGCGTCTGCAGCTTTTCCAGGAACATGGTGCAAACCGTTGGTGGATCTACCATTCTGGGGTCTGGAGGTTGGTTGTCCTCTTCTCACAGCTCTACTATGCAGTGCACCAGTAGGAACTCTGTGTGGGGGTTCTGACCCCACAGTTCTAGCAGAAGTTCTCCATGAGTGCTCCGCCCCTGCAGCAAACTTTTGCCTGGGCATCAGGTGTTTCCACACATCTGAAATCTAGGTGGAGGTTCCCAAACCTCAGTTCTTGACTTCTGTGCACCCACAGGCTCAACAACACAGGAAAGCTACCAAGGCTTGGGGCTTCCACCCTCTGAAGCCACAGCCCAAGCTCTACATTGGCCCCTTTCAGTTATGGTTGGAGCATCTGGGACATAGTGCACCAAGTCCCTAGGCTGCACACAGCACAGGGACCCTGGGCCTGGTCCACTAAACCACATTTTCCTCCTGGGCTTCCAAGCCTGTGATGGGAGGGGCTGCTGTGAAAGTCTCTGACATGGCCTGGAGACATTTTCCTAATGGTCTTGGGGATTAACATTCAGCTCATTGCTCCTTTTGCAAATTTCTTCAGCTGGCTTGAATTTCTCCCCAGAAATGGATTTTTCTTTTCTATCACATTGTCAGGCTGCAAGTTTTTTGAACTTTAATGCTTTGTTTCCCTTTCAAAACTGAATGCCTTTAAGAGTACCTAAGTCACCTCCTGAATGCTTTGCTGTTTAGAAATCTCTTCCACTAGATGCCCTAAATCATCTCTCTCAAGCTCAAAGTTCCACAAATCTCTAGGGCAGGGGCAACATGCCACCAGTATCTTTGCTAAAATATAACAAGAGTCACCTTTGCTCCAATTCCTGAGTTCCTCATCTTCATCTGAGATCACCTCAGCTGGACCTTTTTGTTTATAACATTATCAGGCTTTTGGTGAAAGCCATTCAACAAGTCTTTAGGAAGTTCCAAATTTTCCCACATTTTCCTGTCTTCTTTTGAGCCCCCCAAACTGTTCCAGCCTCTGCCTGTTACCCAATTCCAATGTCACTTTCACATTTTTGAGTATCTTTTCAGCAGTGCCCCACTCTACTGGTACCAATTTATCGTATTAGTCCATTTTCACGCTGCTGATAAAGACATACCCAAGACTGGGAAGAAAAAGAGGTTTAGCTTTGGGAGTCCTCAGAATCATGGCGGGTGGCGAAAAGCACTTCTTATATGGCAGTGGCAAGAGAAAAATGAGGAGGAAGTAAAAGCAGAAACTTGCTAAACCCATCAGATCTCGTGAGACTTATTCATATCATGAGAATAGCACAGGAAAGACTGGCCCCCATTATTTAATTACCTCTCCCTGGCTCCCTCCCACAATGCCTGGGAATTCTGGGAGATACAATTCAAGTTGAGATCTGGTGGGGACACAGCAAACCATGTAACCTATTATATGGATTTTTGCTTTCCTCAGGAATTTAATGTTCAAAATGATAGTAAATGTAGAAAACTGCCTCTCTGTTTTAAGATGCCTGTTCTTCCCACTCTTCATATAGTTGGTAGAATTTGGGACATCTAGGAACTGATTTTTACTAAGAGGTTATATTATCTCATCACAGAAACAGTGCTATCAAAAAACAAAGTGATTGAGGAATACTACTATGCCACAAGTCAAATAAAAATCACTACCTGTGTATACCTCCCTTATACCCAAATGATACAATTTCACATGTATTACATATTCTAATGTTAGAAACAACTTCCTTTTTATGGAAAAAAGCATTGTTCTGGGCTATAAGACCAAGTTTGCTTTTTGAACTGAGTCTGGGTACGTAAGGAGTTTTCTAAGATTAAACAGTAAATTACACAGCAAATAGCAGCACTGGACCAGATTTTCTAAATGGAAATGCAGGACTCTTTATTCCAGTTTACTTACCAGAACTGTCTTCAAGCATACAAAATTAAAGTTGAAATATAATCACTTCTATCAATATATAAGGATACAATCCATATATTTGTCAATTCCTTTACTTTGCACATACAAAGATTATGCTCTAAGCCTAGCTCAGCCAGCTAACTCAAAATAAGATAGAAGGCTATTAAATAAGAGACACTAGGTCACTTGTTTTACTGTTATTGACAAAGTGGTCATGAAATTTTAACTCCTATACCCTATTAATGATGAATCAGGATCATTGTATTTTCCATGAGGAAAAACCTATCTCTGTTACAAAGACTGTAGAATCAGTGAGATAAGTACATGCAAATGCTTAATTCCACTTATTCACAATTTATTGACCTCAGTTTATGTGGAAAGGCAAAAGGTCCAGAATAGCCAACACAATAATGAAGAATAGCAAAGACAATACTTAAATTCAGACCCACTATGAACCTACAATAATCAAGACAATGTAATATTGACAATAAAATAGACAAATAGACAATAGACAAATAGACAGAATAGAAGGCTCAGAAACAGACCCACATAAATATAGTCAACTTATCTTTGACAAGGAGTGAAGGCATTTCAATAGAGAAAATACAGTTGTTTGAAATTAGACCTTCGTCACATGTATAGTTTGAAAAACTTTTCTCCCACTCTGTAGGCTGTCTGTTCACTTTGTTGATAGTTTCTTTGGTTACACAGAGGCTCTTTAGTTTAATTAGATATGATTAGTTAATTTTTGTTTTTGTCATAATTGCTTTTGGTGTCTTCATCATGAAATCTTTGCTTCTTCCTATATCCAGAATGGTATTGGCTAGGTTGTCTTCTAGGATTTTTATAGTTTTAAGTTTTATATTTAAGTTTTTAATCCATTTTGAGTTAATTTTTGGATATGATATCAGGAAGGAGTCTAATTTCAATCTTCTTCATATGGCTGGTCAGTTATCCTAGCACCATTTATTGAATAGGGAATCATTTTCCCATTTCTTGTTTTTGCCAGGTTTGTCAAAGATCAGATAGTTGTAGGTGTGTGGTATGTTCTCATTTATGGGTGGGAGCTAAATTATGAGAACATATGGAAAAATACAGAAGAACAACACACACTGCGGCCTATCAAAGGGTGGAGGGAAAAAGTGTGGAGAAGTTCAGGAAAAATAACTAATTGGTATTAGACTTAATACCTGCATGATGAAATAATCTGTACAACAAACCCCCACAACAAAATTTTACCTGTATAATAAGCCTACACATATACTCTTGAACTTAAAAGTTAAAAAAATTGATAATTCAGAAATCAACAAGAAAAAAATAGAAATTATAGTCTATTCAACAAATGGTGCTGCAGCAAAACCCTTCACAAAAATAAACTCAGAAAGGGTCATATGCCTAGATGTAAAATGTAAAACTGTAAGAATTCTAGAAGATAACATAGAGGAAAATCTTGATGACCTTAGGTATGCTGAATACTTTTTAGATACCATGCCACAAATGAAATCATTGAAAAACTGGACTTTATTAAAATAAAAAAAAAACCTTACGCTCTGCGAAAAACACTGTCATGAGAATAATAAGACAAGTTACTGGTGGAGAAAAATCTTTGCAAAGGACGTATATGATAAAGAACTGTTATCTGAAATACACAAATAACACTTAAAACAATGCAAGAGCAAATAAACCGAATTAAAAATGAGATGAGCAAAAGGTATGAGCAAACTGCAGCTTACTAAAGAAGATAGCAAATACACATATGAAAAGATGCACAGTACTATGTCATTAGGAAACTGCAAACAAAAACAACGAGATGCCACTAACACCTGTTAAAGTGGCTAAAATACAAAACACTGGCAACACCAAATGCTGGCAAGGATGTAGAACAAGAGAGACTCTTACTTACTGCTGGTGGTAATGCAAACAGCCACTTGAAAGACAGGTTGCAAGTTTCTTGCAAAATAAAGCATACTCTTTATATATGATCCAGCAATCACACCCCTTGATTTTACCCCAAAGGAGTTGCAAACTTATATCTGCACAAACACCTCTATATGAATGTTAATAGTAACTTTATTCATAAAGGCCCAAACTTGGAAAAAACTAAGATGTCTTCAGTAGGTGAATGGATAAAGAAACTGTGGTACATCCTGACAATGAATTATTTTATTCAGCGATAAAACAAAATGAGCTATCTAGCCTAGAAAAGACATGGAAGAATCTTAAATAAGTATAACATAATGAAAAAAGCCAATTTGAAAAGGCTACATACTATATTATTCCAAATATATAACATTTTGGAAAACGCAAAACTATGGAGACACTAAAAATATCAGTCATTGCTAGGTGTTGGGAGGAGGAAGAAATGAAGAAGAGGTGCACTGATTTTCAGGTCAGTGAAACTATTCCATATGATACTATAATGGTGAATATATGTCATTATACATTTGTCAAAACTCACAGAATGTACAAAACCAAGAATGAACCCTAATTAACGTCTGGTATGGAGTTTGAGTGATCCTGATGTGTCAAAGTTGGTTCATTATTAACAAATAACATTCTGGAAGTGTCAGGAAATTGACAGTGAGGGAGGTTGTAGGTACGTGAGGGCAGGGAGTATATGTATGGGCGCTGTCTGTATATTCTGCTCAGTTTTTTATGCTGTGAAACTAAAACAACTTCAAAAACAGTCTATGTTAAAATGTATTGAATTCCTGCTATGTGCCACGCATTATTATTGGCCTCGAGAGTATGAAGATGAATTAAACACATGGAAGTGATAAAAATAGGCAATTAAACAAGTAATTTCAATATAATCGAGTGACAAGACAGTGGTATACATTGATCACAGAAAAGATAAGATAACTAAGTAACAAGAAAAGTCAAATGAAACTTCTTAGAAGAGATTTTACTTTTCTGTTTGATCTAAATCTTAAAATAATTGCATTATACGCTGCAACAGCATAGAATTGTTCCTAATATGAGAAAAAAATTGAATCATTTTATTTAAGCACTTTAGAAAAATACTATTTTAATATTGCCAGTTCATATAAGGTAAACTAGAAGTGTCATTGTTGAAAATGTTTTTTATTACCCATGCTATGGTCTATTTGTGTTTTGACCCCACCATCCAAATTTATATGTTAAATTTCTAACACTCAAAGTGATGGAATTGAGACATGAAACCTTTGAGAGGTGATTATATGTCATGAGGTTGAAACCTTCATGAATGGAATTAGTGCTCTTAGAAAAGAGGCCTCACCTTCTCTTCACAACCTTGGCAGCACCTGTTATTTTTTACTTTTTAATAATAAGTCATTCTAATTGGTGTAAGATGTGGTTTTGATTTGTGTTCCTGTAATGATTAGTGATGTTGAACATTTTTTTATATGCTTGTGGTATGCCTGTATGTCTCCTTTTTAAAAGTGTCTGTTAACATCTTTTGCCCGTTTTTAGTGCGGTTTGCTTTTTGCTTGTTGATTTAAGTTCCTTTTAGATTCTAGACATTAGACCTTTGTTGGATGCAGAGCTTGCAAATATTTTCTCCCATTCTGTAGGTTGCCCATTTACTCTGTAATAGGGTTTTGTTGTTGTGTTGTTCTTGGTTGTTGTGTTTTTTCTTTTTTTTTTTTTTTTTTTTTTTTTGCCTTTCAGAAGCTCTGTAATCAGTTTCTATTTGTCAATTTTTATTTTTGTTGCAATTGCTTTTGGTATAACCATCATGAAATCTTTGCCAGGACCTGGGTCCAAGAAGTCATTTCCAATGTTATCTTCTATGGATTTTATAGCTTAAGGTTTCATCTTTAAGTCTTTTATTCATCAAATGTCATTTCCAATGTTATCTTCTATGGTTTGTATAGTTTAAGGATTTATCTTTAAGTCTTTCATTCATCTCAATTTGATTTTTATATATGGTGAAAAGAAGGGGTCTATTTTCAATCTTATGCATGTGACTAACCACTTATCCCAGCACCATTTATTGAATAGGGATTCTTTTCCCCATTGCTTGCTTTTGTTAACTTTGTCAAAAATCAGATGGTTGTAGGTGTAATGACTTTATTTCTGGGTTCTCTATTCTGTTCCATTGGTCTATTTGTCTGTTTTGTACCAGTGCTATGCTGTTTTGGTGACTGTAGCCTTGTAGTACAGTTTGAAGTTGGGTAGTGTGATGAGTCTTGCTTTGTTCATTTTTTGTAGGTTTGATTTGGCTGTTGGGGCTCTTTTTTGGTTTTATATACATTTTAGAATCTTTTTTTCTAATTCTGTGAAAAATGTCATTGGTAGTTTGATGGAAGTAGCATTGAATCTGTAAGTTGCTTTGGCCAGTATGGTCATTTTAACAATATTGATTCTTTTTATTCATGAGCATAGAATGTGTTTCCATTTGTTTGTGCCATTTCTGATTTCTTTCAGCAGTGTTTTGTACCTATCATTGTAGAGAGCTTTTACCTCCTGCTTAGCTGTAATCCTTGATATTTTATTCTTTTTGTGGCTATTGTGATCATATTGCATTCTTAATTTGGCTCTCAACTTGGATGCTGTTGAGGTCCAGAAATGCTACTAATGTTTGTGCATTGATTTTGTATCCTGAAACTTTGCTGAAGTTGTTTATCAGCTCTGGGAGCTTTTTGACAAAGACTGTGAGGCTTTCTAAGTATAAGATCATGTCATCTGCAAAGAGTTTGACTTCCTCTCTTTCTATTTGGATGTATATTATTTCTTTCTCTTGCCTGATTACTCTGGCTAGGACTTTCAGTAATATGTTGAATTGGAACGTTGAGAGTGTGCATTCTTGTCTTGTTACAATTATCAAGAGGAATGCTTCCATCTTTTGCCTATTCAATAGTACGTTCTTTCAATGCCTAGCTTGTTGAGGGTTTTTAACATAAAGTGTTACTGAATTTTATTGAAAGCTTTTCATGCATGAAATATTGAGGTAATATTTCAATAGATATCTATGTAGATATCTATTGAGATAATCATATGTTTTTCATTTTTAGTTAGATTTACACGATGCACTTATACACTGCTGGTGAGAATGTAAACTACTTCAGCCACTGTGGAAGGCAGTTTGGAGATTTATCAGAGAGGGTAAAACAAAAACTCCTATTTGACCCAGCAATCTCATTACTGTGTAGATAACCAAAGAAATATAAATTATTCTACCATAAAGACACATGCATTATGTTCATTGCAGCACTATTCACCATAACAAAGACATGGAATCAATGTAAATGCCAGCCAATGGTGGATTAGATAAAGGAAATGCGGTAATATACACCATCAAATAGTACACAGCCATAGAAAAGAATGAGACCATGTCTTTTGCAGTAACATGACTGGAGCTTGAGGCTATTATCCTAAGTGAATTAACACAGGAACAGAAAACCAAATACTACACATCTCACTTATAAGTGAAAATAAACATTGAGTATACATGGACACAAAAAGGGAACAACAGACTTTGGGCCATACTTAAGGGTGGAGGGTGGGAAGAGTGTGAGGTCTGGAAAAGTACCTATTACCTGGGTGACAAAATAATCTGTACAACAAATCCCCATGACACACAATTTACCCTGTAACAAACACATACATGTACCCCTGAACCTAAAATAAAGGTAGAAGAATGAAAAATAAAATAAAATAAAAATAAAATAATATTTTATTTTTATTATTATTTTTTTTTTATTATACTTTAAGTTCTAGGGTACATGTGCATGACGTTCATATCATGTATAACTCCCCAATGCAATCCCTCCCTCCTCCCCCCTCCCCATGATAGGCCCCAGTGTGTGATGTTCCCCTTCCCGAGTCCAAGTGATCTCATTGTTCAGTTCCCACCTATGAGTGAGAACATGCGGTGTTTGGTTTTCTCTTCTTGTGATAGTTTGCTAAGAATGATGGTTTCCAGCTGCATCCATGTCCCTACAAAGGATGCAAACTCATCCTTTTTTATGGCTGCATAGTATTCCATGGTGTATATGTGCCACATTTTCTTAATCCAGTCTGTCACAGATGGACATTTGGGTTGATTCCAAGTCTTTGCTATTGTGAATAGTGCCGCAATAAACATACGTGTGCATGTGTCTTTGTAGTAGAGTAATTTATAATCCTTTGGGTATATACCCAGTAGTGGGATGGCTGGGTCATATGGTACATCTAGTTCTAGATCCTTGAGGAATCGCCATACTGTTTTCCATAATGGTTGAACTAGTTTACAATCCCACCAACAGTGTAAAAGTGTTCCTATTTCTCCACATCCTCTCCAACACCTGTTGTTTCCTGACTTCTTAATGATTGCCATTCTAACTGGTGTGAGATGGTATCTCATTGTGGTTTTGATTTGCATTTCTCTGATGGCCAGTGATGATGAGCATTTTTTCATGTGTCTGTTGGCGGTATGGATGTCTTCTTTTGAGAAATGTCTGTTCATATCCTTTCCCCACTTTTTGATGGGGTTGTTTGTTTTTTTCTTGTATATTTGTTTGAGTTCTTTGTAGATTCTGGATATTGTCCCTGTTTGCAGATGACATGATTGTATATTTAGAAAACCCCATTGTCTCAGCCCAAAATCTCCTTAAGCTGATAAGCAACTTCAGCAAAGTCTCAGGATACAAAATTAATGTGCAAAAATCACAAGCATTATTATACACCAGTAACAGACAAGCAGAGAGCCAAATCAGGAATTTCCATTCACAATTGCTTCAAAGAGAATAAAATATCTAGGAATCCAGCTTACAAGGGATGTAAAGGACCTCTTCAAGGAGAACTACAAACCACTGCTCAGTGAAATCAAAGAGGACACAAACAAATGGAAGAACATACCATGCTCATGGATAGGAAGAATCAATATCGTGAAAATGGCCATACTGCCCAAGGTGATTTATAGATTCAATGCCATCCCCATCAAGCTACCAATGACTTTCTTCACAGAATTGGAAAAAACGGCTTTAAAGTTCATATGGAACCAAAAAAGAGCCCGCATTGCCAAGACAATCCTAAGTCAAAAGGACAAAGCTGGAGGCGTCACGCTACCTGACTTCAAACTATACCACAAGGCTACAGTAACCAAAACAGCATGGTACTGGTATCACAACAGAGATATAGACCAATGGAACAGAACAGAGTCCTCAGAAATAATAATATTTTAAAATAAGAGGCCTCAGGGAGTTGTTTTGCCCCTTCCACCATATGAGGACACACAGAGAAAGTGCCACCTGTGAAGCGGAAAGCAGAACTTCACCAGACACTGAACCTACTGATGCTTTGATCTTGGAGATCCCAGGCTCCAGAACTGTGAGGAATAAATTTGTGTTGTTTATAAGCTAGCCAGTTTATGGTATTTTGTTATAGCAGCTCAGATGAACTAGGATAACCCGTGAAAAAAATTTCAAAATTCTGCATAATTGAAAAAAATGCTTATGGGGTAAACACTTAGTTTACTCCATTGTATTTTAGAGTTATCATCTAAAAACTTATCAAAAAATTAATTGTCTTCCACTTATGTGCTTGCTTATCATGCTTTTTTATCAATTAAGTCTTGACAAGTATGTTTTGACTTATATAGCTGAAATGTCTACAGATAAATATTAGCTTAAAAAGGATTGATTACAGGGCTCATAGAAGGTAATTAAAACCTTGTCTATCTCTATTGTTTGGTTTGGCTTTACTCTGTATTGGCTTCATTGTTAGGCTCCATGTCATGGCTAAATGGCCCCTAATAGCACCAAAGCAATCATGCTTCATGGTCATATCAAATGGAAAAGAATTCAGTTCCTGTCAATGATGAAAGAGTATTTATTTGAACCTAGGTCAGTTTAACACCCACTGCAGAATCAATCACTATAGCACTCAAGATAAAATCATTCTAATTGATAGACCTAGGCAAAATGCTCCACTCCTGCAATCAGGTAATGAAAACCAAATGAAATCTTCCAGAGAAAAAGTGGAAAAAGCAAGATTGCACACAGGAAATTTGGAATGTTGAAAAAAGGACAGATACTTAGCAGTCAAAAAATCTTTGAACTTCCATAAGGTATAAACTACAAACGTGCCTCAGTATCCAATATCTCTTATTTTATTTGGTAATAGGACCTTTGGAATATTAACCACACATATTAATTTACTCCCCTACGCACAGGCTATATATTCTAGTCTCTCTTAAATATATAAGGGGTTATTTATTTAAGTTTGAGCAAATGGAGTGTGAGGAGAAGTGATCTGTTTAGTTCTGGGTAATCTCCTTAAAAATGATCACTCTGTACTCTCCGTTCTACAGGCAGTGAAAGAACAATGACTTACTGACACCATTGGAAGCCAAATATGGTACCATATAGTCCTTCAGGACTACAAGCGAAACATGTAATATTTTAAAGAAAATAGTGTGTGCCTGTATGTGTGTGTGTGTGTGTGTGTGTATTTCTAAACAACCATTGTATCCTTTACTGATTACACGCGTCTTCAGGCATACAATTACTATTATATTATAATTGCTTAGAGTTATGATGGGATTAGCAATGTCATTTTGCCTTGGGCAGAAAAGACATTTTTAATTCCTATGAGTAATACTCTACAACCATTCACATTTCTAAAAATATTTCTTTCAATAGGAAAATCTACCCTTAATAGGGAAAAAAAAAAAATTGTGTCAAATTGGACACTTGCCCAAATCACACAATGAAGTCTACATTCAATGTTGTTTAGAAGTAGGCCTATTTTTTTCTACGACATAAGTGACATGTATCTACCCTTCTTTGGCCAAGTACAATTATCTTTAAATCTTCCTCTGAAAAAGAGTTTATTAGTATTTATCAAGTGCATCCTCAAAACTATGACAAACTAAACAGATATAATCTCTTCCTTCAGGATGGATTGTTTTAAACACTAAGTATAATTAATTTTGACACAAACCACGTTATGGCTCTAATTATATGTCCTGGTGGGTTAGTCTATGTTGAAAAGATTCTCTGACCCTTAATGACAAGTATAAATGAGAAGAGTTACTCATTCAGTCAGGACCTATGAAAGCTCCCATGGCAGCCCATTTTCTTGTAGAAAAGAAAATTCAGAGTTGCAAAAGTTAAATGGAGTTGAAACAACATTATTTTCTTAATGAAGTACAGATAGTCAATATACTCAAATTATCATTGTTGTATAAATCAGTAGGTCAAGTGGCTTCCGTTCTTAAATAATACTTATCCCAAATACTTGGCCTTTCACACCCTTACTTTTATCTGGTGAGACTGCGTGGCAGTAAGTATAAATAATCCAGAGCTGAGGAATTCCACAAGATCCAGTGTCTCAGAAATATATCCCTTTAACTTTACATTAAGGGAAACAAAAGATTCTGATTATCATTATTCACCAGGTAAAAACTATCCATACCTTTTTTAAGATGTCGATACTTCTACCCATTTTATTTAATGCTGACTATACTGTCATTTTTATTAAACCTTTGTTTAGATACACATTGTTGATCATTAAGACAACTGTTAGAAAACAAATATATTCTAATGTGTTTTTCATATTTAAATGCCACAAAAAACAATAAAAAATATCATTTTGGTGTAAGTATACCAATACAGATACAAAAGTAAAGAACTTAAAATAATGCATTTTTATAATCATGTTTAAAAAGGAAGTCAGAGACATATTATTCTGCTAAGCAATGCATGGCTGTACTTTTTATTTTATTGCCAATCAAGAAGATAAACTCTCTTATGAGTAAATATAGATGTTCGAAAGAGGCAGTGCTTACTTTAAAACATTTGTGTGTGTGTGTGTGTTGGAGAGTGTGTATTCATATATTATATATCTATCTATCTATCTATCTATATATATATATATTTTTTTTTCTATAAGTTGGTTAGAAACATGATTAGAGACCGGGCACATGATGGCTCACACCTGTAATCCCAGCACTTTGGGAGGCCAAGGTGGGCAGATCATGAGGTCAGGAGATCGAGATCATCCTGACTAACACGGTGAGACCCCATCTCTACCAAAAATACAAAAAAATTAGCTGGGTGTGGTGGCAGGCTCCTGTAGTCCCAGCTACTCGGGAGGTTGAGGTAGGAGAATGGCGTGAACCTGGGAGGCAGAGCTTGCAGTGAGCGGAGATGGTGCCACTGCACTCCAGCCTTGGCTACAGAGTGAGACTCCGTCTCAAAAACAACAACAACAACAACAACAACAACAAAAAAGAAAATTGATTAGAATATAGATAATATTCCCTGATGATAACAAAGGTATACATAGTGGTTAGCATAGTTTCAAAATCAGTTTATTTGATCTTTAAGTTTTCCAAAATATTTATAACTATATATATATATATTTTTTTTCAGATTACTAGGTCATAACCTGAGCTTAAAGTCTTGGAAGGACCATGTGCTAAGTTCTGATACATTTAATACACTTTGGCAAACAGAGGTTGAAATAATAAGGGAGTGGATACTTGGGAAGTTTTGTAGATCCTACAACCAGGATATAGCAAGAGACTCAAGTTTGATCTGAGAACAGAACCATAAATGTGGCAGAATACTCTGTGGGCAGAGGAGGTGATGTTTCAAGCTCCTCTCTCATTGCGCTCCTCTCAATCGTGAACTGGTTTTTAAGAGATTGTCTATGTCTATCTGAAAAGCTATTCCTTACTGGATATGGTCTATTATCCATACTTTATAAATTAATAAGAAATAATTTGAAGACCTTTGTACTTTGCAGCCCATGATGATTTGCAATTCTGTTCCTCTTGATCATTTATATAACCTGTATTTGAGTTGTTTGAAAGCATTTTACATCAACGTACTGCTCTTTTACTTAATCTACCAATAAAAACAAGGTGTGTCCATATTTATTTTCTGGCTTCAGATATTTTTCACTGTACGGAAAGATATTTTAATCTGTCACCCTGAGGCTGTGTCTATATGAAACAAAGCAATAGTAAATCATTCTATTAAGGATTGTTAATTTAGGAAAGACAAAACTGAACATACAATTTTGGACCCTGGTTGCTTAAGAGTTTTCCACTTGATGCCAGTACACAGACTATGTGGCATTGTAGTCCAGAAATATTGAGGTTAACATTCATTTATTTATATAATAATTAATTTAGTGATTATTAATGGTCTGCAATTTATCAGATACTCTGTTATTTCTAGATATATAGATGAAAACAGGCAGTATCTGTCCTTAAGGAAGTCTCAGGTCCATAGGAAAGGATGGTAATGTTAGCTGGAATTTGTTTAGAGCTTATATTACGGGCACAGTGCTAGGGACTGCACAAGCATTATCTCATTTAGCCCTCATAACAATGCTAGAAGTAGACTTTATTATTGTTCCCACTCTACAATTGAGAAAAATTGATTTATGAAGTGTAAGTGAATTTCACAAGTATAAGTTGTAGCTTATTTACAAACCTTATTTACAATAAGTCTGCCATCAATCCTGTGACTCACAGTACACTGTAAGACCCCAAATGAGAGGTGAAGTCTATTTTGCCAAGCCCTTAAATGTGGCCTGTCCTGTCACTTCTGTGCACGTATTAGTTCATTCTCACACTGCTATAAAGAACTGCCTGTGACTGGGTAACTTACAAAGGAAAGAGGTTTATTTGACTCACAGTTTCTCATGGCTGGAGAGGCCTCAGGAAACATACAATGATGACAGAAAGTGAATGGGAAGCAGGCATCTTCTTCACAAGGTGGGAGGAGAGGGAGACAGAGCAGGGGAAAAGCACCAGACACTTATCAAACCACCAGATCTCGTGAGAACTCACCCACTATAATGAGAACAGCAAGGGGGAAATCTGCCCTCAGGATTCAATCACCCCCGACCAGGTCTCTCTTGACATGTGGGGTTTACAATTCAAGATGAGATTTGGGTGGAGACACAGAGTCAAACCATATCAGCACACATTCTGAGTCTATTCTCTAAGAGCCTCTAAGGGCCCTGGCAGTTTCTGTTACCTGCTTCTGGAAGGTGCATACACCATGCAAGCAGTTCATGTTTACCTACTGGAGACAAAGGCAACAGGAGGAGTGGTATGGAATCAGACATGTGAGGTAAGAGGTCAACATGGGAGTCCTTCCAGTCTATCCTTCAGATAATTTAGTCTAATTAAGTTTAATAATACAAGACCAGCCATATTACAACAGTAATCGCATAAGAACCACCCTACTGAGTCCAGCTGATTCACAGACTGTGAGAAAAAAATTGTATTAAACCACTAAATTTTCCATTGGTTTGCTGCAATCTCAGACTAGATAACTGGAACCCACATTTATTCATATATTCTTAAGTATTCTAAACCTTAGGCCTTCAAAATAAATAGACTGTTGCACATCACCATTAAAAGTTCTACATGTCTCTTTTATTTGTTTTAGTTTGTTATAAATATTATTAACAATTCCAGTGGCAATACATTATGTTATTATGTTATTTAGATTTTAAAAACTTTAAAAATTAGTTAAATGTAATAATAAGAAACATAAGTTTCTACTATTTTATTCTCCAACCTAAATTTTTCCATCTTAAGCACATTCTTAGATTTTGTTTAGAGATCATTACATAATAGCAATATGTAATAATAAAACACGATGATTTTTAGTGAGAAAGAAAAACAGTGCATAATGAGAATATGGGGTAAAATTGCTTTCATGTGCTTGAGGATTCAGATAACTTTATCAAAAAGATATGTAATTTGTATCTCCCAAAATCACAGCAAATGCTAAAATTAAATGATAGAAAAACAAACATGGTTCAAAAGTGCCTGATTCATGTAATTGTACATCCTGTAACATTGTTATGAATCAGGTCACTAGAAGGCAAATACAGACTTCCATAAAATCAATGCTACAAAACTAAGAAAGAAAGAGTTAATTTCTGATTTTTTTTTTTTTTTTGAGGCGGAGTCTCGCTCTATCACCCAAGCTGGAGTGCACTGGCCAGATCTCAGCTCACTGCAAGCTCCGCCTCCTGGGTTTACGCCATTCTCCTGCCTCAGCCTCCCGAGTAGCTGGGACTACAGGCGCCCGCCACCTCGCCCGGCTAGTTTTTTGTATTTTTAGTAGAGACGGGGTTTCACCATGTTAGCCAGGATGGTCTCAATCTCCTGACCTCGTGATCCGCCCGTCTCGGCCTCCCAAAGTGCTGGGATTACAGGCTTGAGCCACCGTGCCCGGCCTGATTATTAAACATAAAATAAACCAGAGGCATACTCAACAATATGTGATAAAAAACAAATATAAAATATTCATAATCTTCAATTACTGAAAAATCATAAAATTATATTTCAAGTACTATAAAGTAGATATACATATTTAAGTAGCATTGTACCTCATGTTTGGGGCTTCATTTATATTTTCTGATGTTATACAGAATATAAAACAATATGATCAAATGTTGGACCCCGAATAATTTGGCCGTCATAAAGTTTGATTAAACATTCCATTTTTTTCAAACATCGCTTTTCATAAAATCAAGAAGAGCAATGGGTAAATTGTTTGACTTATTTAGGGGAAGGTTGAAGCTGATACTATCTTTCTTTCAGGTGAGTTTTCAAATTTTTCTTTTAAGTGGCACTTTTAAGCAACCAAAGTTTCTCCATCGATCTTTCATTTAGCTTTTCATTTGACAAAAATTGTCAAGTACTTAGGGTACAAGGATGATCCAAACGTTTCTGTCTTCATGGAAGTTATACTCTAGAAGGAGGAGAAAAACTATAAATGTAAATATATACTACATAGCTATATCATTACATACAGTAAGTTACAATATGGTTATTACTACGGCAAAAAGAAAATATAGAGCAGGGTAACGGAGATTGGAGGTGTCAGAGGTAGAGGTGGCATGCAGTATGCTGATTAAGGTAGATCTCATTGGAGGGAGTAAAGGAGAGAGCCTTGAAGATACACAGGCTAAGCTTTTCTGGGGCAAATAACTGTCAATCAGGGACTCTAAGTAAGGAGCCTGTTGTGAGCAAGCAAAAGCAAGTAGGCTAGCATGACTGAAGTAGGATTGGAAAGGGGAAAGGAATGTGTGAGAAAGACAAGAACAAGAGCCAGGTAAAGACTTTGACTTTCACTTTGAGTAAAATGAAGAGCAATTGCAGGCTTTTCAGCGGAACGTTACACTTAAAAATACTACTCTGACTGTTTTATTTAAAATAAACTTTAGGGATCAAAGGGACTGTTGTAATTAGTCCCCAAAATGCTATAGGTGATTCAAATTGAACTATCTCTGTTTCTCACTATATCTCTGTTTCTGTCTCTCTGAAAGAGAAATATGCATACACTTCTATATACATATACATTATGAAAAAGTCACATAGTAAAAAGTTAAGTGGAAGTACTTCCATGTAGCTGCCACTCAGCTCAATTATCAAGTCATACATAAACTTGTTTATCTATACCCCATCAACTTTCAACCTCCTCCCCAAATCCTGAGTTACTTTGAAGCAACTTTATATATTTTAAAGGTACACCCTCCAGAGCTTACAACAGATTGGATGTAAGGTATGGGAGACAAGAGAATAGTCCCAGGTATACCAAAGGATTTTGTCCAGAGCAACTGGGAGGATGGTGTAGTCATCAAGTAAAATGGAGCAAAGTCAAAGATAGAAGTTTGGGGTGGGGAGAGGAAGTGTCATCAGAAATTTCTGGATACATTGATTTTGAGATACCTATTTGGCATCTAGGTATATATACTCAGACTCTCCCCTTATATACCTAAATACCTAAAGTCATTATTAGAAAGTCTGTCTGTGGATTTTTGACAAAGAGATGTTTGTGAAACTCTTGCCCTTATTCCTCACCTTTTCTTCACTCTTTTCCTTAATACTTGACCAAATATAGGGGCTCAGACATGGTCATATTGTCTAGTATAAGGAATTATTCAAGTAGTACTACTAGGTTGGTTGGTAAGGTGGATGCTGTTATGAAATGATTAGACTTTATACAACACATGGTAGGATCACTTTTAACTTCTATGTGGTTTGAAAAACTATTGGAGGTTCTGCTGTAGGAAACCCCAGTAGGATCACCAGGAATATCCTCATGATTTATAGAGTCTGTAACACAAAATTGAGGAGCTGCTTATTTTCTTATTACCTTTATGATTTTCCTAATGTCTGATAAATTCAGCACTCTTATAATGAGCTAGAAAATTCTAAAGAAAGACCTATAGATTTAGCATCAACTGAATGGAAACTCCAAACAGAGACCAGATGTTTATTATATTATTGAAAATAAATCAATTTAATAGACTGTTACATGGGCTCTGAAAACAATGAGGCCTGGCTCTGAATTTCAGCTCTGCCACTTTCTAGTGGTATAATCTTAAATAAATAATTTAACTTTTAAACTTCTTTTTATCTTAGCTCTAAAATGGGAAGAGAAACCCCAAACTTTTAGGTTTGTCGTGAGGATTAAATATGTTATCAGTATTAACAATTATGCTGAGGGTGGTGGCTCACAGCTGTAATCGTAGCGCTTTAGGAGGCTGAGGTGTGCGGATCACGAGGTCAGGAGTTCGAGACTAGCCTGACTAACATGGTGAAACCTCATCTCTACCAGAAATACAAAAACTAGCCAGGCGTGTTGGAATGTGCCTGTAATCCCAGCTACTCAGGAGGATGAGGCAGAAGAATTGCTTGAACCTGGGAGGCAGAGGTTGCAGTGAGCTGAGATTGAGCCACTGCACTGTAGCCTGGGCAACAAAGCAAGACTGACTTGGAAAAACAACAACAACAGCAACAACAAAAATTACAAAATACTCTGAGTAGATAAATGTTAACTGGTTTTACAACATAAGTAAAATGGACTTCTAATAAGCCATTTTGTCCTCATTTTGTAGTACAGAGAATGGTAACTTTAACTAGGTATAATAATAAAACACCAGATATCTTTGTTCAAATACATATAGTCTAATAACTTTAGACAGCACAGACATATTAAATCACAAACCAAGGGGACTCAAATGAGAATCATTTCCTTTGTGCATGCTTAAGCATTTCTTTCATCTTTCCAAAGCTTAAGAATGAGAAACAACTTTAGAGATTTGCGGAAAAATGGCAAGAATTAGGCCCAATCACATACTCATCACAAAATTCTAGAAAACACAGTGTAGAGAATAGCCTTCTCTTGCTCAGGGAACAGATTAAATGACCTAGTAATTGTGTAGTTCTTTCTTTCCGTAACTTCTGTGAATACAAATGAACTATTCAGGTGGAATTTCCATAATAGGTAACTTCAGCAATCTTATCATGAACTAAACATTTTTGCATAGCTCCAATCCACAAATTTCACCAGTGTATAATGTATATGAGCTGTAGATTTTGTAATTTAGATTTTGAAAAAGCTTTTGCCTAATTTCATCTAAAAACTGTCCTAAAACTCTAAAAGTGACTCTGTTCCATTTTTCTCTGTTTGATGGTACAGAAAAGGCGATTTTTTTTTAAATAAGAAGAATACCCTCTACTTTTAAATTTTATATGTAGGAAATTAATTTTGTATCCAAAGGTAATAATTCTATGAGGACAGAAGTCACTTAAGTATTTTTAGCAGAGAAGTATGGACAATTAGCTTTATTTTTTGCTTATTCCACCTCTAATCATATAATAGGCAGTGAAAGAAAATTTACTATGCTAACTTCACTATTTCCAGAGGAAACTTCAGAGGCAAAGCAATATAGTGTATATATATTACATATATATGTATATTAGTTATTTGCATTTTAGGAATGTTGTTTTACATTGTATATTGCTTACAATATCCCCTGTTGATACTTGTTCATTTTTTGGCTTCTCAGCATCTAAATACCATTGTTATTTTCTGGGAGAAATCCCTTATTGTACAACTTGTTATTGAGATATAGTACTCTGCTATCATCTACTGAAAATGAAGAAGGGATACCCAGTGAGAATTTTCTCATGGCAGCCAAGGTGAAGGCCCATAATCTAGAGCCAAAACAATCTGAAATCCCTTACAGGAATTTGGGTCTAGAGTGACTGATGTGGGTATGAAGGAGCGGTTGGGTTTCATGTATGGAAACACGTGGTGGTGGCGTGATGATGTCACTTGTGCTACAGCAGAGACTTTGGAGTACTTTAGTAGTGTAGGTAACATTGGAACCTTGGCTGTATTGTTTCTGCTGCCTTACATCCAAAATAATTTTATGTAAGAATAAGTGCTACAAACACAACGTTATATCCTAAAAATCAAGTGAGAGTATGTGATATGAATGTAACTTAGAGTAGTCAGTGATTGATCTCTAAAAATATATTTTTGAGGTGAGATGTAGATGACGAGATGATGTAAGACATGAAAATAATTTACGGTTGAATGATCAAATAGAAGACATGGTAACTGCAAAGACTCTAAGAAGCAAATCAGGTTGCTGTCATTTAGGGATGAAAAAAAAAAAAAAAGGCCAGTCCATAACAAGAGTGAAGCAGAATGGTATGAATAGAGCTTGTCTGTTGTGTGATATGAGGAAAATTTTTGTATTAATAGTCCGGCCTGGCGTGATGTCTGACACCTGTAATCCCAGAACTCTGGGAGGCCTGAGGTGGGCAGGTCACTGGAACTCAGGAGTTCAAGACTAGCCTGGTCAACATGGCAGAACTTTATCTCTCCAAAAAAATACAAAAATTAACTGGGTGTGGTGGCACACATCTGTGTTCCTAGCTACTTGGGAGGCTGAGGTGGGAGGATTGCTTGAGTCCTTGAGGCAGAGGTTGCAGTGAACCAAGATTACGTCACTTCACTCCAGCCTAGGTAATGGAGTAAGACTTTGTCTCAAAAACAAAACAAAACAAAACAAAAAGAAGAAGAAGAAGAGGAGGAAGAAGAAGAAGAAGAAGAAGAGAAGAAGAGGAGGAGGAGGAGGAGAAGGAGGAGGAGGAGGAGGAGGAGGAGGAGGAGGAGAAGAAGAAGAAGAGGAGGAAGAAGAGGAGGAAGAAGAGGAGGAAGAAAAAGAAGAAGAAAAAAAGAAACAGAACCCCCCCCAAAAAAAACGCACAACAATATCTATTTGTCTTCTTAGAAAGATAAGGTGAGAACTTCAGAGTGTTTTGGAGAAAGGCAAAGAACAAACAGCCGAACACCTCTGCATAAGGAATAAACAAGAATTTGTAAGGAAGGTGAAGAAGAGCAGAGAAGAGAGGAGAAAGTGAGGACCGAGAGACATTATAGAATGTTGGAACCAAGTTGATGGAAAAACCTGCGGTCTTTTGAAAAACTGAAAGATTTAATATTGAATTTTCAACTCTCTATTCTATTTGGTGCCATATACCTATTAGTTTCCATTAAAAGTGTGTTACATGCAGTTGCCTGTGTTGAATGCTATTTTGATGCAGTGTGGGCCTGGAGATAACAGAACCAGCTGTAGGATATAAAACAGAGACTAACAGAAATAGAAGTGAGTTAAGATAATGAAACATGAGGAATTCACAGAAAACGTAGTTCCAGACAATGTTACCTATACCTTAAGAAGCAGGGTGAAAATACCTTCTGCCACTACCATCTTACCCTCCACCCCACAAAATACCCCTGTTTGTCCTAGAAATAGTAAGAATTAAAATTTGCAAAATCAGAGGATCCGGATCCCTACTCATTCGTTAGTAAGGGCTGCTGTTGGCATAGTAGACATGTGGAAATCTAAAAGAAAAATATTCCAAATAAATTTGAAGATCAGAAAAGTGCATTTAAACAAAAAGTCTTGGAGAGATACTAAAACCTTATGAAATTACATAAGAATCAAAATCTCTTTGTTTACATATCTTTGCATTCAATTGACTGCAAAAGAGAAAATCAACTCTATGATTATAGAAAATAATACTGTTGCAGTGCATCAACCTCTGGATAAGCAACAAAAATACAGAGTCCAGACATGGCTGGTATTTTTCATGAAAATGAATATATTGGTTCCTCATTTTAAAATCAATTTGCTTGTTCTTAGGTGGTAGGAGCAGATAAAAACAGTGCTGTCAACTCCACACTATTTTGAAGGTGACATCTGCAAATGCAGGTTTCATTCTTCCATTGTCTGAGCCACTTTAATCATTCATATTTGCAGCTGTCTGAAAGGACCCTTCATTCCCATCCTTTTCCTGGGGGCAGAGAAATGGAACTGGCTATTCATTTAGACCACTTAGAAAAATCCAAACTGTGTATTCTGAGCTACTGAGCCTATCTTTTTGGAGTTGCAGCTGTTTTCTAGCACCGATTCTTTTATCATTCAGAGAAAGAAAAGAAATGGCTCTATTTACTGCTTCATAAAATATGTATTTTCTTGAATTTGCTGCAATTATATTTCTAAAATTGAATGCATTGAACTTGTATCACTCTGGGGCTAAGAAATAATAAGGCATGTGCTTGATTACTGGAAAGGCTTGTTCTTGTCCATATCTCATAATTTTTAAATTTATTCAAGAGCCATCACTGCTATTTTCATCAAAATCTATCCTCCTTTGGTATGCCTGACACTGTAAGGTCAGCACAGTGGTTGTGAAGAGACTTTATTGCACCTTTTGAGAGCTAACTATGTTGCTGGATTCCTTTATTTTTACTATGGAGCGAATATCTGATAAATGTAATGGCAATTTCAAAATGAACAACAAACAGGAATATTATATAGATATTTTAGACAGATTTTTGACTTAGCAGAGGAAACAGCTATATCACTGATTATAAAACTATTATCAGGTCAAAGACACTAGACATACCATAATCTTATCCCGAGCACCAATATCAAACTGTCTTTCAGACTCAAAGGCTTCGAGAACGCTACGTGACATAGTATTATATTTCATTTTCTTGTGTCCTTGAAATCTTCAGGACAGAAGATCGAAAGTGTACGAATAGGGGCAGCATGAGAGACTTTTTAAAGCAGTCTTGTTGGGTTGTGGGTTACTCGAGAGCATACTTTTATTTGCTCCTGAAAAAGAGTAGCTCACAATTTACTAAACAGCCATATAAGTTTATGTCATTGTAATCTTAAATTACCTGACTATTTATTTGTTTATTTATTTATTTATTTATTTTTAGTCAATTAGATGTTTACTACTGGCAGAATACCTAAGACAACAGATATTACCAAAAACAATTGTCATGAAGGATCCTTATAAGAAAAAGCATCATGCCAGTTGTCATCAAGAACCTGAAATAGATTATTACTTCTCAGGGATAACATAATAGGTTGCTTACTCTTCAACTATAATGTTAGAGAATTAAATATTTAAAATGGTTAATAATTTTGTTCAATAATTACTGAATACTATTCTAACCACTTCATTGAATAACCTGAATTCAGTGGACACATAAATATGAAATAATTTTTCTCCTACTACTGCTTTCAGCTGTGATGTCTCAGGCAAATCTCATAATTTTCCAGTTATTTTCAGTCTTGTCTACTTCACTCTGTTTGGAAACTCCAATACTGTTTCCAAGATAGTGATTATTTCTTCCCATTTCTCAACCCTCCTCAAACTTCAGCTTGAGCGTCTTGATGTAGTAAGTTATCAAGCAAGTCTTCAGTAAAGAACATCTGCTGAGCTGCAAGGGGGAACTCACGCTGCTACACAAATCTCTTGAGACTGGGTCCCCTTGTGGACCACTGAACCACAGTAATTGGTAGGAACTTCTATGCCTCTCTTCAGTTACGATAAGAAGTGGGCTATGATTTTATTTTGTCCATTTCCTTTTTCTAAGTTTTTCTCTTCTCTGGTGCTTTGGGATTTACTCAATTGGAGCTGTTTTTGTCCTTGATTGATTCTGCTGCTGCTCTAACATCACCCAGTCCCCTTGATAGTAAGCATCCAAACCCTATAAGGTGCATGCATTTGCTCTTTAGAATGCATTTCATGGATCTCTTCATTGTACAGGTTCCCGTAGAACATCTCAATTCTTTCAAACCCTTTGAGATCCCACCCTTGCCAATTCACCCCATACCATCTTCCTGCTAGGATCCCTTTTCGTGGATGAAATATTAACAAGATAGCTAAACTCTGACTATGCTGCATGGCATCTGCTTGCCTCATATGAAACTCATGCATCCATTTCATGCCAAACTGTGAGAATGCAGACTATTCTACTGTGTGCTCCCTCTACTCCCAGATTTTCTCCAGTTCTCTTCTATTACTATTAATGTAAGTACCAAAGGAGATCAGAGAGGCTGCTACATAATTCCACCATTTTTAGGGACTAATATCCTTTTTATATCTAAACATCAATTTTTAGGGACTGATAATCTAGACTTCTTGTAATCAACATGTTCCTATAAAGAATTATCTTTGAACTCTCTTTATTTGGCTTGGTATTCCCCACAAGACAAAAAAAAAATCACGGCTCTGAAAGTTTCCCCTGTTCTTCTTATTGCACTTATATAGCCTAAGGGTTAGTTAGGACTTGGGGTGACTACTGGGCTAACACAGCCTCAAAGACTTAAAGCAATTTTCTCCCCAGCTTTGAATTCAAATAGTCATTTGTAGAGCAACAAAAACGTGTGATATCACTTGTATCCAATGTTTAAAAGAATAACTTGCATTATTTCTTTAGTTAAGTAACCAGATAAAATAAGTAAAACAGAGTTGGCTTCATGTAGAGGTAGTGTAAAGTGTTAAATATATGTATTCTATGTACAAAATTTCTGCTGAAAAAATTTCTTTACACCTACAAACCTTTCTTACTAATCTTTTATGCAATATATATCCATGCTCCCAGAAGTTTGCTTAAAGTGAGATTATAGGAAGGCACAGAGAACATGATGATATGAGATTAGAGAGAAGAAAGGATGAGAAGACCAGAAAGCACAAGTACAGGCAAACAACAAGGGTTTTTCTTTGGTGGACACCAAAGTTAGACATGAGCAAATTCACCATTGCAAAGCATTTATTAAGGACACTTACAGAGGAGAGGTGCTGCACTCACATCCTTGCCATGGACAAGTGAAAAGGGGCATTTGTAGTGAACAAATCAAGGTATGGTTTTATATGAGTTTAAGAAATTTGGCTTAGAGCCAGGGCCAGTTTATTTCAGTGCTTTGGGCAACAGCCTAGTGCCTGGGAAAGTTCAAGGACTTGGTCTGGATTCAAGCCTGCTGGGAAAACCCTGTAGTTGACTGGGTTACAGAGCAGTTAAGGCAATCAGTGATTTTTCAGGCAGGACACAAAAAGAAAGCAGTGAAATTGGGGAACCCTTCAGAAGCTATGGATACCAGCAGTTCTGGTGTTTTTCCTACCAATTTTCATTCACTCAGGAGAGAATTGCATTTTTTTTATCTGCTATGTGACAGAAATAGTGTAAGGTAATACAATATAATAAATTATCATTAGAATTCAATACAGTGTCCAAAATAAATTAATATAAATTAAAACCCTCTAATTTGGGACTTAAATATTGCCTCACTCTATTACCCTGAGCAAGCAAACCTCTTAACCTTAACCTTGATTTCCTCAAACTGGGGGCTAACAATTATTTACCTACCTCATAAAAGTATAAGGATTAATTAGTTAATGTTTACAAAGTGCTTTAAAGAGGAAAGGAGCTGAATAAGTACTGCTTTCAATAGTGCAGCCTCTTAATTTGATTTTAGTGTTAGAGAACATGTGGGTCTAATTCTGCAGTTGACACACAGCCATAGTTGCTATGTCTTTAGAAGGAATTTATAATGCACTCTTAATTTCTAGAAGAATAGCACCTTATAAGGAAACTACTACAATACTAAAATAATATAAATGAATTACTATGTTCAGAAGACTACTGGCAACACAGACCTAAAGCCAGGTAACCTAAGCCCAGAAAGCCTTCTCCAAACAGACATTGGATAGAAGGTAGAGGCATTGGTACACAATTTTTACATAAAATGATGGCATTTATTGAGCTCTTACTGCCTCCCAGGCCCAGTTTTAACTGCTTTATGGGGATTATCTAATTTGATCTTGACAACAACCTTGTGAGGTAGGTACTCTCTTTGTCCCATTCTATATTTGAGATATTAAGGTTCAGAAAAGTTAAGTAACTTGACCTAGAATCCATAGCTTCTGATGGATAGAGACAGAAGTTGTTCAAAGTCTAAAGTCTTTGTGATTGAATATTGAGATTTATTCCCTCCTATGAATTATCATAGAAATTTAAAGAACATTTGTCCTTAGTCACATTTCCCAAGGCCCCCTGACGGGAGTACTGAAAGACCCTTTCATGTCCACATTTACTAGGCAAGTCCCCATCTGTATGACTGCTCCTTCCATCTTCAACCACTTTTCTGTCTCAAGATAACTGTAAGCATGCTATAGGACTAAAGTTCATTGGTGATGTTGGGATTAACCTAGGAGTCAGGGTCAGAGGAAAGAAACTCTACACTATGCAGCCAGACTTTTACTATTTCCATGCCATCTCCCAGGATGCTCATCATACTCTATCTTGGGTTAGATTGTGGATTTAAGACGTTACTACTAAGACCAAGGCTCTTCCAACATCTCTTCCTCTGAACCCTTTAATTTAATGTTCTTACTATCTGATAGTCCTGCACTTACTGTTTACCACTTCTTCATTCAAAGTCTTGATCTCCTAATTTCCTAACCCTAAAATTTCTGGTATATGGCAAGTTTCAGGACTGAACAAAACCAGTTTGGGAGACTTGGCCACAATTCACAATTGTTCCCTTGGAGAAGTCATCTTCATGATCTCAACTAACAATTTTAAAGTCTATTTTCCCTAAGCTATCCAAAAGGATTTACCAATAAGGGCCCAAGAATCCTTACTAATCCAGGCTTACATGATCATGGCCTCTACTAGGTAAAAGTAACTTACTCATTACAGAGTGTTTTCATGGCAGTAGTTGGGACTCTCAGGAAAGAATTGGGACCCATGAAATTGGCACATGGCCATGGCCAACTGCAAAAACTAAGATAATATATCCTAAACAACACCAGAATTTTTTTTTAAATTGTAGACTGGGGTGATTATTCATTAGAAATGCACAGAGAATATTTATATAATATGCATAATTAAATTAGATGATATCTATTCCCTTCTAGTTTTAAAACTCTATGAGTTCATTGTTTATCTATGATTATAGGAATTTAAGACCATATAAATTTCTGAATTGCTTAATGGTATCAGGCTACTGTGTCATGTGTCATACCACCCTGTAGATATACTGTAAAACATTGATGGATGATTATTTACTCCTCATTAACAACTTGTGGTGAACAAACACTATGTGAAGTGGGTGCTGGTTTTTACTCTGATGTCAACCTAGCAATGTTACCTTAGGTAAAAATTTGACATATTTAGACAACAGTTTTTACATCCATATACATGGTGGGTGGAAAAACATACCAATTAATATTTAAGAGGAGTTATTAGGGAGACTTTCGAGGTGAAGAGGTTAGTAAAATTTTAGCAATTACTTCATGAACAAAATATCATGGACCTTAAAAAGAATGAAAGACGTGGAATGGAGGAAGATTTCACCTTTTTCCACTTGCAAGTGGCACGGTCTTCATGTCCCCGAGAAGACCTGTTGAAAACCTCTGATCCAGAGCACTTTCACATTTTACAGTTGAAGAAATCAATGACTAGCGAGTTTAAAACACTTACTGACAGTACTGTAGTTATGAAAATACTGGATCACGACTAGAAACAAGGTCGTTTATCATCATAATTACACATCTCTTTTCCCGAATGCCTTTATCCTTTTATACACCACCCCCTCTTCATAAAAGAGCTCATATGATTTATATACAGATTTGCCACATAACATAACAGGATGCTACATATGGAAGGGAACTGACGGGTACTTTTACTTTATAGGTGAGAAACGTAAAGATAAAATTTACACAAAAATATAGTGTTCTTTGTAAGATACAGCAAATATTTGAGTCCCAGGTGTCAGTCTGAGTCCAATGATCTTTTCACATACCATCAAAGTAGCCTTATGGAGAAGAATACTCAATGTTTGAAAAGTAATCTGATTTTACACATCCTGTAATGTATGACAGGTATCTCAGGTGATGATAAACAAACATGCTATTTATGAACTGTTTGTTAATAATGCTGCCTCACTGGGCTATGTGATAACCAGACAACTATAAAGTAGCCAGAAAATATCCTAGAGATTGACATGCATTTATACACTTTACAGGAGGAAGCCGAACTGGAAAACTAATATAGAACAAATGGAGTCCAGAAGACATAAGTAAAATCCACCTTGTTTCATTCTCGCTGCTAAATAGTTATAGTGAGATAAAAAGTACATTCTCATCTTTGAATTATATGTCTTCCAATGAAAAGCTAATAATCACAGGCAGGCTTTAAACAATGGGATACGCACAGATTTTAGAGGAAGAGTAAAAAATATTTTTTAGTCACTTCCACAGGTATGGAGTGGTTCAATATTACACTGTCATACTTGATGATTGATATTGCAATTTCTTGATTTTGCAATACTCCGTGTAACTTGATAATGAATCTTTTGTGTGTTCTATATGTAACCTCTTTTCAATGCCAACATAAATGACTCCTTTTCATTACGATCATTACCTTGCATTATGGGGATATTATTCCTGTAGACTGTTGTTTCCCATGTCTGTTTTAATGAAGGTCTGTCAATGAACTGGGAATTGAGTGTTTCTGCCTATCAGTTCACACTGTCAAAGAGAAAATACTGAAGACAACGCTAAAGCATTGGCAGCAGAATTTTGGTGAGGGTTACTTAGCTTTGTGTGCTACAAGCAGTTTACAACAAACCCTATAATTTCCTTTTTCTTCTTCTAATCCTGCCCTACTCCCCTTTTAAAAGCAGCTGCCATTTTTAATCATCTAATTGTATCTAGGGTAGTACTATGCAAAAGTTACATGGGTTGAAATAATGCAACAACAGGTGGGCTATAAAATTGGGAAGATTATCCAAATGGTAGCTTTATTTACCGATTATGTTATTATTATAGTTTACTGTTACCTAACAATTTAGAATGCACACATGCAAACACCATGGAAAGTTGAAACATGGCTTCATGGCTTTCCCAAGAGATGTACAATTTATATCAAACTATAAATAACGTGCTTACTATTTCATTTCTGTATTATTATTTTTCCTGGCTGTTGTTAGATGTCATCTTAAGACAAATTATTTTAATGGTTGTTTTTAGGGGTGTGAAAAGGAAGGGGGAAACTATATCTTCTGTTCAAGATGCTATTTGGACAACAAGAATCAGGAATCAGGATGTTTAAATAAATTACATAAGAGTTTGATAGTTGATGAATATACTTAGTGACCACAGTTGCCCAAGAAATGAGCAAACAACAAAATGCTGGGTACAAGATGAGGGGAAAGGGAAAGTTATGTCAAGGTGGGTGCTTATGTCATTTCTTTGATCTGAAGGAATTTTAAGCCAAAATAAATCCAAAATGAAAACACTTCCAAATGAAAAGCTTTGCCTCATTAGTCAAATGAGATATCTAAATCGAGGAAAGATAAATCCTGTCACATTCTGGACTTGTTAAATGTCTGGAAATATTTTCAAAAGAAAGATGTTTCTAAAATTCAATACAGTGTCACTCTGTCTTAACCTTAATTTTAAAAATATCTGAGTAACATAGATATAAAACTTATTCCCATGCTTTTAGATTATTTTAGAGTCATCCAATTAAAACTTTTCTTTTTTGGGGGTATTTTCAAGGAGATGGCTCTAAAAAGTTTCAAATTCAATTAAATAAACTCAGTAAATTTAGCTGTTTTATTTTTAAATTTCCTACTCAAGGCTACATTGGTCATCATGTATTCAACTGTTTCTTTTCCCTTTTTCCTTGTGAATATTTACCTGAAAGTGCCAACTGGCACATGGTGCAATCATTTTAATACATGTTACAAAGCCAAATGAAGGGTATTATAAGACATATTTTTGGAATAATACACGTTAAACGATGTTAAAAATGATATTGATCTTGCTAAAATAAAAAATAGCAAATTTTTAATAATCTCCCATGATGAAAGAAATCTAATTTGGAAGGTGCTTTTCCTTTTTTCCATAAGAATACATGATAAGCAAGGTATGTTTTCACGTTGCAAGAAAATTTAACACCTAAATGCCAACAGTATTCTTGCTTCCTTCTACATTAACCCATTATTTGTATTGAATAAGGCTATGTAATCACTCTTTGTAGCATTCTAAGTTTCATAGTGTTCAAAATAGCTTTTAATATTGACATATAGACTTTCCTGGGATCTTAATCAAAGTCTGAGTGTACCTTTCAATCTATTTAGTGCACATTCCCTAGGGGTTTGGCATCTTGTTTTCAGTCTGTCTTAGTTTTTATGATTTATGGTTTTATCTAATTTTTGTATATCTACGGAAAATTGGTAATGCTTCAATAAGAGCTGCTGGCCAACCTCATTTTGAACCATCCGTTTTGGAATATCCTTTTGAGGTTTCCTTGGATACATATGCAAGAGCATGAAGACCTGAAAGCCAAGGTGAGGAAATGGCACATGATTTGGTAAGATTACAACAACTGGTCTGGACTATGCAGAGAGTTTCTTTTTTATCATAATACAGATTTACGTTTTTAAATAGGAAAATTCACACTGTTGAAAAGTTAAGATTTACATGGTTCAAAAATTAAATTACATAAATGAAGCATCCTCTCTCAATCCTTGTCCCATCAATCCATTTTGATGCCTCCTAATCACAGGTAGCCCTTTTTTTGGACACCCTGACTATGCCTCCAAAGTTTTAAAATGTATAAAAAAATACATCTCCTTTCTTCTCCGTTTGCTTTTTTAACCTAAGTAATTGCACACATAAACTCTGTTATGCAACTTAATAATATATCTTGAAAATTTTTGCATATGGCATATACAGACTTTCTCATTCATCTTTTACATTAATTAAACTTATTTAAGTTGGTTCTCTATTGAAATTCATTTAAAAACTGTCAATAGTTTGCTATTACAAAAAATGCTTTAATTCACTCTACACTTGATATACATAATTTTGTGGAGATACTACTGTGTTTGAAGTATATATTCTCAGAAATTGAATTTCTGTGGCAAAGGAAATATGGATTTATAATTTTGATAGATATTGATGAACTCTCTTCCATAAGTGTTGTGCTAATATATATTCTTATCAGCATTTTTTGAGGCTTCGTGTTTCCTATATCCATGCCAACAGAATTGTTGTTAAACTCTCAAGTCTTTACTGAGCTTTTATGTATTTGGACTTTGCAATTCACTTATTTAGTATCTTTTCACATTTAAAATTTTTTGTATCTCCTTTATAATGAACTGTTTGTTCATATCTTTTGCCCATAATTTCTTCTGAGTTGGTCATTTTCGTATCAACTTATAAACTCACATATTAAGGAGATTAATCATTTTTTTCTACTATGTTTTAAATATTTCTTTCTATGTTGTTTGCATTTCGAGTTTCTTTAAGCATAATATTTGCCCTATGGTTAGAGTTTGGATTTTGTGGTCTAATTTATCAACCTTTTCTTTTATGACTGTAGGATCTTGTGTCATATTTATAAAAGCTTCCCTATGCTGAAGTTATGAAATAATCCCCCTAAATTTTCTACCCTACATGGTAGATTTTTGTTCCATGTTTACGTCTTCGGGTCCTTTGGAATGTATCATGATATAAAGTGTGGATCCAGATTTTTTACCAAAAACGACTACCGTGCTGCACCAACATCGTTTATTGTGTAGGCCACTAGATTCGTCTGTAATTTGAGATGCTACTTTCCATTTATTAAATCAATTCATTCAACAAATAATTACCAAGTGCTGACTGTGTCTCGGGCATTGCTGTAAGCATTAGAAATTCAGCAGTGCAGGAAGCACACGAAACTCTGACCTAGCAGAATTTATATTCTAATGGAGGAGACAGGTCTCAAAACAAAAAAGTAACATGTAATACGGATGCTCATAAATGCTAAGAAGAAAATAATGCATGGTAAGGGAATAGAATTTCTGAGGGGAAAAATGATATCTTAAAAAAAAATAGGCTGCTTCATGGTAAAGGTGGCCTTTGAACTAAAAACCTGAAAGAGGAGGAAGCGAAGCTCTGGGGAGGAGGAATTACAGCACTGCAGGAGGGGGAAACAGTCTGTGTGAAGCCCTGAATCTTGAGCTTACCTGTTACATTCTCTGTAAAATGAGTAATGGTAAGTGACTAAAGCAAAAAGAGCAAGAGAGAAAAACAGGAAATAAAGTCAGACACTTGATTAGATGCCATGTTGTGAAACTGCTGTTATAGGAACCTTGTGTTTTCCTCTGAGTGAGATGGGCAGTCAGTTTTTAACAGAAAAGTGAGATGATCTGACTTACGTTTATAAAAGATTACATTGGTTGCTGAATGGAGAATAGATTGTAAGAGAGCACAGGCAAAGCGGAGAGGAAATTTAGGAGCTGTTGTAATAATCTAAGTGAGAAATGATTTGGAATAGAGTGGTAGTTAGCTCTACATGGGGTGGTAAGATGTATATGAAGTTTCCTAATGAAATAAATGTGAGTTATGATGAAAAGACAGTCTTGAAAGAATGGAGTTACTGTATGCTGAGATAGAGAAGATAGCACAAGAAATATGTTTTGAAGAAAATTTAAGATCAAGAGCACAGTTTCCAGTATGCTATGGTTGAGATACATTGTCCACATCTAAGTGGAGATGTTCAGTAGCCACTCTGGACTTCAGGCATAAGTTCTGAGCTGAAGATTCCATCACGCATAGACACTATTCCAAACCATAAGATGAACATGAAGGCCAAGAGTTAAAGTTTGGCTCTAGTAAAATAAAGCCTGCGAATTGAGCCATTAGCCACTCCAGCACTGAGAGCTCCAGGAGATGAGGAAGGACAAGTAAGCAACACTGAAAAAGAAAATCCAGAGATAGAAGGAGAAAATAAGGCTATCACAAAGTTTTGAAAGTCAGGTAAAGACAATATTTTAAAGAGAAGAGAAATCCATTGTGTCAAAATTTGCTAAAATGTTAAGAAACATAGGGACTGAGAACTACTGAGTTTAGTACTGCGGAGTTATTGGCAACACTTACAAGAACTATTTCAGATAAATGGTGACAGTGAATACTCAATTGAAATACATTCAAGAGAGAATGAGTTGTTAATATAATAAACCATATTGATAATTTTACTTATATTGAATAACTACCCATAGTTTTAACCAAATCTACTAAAAATCAATATATTATTCTTTCAATGTCTTGCTGGATTCTATATGCTAAACACATTTGTTAAGGAATTTGATTGTACTCAAAAGTAAACTTAATTGAAAGTATTTTTACAGAGCAATATTTATAAAATTTTGCCATATTATGCCCATTTCATAAAAAGAATATGGACTTTTATCATATTTTATGCCCAGAAGAGCTTAAATAGCACTGAAATTACTTCTTTAAAAAAAAAAAAAAAGTTTTAGTTGAATTGCACTCTTAAGCCATCTGGGCATGGTGTTCTTTTATAACTATCTCTATTTTGGCCACGGAAATCAGGCTACATAGATATTATATTTCCTGGAGTTAACTTCAGTAAATTATATTTTAGTCATTAAAAGTAAATTTAAAATAGTCCAAATATTTTCTTCTTTTTTAAAAGTTACCTCTCTTCTGGTGGTTATTTCTTTATTTAATTTATTATATTGCTTATTCATGCTCCCTTTATCTCAGTTAAATTTTTAGCAGTTTATCTCTGCTTTTGTGGTCTTGTCTTAAATGATCAATTTAGGTTTTTTTAGTTTTCTGTTTTTTAATTTGTTAGTATGTGCTTCAGCTTCATTAATTTCTTCCGTCTGCTCTTTTGTGCTTTATTAATTTTTCTAAATTATTTAGGTGTTTAATTCATTTTTTCCTTTTTGCCTATTTGTATGAGCATTGCAGACTATAGATTTCTTCTCAGCATTGCTTTAGTTGAATCCTCTAGTGGGCAGCATGAAGGTCATGAACACGGACCACTAGCACCACACAGGTTCGAAATAATCTAGGGCTTTTTAAGGGGAAAGTGTCAAGCAGAGAAAGATATAATCTAGGGCTTACTAAGGGGGAAGTGTCAAGCAGAGAAATAGTACAGCACATAGACTCAGCAATTCCCATTGTTCCAAAAAGCAGACCAGACATAGATGTTCTTTATGTAGCATGGACAATATTATAGCAGAGAGGAATCTAACACAACTAATAGGACACCCATGAGGGAAACTGAGTCCTGCTCCTATCCTGTATACATATTTGGAGGCTAGTCTAAGAAGGACTAGGTGTACCTTTTCCCTAAGTAAAATGAGCCAAAGTCTGCAACTGAAAGACCTGGAGACAACCTTACCTTGTAGGAATGTGGTCATTCACAACAAGTCTTGTTGTCTCTCCTTAAATGGGCTTAGTTCAGCTAAGTCATTTCTCTGCTAAACTATCAGAAGAGGGAAGGGAATGAGCTTCCAGACTCACCCAGACCTGTCTTTGATCAGTTAATACCCTGGATCTCCAGCTTTATTGACTATAAGCATGTCATCACCTTTGACTGCTGCTGGTATCAGTAGTGGGCATCACAGCATTGTTTGAGAGTGGTAGTTTTCCAGTGTCTTCTTGGAGTGAGGCCTTAATAAGGTTCCATGCATCTATAACAAATAGGGTAACATATTCAACCTTTTAAGGAATTGTCTTTGAGTCATTGTTCAAAATAGTTGGAAAAAATAATTTTTGGACACCACATATGTAAGCAAATGAGAAAGAGAGGGTGTGTGTTTGTGTTATTCTCGTTATTGGTACCTTGTTAGAGGGGCAATTTGCAAATATTTTCTCCCATTCTTTGTGTTGTCTCTTCACCTTGTTGACTATCTGTTGATGTGCAGAAGCTTTTTAGCTTGATATGACACCATTTGTCAATTTTTGCTTTGGTTGTCTGTGCTTGTGGGGCATTGTTCAAGAAATTTTTGCCC
Source organism: Trachypithecus francoisi (assembly GCF_009764315.1). NCBI lineage: Eukaryota > Metazoa > Chordata > Mammalia > Primates > Cercopithecidae > Trachypithecus > Trachypithecus francoisi. The sequence continues at coordinate 35,366,814 of NW_022681457.1, read as the reverse complement.
AGCTCCATGTCCTGGAGATTTTCTTCAATGCTTTCTTGTAGTTGTTTCGTAGTTTGGTGTCTTATATTTAAATCTGTAATCCATTTTGATTCTATTTTTGTACATGACAAAAGACTAGTTCTAGTTTTATTCTTCTGCATATGGATATTCAGTTTTCCCAGTACTATTTTCTTGAAGAAATTCTTTTCCCCAAGGTATGTTCTTGACATCTTTGTTGAAAATGAGTTCACTCTAAAGTGTATGGATTTGTGTCTGGGTTCTCTATTCTGTTCCATTGGTGTATGGGTCTGTTTTTATGATAGTATGACGCTTTTTGGTTACTAGAGCTCTTCAGTATAATTTGAAATCAGATAATGTGGCTCCTCCAGTTTTGTGCTTTTTACTTAAGACACCTTTGGCTATTCTGGGTCTCTTCTGGTTTCGTATACGTTTTAGGATTGTTTTTTCTATTTCCTTAAAGAATGTCATTGGTATTTTTATAAGGATTGCACTAAATCTGTAGACTGCATTAGTGGTATGGATAAATTAACAATATTGATTCTTCCAATCCATTAACATAGAATATCTTTCCATTTTTTGTGTCTTCTCAATTACTTTCACCAATGTTTTGTATTTTTCATTGTAGAGATCTTGCCATTTTTCAGTTAAGTTAATTCCTAGGTATTTTATTTTATTTGTAGCTATTGTAAGTGGGATTAGTTTCTTGATTTGCTTTTCAGATTGTTTGCTGTTGGCATATAGAAATGCTACTGATTTTTGTATGTTGATTTTGTATCCTGCAATTTCACTAAATTTGTCAATCAGTACTCATAGTTTTTTGATGGAGCCTTTAGGTTTTTCCAAATATAAGATCGTATCTGCAATCAGGGATAATTTAACTTCTTCCTTTTCATATCCAACTTGGATGCCATTTATTTCCTCCTCTTGTCTAATTTCTCTAGCTAGAAGTTTCAGTACTAGTTTGAACAACAGTGGTAAAAGTGAGCATGCTTACCATGTTACACATCTTAGAGGAAAGGCTTTCAGTTTTGCCCCTTCAGTATGATACTAACTGTGGGTTTTTCTTATATGACTTCCACCATGTTGATGTACGTCCCTTCTATACCCAGGTTTTTGAGGGTTTTTATCATGAAGGGATGTAGAATTTCATCAAGTGCTGTTTTTTCATCAATTGAAATGATGATAAGGTTTTTATCCTTCAATCTATTGATCTGATGTATCACATTGATTGATTTCTCCATGTTAAAACATTTTTTCATCTGTGGAATACATCCAAAATTGGTTATGATAAATGATTTTTCATTGTGTGGAATTCACTTTGTTAGTATTTTGTTGAGAATGTTGAATTAATGTTCTTCTGAGATATTGCTCTGTAGTTATCTTTTTTTGATGTGTGTTAATTTAGATTTTGTGTCAGAATAATACTGGCCTCATAGATAGAGTCTGGCAATAGTACCTCCTTCTCTATATTTTGGAATAGCTTGAATAGCATTTGTATTGCTTCCTATTTAAATGTTTGGTAAAATTCAGCCGTAAAGCTACTGAGTCCTTGGTTTTCTTTGCTCAAATACATTTTATTATGGCTTCAATCTTATTGCTTGTTTTTGATCTCTTCATATTTTGGTTTTCTTCATGGTCCAATCTTGTTAGATTGTACGTGTCTAGGAATTTATTCATTTCTGAAGGTTTTACAATTTATAGTTACATAGTTCCTTACAGTAGTCTCTAATGATACGTTGAATTACTAACAAAGTTTTCTTTCTTATCTCTGATTTTATTTACTCTATTCTTATCTCTTTTTTTCCATGGTTAGTCTGGGTAAAGTTTGGTCAATTTTTTTTACCTTTTCAAAAGCCAACTTTTATTTTGTAGATCTTTTGTATCTTTTTAGCCTCGATTTTATTTATTTCTGCTCTGAACTTTATTTTCTTCTACTAATTTGAGAATTTTGTTTGTTTGTTTTCTAATTTTTAAGGTGCCATATTTGGTTGTTTATTTGAAGTTTTTTTTACTTTTTCTATGTAGGCACTTAATAGCGATAAACTTTCCTGTTAGTTTTGCTTTCGCTGTATTCTTTCTGTATCCCATAGGTTTTGGTACCCTCTGTCTTCATTATCATTTATTTTAAGAACATGTTAAAATTCCTTCTTAATTTATTCATTGACTCAATTGTCATCTAGGGGCATATTATTTAATTTCCATGTGTTTTTACAGTTTCCAAACTTCCTCTTGTGTACTGATTTCTAATTTTATTCTGTTGTGTTCAGAGAAGATACTTAATATAATTTCAGTGTTTTCAAATATTTTAGGACTTATTTTGTGGCCTAATACATGATCTGTCTTTGAGAGTGACCCATATGTTGAAGAGAATAATGTGTATTCTGCAGCCATTGGATGGAATGTTCTGTAAATATTTATTAGATTCATTTGATGTATAGTGCTAATTAAGTTCAATGTTACTTTGTTGATTTTCTTTCTGCATGATCTCTCCAGTGCTGAGAATGGGTTGTTGAAGTCTCCAGCTATTATTGTATGGGGAACTATCTCTCTCTCTTTAACTCTGATAATATTTGCTGCATATATCTCAATGCTCCAGTGCTGGATGTGTACATATTGAGAATTGTTGTATCCTCTCTCTGAATTGATCTTTTTGTTCCTTTATAATGGTGTTCTTTGTCTCTTTCAGTAGTTTTTGTCTTAAAATGCATTTTGTCTGATATGAGTATAGCTGTTCCTGCTCTTTTTTGGCTTCAATTTGCATAGAATATCTTTTAAAACTTTCTTCATTTTTAGTCTAAGTGAACTTTCATGGGTGAAGTGTGTTTCTTATAGGCAACGAACCATTGGATCTTGTTTTTTTTATTCATTCACCCACTGTGTCTTTTGATTGAAGTGTGTAGTTCAATTACATTTAATGCTATTATTGATAAGTAAGAACTTATTCTTGCCATTTTGTTATTTGTTTTCTAGTCCTCCCTTCCTTTTATCCTTTCTTCTTGCCTGCTTTTAGTGAAGGTAATTTCCTGTAGTAGTACATTTTAATTCATTGGGTTTTTATTGTTTATATATCTATTTTATAGTTTTTGTTGAGGTTACCATGAGGCTTGCAAATAATATGTTAATACTGATTACATAAGAAAACTAACAATTAAGCAAAGAGAAGAATAAAAAAGCACTACACTTCAACTTCATCTCCCCACTTTTTAAAGTTTCATTGTTTCTATTTATGTATCATTGTATTGTCCATGTCTTGAAAAGTTGTTGTAGTTATATTTTTAATCATTTCATATTTTAGTCTTTGTACTCAAGCTATGAGTAGTTTACGAGGCTTGCAAATCATATCTTAACATGGATTGCATAAGCAAACTAACAATCAAGCAAAGAGAAAACTAATAAAAACTCTACACTTCAACTTTATCTCCCCACCTTTTAACTTTTTATTGCTTCTATTTATTTCATTGTATTGTCTATGTCTTGAAAAGCCATTGTAGTTAAATTGTTGATCTGTTCACATTTTAGTTTTTCTACTCAATCTATGAGTGGTTTACACACCAAAATTACAGTGTTAGAATATTCTGTGTTTTTCTGTGTACTTTCTATTACCAGTGAGATTTACACCTTCAGATGGTTTATTGTTGCTCATTAATGTCTTTTTCTTTCAGACTGAAGAACTCTCTTTAGCATTTCTTTTTTTTATTTTTTATTTTTTTTGAGACAGAGTCTGGCTCTGTAGCCCAGGCTGGAGTGCAGTGGTGCGATCTCGGCTCACTGCAAGCTCCCGCTCCTGAGTTCACGCCATTCTCCTGCCTCAGCCTCCCCAGTAGCTGGGACTACAAGCACCTGCCACCACACCCGGCTAATTTTTTTGTATTTTTAGTAGAGACGGGGTTTCCCCATGTTAGTCAGGATGGTCTCCATCGCCTGACCTCGTGATCCACCTGTCTCAGCCTCCCAAATTGCTGGGATTACAGGCGTGAGCCACCGCGCCAGGCCTCTTTAGCATTTCTTTTAGGAAAAGTCTGGTGTTTATGAAATGCCTCAGCTTTTGTTCACCTGGGAAAGTCTTTATTTTTTATTCATGTTTGAAGGATAGTTTTGCTGGATACACTATTCTAGGGTAAAAGGTTTCTTCCTGAAGTAATTTAAATATGTCATGTCACTTTCTTCTGACCTATAAGGTTTTAACTGAAAAAGCCAGATGTATTGGAGCTACATTGTATGTTATTTGTTTCTTCCATCTTGCTGGTTTTAGTATCCTTTATCCTTGACCTTTGAGTGTTTGGTTATTAAATGCCTTGAGTTAGTCTTCTTTGGGTTAAACCTCCTTGTATAATCTCTTGTACTTTAATATTAATAACTTTCTCTAGATTTGGGACATTCTATAATCCCTTTGAATAAATTTTCTACCCCAATCTCTTTCTCTACCTCTTCTATAAGGCCAATAACTCTTAGATGTGCCCTTCTGAAACCATTATCTAGATCTTGTAAGTATGCTTCATTTTTTTTATTATTGTTTCACTTTGTTTCCTCTCAGTATTGCCAGAAAGCCTCTCTTAAAGTTCACCAATTCTTTCTTCTGCTTTGTCAGTTCTGCTGGTAAAAGACTGCTGCATTCTCCCGTATGTCAGCTGCATTTTTTAACCTTGGAAATTCTGCTTGCGTCCTATTAATTATTACAATCTTTTTGTTAAATTTATCTGCTAGAATTCTGAATTTCTTCTCTGTGTTATCTTGTATTTCATTGACTTTTCTCTAAACAGTTATTTTGAATTTTTATGCTGAAAGGTCACATATCTCTGTCTCTACAGAATTCATGCCTGATTTCTTATTTAGTACATTTGATGAAGTCATGTTTTCTTTGATGCTTCTGAATGCTCTTTGATGTCTTGGAATTGAAGAGTTTGGTGTTTATTGTAATCATCACAATCTGAACTTATTTGTAGTTGTCCTCCTTGGAAAGGCTTTTGATATAGTTTGGCCGTATCCCTATATAAATCTCATGTTGAATTCCCACATATTGTGGGAGGGACCCAGTGGGAGGTAATTGAATCATGGGGGCAAATCTTTCTCATACTGTTCTTGATAAGTCTTATAAGATCTGATGGTTTAAAAAAGAGGAGTTCCCCTGCACAAGTCATTCTTTTGTAAATGGCCCAGTCTTTGATATGTCTTTATCAGCTGAGTAAAAATGGACTAATACAGTAAATTGGTACCAGTAGATTGGGCGTTGCTGAAAAGATACCCAAAATGTGGAAATGACTTTGGAAATCGGTAACAAGAAAAGGTTGGGACAGTGTGGAGGGCTCCAAAGAAGACAGGGAAATGTGGGAAAGTTTGGAACTCCCTAAAGTCTTCTTGAGTGTCTTTCACCAAAAACCTGACAATGATATGAACAATAAGGTCCAAGCTGAGGTGGTCTCAGATGGAAATGAGAAACTTGTTGGGAACTGTGGCAAAGGTGACTCTTGTTATGTTTTAGCAAAGAGACTGGCAGTATTTTGTCCCTGCCCTAGAGATTTGTGCAACTTTGAACTTGAGAGAGATGCTTTAGGATGTCTGGTGGAAGGAATTTCTAAACAACAAAGTATTCAAGAGGGGACTTGGGTGCTGTTAAAGGCATTCAGTTTTATAAGGGAAACAGAGCATAAACGTTTGAAAAATTTGCAGCTTGACAATGCCATAGAAAAGAAAATCCCATTTTCTGGGGACAAAGTCTAGCCGGTTGCAGAAGTTTGCATAAATAATGAGGAGCCAAATATTAATCCCTAAGACAATGGGGAAATTGTCGCCAGGGCATGTCAGAGGTCTTAATAGCAGCTCCTCCCATCATAGGCCCAGAGGCCTAGGAATCAAAGATGGTTTTGTGGGCCGTGCCCAGGGTCCCCATGCAGTGTGCAGCCTAGAGAATTTGTGCCCTGCATTCCAGCTGCTCCAGTCATGGCTGAAAGGGGTCAACATAGAACTTGGGTCATGGCTTCAGTGGGTACAAGCCCCAAGCCTTGGCAGCTTCCATGTCATGTTGAGTCTGCGGGTGCAGAGAACTCAAGAATTGAGATTTGGGAACCTCTGCCTAGATTTCAGAAGATGTATGAAAACATCTGAATGTCCAAGCAGAAATTTGCTGCAGGGGTGGAGTCTTCATGGAGAACCTCTGCTAGGGTGGTATGGAAGGGAAATGTGGGGTTAGAACCCCCACACAGAGTCTCTACTGAGGCACTGCCTAATGGAGCTATGAGAAGAGGGCCACTATCCTCCAGGCCCCTGAATGGTAGATCCACCTACACCTTGTACAATGCACCTGGAAAAGCTGCAGACCCTCAATGCCAGCATGTGAAAGCAGCTGGGAGGGACACTGTACCCAGCAAAGCTACAGGACTAGAGCTGCCCAAGACCATGGGAACCCACCTCTTGCATCAGCATGATCTAGATGTGAGACATCGAGTCAAAGAGATCATTTTGGAGCTTTAATATTTGACTGCCCCGTTGGATTTTGGACTTGCATGGGGCCTGTAGCTTCCTTGTTTTGGCCATTTGGAATGGCTGTATTTACCAAATACCTGTACCTCCCACTGTATCTAAAAAGTAATTAACCTGCTTTTAATTTTACAGGCTCATTGGTAGAGGAGACTTGCCTTGTCTCAGATGAGACTCTGGATTGTGGACTTTTGAGTTAATGCGGAAAAGAGTTAAGACTTTGGGGGAGTGTTGGGAAGGCATGATTGGTTTTGAAATGTGAGGACATGAGATCTGAGAGGGGCCAGGGGCAGAATACTATGGTTTGGCTGTTTCCTCACCCAAATCTCATCTTGAATTCCTGCATGTTGTGGGAGGAACCTGATGGGAGGTAATTTAATCATGGGGTCAAGTCTTTCCTGTGCTGTTTTCTTGATAGTGAATAAGTCTCATGAGATCCAATGGTTTTAAAAAGAGGAGCTCCCCTGCACAAGCTCTCACTTTGCCTGCTGCCATTCATGTAAGATGTGACTTGCTCCTCCTTGCTTTCTGCCATTCTGAGGCTTCCTCAACCATATGAAACTGTAAGTTCAATTAAACCTCCTCCTTTTGAAAATTGCCCAGTCTCAAGTATGTCATCAACAGCATGAAGGACTAATACAGCTTTTCAGGTGTTTAGATGGACTTAGGTGTGGTAATTTAAGTTTATGGTCTGTGATACATCTGCATTAGGAGGCACTCCAAGCCCGGTAATGCTGGCTCTTGCAGCATTGGGGACCTCAATCGCCCACTTGGTGGTCTACTACACTGTGGCTGAGCTGGTACCTAAACTGAAAGACCAATTACCCTTTACTCTTCCCTGTCATTTTCTGAAGCAGAAGGAGTCTCTCCCCATAGCCACCATAGCTGGGAATGTGCTGGGTCACATCTGAAGCCAGCACATCTCTGAGTTTCATTTAAGCCCATGGCAAGTATTGCTTGGGTATTTCACTGCTGATTATTCAGGGCACAATGGCTCTTTAGTCAGCAGGTGATAAATCCCACTAAGACTGCTTTCCCTTCATGGCAGTAGGTTCTCTTTTGGCCCAGGGTGTATAAAGAAATGTCATCAGGAGCTAGGCTCTGGAATGGGAGCCTCAGGGAATCTGCCCAGTCCTTACCCTACTATGGCTGAGTTGATATCCAAGTTGCAAGACAAAGTCCTCTTTACTCTTCTATCTCCTCTTCTCAAGTAGAGAGGACGAGTCTCCTGGAGCTGTGAGTTGCACTGTCTGGGGATGGGGGAGGGGTGGTGCAAGCACTCCTTTGACCATCCTGACTGGTGTCTCACTAGGTCACATGTCCCCCAAGTCCACTGACTCCAAGCTCACCACAGCACTAGAATGTGCTCAAGAATTGCAATCCTTGTGGGCTTGACTACCTTTCAAGTTTATTTACTTTAGCCCATGGTGGTGAGACTTGCTGCAACTCAGGTTCCAACCACTGGGATGGGCAATTTGCCTCTGGCTAGGGCTGGTCGAAAAGTTGTCACTGTGGATGCTGGCTGAGCTCTGCCTGGTGTTGCTTTCCACCCTGACAGGGCAGCATTAAGTTTCAATACAAACTCCCACAATTACGACTCTCTCTTTCCTGTAAGCACATAGATTCTTTCTCCGTGCCATGCTACAGCTTTTAGGAGATGAAGATGGGGTGGCATTGGCAATTCAATAATGTCTTTCCTATCTCTTCAGATATGCAGTTAAAACTAGGTACTTTCATCGCTCACCTGAATTTTGGTTCTTCCGAAGGTGCATTTTTGTGTAGATAGTTGTTCACCTGGTGTTCTTGTAGGGAGGGCAATCAGTAAAAGTTCTATTCAGCCACCTTGCTCTGCCACTGTCACAATTTCCCACACATTTTCGGAGCACAACAAACACAAAAAAAGGAAGCAGTGTACCCTTATGTGAAAAGGAGGAGAAATTTGGTTCTTTCTTAAATTCTCCTTGTTTTATATCCCACTTGTGGGTGCCAGAAGCATCAACAAAGACACAGTTGAGCATGCCATTAGAAACTTACAAATAGTTAAAGACAATGGAATGTTTTGGTTTGGAAAAGGACTTTGTTTAATAAGTGGGAATAGTTGGCAAAAGGAAAGGTCTTGTGAACAACAGGGGCTCCAACACATGCAAAAATATGTACTAGTGTATGTCCCAGTTCTTTAGAGTAATTTTCATTACTGCAGTGGCTGAGAGAATAGGTCCCATAGGCTTGGTAGACAAGATGGTCATGCATGTATGATGGCACTCAACATTCCAGATATTATCTCTTAATTATGGTCACTTTATGTGGGCATAAATATGTATAAATAAAGATTAGTTCATAAGCAAGTTAATGTATGTGGATATGTCATTAGTAATAAGGTCATGGTAGCTTAATGTCATCATCATAAGATTAGCCTATTATTGGTAACCCATGAATCTGTGTGTCTATCTCATTGCACTATATGGACAGGAACACCATTGATATTTAGAACATTGTGTATAGTATTCAATTCTATGGTCCAATGTTAATTTGAAGTAATTATGATTAATGGCTGTGGTATTTTATTGGATTGATTCAATTTGAAGACAGGCTGTTTTTAATAGTAATCCTTATTGTCTGTGGAAGTATCAGGTCTTTTAGGCAAGGCCCCCTGTGAGCCAGAAATTTGATTGTAGTAGTAGGCAAGGTTATTTCTATGTCTAATAAGTGAGCAGTTATCTGTTTATAAATCTGGCTAAGGTGTTGAGGGTCATTGAGCCGTTAATTAAATATTTCATTGTAGGCTGAGAAGATTGATTGGAAAGTCATGACATTTTTCCATTTCTAAAAATGCAAGTTGCAAAATATTTATAGTCACTGATTTGTAGTGGGATGATATCTTCAGATATAAAAGCCTAGAAGATGCTAAGTACTGATGGAATATTTTGGCACACTTCCCAATTAGCTTTAATTCTATGAGGTCTAAAGAATATAGAGGACTCTAGGATTGAACTTAATTTATTTTCTGTGCTTCTTGCAAGATTTCCTGCTATAAGGACTTCCACTTAAATTTGAACATATGTCTATCGACTTGTTATAGAGATTGTTACAAAGTTCCTGGGAGTAGAATGTGCTGTCTTCAATACCCAAAGTGACTAATCAGGTGTTGGGCCTCCTATGTTGTTATTAACAGTTTGCCTTTAATGTTCTTTGGTGGTAGTCTGGATAGCTCCCAAGGTGAACGCTTGAGTGGTGGGGTCGTAGATTTTGTCATAGCAAAGTCCATTTATCTTTAGTCAGTGTGTTTATATGGCATTCAATACGATGTTGTAGGCAGTTTTCTCAGCAGAGGTCATTATCAAAAAGTCATCTTAGTACAGATTGTACATCCACCAAAAGTTTACATTCATGCTAGGTAGAGTTAGTCTAACTCATTAATGTTCTGTAGTAAAAGCAAATTGATTTTGATTTTCTTTCCAGAGGCATATAAAAAATAAAAGCCCAAGCCTCTGTTCTAAGTGCCAGTAGTGGTAGCACATTCAGTCACTATATAAACACCAGGGGAAAGTGAACAACAGTACAGCTGTCTGATCTAAGCCTCTAGAGTCTACCATTAAGCTCCAAGCACTAATGATTTTCACTACGCAGTTAGGATGTTAAATTTAGAGAAAACATTGGGTAACACACCTGTCTGAACTAGCTGTAACTTCTGAGAAGACCGAGTATTTTTTTCTAATAGTCTGAATTATTGCTCCAATTGTACAATCTGGGCAAGCTTCCCAGATACAGACTATTCTTGGACATGAATTTGACTTCTGTTGAATCCAAAGAGTGACTATGTCTACTCAACCTGTTCATTCATCCATGGTAGGGAGATTGTAAGATGGCTATTGAGATTCCCAAAACCCACTGTACCAGCATTTTCTCCAAGTTATTCAGCCAAATATCAATCCATGTACCAACTCAGAAGGGATTTTGAAGAGATAATTATGGTCCCAAATCAGCTGACCCTAAAACAGGGAAAGAATCTTGGTGGGACCGACCTAACCACATGAGCCTTTAGTTTCCTTTATCTGTTCATAGAGCAAGTCAGAGATTTGAAGCATGAGAAAAATTCTGAACAGAGGAGATTTCTTGTTCACTTGAAAGTTGAATGGGGCCACGTAGGAAGGGATTGAGGTGCTCACTAGACCAATCCTTAGCTGACAGTAAGAAAAGAAAGGGACTTCAATCCTATGCCTTGAAAGAACTGAATTCTTCCAATAGTTTGAGAGAGTTTGGAAAAGGATTCAGAGCTCCAGATGAGAACATAACCTATAGACAACGTAATTGCAGTATTTGTGAGATGCTAAGCAGAGAACACAATCAGTATACATGGGCTTTTGACTTACATAGCTAGGGGCTGTTTTAAGTTTCTATATATATGGTAGTTTTATGCAGCAATAGACAACTCGATGGTCTACAGCTAAGCTCCATATAGCACCGAGATGCTCTAAGATTCTTTACCAAAACAGAAGGAACAGAATACTAAGGAAAACACACTCAAAAAACAAACAGGAAGCATAGCTGAGGAAGAATAAAAAACAAAATAGTAGCCAAGCAAACTCCACTATTAAACAAGTTGATGAAAATTTGTAATTTTTACCTGTGAGGCAAATGTAGGAGCAGATCGCAGACCAAGTCTTTATCCATGCTTTTTTCCACCTTCTTGGTGTTCTGCAGTTCAACATGAGGTTTGGTAATTGGCTCATCTATTCTGATGCTATTTAGAATGACCACTGTATCTTACCTAGTGTCAGTTGTTTTTATTATTTTATCAGTTGCCCAGTCTTCAGAAATAAAGCGTATATGTATTAGCATACCCCCAAAGAAATTAGCCTCCTATTTTCGGGCTACCAGGTATATCACCACCTGGGATTTTCTTTTTGTGGCATATCCCCAGGTCCTTTAAATAATCTACTTGTTTATGGGTTATAAGTTATAGCCATACATTCTATAAGGTTATAACTTGAGAGTCCAGTACATTTGAATTTTAAAGAATAAGTCTTTTTTTTTTTTTAAACAATTTTGGATTTGTTTGTTTGGAATTCTTTTCTAAACCTCCACACACAGTTTTAATTTTCTTCAATGTTGACATATTAGTATTGTCTTTTCAGGGTATAAGTTAATTTTTCAAAAGATTGTTTTTTAACATAAAATAACTTGTATTATTGAAGTGTTACTATGTGCCAAATAATTTGTTCAGTACTTGACATTCTTCAAACTCTCATAATTTTTACCACAATCTGGAGGTAAATGCTACTGTCATGTACTTCATTTTATAAATTCACAACTGGGATAAACAGAGAGATTAAGTAATTTTTTACAAAGCTAGTGATAAAATAAAACAAAGCCTTAAGCTACTGTCTATCCAATATAAAACTCCAGAACTTTCATTCATTCTGCATCCCATCTCTTAGAAAGAAATTCTTTAGGAACTGTCTCAAAGTGTCTTGAGAGATTAAAACTTTACAAGGGCAAATTATGAGTAACTACTACAGAGAGTATAATATAATCTTCTTGTATGTAAATATTTTGGTGCATTTGCTAATGTATTGATTTAAATCATTTAAAAAGATACTCATTTTTCTTTTAGCCTTTAAAAGCTATCATAAGATTTGCCATTTCAAAATTAATAAACAAGAGGTAAAGAGATCAGATCTGGTGGGGTTGGGGGATAGTTGGAGATGTATCTATTTCTTCTCTTGTTTACTGGGTTATTAGTCATGATAGTTTTATAATAGCACTATAATAGAAAAAGATACTTTAAAAAATCACCAGTGTTGAGGGCTAAATCTAATTTAAAAGATTAACTGCAACATATTTTAGAAGGAAATAACAGCTTTTATTAAAAGGTTTAAAGGATATCACATACTTAGAAAGTATCTATATTTTTAAGTTGTGCATTTGGTAGGTTTAACTCTAAAACCAAAGAAAAAGCTATCTGCTGTAAGCTAAATAAGAATGCTCCATTGGTGGAGGCACATCACCCCTGCAACCCCCAACAAAGGGCACTAAGTTAATAACTATCTACACAGAAGAAAATAGCTTCACAAAAATTAAAAATCAGATAAGCACCCATAGTACCTGGTTTAAAATTTGCTGAAGGAAGCACCAAAGAGATACAAAATATAGTCCTGAGTCACCAATGCCATGTGTTCGCCAACCACTGGCAGCAGCTACATGGTGTGGAGAACATCCCTGGGTGCTGGGGGAGAGAGAACACAACAACTGCGAGGCATTGAATTCAGTGCTTTTCTTTCTTTCTTTCTTTCTTTTTTTTTTGAGTACTTGATGATCATTTATTAAAAATTATAGCTGAGACATATATTGAAAATAATAATTTTATAAGGTAATAAAAGCCAATTTTTAATTTATATTTAATCATCTTTAAATGAATAAATATGAGTTTATTTGTTATTTATTTTTATTTTATTTTTAATTCAGGGGTACATATGCAGGATGAGCAGGTTTGTTACATAGGTAAACATGTGCCATGGTGGTTTGCTAAATAGATCATTTCACCACATAAGTATTAAGCCCAGAATCCATTAGCTATTCTTCCTGATGCTCTCTCTCTTCCCCACTTCACCATCTGACAGGCCCCAGTGTGTGTCGTTCCCCTTGTCTCCATGTATTCTCATCATTCAGCTACCACTTGTCAGTGAGAACATGTGATATTTGGTTTTCTGTTCCTGCATTAGTTTCCTGAGAATAGTGACCTCCAGTTCCGTCCTTGTCCCTGCAAAGGACACAATCACACTTACTGACTTTTGGATGTTAATCAACCTTGCATGGTGGGGCTGAAGCCTACTTGATTGTAGTAGCTAAGGTTTTTGATATGCTGCTGGATCCAGTTTGCCAGTATTTTGCTGATGATTTTTATATCGATGTTTATCAAGGACATTTCTTTCTTTTCCTTTTCTTTTTCTTTTTTTTGATATCTCTGCCAGGTTTTGGTATCAGGCTGGTGCTGGCCTCACAGAACGAGTTAGGGAGGATTTCTGGAATTGTTTCAGTAGAAATGGTACTAGCTCTTCTTTGTACCTCTGGTAGAATTCAGCTGTGAATCTGTCTGGTCCTGGGCCTTTTTTTTTTTGTGGTTGGTAGTCTATTTATTACTGCCTCAATATCAGAACTTGTTATTCCTCTATTCAAGGATTCAATTTCTTCCTGGTTCAGACTTGGAAGGGTGTATGTGTCCAGGTATTTATCCATTTAATTCTGTTTCCTAGTTTATTTGCATAGAAGTGTTTGTAGTATTCTCTGATGATTGTTTGTATTTCTGTGGGGTCAGTGATGATATCCCTCTTATTTCTAACTGTGTTTATTTGAATCTTCTCTCTTGTCTTTTTCATTAGTCTATCTATCTATCTATCTATCTATCTATCTGGTTGAATAATTATTTCAGAAAACCAGCTCCAGGATTCTCTGATGTTTTGAGGGGATTTTTCTGTCTGTATCTCTTTGACTTCAACTCTGATCTTGGTTATTTCTTGGCTTCTGCTAGCTTTGGAGCTTGTATGCTCTTGATTCTCTTGTTCTTTTAGTTGTGATGTTAGATTAACTTGAGCTCTTTCTAGCTTTTTGATGTGGGCATTTAGTGCTATAAATTTCCTTCTTAACACTGCGTTAGCTACATCCCAGAAATGCTAATCTGTTGTATCTTTGTTCTCATTAGTTTCAAATAACTTTTTAATTACTGCCTTAATTTCATTATTTGCTCAAGAGTCATTCAGCTGTAGGTTTTTCAGTTTCTATATAGTGGTGTGGTTTTGAATTAATTTCTCAATCTTGAGTTCTAATTTGGTTATGCTGTGGTATGAAAGACTGTTTGTTATGATTTCAGTTATTTTGCATTTGCTGAGGAATGTTTTACTTCCAATTATGTGATCAATTTTAAAGTAAGTGCCATGTGGCTATGAGAAGGATGTATCTGCTGTTGTTTTGGGGTGGAAAGTTCTATATATATCTATCAGGCCCACTGACAGATAATCTATCATCCAGAGCTGAGTTCAAGTCCTGAATGTCTTTGTTAATTTTCTGTCTCAATTATCTGTCTAATATTGTTAGTGGAATGTTAAACCCCCCACTATTATTCTGTGGGAGTTTTATTCTCTTTGAAAGTCTCTAAAAACTTGCTTTATGAATCTGAGTGATCCTATATTGTGTGCATATATATTTAGATTAGTCCACTCTTCTTGTTGAATTGAACCCTGACCATTATTTAATGCCCTTCTTTGTATTTTCTTTATCTTTGTTGGTTTCAAGTCTGTTTTGTCAGAAACTAGTATTGCAACCCCTACTTTTTTCTATTTTCAATTTGCTTGGTAAATTTTCCTCCATCTGTTTATTTTGAGCTTATGTGTGTCTTTGCATGTGAGATGGTTCTCTTGAAGACAGCATGCAAATGGATCTTGATTCTTTATGTATCTTGACACTCTGTTTCTTTTAATTGGGGCATTTGGCCCAATTACATTTAAGGTTATTATTGTTATGTGTGGATTTGATCTTGTCATCATGATGCTAACTCATTATTTTGCAGACTTGTTTATGTGATTGCTTCATAGTGTCATTGGTCTGTGTACCTTAGCGTGTTTTGTAGTGCCTGGTAATGCCTTTTCCTTTTCATATTTAGTACTTTCTTCAGGAGCTCTTGTAGGGCAGGTCATGTGCATTCCCTCAGCATTTGCTTGTCTGAAAAGGATCTTATTTTTCTTTTGCTTATGAAGCTTAGTTTAACAGTATATGAAATTCTGAGTTGGAAATTTTTTTTTGTTTAAGAATGTTAAATATTCACGCCCAGTCTCTTCTAGCTTGTAGGGTTTCCACTGAGAGGTCCACTGTTAGTCTGATGGGCTTCCCCTTGTAGGCAACCTGGCCTTTTTCTCTGGCTGCCCTTAACATTTTTTTTTTTTTCTATTTTGGAGAATCTGATGATTACGTGCCTTGGGGATAATCTTCTCATGGATTACCTTACTGGAGTTCTCTGCATTTTCTCAAATTGAATGTTAGTCTGTCTTGCAGGGCTGGGGAATTTTTTCCAGGATGACATTGTGAAGTATATTTTCCACTTGCTTCCATTCTCTCATCTCTTTTAGGTGCCCCAATCAATCATAGATTCGATCTCTTTATGTAATTCTATATTTATCAGCGGTTTTGTTCATTCCTTTTCATTCATTTTTTTTTTTCTTTTACTGTCTGCCTGTCTTATTTCAGAAAGATAGTCTTCAAGCTTTGGGATTCTTTCCTCTGCTTGTTCTATTCTGCTATTAATGTTTGTGATTGCATTGTGAAATTTTTGTAATATGTTTTTTAGCTTGAACAGGTTGGTTATGCTCCTCTCTAAACTGGCTATTTTGGCTGTCAGCTCCTGTATTGTTTTTTCATGATTCTTAGCTTCTTTGCATTGGGTTATAACATGCTTCTCTAGTTCAGTGAAGTTCATTATTACCCTCATTCTGAAGTCTACTTCTGTCATTTTAACCATCTCAGTCTCAGCCCATTTCTGAGCCCTTGATGGAGAGGTGTTGCAGTAACTTGGAGGAAAAGAGGAACTCTGGCTGTTTGACTTTTCAGCATTTTTTTGTGTTGATTCTTTCTCACCTTTGTGCTGTTCTTGTAAGCCAGAAAGAAAAACCATGCCAAATTCAGCTGACGCCCATGATGGGAGGATTTAAACCAGCTCTAGCCAGAGGGGAATTGCGGATCCCAGTTGTCTAAACTTGAATGCCCACAAACCTCACCACCTAGTGCCAGAGTGCTCTGGATATCTAAAGAAACTTGAAAGGAAGACTAAGCCATAAGCACTGCAATTTGTAGGTGAGTCCTAGGGGCAAACTAGGCCCAGAGACAGTGGACTGGCTGGGGGCATGCAACATACTGAAATATCAGCTACAGCAGCCAAGAGTCTCCTTCCTTCCACTTGCGGAGAGGAGAAGGAAGAGTGGGGAGAACTTGTCTTGCAGCTTGGATACCATTTCAGCCACAGCAGTATAGGGCACTAGTCAGAGTCATTAGGTTGCCATTCTAGGCCTTAATTCCCAGACAACATCTCTAGAATAACCCTGAACCAGAAGGGAACCTGCTGCCTTGAAGAAAGGACCCAGTTTTTTCAGCATTCATCACCTGCAAACTGAAAAGCCCTTGGTCCCTGAATAGCCAACAGTGAAACCCAGCTACTACATTGTGGTCCTTGCGTGAGCCTCTGAGAACTTCTGGCTTCAGGCAAGACTCAGAACATTACCAAATTTGGTAGCTATGGTGCAAAACTCCTTCTGCTTTAGTAAAGCAGAGAAAAAAATGTAAAGGGGACTTTTTCTTGCACCTTAGGTACCAACACTGCTACAGGTGGGTAGAGCACCAAGCAGGCTCTTGGGATTCCCAATTCCAGACTTGACACTTGGACAGCACATCTGGACCTGCCTTGGGTCAGAGGAGAACCCACTGCCCTGAAAGGTGAGTCCCAGGCCATGCAGCATTCATCATAAGCTGAATAAACAGAGCTTGGGCCTTAAGGGAACATTGATGGTAGGCTGGCAGTACTCCTCATGGCCATGGGTGGTGGTGGCTGCAGAGTGAGGCTTGTCTGCCTTTGGAAAGTGGAGAGAAGAGTGGGAAGGACTGTGTCTTGGGGTTTGAATTCCACCTCAGTGGCAACAGAGTGGAATATCAGGTAGACTTCTAAGATTTTTGGCTTTAGTTTCTGACTCCTGAATGGCACTTCTGGACCCACTTAGGGCCTGTGGCACATCACCTCCCTGAAGGGAAAGACACAGGTCTGGCTGGCTTTGCCACCTACTGATTGTAGAACCTCAGGGCTTTGAGGGAACATAGGTAATAGCTAGGGAGTGGTTCCAGCAGGACTTGTTAAAATACTGGTATAGATCTTTTTAAAAGATATTCATTTTTATAGCTTGTAAACGCTATAATAAAGCTTGCCATTTAAAATTAATAAAGGAAGAAGTACAGAGATTGGATCTGGTGGACTTGGAGGGATAGCACAGATGTATCTATTTTTCTTTTGTTTATTAGCATGTACCTATTTCTCCTCTTGTTTATTGAGTTATTTGACCCAGTATTGTGCTGGCTTCAGGTCTGACCCATTACAGTCATAGTGGTGGTTACAGGGGTGCTTGTCACACTCCACCCTCAGCTTTAGGTGACTCCGAGCAGAAAGACTCTGTTTCAGAGAAAGTAGAGAAGAGAGCAAGAATCTCTGTCTAGTAATCCAGAAAATTCTTCCATGTCTTGTCCAAGACTATCAAGGTGGTATTTTTACGAGTCTGCACAAAGCACAGCATTATGGGGTTTCAGATACTACCTAAAACAGAAAAATCTTAGATAATAATACACAGGACCTTTCAAGCATCTGGATAACTTCTCTGACCCCAATGAAATAAAACTAAACATTAATAAAAAGAGGAATTTTACAAACTTTACAAATATGCGGAAATTAAACAATATGCTCCAGAATCACCAGTGGGTCAATTAAGAAATTAAGAAGAAAATTGGAAAATTTCCCCAAACAGATGATAATTGAAACACAACATACCAAACCTATGGGATACACCAAAAGCAGCCCTCAGAGAGAAGTTTATAGCTATTAAATGCCTACATCAGAAAAGAGGAAAACATTTAAATTAAAAAAAATGGATCTTAAAGAACAGAGAGGCAAGATCAAACCAAACCCAAAATTAGAAGAAGAAAAGAAAGATTAGAACAGAAATAAAATGAATTAAAATGAAGAAATAAAATTAAAATGAACAATAAAATCAGTGAACAAAAGATCAAGAAAATGTCTTTGAAACAAAAGATCGATGAAACAAAAATTTGTCTTTTTTGAAAAGCTAAACCAAATTGACAAGCCTTTAACCAGATTAACTAAGAAAAAAAGAAGATACAAATAAATAAAAGCAGAAATAAAAAAGAGATATTAGAACTGATACTGCAGAAATTCAAAGGATCATTAGTGGCTACTAAGAGCAACTATATGCCAATAAATTGGAAAATTTAGAAGAAACGAACAAATTCTTAGATAAACCCAGCCATCCATGGTTAAACCAGAAAGAAATCCAAAACCTGAACAGACCAATCTCAAGGAGATTAAAATCTTAATAAAAATTCTTCCATTAAAGAAAAGTCAGGGACTAGGTGGCTTCAATGCTGAATTCTAGCAAACATTTAAAGACAAACTGATACCAATCTTACTCAAACTATTCTGAAAATTAGAGAAGAGACTACTTCCCAACTCATTCTAAAAGTTCATTATTGCCTTCATATTAAAACTAGACAAGGACACATGAAAAAATACTGGCCAAATATATCTGATGACTATTTATGTAAAAATTCTCAACAAAATACCAGTAAACAGAACTCAACAACACATTGGAAAAGTCATTCATTATTACTAAGTGGGATTTATCCTCATGATTCAAGAATAGTTCAACATGTGCAAATCAATCAACATGATACACCGTATCAACAGAATGAGGAATAAAAACCTTATCATCATTTCACTTGATGATAGAAAAGTATTTGATAAAATTCAACATCCCTTTATAATAAAAAACCCTCAAAAATCTGGGTATAGAAGGAATATACCCACAACTACTATGAAAGTAATTTAAGACAGAACCACAGCTAGTATTATACTGAATGGGGAAAAACTGAAAGCCTTTCCTCTAAAATCCATAATATGGCAAGTTGCCCACTTTCACCACTGTTAATCAAACTAGTATGAAAATTCTATCTAGAGAAATTAAACAAGAGAAAGAAATAAGTGACATCCCAGTTGGATAGAATGGAAGAAGTTAAATTATCCTTGTTTGCGGATCCTATGCTCTTATATACAGAAAAACCTAAACACGCCACCAAAAAAATATGAGAAACAATTTTACTAAAAAAAAATGTGTTTAGTAAAATTTATAAACAAACTTAGAAAAATTGAAAGATGCAAAAAAATTAGTAGTATTTCTATATACCAATAGCAAACAATCTGAAAAAGCAATCAAGAATGTAATCCCACTTACAATAGCTACAAATAAAATAAAATATCTAGGAATTAATGACCAAAAATGTGCAAAGATGTCTACAATGAAAACTATAAAACAATGGTGAAAGAAATTGAAGAGCACACAAAAATTGGAAAGATATGCCATGTTTGTGGATTGGAAGACTCAATATCGTTAATTTATCTGTACCACCTAAAGCAGTCTACAGATTTACTACAATCCCTATCTGACACCAATGACATTGTTCACAGAAATAGAAAAAAATTCCTAAAATTTATGAGAAACCACAAAAGACCCAGAATAGCCAAAAGTGTCTTAAGCAAAAAACGCAAAACTGGAGGAGTTGCATTACCTGACTTCAAATTATACTGAAGAGCTATAGTAACCAAAAAATAATTTTACTGTCATAAAAGCAGACCCATAGACCAATGGAACTGAATGGAGAATCCAGAAACAAATCCACACACCTACAGTGAACTCATTTTCAGTGAAAGTGCCAAGAACATACACTGGGGAAAAGACAGTCTCTTTCATAATTAGTGCTGGGAAAATTGTATATCCATAGGCAGACGAATGAAACTAGACCCCCTATCTCTCCCCATGTACAAAAATCAAATCAGAATGGATTAAATAATTAAGTATAAGACCTCAAAGTATGAAACCACTATTAAAAAAAGGAAAAATCTCCGGGATGTTGGTGATCTGGGCAGTTTTCTTGACCAATGCCCCATGAACACAGGCAACCAAAGCAAAAATGGACAAATGGGATCACATCAAGTTACAAAGCTTCTGCACAGCAAAGGATACAGTCAAAAAAGTAAAGAGACAACACAGAGAATGGGAGAAAATATTTGCAAACTACTCCTCTGACAAGGAATTAATAACCAGAATATTAAAGGAGCTCAAACAACTCTATCAAAAAAAAATTTAATATTTGATAAAAAATGGGCAAAATATTTGAATACGAATTTCTCAAAGAAAACACACAAAGTGCAAACAGGCGTATGAAAAGGTGCCAACATCATTGATCATCATCAAAATTCAAATCAAATTACGATAAGATACCATTTCACCTCTGTTAATGAGATCCAGTCATTTGCAAAAACATGGATGGAAACGGAGATCATTACGTTAAGTGAAATAAGCCAGGCATAGAAAGACAAACATCACATGTTCTCACTTATTTGTTGAATCTAAAAATCAAAACAATTGAACTAATGGATGTAGAGAGTAAGAGGATGGCTACCAGAGACTAAGAATGATAGTAGAGCTTTGGGGAGAGGTGAGGGTGGTTAGCGGGTACAAAAAAAATAGAAAGGATAAATAAGTCCAACTACTTTTGGCACAATGGGGTGAGAATAGTTAATAATAACTTACTTGTATATTATTAAATAACTTAAACAATGTAATTGGATTGTTTGTAACTCCAAGGATAAGTGCTGGATAGATATAAAAACCAATGTTCTACTACCGGCAATGAATTATTTTGTCTAATAATTAAGGTCAAGGGAAGCAATAAAATTCAGACTGGATGCATATTAAGTAACGTGAGTATAGTTAATAGATACAGCTGTCAAGATAAGTTATTTTAGTCTTACTGTTATAATATTAAATACATTTAGCTAGTAATGGGCTTTTTTAATTTTGGAATAACATAACAAAGCTTGATATAATATAAAAGTGTATACAAAAATACTTCATTAGAATTCTCTTCTGACTGGAAAATTCTTAAACAATCACTGTTCTTATTTAAAATCCATCTTTATGATAATTCTAGACACAAGATTTTGTATGATTATCTTTATTCTAAAAGTGCCTGAAAGTATAGTGGGTGGCTAGGCAGAAAGAGAACTATCAGGAGAAAATAGAATGACACATATTTTAGATCATGCTGGAGTAGGTAAATTTTGAATAGAAGAATAAGGTACTGAATATTCAATAGAAATAGTGTTACAGTAAAATTAAGTGATAGTTTTAGTCACACAGAAGGTAACTTGTTGCCAAGCTCAGATTTTGTTTGCAGTGTGCGATTATCTGGATTTTCCAACCCTGTTTTAACTGGAATTAAGTATAATATATCACAGTCTATGGTAACTTGGGTTTTTTCAAAATAAATATTGTTTAGCTGATATAGGCTCATTTAAACAATTGCAGGCGTGTAATACACATGTCTGTGGTCTAAAATGAAAAATGACATTACAGGACAATATTTTATTGAACATTTATAAATATAGTATAAACAAAAATAATGAGTCTGTCTCCTGTGAAGTTGTAGCTTGCATCTCTACCTTTTGAACTATGAATAGTCATTGTTACGTAGTGGTATCTGAAATCTTTTGAAAGTGAGAGGGAAAAGAAAAGCTCTTATTTGTTTCTTTTGAATTTCCTTTTCTAATGAGTTGGTAATGTCTGCAGTGACCACTGCTGATGTAAACCTAATAGAATTCTCAATTCATTTAGCTGCTGTCTGAATAGTCAGACAATGCCTGGTCGGAGTGATGATTAAAAAGTAACAACAGAGGCAGAATAGATGAGGAAAAACCAAATCTGTGATAGGAACTTTGCTGCTGTCGGGCTCTCCTTTCAGTTCAGCAAACACAGTGCTTTAATTATACAATATTTTTGTTGAGTGATTGATAGCCATACTAGAGAAGTAGCAAAGATGAAGGAATTTGGTAAGCAAACTTCTTTCTGATCATGTGCCCAGAGTATCAACTACAGGAGGTGCAGTCCTAAGAATGAGTAATGTGAACCATGTTTCTCAAGTTGTTAGGTATTATTTATGAGGGGGAAAAATAAGGTAATTATGTCTTGCATACTGATAAGAGTGGGACAGTAAAGGAGGGGAGTCATCAGTATAATGCACAATTATTTTATGACTTTCTGGTTACTAATTTCATTGATTTTATAATTATTTGAGGAAAATAAATTCAGAGTGGCCTCTGAGCCAGCCTCTGCAATTTGGGATACATCTCAGACTCAGAAACAAAAAAATAACAGATTTCATTCATTATTTTCCATGACACATTGACGTTAGATTCACAATTTCAAATGTACATATGTTTGTGTGTGTATATATCTCTACATATCTGTCCGGAGCCATGAGGCCCGGAATTAGCCGACCTCTGTTGCTTTATCTCCGCAAAGTGGAGACAAGATGGCACATTTCCGGGTTCTTCATTATAAACTGTTCCCGCGCGAGCCTAAAAGTTTTTCCTGCGCACGCCTAAAGCCTTTCCGGGCGCGCGCCTAAACTGTTCCCGCGCGCACAAGTCTTTCCCACGTGTGCGCAAACTTTTTCGCGGCCAGGAAGATATGCAGCCTATGGCGCAGGTGCGATCCCGCTCCCGGGAAAATTACAAACCCACGGTGCATGCGCAATTGTAATTTGAGAAAACCCGGCCCCCCGTCACCGCCCTGGCCCAACCTCTTCCTCTGCCAGCCTATATAAGGCATTGCACTGCCACCATTAAAGGAGACTCGATCAGGCAATTGTCTTGTCTCCATTTCTCGTGTTTTCTTGTCTCCTCCATTCCCACTCCCCCTTCCAGGGCCCGTTCGACTGTCCTGCAGGTCGGGACACCTGGTGCCCGAACAGGGACCTGGACACGGGGGAAAAAGAGAGGAAGAAGGCACTAAATTAGGCCGAAAGTGAAAGTGGAAGAAATTCCTCTGAACGTCGTGGGAACCTGCCGCGTTGGAACCAGAAGTGAGTAATAGTGTCTGATTATGGGACAAGAATTAAGCCAGCATCAGATTTATGTAGGGCAGTTAAAAGAGGCCCTAAAAGCATGAGGAGTAAGGGTTAAAAGTAATGATTTGTTTAAATTTTTTGATTTTGTAAAAGATACCTGCCCTTGGTTTCCACAAGAGGGAACCATTGACATAAAGAGGTGGCGTCGGGTGGGAGATTGTTTTCAAGATTACTATAGTACTTTTGGACCAGAAAAGGTTCCGATAACAGCCTTTTCTTATTGGAATCTGATCAAAGATATAATAGATAAAAAGGAAAGAGAAAAAGATCCTGAGGTAATGGCGGTGGTTACTCAGACTGAGGAAATATTAAGAGGCAGCTCCCAAACTGACCTTGAAAAAATCCACGCCTAACAAAGAAATAGACCTTATATCGCTACAAAGTGACAAGGAAGAGGCTGGGGTCTCCTCAATAACAAATATAGAAACAACAAATAAGGAAAAGGCCAAAAAATACCCAGTTTTACTTACAACTAAGGAAAGCAAAAGTAAAAATAACCTTAACCCTTCAGAAGTAGACTGGGATAATTTAGAGGAAGAGGAAGCAAAATATCATAATTCTGACTGGCCACAAACTCTTACTTATCTCCCTCCCTATAATAAGGCTTCTGCCCCCGCAGTTATGGCAGTAATAGACCCAAAAGAGGAGCTTAGAGAAAAAATTGCACAACTTGAAGAGCAAATAAAGCTCGAAGAACTACATCAGTCTTTAATCACTAGATTGCAGAAATTAAGGACAGGAAGTGAGAGCGTTCAATACCCTAAAGGAATAGAGAAACACTCTCACCCTCAGAGACCCGGACAGCATGTCGCAAAAGGAAAGGTCGCTTGGTAGTAGGGATAGGGAGGATTCCTCTCCTCGAGACGTTTTTCCAGTAACTGAAACTACAGATGCACAGGGCCGAGCCTGGAGACACCACAATGGGTTTGAATTTACTGTAATAAAAGAACTAAAAACCGCTGTCTCGCAATACGGAGCTACTGCCCCGTACACCCTGGCCATAGTCGAATCCGTGGCCGAAAATTGGCTCACTCCCATAGATTGGAATACCTTAGTTAGAGCAGTTCTTTCCGGAGGCGACCATCTGACTTGGAAGTCAGAATTTTATGAAAATTGTAGAGATACGGCCAAGAGAAACCAACAAGCCGGAAATGGTTGGGATTTTGATATGCTAACTGGCTCGGGTAATTACACAGAAACCGATGCTCAGATGCAGTACAATCCTGGACTGTTTTCTCAAATCCAAGCAGTGGCTACCAAAGCCTGGAGAAAACTCCCTGTTAAAGGGGATCCGGGAGCCTCGCTCACGGGAGTCAAACAAGGACCTGATGAGCCCTTTGCAGACTTTGTACATAGACTTTTAACCACGGCCAGCAGAATATTTGGAAATGCTGAGGCAGGGGTGGATTATGTAAAACAGCTAGCTTACGAAAACGCTAACCCGGCTTGTCAGGCAGCAATCAGACCTTATAGAAAGAAAACACATTTAACAGGCTACATCCGCCTCTGTTCAGACATAGGGCCCTCATATCAACAGGGCTTGGCTATGGCTGCTGCCTTTAGTGGACAAAACGTAAAAGACTTCCTTGCTAGGAAAAATAAAAATAGCAAGGGGTGCTTCAAGTGCGTAAAAATGGGACACTTCGCTAGGGATTGTAAGGGAGAGCTAGCTAAGAACGTAGAGGCAAAAGCTCCAGGCCTCTGCCCTAGGTGTAAAAGAGGAAAACATTGGGCCAATGAATGTAAATCTAAAACTGACAATCAAGGAAATCCCCTAACACCTCAACAGGGAAACGGATTGAGGGGCCGGCCCCAGCCCCGAAACAAGCTTATGGGGCGGTCAGTTTTGTACCAACCAACAACAATCCGTTTCACACTTAGTAGAGCAACCCCAGGAAGCGCAGGATTGGACCTCTGTTCCACCTCCCAGACAGTATTAACCCCTGAAATGGGACCCCAAGCCTTACGTACTGGGGTATATGGACCCCTACCCTCAAACATGTTTGGATTAATCCTAGGGAGAAGCAGCGTCACCATGAAAGGCCTACAGGTCTTTCCGGGAATAGTTGATAGTGATTATATAGGAGAAATCAAAATCATGGCCAAGGCTATTGACAACATCATTATCATTCCTCAAGGGGATAGAATAGTGCAGTTACTCCTGTTGCCATTGCTAAAAAACAGCTAATAAAGTCCAGTGGCCCCTAAGGGGAAAGGGAGGATTCGGATCCTCAGACATCTACTGGGTACAGCCCATTACTAATCAAAAACCCTCTCTCACCTTGTGGCTGGATGGAAAGTTATTTACAGGACTGATAGACACAGGGGTCGATGTAACAATTATTAAACAACAAGATTGGCCTGTCAGTTGGCCCACTTCAGAGACCTTAACAAATTTATGAGGAATCGGGCAAAGTAATAACCCTAGACAATGTTCCAAATATCTCACATGGAGAGATCAGGAAAGTAATTCCGGTCTCATTAAGCCATTTGTTATCCCTGATTTGCCTGTTAACCTTTGGGGTAGAGATCTTCTCTCCCAAATGAGGGTCATGATGTGTAGCCCAAATGATATAGTCACTGCACAAATGTTGGCTCAGGGCTACCACCCTGGGAAAGGGTTAGGAAAAAGAGAAGATGGCATTTTACAGCCAATCCCAGCCATAGGAAAATTGGATAAAAAGGGGCTTGGAAATTTTTAACTATGGCCATTGACATGCCTGCACCCCAAAAAGGTGCTGACCCGATCACTTGGAAGTCAGATGAACCCGTTTGGGTTGATCAATGGCCACTAACCAATGAGAAGCTTGCCGCTGCCCAACAGTTAGTGCAGGAACAATTAGAGGCAGGACACATTACAGAAAGCAACTCTCCCTGGAACACCCCCATATTTGTCATAAAAAAGAAATCCGGAAAGTGGAGACTCTTACAAGATTTAAGAGCAGTAAATGCTACTATGGTCCTTATGGGCGCCTCACAGCCAGGGCTACCCTCTCCGGTAGCAATCCCTCAAGGATATTTTAAAATTATCATAGACCTTAAAGATTGCTTTTTTACAATTCCCCTTCATCCTACTGACCAAAAACGATTTGCCTTTAGCTTACCATCTATAAATTTCAAAGAACCAATGAAACGATACCAATGGAAAGTGTTACCTCAAGGTATGGCCAACAGTCCCATCTTGTGTCAAAAATATGTGGCTACAGCCATACACTCAGTTAGAGAGACATGGAAACAAATATACATTATACATTACATGGATGATATCCTCATAGCAGGAAAAATGGGAGAACAAGTTTTACAGTGTTTTGCTCAACTCAAGCAAGAACTAACCACAGCGGGGTTACAGATAGCTCCAGAAAAAATACAACTACAAGACCCTTATACATATTTAGGTTTTCAAATAAATGGACCTAACAATAACCAATCCAGGGAGTAATTTTCTCCCTGACAGTACTCTTTTCCTCTATTGCAGAGATGAACTTCAACTACAAGCCCCTCTGGACCATGGTGCTGATTTGCCAAGCACTCCAGGTATACGCCGGCTTTGGTAATCCCCATGAGGCCCGTAAATATATACGACAATGATACGGTAAGCCCTGTGATTGTTTGGAGGGATATGTGACCTCCCTTCCAAATACATACATCTCAGCTGTGTCCTGCACCGCTTACACAGCATACCTGTCTAGTGACTCTCTTAAGTGGAAGTGTGTGTCAACCCCAAGAATATTTAGTGGAGGGGATACCACAACCTGCCCTTGTGACACATTTGAGGCTGCTATGCATAGTTCCTGCTACACTACTTATTTAGAATGTACCTCTGGCAATAAAACATACTATACTGCTATCTTAACAAGATCTAGAACCCCTACTATAGGGGCCAGTAGTGTCCCTACAGTTGTAGGAAATACCAATAACCTTATATCAGCTGGCTGTACTGGAATTGTAGGACAGCCTGTCTGCTGGAATATTCACCCCCCTCTTCATATCTCTGACGGAGGAGGACCACAAGACAAGGTCCGAGAAATTAGGGTATACAAAAAACTTGAAGAGTTGCAAAGGTCCCTGTACCCGGAAATTCACTACCACCCCTTGGCCTTGCCCAAAGCCCGAGGGAAAGAGAAAGTTGATGCCCAGAACTTTGCCCTCCTCACGGCTACTCATAACCTGCTTAACAATTCCAACTCTAGTCTAGCTAATGACTGCTGGCTGTGTCTGCAATCAGGAGATCCCGTTCCTCTTGCCATACCCAGCAATGACTTAATTATACATCCAATACCCCTTGCACCATAATTCCTCCCCTTAAAGTACAGCCTTTAGAATTTCCTAGTTCCTCTTGCATCTACTCCCCTCCCCTTAATAACACTTACGACCTCGATGTAGGATTCAATCAATTCAATAATTGTTCCACCATAGTAAATATTTCCCAATCGTTGTGTGCCCCAAACAGCTCGGTTTTTATATGTGGCAATAATAGGGCTTATACCTATTTACCTACTAACTGGACAGGACACTGTGTCTTAGCCACACTTTTGCCAGACATAGACATTATCCCTGGAGATGAACCTGTACCTATCCCAGCTATAGATCACTTTTTAGGAAGAAACAAAAGGGCAATACAATTTATCACCTTACTTGCAGGATTAGGCATAACTACTGCCGTAGCAACTGGGGCTACAGGCCTAGGGGTTTCTATTACTCAATACACCAAATTGTCTCGCCAATTGATCTCAGATATGCAGGCCATTTCAAGTACTATACAAGCTTTACAAGATCAGGTAGATTCTCTGGCAGAAGTAGTGCTCCAAAATAGAAGAGGCCTAGATTTACTAACTGCAGAGCAGGGAGGCATCTGCTTGGCTTTACAGGAGAAGTGCTGTTTCTATGCCAACAAATCCAGGATCGTCAGAGATAAAATCAGGCGTCTACAAGAAGACCTAGAAAAACGACGAAAAGAAATAACTGATAATCCGTTTTGGACTGGGTTCCATGGACTCCTTCCCTATCTTACGCCATTCCTGGGCCCTCTGCTTTGCCTATTGATCTTACTCTCTGTAGGACCTTTGGTCTTCAATAAGCTCATGACATTCATTAAGCAACAAGTCGAGGCTATCCAAGCGAAACCTATACAGGTCCATTATCATCGCCTAGAACAAGAAGATCGCGGTGGTTCATACTCACACCCATTATGACCACCTTCCCTATGCGCTGAACTGGACAGCCAATGACGGATAAGAGGGTATCATCTCCCACTAACCTAAGACAGGAGGGCCGTCATAAGCTACTGCCTAATCCCATGACGGGTACCAGTGATGAGATGCATTACTCCAACCTAAGACAGGTGCAGTTCTGAGGGACAATCTTCTAGCCATAATTATATATAAAAAAAGGGGGACCTGTCCAGAGCCATGAGGCCTGAAATTAGCCGACCTCTGTTGCTTGATCTCTGCAAAGCGAAGACAAGATGGCACATTTCCAGGTTCTTCATTATCAACTGTTCCCGCGCGCGCCTAAACGTTTTCCTGCGCGCGCCTAAACTGTTCCCGCGCGTACAAGTCTTTCCCGCGGGCGCGCAAACTTTTTCACGCCCAGGAAGATATGCAGCCTATGGCGCAGGCACGATCCCGCGCCCGGGAAAATTACAAACCCACGGCGCATGCGCAATTGTAATTTGAGAAAACCCGGCCCCCCGTCACCGCCCTGGCCCAACCTCTTCCTCTGCCAGCCTATATAGGGCATTGCACTGCCACCATTAAAGGAGACTTGATCAGGCAATTGTCTTGTCTCCATTTCTCATGTTTTCTTATCTCCTCCATTCCCACTCCCCCTTCCAGGGCCCGTTCGACTGTCCTGCAGGTCGGGACACATATCTTTATCTATATCTATCTATCTAGCTAGCTAGCTATACCTATTAGAGATGGAAGGAAAGGTTTTCAGTTTGAGGCAGATTTTTTTATTCCAGGAAGGTGAAAAATCTAGAGTAACTAGCATTGTTGTTGAAAGTCACTGAAAAATATACAGCATTTCTTCCCAAGAGGAAGAAGAAAAATAAGATTGTAAGATTAAAACAATCTGATTTTCAAAATGATAGAGAACAAATAATAATTTCTGACTAAATGCACTAGTGTGAGACTGTCAACATCTTTTCCTGAACACAGGCATCCAAATTTATATGTTTTAAAAACAGCATTTTTCTTCTTTGTCTTAATCCTCATATAAGTACTTCCTCATTGTAATACTATACCAATAAATTTTAACACAGTGATGTAATTGCATTTACCTTTCTGTCCGCGATAAATTCATAGTGACATAATAAACATTTAAAATTTCTATAATATAAAAGTTCGACTCCAGTTACTTCAGTTCAGCGTCAAACCCTCTCACTGAGTAAAGGATAATCATAAGAAATATAAAAAAAAATGCCACTGTATTTTTATTTAAGCAGAGTTTACAGTTATGTTCTGGGGACAAAAATGAGCAAAAAGAAACATACACACATACACACACACACACTTTTTCATATGACAGAAGCAGGTCTGTTCATGCAAAAACAAGACAAAAATGGTTTCCGTAGGAACGAGGCATCATGTGAAAAGAAAGCTCTCCGAATAACTCCTCCCTCCATTTCAAGATGAGCTTGGATAGAAAAATCAGCTATTTGCCTCTTTCAAAGTTGGCAGGTAAACTTAAGCAGGGAAAGAAAGATGCCAACAGGTAACAGCGTATGCGTCACTCAGGGATGCTTACACATCAGAAATGATTTGTATCAATCTGTTCCCAAACTGTACAACCCTTTAAGTGCAAGTGCATCAAAAAAGAAAAACAAGATAAAAATAAAATATCTTTGAGCTTTGTTTTCAGTGACACATGTAAGATATAAGAAAGGAGGATTCTAAGGAACTTGCTCTTGAGTGCTTGTTTGAAAGGTTTTCACTAAAACAAAAGTGGGGAGGCTCTGCATGGTGGCTGATGACCACTGGGAGTGAGAGGAGTCTTTTGAGGAAAATGAAATCCAACTGCTGGGATAAACAGAAATTTTGTAGTACTTTAACTGTAGGGAAGTTAGTGGACATTCATCAAGCTAGGTTAATAGTGAATGAATGGAAAATGGTTTAAGGTAATTTCCTAAATGGCAAGCTATAGTAGGTATAGATTTGCATAAATTGCAAAATGCATGAAAAGGCTCTTTCTTTGGCCATATACATATTTTTTTCTCATGACTTCTTTTGAATCCCTTAGAAAATTAGCAGCTGCAAAATTATATCCATTCAATATGAGCCCTGGAAACTACTTTGGAAGAACAGTAGAATTAAATGGACTTCTGCTCTCTAGTCAGATGGGGCAGTACCTTTGTTTCCTCACATTTAATTTGCCTATTTGCCATAAGGTCAAAAGCATAATACATTTGAGAAAAATATCTTAGAAATGCCAGGAAAAAAGCCATACTCTAGTGTAAAGTCTGATAGGGTGTAGAAGTAGGGTAGAGATGTAGTATCCTATTTTACACTAGGTATTCATTAGTTTAAGAGAGCTAGTATGTGTGTGGTGGGATAGGGGTGAGTGCCAAACAGTAAGGAATAGAGATCTTGATTGACATGCAGCTCCACATACATACACACTGCTGGGATTAAAACCAACAGCTTAACAGAGGGGTTTAAAAGTAGAAATGGGCATTATTTTACTAACTTCCAGAGAAAAATGATCACATTCAAACTAGCAAGAAGATAAGATATTCATCATCTACTGATGTTAACATCTACCAATAATAAATATTTTATAAATTGGTAGATCTGAAGAGTACATAAAAGTTATTTATAAAATCACATGTTTTATAGTATTTCTATATATGTCTGAAAATATACCAAATCAATAGAGAATGTCTTACTTATTTATATATCAGTTAGACAAATAGTGCTTCCAGTAATAAAGGTAATGCAGTAAAGACAACTGGGGCTTAAAAAATGTGAGACTATTAGAATAGCAAATTTTTTCTCAAGTTTTCATTGACCCATAGTTTCCTTAGTACCTAAAAAGAGCCTGTTACAGGATTCTTTTTTGAGGGTTAACTCTAATTAATTACTAAATTGATCAATAACTCTACATGTATCTGAAATAAATATTACCATTACTTTAATCTTTCATTTAATATCTTATTTCTTTTCAATTTCTACTCAGGTGAGGATTTGTGATTTGTACCAAATGTAGTTTCATGTAGGTATAATATCCTTCTATGATTGGGTTTTGTTGGTGGTGCCATTACTTTTATGATTCCAAAGGCAGAGATATTGGTTTACTTTTTCCTGGATCCATAGTTGATAATAGACTGTATCATATACAGCAGCATAAATAAGTGCTCGTTGAATGAATATGTTGAATGTGATAAGTATGGAACTCTGGTTTCAAAATAGAATGTATTCTTTTAGACCTCAGACACTGTGTATTAACAAACACAGTGCTTAAGAACTTGAGCTTTGATGTCAAAGTAACATTCAGGTTTTCACCACTTATGAGAGGGGCAATACCAAGCAAGCTAGTTGAACTCTTTCTATGCCTTCATTTCTTTATCTTAACATAGGAATTATACAGTAAGTTCTTGCTTAATATCATTGATAGATTCTAGGCTCACCTTTAAGTGAAACGATGTACTGTATGCTGTAGACACTTAATTCTTGTTTATATCAAGTAGACTACAGTAAAATTGGTTTCATTTTGCAGTATAGCTGCAGTTTCCAAGAACCTGTAGGCAACGTTGAAGACTGTTTTTTTATTATGAACCAAGAATTTCAGAAATACCAGGTGCAAGAGTCAGGGTGTTGCCTGAGAAGACCATGAAAGATACTCTTACACTCTGCCCCCAAGTTATGTCTGGCCCCTTTCACTCAGCATTTATCCAAAATGTTGTTCTACAGAATAAGTAAGGTCATGGTTCATGTTGTTCATACAAAAAGACTTAGCATCTACAATAGCACCTGAAAGGATCCTGAACCTGTGTTTAGATGAATCTGGCATCAAATCTTTCATGAACCTGGCAAAAAATCTTTAGTTTTACTTCTTACTACCTACATTACTTTACAGAGGTTATTAAACTCCTCTGAGCTTGTTTGAAATAGTCAGTAATACCAGTGATGAAGGAAACACCCCGTTGTATTTTAGGCATAGAGTACGTTGTAGCTACTATGGTGAGTGCCTGTGTTTCCTTTACTTTTCATTTTGGCCATCTTTCATGGAGGTATTTTGGCCTGTTTGTTCTCCCTGTCTTCTCAGGATGAGATAACCTCAGGAGAGTATTTTAGATTCACATCTCAAAGGTGACCTTTGTGTTAGAGGTGTAACACATTTGTCATTCAAACTTCAGCACCTTTTTGAATATCGAGGTTTTTTTTTTTTTTTTTTTTTTTTTTTTTAAGTCGAAGGTGTTGAACATGCTTAGGAATGGAATTGGAAGGCCAACTGCGGAATGCTAATTCAGTGCATCATGGAACTGAGTACCTTAAACTATAATTCCTGACCAAAACAAACAAACAAACAAAATTAAGCAAAAACACACCACAGTGTACATATTGCTGAGCTATATCCCTGGTTATCATATATTCTGCATACCACAATATTAATATAAATACATGAGCTGATTAATTTGTTTGCATAGTCTTTACATCTAGTATATGCTAAAGGAACAAAATACTATCATAAACTTGCCTGCTTAATCAATTGATAGATGAATAGGTTGGTGGGTGGTTGAAAACATGTTCCCTACATTTATAGTGTCTTCTTTTAGACCGAAAGTTACTACTAGGATCATGGCAGGACTCATGTCTCCATGAGAGTGTGATATAGTTTTGCTTTGTATCTCACCCAAATCTCATCTTAAATTATAATCCCCCTAATCCCCGTGAGTCAAGGGAGAGACCAGGTAGAGGTAATTGAATCGTGTGGGCAGTTTTCCCCATGCTATTCTCCTTATAGTGAGTGAGGTCTCACGAGATCTGAAGGTTTTATAAGGGGCTCTTCCCCTTTCACTCAGCATTTCTTCCTCCTGCCACCTTGTGAAGAAGGTGCCTTTCTTCCCCTTCCTCTTCTGCCATGATTGTAAGTTTCCTGAGGCCTCCCCAGCAATGCAGAACTGTGGGCCAATTAAATCTCTTTCCTTTATAAATTACCCAGTCTTCAGTGTATCTTTATAGCAGTGTGAGAACCAACTAATATAGAGTGGTATCTGATTTTTTTTATTATGAACCAAGAATTTCAGAAATACCAGGTACAAGAATCAGGGTGTTGCCAGAGAAGACCATGAAAGATACTCTTATAATCTGCCCCCAAGTTATGTCTGGCCCTAATGAGCATTCAAAGATCCACACCATGATTTTCATGGAATGATTAGACACTGCTATACTAGCTTTTCAAAATCTCAAGTCCCTACTTTGTACAGTGATTTCTAGACTAGTGAACATTTCAAAACCCTAGAACATCAAAGAAGCAACCTGAATAATACAGAAATGGATGTTAAAATGAAGACGGAAGGAAAAAAAGGCAATGAGGGGTCATATAGAAGGACACAGAGATGAGTGTAAGCAACATTTGACATTGGTGACCAAAGGTAAGAGCATTAAGTTTTAGGTCTTATCCTGAAAGCCAGCAAATAAATTCAAATTAGCTTTAGGATGTATGTGAAGAACACTGCAAAGAAGAATAATTATTAGAAAATATAATTAAAATTTGGAGCAATCTGACTTCGCCACTTTACAGAGCAAGTTGCAGAGTACCATTTCACAGTTTTGTTTATGGCTACAGGCCTATTTTACTGGGAAGGATTTAACTATATCTGTTATTTTACTACCTATGCTCTTAGTGAAGTAGGGGAAGGGAAAGAAATGGACAAGACAGTCACAGAATTATCACCATGGTCTGACTATTCAAGATACACTTCAATAGACTTTGTCACTTCTGAAATGTATAAAGCTTTCCTTTTGACCATAGTCAGTTTCTAGTAATCCTGTTGACAGCATTCTTCTTTGAAATGATTCACTCAGCCTCAAAGCTAGGGAGTTAGTTTTTCTTTAAACAAAGTTTATTGTGATGACTTGTAATTCGGTGCTCTATTTCCCTAACTGCTTTGAAACCAAAGACGCAGATGGCAGTTCCAGTTTACTTTTTTAAGGACTCCCACCAAAATTTCTAGTTTATTTCTTGACTCCCTTATTCCTTCCAGTATATGGCCATCATATATAAATAAACTGGAAAAACAATAGTCTTGTTAGGAAGAATCATTTGATCTTATTTTGTGAGAAGATTATTTACCTGATTCATTTTTTTAATTGCTCGATACTTATTTCCATTAAAGAGAAGCACAGCTTTGCTATAACCACAACTTATTAAACATTCAAGGTAAATGTACCAGGCGTGGCTTTTAATATTACCTTTCAATATTCAGGAAAAGAAAGCTCTCACATCTTTGTTTAGAAATCATCATATTGTCCTAATTTTAAATTCTCTTTCACGTTATTCATTTTCTGGAAAGACTGCTGATATTATATCACTTTTGTATTGTGCTCTACATCTTAAAATTTCTCTTAATATATTTTGCCTGATTTCAGTTTTATAATGGCTTACTGAAGTAAACAGGACAGTCATTATCATCCACATTATAAAGAGGCCAAATTTAAGAGTTAGCTGAGTTTTCCAAAAGTCACACAACCAATGAGAGAGATGGAATATTCAAACTTAGGCCTTTGATTTTATGTGTTACTCTTTTTAAACACACTATTCTAAAAAAGCAAAGGAGATGAGACAGATGCTTGTTTTTTGTTGTTGTTGTTGATGGTTTTTTAAAAACATATTCTGATGGTTTATTTTTAACCTGTAGTCACCATCTTGGTAGGTATCATTTCTGGTTATTGCACAAAGTATCCTTATTGCAGCATGTCCTTTGATTTTATGCTTATTTTTCTCCAGAAGGGGAGATTATTCCTAAAATGTGGTTAATGCTCACTTGTAGCTGAAAGGCACAGGTTATAAATCAAATAACAATAGGGTGCAAAATCATGTCACATTGAGAATAATAAGGGATGAGCTTAATTATTGCAGAATTACCCACTTCAGCAATAAATTGGAAAGATTATAGTAAGAACCAATTTCCTGCTCTCATGAATAAATTGCTTCTTTGAATAGCTTTTTTTGGTGCCTAGAAAGGAGAATGGAATCATGCAGTTAGTTTCCTGGTGTGTAACATTGAATAGTTGATGGTAGCTGTTTTCCCCATGATCACGGAAGTAAAAGTTTGTTTCCACGGTGAAGTATTGTTCCCTTAAGGAGGAAGATGAGTCATCCTCTTATGAAGAACAATGGATTTAAAGAAGAAACTGCCTTCACTTAGAGAAATAGTTAACAACAGTATGAAGGGCAATTGAAACAACTTTGCAAAGGAAAATCAGCCTCAAGCTATTTAACAACAGTGGAGTAGAGATGCAGATGGTTTATATGCTATATTTATTAAAGATTTTGCAGACGAAATAGGTTTTAAGCTGGCAAAGTTTGTCTATTATCCTAAGTCATCTCTGAGAGTGAATACTTGAGAGGATTGTAAGAAATTCCAGATGCAGTGTTAGATGTTATGCTTTTGGGAAGTATTACTTAGATTAACCTGAAATAATGTGTGTTGATTTAAAAAAATAGCCTCAGTTATGTATTTAAACATTTCTAATCTTATGACAGTTCAATCAGTCCTTCTGGGGGCTAGAGTGAAATACGTGTTTACAGTGTGACAATAATGGAAAACAAAAATACTTTTGGGGAATTTCATAATCCAGATGACAGCTGCTATGACCCTACAATCTCATTTCACAAAAGGGGTCTCCTCCTTTGAGTGTAATTATTTCAACAAAGGAGAACCAGAGTAGTTGTTTCAAGTGAAGAGGAATAAATGATGCTAAAAGATGGCACGTCAAATATAAGCCACTTACAAATGTATTTATTTGGAGATCGTAAACATGCTTGAGATACTATGTTCAAAGCTATGAAAAACAATGTGAGAAATCAAATATATCTTTTTACCCTATTGCCCTTAATGTTTGATCAAATAAATATTTAATTAAAACTAAAATTAAATTGTTCAATCTTAATAAAATATTATGGATTCAATACCATAAAATAAAAATTTGGGATTTAAGATTTCTCATTCTAGAATGATAAGCCACATTTATTTTTAAAGCATATTTGTTTAGATGACCACTCCTATTTGAAAATTTCAGTTAAATATTTTCACAAAGATTATTCTCATACACACAGAATTACAATTAGTACATAAACTTACTATAGTTTCATTTGCCAGTACTCTCTTGGTGATAGAAAGTTTTGTCTGATAGATTACTATGATCTCCGCTCACTGCAACGTTCACCTCCTGGGTTCAAGTAATTCTCCTTTCCTCAGCCTCCTGAGTAACTGAGACTACAGGTATATGCCATCACGCTTGGCTAATTTTTGTATTTTTAGTAGAGATGGGGTTTCACTCTGTGGGCCAGGCTGGTCTCAAACTCCTGACCTCAGGTGACCCATCCACCTTGATCTCCCAAAGTGCTTGGATTACAGGTGTGGGCCACCA
The DNA here is from genome assembly GCF_009764315.1 of Trachypithecus francoisi. Taxonomy (NCBI): domain Eukaryota; kingdom Metazoa; phylum Chordata; class Mammalia; order Primates; family Cercopithecidae; genus Trachypithecus; species Trachypithecus francoisi. The sequence continues at coordinate 35,329,960 of NW_022681457.1, read as the reverse complement.
CGCCAACTCTGATAGATTACTATTTAACTGTGTATAAAGACTCAGTGTATGATAAAATGCATAAGCAATATTGGGAATATAGTATGTTTTAGACTCTGTGCGTAGTTCTGGGAATACAAGACCAGTTTCTTGCCCTGTTAGAAATCTTTAGACACAAGATACTGAATCATATTTTGATGCAATACAATAAGGGTTCCAAAAGACATAGATAGTTTTGGGATGCTTTGGAAATACAGAGAAGGCGGCACTTAAGGATAAGTTAAAAGAAAATTTTTGGAAAGGATAAAAGTGAAGTTAAAACTTGAAAGATGAGTAAGGTATTTGAAGTTAAATCTATTATATGTGAACCTCACGAAGTGAAAAATATGTGATATGTATTCTGTAAATCAGATTTCAGAATATACATTATAGAGTATAAAATGTGCTTCTGTGTGTTCACGTTTGTGTATTTGTAGATTTGTGAAAGTGTTGGCAGGGGGAGTGTGGACAAGGATGTGGTAGAGGTAGGCTTCTAGATATAGCCTTGTCATTTATAGAGGGAAAAAATTAGTTTAGACCCTTTATGATAAATGTACTCTCTTCTTAACACACTGTATATATTTGAATCCAGAGAGACTTAATATGCTTGCTCTATCTGATCTTGACTGCTGTGAAAGGTTCTCAGACCTGAAATGTGGAAAATATCAAAAAGCCTCTTTGGCTCATTTCAGGATGAAGGTCACATCCATATTAATTGCCCTGATAATGAAACCTTCCTGGAGGCCACCTGTCAGAACATCTGGAGCTCTTGTTGTTACTGCTTCCAACAAGGCACCATTTCCATCCCTACGCTGACTTCAAAGACCCATCTTCAAGGTTGATGGTAAGGACTTGGGAAGGGATGCAGCAGAGATTTACTGGCCGAGGTTCAGGGCTCTATTAGAATACTAAAATTTCCTTTTGTCAGTTTCAAATCCTAGCAAAAGAGAGGTCATTTAAATTTGATATTTTCCAAAATGAATTTTGAACAGATAATTATTGGAAAAAGAATGCAATTTGATTTTCCAGGTTTCCCTCAGGTTTTGGGTTGAATATGAATCAAAATTATCTGTTTTCAACATCAATGAAATAAAAAAATCACTTAAGGGGCAGCACTGTGTATGTGATGGTTAATTTTAGTCATCAACTCCACTGAATTAAGGGATATCCTGATAGCTGGCAAAGCCTTATTTCAGGGTATATTTTTGAAGGTTGATATATTTTAGCTCTGTGTCCCCACCCAAATATCACCTCAAATAGTAATAATCTCCACATGTCATGGGAGGGACCTGATGGGAGGTAATTAAATCATGGGGACAGGTTTTTCCTGTGCTGTTCTTGAGATAGTAAATAATTCTCATGAGATTTGATGGTTTTATAAAGGGGAGTTCCCATGCACATGCTCTCTTGCCTGCACCATGTAAGATGGGACTTCGATTTTCCTTTGCCTTCTGCCATGATTGTGAGGCCCCCCCATCATGTGAAACCGTGAGTCTATTAAACCTCTTTCCTTTATAAATTACCAGGTCTTGAGTATGTCTTTATCAGCAGTGTGAAAACGAAATAACACAGTAAATTTTTAACCAGTTGTGGGCTGTTGCTATAAAGATACTCAAAAGATATCCAAGAGGCCAGGCACAGTGGCTCACACCTGTAATCCCAGCAGTTTGGGAGGCTGAGGTGGGCAGATCACCTGAAGTCAGGAGTTCAAGACCAGCCTAACATAGTGAAGTTCCGTCTCTACTAAAAATGCAAAAAAAAAAAAAAAAAATTAGCCAGGTGTAGTGGTGGGCACCTGTAATCCCAGCTACTTAGGAGGCTGAGGCAGGAGAATCACTTGAATCCGGGAGGTGGAGGTTGCAGTAAGTCAAGATCACGCCATTGCACTCCAGCCTGGGCAACAGGGCGAGATTCTGTCTCAAAAAAAAAAAAAATATCCAAGTGACTTTGGAACTGAGTAACAGGCAGATGTTGGAACAGTTTGGAGGACTCAGAAGAAGACAGGAAGATGTAGGAAAGTCTGGAAGTGCCTAGAGATTTGGAGGACTATGAAGACAGGAAAATGTGGGAAAGTTTGGAACTTCCTAGACATTTGTTGAATGATTTTCACCAACATTCTAATAATAGTGATATGGACAGTAAAGTATAGGCTGAGGTGGTCTCAGATGGAGATGAGGAACTTGTTGAGAACTAGAGCAAAGGTAACTGTTGTTATATTTTAGCAAAGAGATGGGCAGCATTTTGCCCCTGCCCTAGAGATCTGTGGAACTTTGAACTTGAGAGAGATGATTTAGGGCATCTGGTGGAAGAAATTTCTAAGCAGCAAAGCATTCAAGATGTGACTTGGGTGCTGTTAAAAGCATTCAGTTTTATGTATTCACAAAAAGACATGCTTTAGAATTGGAATTTATGTTTAAAAGGGAAGCAGAGCATAAAAGTTTGGAAAATTTGCAGCCTGACAATGTGAGAGAAAAGAAAAACCCATTTTCTGAGGAGAAATTCAAGCCAGCTGCAGAAATTTACATAAGTAACGAGTTAATATTTATTGCCAAGACAATGGGGAAAATGTCCCCAGGGCATGTCAGAGACCTTCCTCACAGTCTCTCCCACCACAGGCTCAGAGGTCTGGGAGAGAAAAATGGTTTCCTGGGCTGGATCCAGGGGACCCTGCTGTGTGTAGCCTCAGGACTTGGTGCCTGGTGTCCCAGCTGTTCCTGCTGTGGCTAAAAGTGGCCAAAGTACAGCTCAGGCCATGGTTTCAGAGGGTGCAAACCTTAATCCTTGGCAGCTTCTGCCTGTTGCTGAGCGTATAGGTGCACAGAAGTGAATAACTGAGATTTGGGAACCTCTGCCTAGATTTCAGAGGATGTAGAGCATAGTCTGGATGTCCAGCAGAAGTCTGCTGCAGGGGTATGGAGAACCTCTGCTAGGGCAGAGCAGAAAGGAAAAGTGGGGTCAGAGCCCCAACACAGAGTTCCCACTGGGGTACTGCCTACTGAAGCTGTGAGAAGAGGGCCATTATCCTCCAGATGCCAGAATGGTAGATCCACTGACAGTTTGCACTGTGCATCTGGAAAAGCCACAGGCACTCAATATCAGCCCATGAAAACAGCTGGGAAGGGGGGTGTATGCTGCAAAGCCACTAGAGTGTCACTGCTCAAGGCCATAGGAGCCTGTCTCTTGTATCCTCATGACCTGGATGTAAGACATGGAGTCAAAGGAGATCATTTCAGAGCTTTAAGATTTGGCCACTCCATTGAATTTCAGACTTGCATAGGACTTGTAACCCCTTTGTTTTGGCTAATTTATCCCATTTGGAACAGGTGTATTTACCCAATTCCTGCGCCCCCATTGTATCTAGGAAGAAACTAACTTGCTTTTGATTTTATAAGCTCATAGGCAGAAGGGACTTGCCTTGTCTCAGATGAGACTTTAGACTTGTACTTTTGGGTTAATGATGAAATGAGTTAAGACTTTGGGAGACTTTTGGAAGGTATAATTGATCTTTATATGAGAGGATATGAGATTTGGGAGGGGCCAGCAGCAGAATGATATGGCTTGGTTGTGTGTCCCGAAACAAATCTCACCTTGAATTTCAATAATTCCCATGTGTCATGGGAGGGACCTGTTGGAAGGTAACTGAATCATGGGGGTGAGTTTTTCCAATGTTGATTTCATGATACTGAATAAATCTCATGAGATCTGATGGTTTTATAAAGGGGAGTTCCCCTGCACATGCTCTCTTGTCCGCCACAATGTAAGATGTGCCTTTGCTCTACCTGTGCCATTCACCACTATTGTGAGACCTCCCAAGCCATGTGGAACTGTGAGTCCATTAAAGCTGCTTCCTTCTTAAATTACCCAGTCTTGAGTATGTCTTCATTAGCGGCATGAAAATAAACTAATACAAGGTTGTTTCTGGAAAAGACTGGCATTTGATTCAGTGGTATGCTTAAGAAAAAGCTGCCCTAATCCAATGTGGATGGGTACCATCCAATTCTTGAGGATCCAGATAGAACCAAAGACAGAAGAAAGATAAATTCACTTTCTCTTTCTTCTGAAGCTAGGATATCCATCTTCTTCTGTCCTTGAATACCAGGACTCCAGATACTTTGGCCTTCAGCTTCAGACTCAGAGTTACACTCTCAGCTTCTCTGGTTCCCAGGCTTTCAGATGTGAACTGAGCTATGCCTTCACTTTCCTTAGTTCTCAAGCTTGTGGATGGCATGTGGTGGGACTTCTTAGCTCCATAATCATGTAAGCCAATTTCCATAATATATTTCCCCTCATCTGTCTATCTATTTACATAGATTCTATTGACTCAGTTTCTCACGAACACCCTAACTAATACAGGATATCTGGGTTCAGTTTGGATATTGTAACCACAGTCTTTCATTAAATCACAGGGAACAAAATAAATAATACATTTGAGGGAGTCATTGGGGAATATAGAGTCCCAGGCTGAACTCAAACTCAGTCTCAGCCAAATGAAGTATTTAATAAAGTCAGTAAAAGACCTGAATCTCTCAGGATGAGATCACATCTCACTGAGCTGAGTGTGTAGGGGACAACAGCTTAAGGTACCTACAGAGAGGTGGTTCTTTCTTTTTCTCCTTCAAGGTCACTGGTGGCATGTGTTTTTCACTGGAAATAACCCAAGGGGTTTAATTCGCTCCCTACATGCCTAAAAGTGTTGCAATTCTTAATTATTGTGAAAATTACCTCTTTCAAACTCATTGTTAAAACATGTGATGTGAGGAAGAAATAGTATTTGATGAAATAAATTTAGGAAACAAAGGATATTCAGTTAAGGTTTTTTTGTTTTGTTTTGTTTTTCCTCTCTCTCCATGAATTCTCATAGTTTATGATGTGTTAATATTAAATGCAAACTTAAAAAAAAGATGGAATTTAAAAGTTCCCAATTTTATTTTCTTGCCTTATTCACTTTTCTTTCTTTCCTGTTTTCTTCTTAATCTGTCAAAATATTTAATAGAACACACTTTGAGAAATGCTGACTTAGGCTTTGACATTCAAACGGATTCTTCTCATATGGCCTTCAGTACTACTAGCATTCTGCTGGAAAGAGCCACATCTATACTGTATGTCTATCACTGCCCAAAACCAGTCTTGACCCCTCAAAGTCTAACTCTATCTTGGCTCAAATTTTATCAACTTTATAACCTTAAATCAACACTCTGCTTGTGGTCTGCCCTCATCCAACGTACATGGGCATCATTCATGCCTTCTACTTATATTATGTTGAGTGAAGAAGAGACAATAAATGAATAGAAAGTAACAGCATCCTGAATGGTGACCAATGTTATAGAGAAAAATAAAGAGGATAAGAGGTTAAAAAATAAGCCATGAGTTAACTGATGTTACTTTTTAACTTGCACCAGTGGAGGTTGGCACAAAAATAATTGCAGTTTTGGACTGTGAATTTTAAATCATTATAACTAGGCTCAAAGAGATCTTTATTAATCAAAATGGGAATCATTATAATGAACACATTTTTGCCAATAAGAAATAAGGTTGTTAATTCCTATAGCATAAAAATCTGTGCTTTAGGATTTAACAAACACTTGGAAAGCATTTTCTGCATCCTACTGATTGTGGGATCATTTTCCCTGCAAAAAGTTGTCAAGATGGTTGAAGTGGTAGTTGGTTGGTGAGAAGGCAGATGAATGTGGTAGATAGGGCAAAATTTGTAGCCCAATCTGTTCAACTTTTATAGTGTTGGTTGTGCAACGTGTAGTTGGGTATTGTCATGGAGAAGTATTGGGCCTTTTCTGTTGACCAATGCGGCTGCAGGCTGTGAAGTTTTTGGTGCATCTCACTGATTTGCTGAGCATACTTCTCAGAAGTAATGGTTTCACGGGATTCAGAAAACTGTAGTGGATCAGAGTGGTAGTAGACCAAACAATGATTATAACCTTTGTTTTGGTGGAAGTTTGGCTTTGGGAAGTGCTTTCAAGCTTCTCAGTCCAACCACGGAGCTGGTCACTGGCAGTTTTCATATAAAATTCACTTTTCTTGCATGTTCACAATCTGATCAAGGAACAGTTTCTTGTTGTTGTGTAGAATAAGTGACTTTTTTTTTTTTTTAATTTTCGGTCAGCTTATGAGGTCCCACTTATTGAGATTTTTCATCTCTACAATTTGCTTCAAATGCTGAATGACCATAGAATGGTCTATGTTGAGTTCTTCGGCAACTTTTTCTATAGGAAGAGGATCAGCATCAATGATTGCTCTCAATTAGTTGTTGTCAACTTCTAACCTCATCTTCAAGGATCTCCTCTCCTTTACAAAACTTCTTGAACCGCCACTGCACTGTACGTTTGTCAGCAGTTCCTGGGCCAAATGTGTTGTTGATGTTGTGAGTTGTCTCCACTGCTTTATGACCAGTTTTAACTCAAATAAGAAAATTGTTCAAATTTGCTTTTTGTCTAACATCAATTCCATATTCTAAAATAAACATAAAGTAAACAAGAAGTAATAAATCATTAACAAAAAACATAAAGTGAGAAATGCCCCTTAAAATGATGTGTAACACAGCCACATTTGTCTAAGAAAGCATTCCACTATAAAATGGCAAATTTCAACATTGTAAAAACCACAATTACTTTTGCACTCACCATGTGAGGTGAGGAACCAGAAATAGCTTCTCCAATCAGGTAATATTTGGACAGAGATTTGCAGAGGTGCATGAGTGAGTTGATGACAACAAATGGCAGAAGATTAGATGGGCCTCATCATAACTTTGGCTGGAACATTAGTTTTATCCAAGGACACCATTAGGCTCTATCTGAGAATTTCTGGTAGCACAGGCACAAAGTTAGTCTCATAATTCAACTTCACTTACACGGAAAGTTGTACATACATTCTTCCCCTTTTAAAAATAATCTAAAGATTTGGTGGTGCAAACTTGGAGTCCCAGCTACTCAGGAAGATCACTTGAGCACATGTATTCAAGACTATACTGAGCTCTGATTGTCCCGCTGTACTCCAGCCTGTGCAAGAGAGAAAGATGCCATCTCTTAAATAAATCTAAGCCATTAACCAAAGGCTAGTTGCCACCATTCTGATTTTTTTTTTTTTCAAGGGAGTTCCAAATCTACCTTGGACTGTCCATAAAAAGAAAAACTTTTAAGCTTTAATTTTACTTTTCTAAGCACTCATATATCTGAGTAAAGTTACATTCTAGTTGTATGATTTCTGTTACCTGTAAATATTTTTGCTCTGAATCAGAATAATCTATTTTGCTGAAATGAAATATCCATTCTTAAATAAAATTTAACCTTCCTTTATTTTTCTTCTGAAGAGAACCAGAGTCTACATATCTGTTATGAATAATTTCTCTTATTTTGAAACTTCTCATATTTTAAATAATAATAATAATAATAGTAGTAGTAGTAGTTGTAGTAGTAGCTAAGTTTACTTTTCGGGTCCATTACAATTTTATATACAAATTTTATCAAATTAACATCTGCAATAAACTCACAAGTATTTTTTGAGCAATTACTATGTGCTAGTGACTGAGATGCTGAGAATACAGAGAAAGTTGGTCTGGAACACTATTTTCATGGCATTTTATCTCCTGTAGTAGACAGGCAATAACCAAAACACATGAGGTAGTGTTGATTTATCTCTTCCATGGGTGAAAAGACAGGCAAAATGGAACTTGGGTTTGCCTTACTTTAAAGTCCATCATTTCCATAGCTATGCTATTTCTTTATCATTAAAAGGGAAATAGGAAACATCATCAATAAGCTGAGAGTTCAGTAAAGTATTGGTTCAGATTTTGCAGCCAAAGGTTTGATATCAAGTTCTAGAATAAATATTTTTCGTGTTGTAAAATCAATATTTCTCCAACTTAATCTTGGTAGAAAATCACTTGGGGTGCTTGTTTGAAATAAAGTATTATCAGACCCATCTTCAGAAAGTAGGTCTGTGGTAATCTGCCTTTGTTACAAGTTTTCAGGTGATTGGGATGCGGGTAGCTTGTGGGTCAAACTTTGTGAAATTCATTTGATAGTAGTAAGGTCTGGCAAATGCTAGTACAGACAGTAATTAAGCTAATGAGTTCGTCAGACAAGACAGACATGAATAAGACCACAGAAGTACAAGATCAAAAAGATCTCCTAATGAGTTAGAGACATTGAAAAGGTAAGGGTGTTACCTTGGTCTTCCCTCCATCCACCCTCCAATTAAGTGCTTAGATTCACATCTGTTGGTCCATGTCTGATGCCCCATCATAAGGCCCAGATCCTATGGGCACCACTGGATTTTCTCACTCCAGATAAGCCACCATTTCCTCCTCCTCCGAGATATGGTTATCAGAAGTCTTGAACATGTTTCTCCTCAGAACTAGACAAGAGTTTTAATGATAATGACTAAAGATTAATTTTAAATCAAGTATGAAGTATCCTATTTTGGTTATTCAATTCTATTTATCATCTAAGGGTTAATATTTTAAAACATAGCAAGCAGGCTCAAGCTTGTAATCCCAGCACTTTGGGAGGTGGAGACGGGCGGATCAGGAGGTCAGGAGATCGAGACTATCCCGGCTAACATGGTGAAACCCCGTGTCTACTAAAAAATACAAAAAACTGGCCGGGCGAGGTGGCGGGCGTCTGTAGTCTCAGCTACTCAGGAGGCTGAGGCAGGAGAATGGCGTGAACCCCGGAGGCAGAGCTTGCAGTGAATTGAGATCCGGCCACTGAACTCCAGCGAGACTCCGTCTTGAAAAAATAAAAAATAAAAAACAAAAACATAGCAAGCTTTGAAGAAGGTGGCATGCACAAAAAATTAACAGAAACTTTCAAGATTTTAAGAAAAAGTATAATAATATTTTGAATTCAACAGAGAAGTCATCCATAAAACTAAATGTATTATTTAGTATATTAGATTGAAAACAAATACTTTTCCCTTTTGCTTATATATTGTTCTTTGTTTACTTCATTTTAACTGGAAAGAATCAGAAGAAAGTAGCGTTGAAAAGAACTTGAAATTCTTGTGCACTTCTAAAGTCCCTCTCACAGGTAAATAGTAACTTATTTATGACTTCAAGGTTTTATGGTATCAGGCCATGGCAAATTCTTTGTATAAAAATTGAAATGCCTAATTACCCTGTTTTTAGGAGGTGAGTAGACTTTTGAATTTAAGTAGTTTATTTTATTGATCATTTGTCCTTGTATAGGTTGAGGGAAAGGATAAGCACATCATTTTTTCCTGTCTCTTGAGAGGGACAGGTTTCTAAAAACTGATTTGTTTCAAAGATCCTTTGTCATGCTTCTATTGCAGCAAACTATTGAGAACTTCTTTTTAAGACATTAGAGAAAAGTGTTGAAGATGAATCTACTGACAGTCCAAATGCTCACCGAGGTCACCTTTTTCATAATCAATGTTTGAAGAGTCTGCTCTATCAACAATTTAATCTAAGTAAATGAATCCTGCTAGTGAATTAATGTGATTTTAACTGGGATTCACTCATTTTCAATAATGTTGCTGCCTTTGTTGTTTAATAACTTAATGTCTCAAATTATGAGAATTTCAAACTTTGGCAGGCCAGCAGGTGTTTGGGGGGGACATCTCATTTCATTTATGTCAAAGTTAGAAAATGAATCTAAATATGCCAGCCCGGTTATTTCTTGTGGGCTTAATAGAATCTTAAGCAGTATGTTTTCTGCAATTTAAAGGGTAAGAATAATTGTTAATCATTCTTGCTTCTCCCGTTCTTTAAAAAAATTCAAATACTGTTCATACTCCCTGATGATTAAATGTTTAATATGTTTCTATCTTCCTCTATCTCCCAATTATGACCTCCTTGGAGATTTTGTCACTGTGGTTAACTTATAGATGCTTAATAAACGTTTGATGAATAAATGAGTCAATGCATGGGTAAATTAATAGAAAGCTTAGTTTGAAGGTATAAAGAATATATTTCTCCATGGAAAGAAGGAAGCAAGGAGGGGAAACACACAGCGAAGATATCATTCTTGGGTGTAGCTGCACAATCAGAAGGCAGGGTGAAAGCATGCTTAGTCACTGCCCCTGTTTTCATAACATGTTAAGTAGCAGGGTGGAAAACCCACTGCATGTGTCATCATGAGTTCAGGGTTGCAGCTGATGGTATTCCACTTAACCATTTGACCTCGTGCATGGCACTTTGATTACTTTAATTTTGATTCCTCATTTAAAAAATAGATCTTTGTATGAAGCCACTTCCATAGACTCAGATGATCCTGAAAGTCACAAACCATGCCGTTTGAACCTTTCAAGCCTTTTTTTCCAAATAGCCAGCTGCCCTATATATCTTGTGCTCTGGAAAAAGGGTAATGATTTTATTTTAAAACTTTGCAGATGTATTTCCTGAGTATCTGTCTAGAAGCCCTGCATTTCACTTAGGCTTAACTTACAAAGTGGCAGATCTCTCCCTTTAGGCAAACACATCGGCTGCTGTGTTTACAAAACCAGTGAAGGCATATTCCTCTTTCTCTTTTAAAGTTTATTCATGCCTCCATGTGCTCAAGGAGGCATGACTAAGCTCCATGGCATGAGGAAGTCTCCGGAAGTAGAAGTCTTTTAATAGCTACAGAGCCTAGTTCTAGCAAAACAGATTGATTAAAGTGGCACAGCTCTTATAATTTATTTTGTGCATACAAAGGTAAGTTTTACATATAAAAATGGAACCTTCCCTCTATCAGGCAGCATCCAGGCACATTTTCACATTATTTAGCTGCATAAAGTATTGAACCGAGAATCCGAAGCTGTGGGTTGGGTTTACGTCCCTGACTTGCTTTTTTGACCTTGACTTCGCCCATGACTGACTATGAGGGAAATAAAGCATGACAAAAACTCTATACGCTTAATAATTATCAAGTACATACCACTTCCACCTTCATCCAAAAAAAAAAAAAGTAAAAAAACCTCCTGTAGTATTTGAACTCATTTTACTGCTCTAGTAGCTTTTACTCTGACTTAAGCTTCCACAGCCAAAAGGGTAATATTTTTAAAACATCAATTTTATCATGTTTAAAACTCTCTGATTATTCTGACACTGCATTGCCTGTGGGAATAACTCCTAACTTCATAGCATGGCTTTCAAAGCCCTTTACAAATCTTACCTCAGCCTACCTTGAAGCTGAACAAACGGACAGAGCAGGGTCCCTGTCCTGCCTACCTTATCTCTCACCCCTCTGCTCCTCTCTCAGCGACCCTCAGAACTCATTACATTGGTCTATTCTCTATCCAGGAAGCCCATCAAGCACTTTTCTCTGTAGTCTTTCTGTTGATGCTGTTCCTTCCATTCAGAATGTACTTCTCTCTTTTTTAAAACCTCATTTTCTACAGGACTACCCAGAAAAACTCTTCCCTGTAAGTTTCTCTAACATTTCTCTTGTTACCCAGAGATACATGCTGTCTTACCCATATATACACCACCATAAAGGTTTGTATGAAACTATATCTTTATATTTACCTCAGATATAAAACTTCTCTTGTTGTTTGTTTTTAACAGACTTGAGACAACTTAATGAGAGACAATTATAATTCCAACAAAAATACTAATTCCATTGGTACTTTTCAGTTTGAAGTAAACATAATATTAACACTAATATCTACGTTCACTATATACTTGAAACTGTGCTAATGATTTGTTTTAGTGTTTTTTTTTTTTTTTTTGTGATGGAGTTTCGCTCTTGTCGCCAGGTTGGAGTGCAATGGCACAGTCTTGGCTCACTGCAAACTCTGCCTCCCAGGTTCCAGTGATTGTCCTGCCTCAGTCTCCCATGTAGCTGGGATTACAGGTGCCCAACACCATGCCTGGCTAATTTTTGTATTTTTAGTAAAGACAGGGTTTCACAATGTTGGCCAGGCTGGTCTCTAACTCCTGACTTCAGTTGATCCGCCTGCCTCAGCCTCCTAAGGTGTTGGGATTACAGGTGTGAGCCACTGCTTCTGGCCTGTTTTAGTGTTATCTAAATCAATCTATTTTTCTTATCTAAACATAAGTATTGTCTCAATTTGCAAATGAGGACAATGAAGCTAATAGAGGATAAATTGCTTGAATAAGGTCTCAGAGCTAATCCATAGCATATCCTGGATTTGAATTCAAGCTTTTTTGGTTTTAATGTATACAACCAAAAGTCCTCCTAGGTTCCTCTTTATCTTAGTCTGTTTATGCTGCTATAACCAAATTCCTAAAACTGAGCAATTTTTAAAGCACAGAAATCTATTTCTCACAGTTCTGTAGCTGAGAAGTCCAAGACCCAGGACCCAGCAGGTTTGGTGTCTGGTAAGGGCCTGGTCTCTGCTTCCAAGTTGGTGCCTTAGAGGATAAATTCTCTGGAGGGTAGGAACACTGTTCTTCACATGGCAGAAAAGCAAAAGAGACTCTGCCTACTCCCACGAGCTCTTTTAGTACTGGTATTAAATTTTTCATGATGGTGAAGCCCTTGTGATCTAAACACCCTGCATTAAGTCTTGCTTTCCATTACTGTTGCATTGGGGATTAAGTTTCAGCATGAGTTTTGGAGGGAACAAAACCATGCAAGACAAGACACTCTCTATTCTTCACTGATTACATCATTACATCTAATCTATTGCCAAGTCTTTTTGAAATTACCTTTCTAATAGAGCACCAAATACATGTAGTTTTTTCCCTTTCCCCATTTTGGTTCTACCTACCATCATTGTTTTGTTTTGACTATTGTGTAATCTCCTCACTGATAGAGCTTTGGATATTTTCTTCTTACCTGCATACCTAATTTTTTACTCATTCCTAGAATCTTTTTTAAAAATACACATGCTCTCATGTCATCCCCTGCTTAAAGTCTTTCAGTAATGTCCTACTGAGTTTGGCATAAAATTCAAGCCTAGCTATGGCTTGTGTAATCTAGCTTCGGCCTTCCTCTCAGGACCTCATGTCATATGTGAACCCTGAAAGAGTCAGTCCTTGAGCCTAAATTCAGCATAGAAGCAATGGTCATGTACTCACTAAAGGTCACACGCAAACCATGTGTTCCCACAAACCCACATTCTCACATAACTTTGGAACTTTCATAGCTGTGTCCTGTTTATGCCACCTGACACAATGGCTGAAAATTATCATTTAGCCTACTGGACTAGCCAATAGACTGTGACCTGCTTTGACCAATCACAAGCAAACAAGTTTGCATTCCTCATTTTCATTGTGAAGACTGTATCTGCCTGGTTTGCAAACTGTCTACTCAAATAAAGTCTCTCCATTTTTAAAAAGAAAATTATTTTCAGTGGATTCGTTGACACATATTAGCTCACTCTTACATGGAACTCTCCAGTTGCACATGCCTCTTGCTTGCTTCTGAAATTTTCCAATCTTGCTCTTAGTTAGGTCATTTGCACTTGCTGTGCCTTCTGCTTGCAAAGCTCATCATCCAGATAACTTCATAGTTAGAGTTTACTCATTATTTAGATATCATAGAAGATTCTCAGGCCTAAAATAAAGAGTCCACAGCTGTCAAAGGCATCTGAACCAAAGCAACTCCATCTTGAATGGGGGCTGGGTAAAATAAGGCTGGAGTCTGCTGGACTGCATTCCTGGGAGGTTAGGCATTCTAAGTCACAGGATGAGATAGGAGGTCAGCACAAAATACAGGTCATAAAAACCTTGCTGATAAAACAGTCTGTAGTAAAGAAGCTGCCAAACCAAGATGGCAACAAAACTGACCTCTGGTCATCCTCACTGATCATTATATGCTAATTATAATGCATTAGCATGCTAAGAAACACTCCCACCAGCACCATGACAGTTTACAAATGCCAAGGAAATGTCAGGAAGTTACCCTATATGGTCTAAAAGGGGGATCTTCCCTCAGTTCCAGGAATTGCCCACCCCTTTTCCAGAAAACTCATGAATAATTCACCCCTCATTTAGCATATAATCAAAAAAATAACTGTAAAAATGGGCAACCAGCAGCCCTTTGGGCTGCTCTGCCTATGGAGTAGCCATTCTTTATTTATTTATTTTCTTAGTAAACTTACTTCCACTTTACTCTATGGATTTGCCTCTAATTCTTTCTTCATGAGATCTAAGAACCCTCTTTCTGGGTCTGTACCGGGGCCCCTTTTGAGTAACGCAGCCTCCATTACTTTCTGTTATGTTACTATTTTATTATTTTCCTGACAGTAATCACTTTTTAAAACCATCTATTATTTTTGTACTCTTTCCCTTATAAGAATAAAATCTCAGGATGACAGAGACTTCGTCAGTATACTTCAACTGTAACACAAAACTAGTCAGTGTACATATTTCAAATTATTTTATGTCATTGATAAGTAGAATTATAGGAAACTACATGATTGATTTCCATTTTCAACTTTCAAGTAGAGTATCATTCCTCTGACTTGGACTTAGGAAACATTTTCTTTAAGTCAGTGACGTGCTACATAAGAAAGTCTGTTGTAATCAAAATAACCTGGTCTAAAATTCTGTCTCCACTCTTTACAGGGCTTGTGCCGTTGATTTCTTAGATGACTCAATTTAATCATCAGAAGACTTGGTAAAACATAGTAATAGTACTTACCAAATGACTGCCACACCGCCTGGCACTCAATATTTCATATTTTTATGTGCAAATATCACAAGAGAGATTCAAAGAAGTACCAAAGACTAGTCTCAGAAATATCTAGACAGATCACAGTGAGAAGTGTTAAGCAGCGAGAACTGCACTAATAAATACACACACGTGATGAATAAAAGACTCCTTTGATGTACTAAGAGTAGAAAAGATTTTAAAGATTTTCCATATTAGGACAGTTTGTGTAGAGTAGTAAGTTAAAGAAACTTGTCAGAAAGCTTGCAAAATTTTAAAAAGATACTGTTTATTCTCACGCCTAATCTATCTTCAACTTGGAATTTGCTAATGTTCTTTATCCTGCAAAATAATCTACACATCTGACAAAGGTCTAATATCCAGAATTTACAAAGAACTTAAACAAATTTACAAGAAGAAAACAAACAACTCCATCAAAAAGTGGGCAACAAATATGAACAGACACCTTTTCAAAAGAAGACATTTATGCAGCAAACAAATATACACAAAAAAGCTCAACATCACTGATCATTACAGAAATGCAAATCTAAACCACAATGAGATGCCATCTTATGCCAGTCAGAATGGTGATTATTAAAAAGTCAAGAAACAATGATGCTGGAAGGCTGTGGAGAAATAAGAACACTTTCACTTTGTTAGTGGGAATGTAAATTAGTTCAAACATTGTGGAAGACAGTGTGGCGATTCCTCAAGGATCTAGAATGGGAAATACCATTTGACCCAGCAATCCCTTTACTGGGTATATACCCAAAGGAATTTAAATCATTCTATTATAAAGATACATGCACACATATGTTTATTGCAGCAGTATTCACAATAGCAAAACATGGAACCAAATCAAATACCCATCAATGAGAGACTGAATAAAGAAAATGTGGTACATTTATATCATGGAATACTATGCAGCCATAAAAAGGAATGAGATCATGTCCTTTGCAGGGACATGGATGAAGCTAGAAGCCATCATCTTCAGCAAATTAACACAGGAACAGAAAACCAAACACCACATGTTCTTATTCATAAGTGGGAGCTGAACAATGAGAACACATAGACACAAGGAGAGGAACAATAAACACTGGGCCCTGTTGGTGCGAGGGTGGAGGGAGGTAGGTCATCAGGACAAATAGTTAATGCATATGGGACTTAAAATCTAGGTGATGGTTTGATAGGTGTAGCAAACTACCATGGCACACGTATGCCTGTGTAACTAACCTGCACATCCTGCACATGTTTCCCGGAACTTAAAAATTAGTAAAGAAATTGAATTTTACCATATATTATTTTTTGTCTGTGTTCACATTAATATGTTGTGTTATTAGCATCTTAATATGTCCTCAATTTTAATTATAAATATTATTAGTGTATTATAAACTATTAAAATATTCTTAATATATGCAATCACATGATACTAGCTATGTGTAAAAAATGACTTAACAGTTGCTAGGGTAACATAAATTTTGAATATGCAAATTCAACCCTGGATCTCCTGAAAAAATATTCAAATTCAATTGCAGTTAATTCCTTGTTACCTTGGATATCAATTTATACAGTACCCATGGCTACTGTCTCAATTCTTGATTCAAAACAGGTGCTAATAAACACATCTTATGAGTTGTTTGTATTTTTAAGGAAGATTATTAATCAACAGGATCTGTTGTTTTATATCCTTATTTCCTCTTTTTTCCAATAAAGATACACTGGTTTTATTTGCAGTGTAAAAAAATAATAATAATTGGGTTAAATTTTTGCCATCAGATTGGCTAAGACAAAGGGAGTAACAAGATTATTGAGACTCTCTCAGTGTCTAATACTGTGCTAGATGCATCCACACATTATTTTAATTCACCTTTTATAGCTCTTATGACATGAATGCATTCATAATTTAACAAAACTTAATGAGTATGTGGTTTCAGAGACAGGGACCCATAAAAGGCTTTCAGGCTATTTTTTCTTTTCTTTTTTCTTTTTTTTTTTTGTTCTTCCTGAGTTTATCTTTGTAATCCAGGCAATATCCAATTTCATACATTTTCTTAGAGAATCCTTTTGCAGAGTACTATTAGCATAGAAAAAATGAGAAATTGACCGTGAGACAAGTGGTTATTCTAATGGATATCAGATACATGAAAGTATTTGAGTTAAGGTCAGCTAGAAAAGGATATTGGAAGGAATGTGGACAAATGTAATCAAGACAGCTGGAGGTAATAATTGATTTGCCTCTGTCTTCAGTCAAGTCACTGTATCAGAGACTCAGTATCCTGATTTAGAATAAAGGTAGGATACTGGCCACATAATAGGTAGGGTAATGGCCACATTACTGCAAAAATAATCCACATAGTGTTTGTGGAGCAATAGAATTTTATTTCTTATTTTTATTGCAGAATATTGTTACAGAAGGAATTCAGGGTCTTGGTAATTTTGTACCTTTTTTCTCCACCATCTCCTAGAGAATTTTCCACATGTACATGATGGAAGCTACTTTAATACCATCTGCGCTCCAGACTACATGAAAGGGGTAAATGGAGTCCTGGGCAAAATGGACTTTCTTGAGCATCTGAGATGTCTTGTACACTCATTGTTTCTTTTTTCATTCCACTGGAAAGGACTTAGTCACTTCACCAGATCAAGTTGCAAAAGAGACTAGGAATTGTTAGACTGACGAGGTGTGGCCATATGCCCCACTAAAATTTAATTATTATGGAAGAAGGGGCTAATACATTTGGGATGGCAACCAGCAGTCTGCAACAAGAGTTGATAATATTTCTCTCATTGACATAATTTCAAGCAGGTACCAAGAACTAATGCTTAAATATTGCTCACTTTTTTTGAGGCATTGGCTGCCTAAAGTTGTTTCTGGTTCATATAGCCAATTTCTCTATGAATCAAGTATTTAAAATTCTCTTTTATTTTAGTAACAATTATGTCACTGAGAAGGACTTAGCCTCTTCCTATTCCTTCATCCAAGATCACATTTTAACATTGTACTACACCTGGTGTGTAGTGTGTCCTAGTGGATTTCTAGTATCTGGAGCTCTGTGGCCAATTCTCCCGACTCCATCTGGCATGTGTTGGTCACTATTCCCCACCCCAGTTCCCAATTGCCTGCATGGCTAAGTTACAATTGGTGAATGACGTTCATTTGGCCAATTGTTTTTGAAGAGCCTGAGCTTTGGATTCCCTCTGGGAGGACAAAATTGTGCCCTTGTCAAAGGGTATTAATTATAGCAGAAAACAAATAATCTAAAGTCTTCAATCTGGATTCATTCTAAACTGGCAAACCTAGTTATAACTCTACATAAAAAATATGGCATAATACTAGTACAAAATTATAGACTATCAATTACAGAAATGGTTTGTGCATATACATATATGTATGTATGTATGTGTGTGTATATATAATGTATATGTGTATATATATGGTCTTTATGAACATGCAGGACATACCACTGGCATTATTCTCTATCTTGCTTCATTTTTAACTTAAGCACACATATTCCAGCACTATTAAGTGAACTCATTTTTACTCTAAGGGCTACACTATTTCATTGTAGAGAAGCACCGCCATTTATATAATCAGTCCTCTTTTTATAGGCTTCTAGATTGTTTCCAGATATTTGCTATTATTAGTAGGGTTACCATTTACATTATTGTGCATAAATATTCCTCTACATATGCAAATATACTTGCAGGAGATATTCTTAGTTGTCCAAACGTTTCATTTTACTCTCTGATTCTTTTGTTGTTCATTTAAAATTTGGGAAGAGTTATATAAAATATAAAGAGACATAAATACAATATTATATATCCAAAACTATCTATCTATCTATCTATCAATCATCTATGTATCACCTATCTATCTTTCTAATCTATCATGTGTCTGTCATCTATCTCTCTGTGTATACTCGCATCTATTTTATTCCTCTGTCTTTACCTTCTACATTCTGGTCTAGAACAGAGTGCTTTCACCATTCTGCCCTTTGATAGACCATTGTTTATAGCTGACTCCTCCAAGGAATATTGTTTCTCTTTGAAGGATTCCTTTAATGCAGTCACCTATTTCTGAAACATGTAGCTCTCTGCGTGCTTATCAGCTTGCCTCAGGATCTAGCCTCACTCTTCAAACTTGGCTGTGACAGTGAACTGTTGTTTTTGTTATGTGCATCTCCCATGCCATTCTTGTCTTTTAAATATGAGAGAGAGTGAAAACAAGTCCTTTGTACTTTTTCAATAAGATCCTATCAATTTTTATCTTAAAAAAAAAAACAGAACAAAACTTTTTTTCAGTAGTTATTCAGATTTTTAACTTTTTTATGTATATGCTGGTCATTTCCTTGGGAATTTGACAATAAATCAGATTTTATAGTGATTTTTAGAGATAGAGATCCGGTTTTTAATTCCTGTAGTGATTTTCGATTTTCTTTAAGTTATTGAAGTGAATGTGTTGAAGTCAACATATTTGTGTAGGTACCAAAGTTAAAAGCAAAATAACAAATTGTATTGTGCATTCATCTGGATACATATACATTTTCCCTAGATTTCCTCTCTCATAATTCTCACATTTTGTGTTTATAAATCCACATTTTTATATTAAAAAATAAGCATTAGAGAGTTGGACTTTTTATTAGCTTTCTCAGAGTTTCTAGAAATATGAAGTTTTCTAAGTATTGAATAATTTTGCCTGCATTTAGGACTTGTCTTAACAAAGTAATGTTATTATTGGTGTCACCATCTTTATCTTCCCTCTTCACCTCTTCATCACCATCACTTAATTTTAGATCTCTTTTTCTATTTTCTTCGTTGGCTACTGAGTATTCTTAGGTTGGCTTTACATTCTCTTGTTATTTATCACTTTCTTTCTTATACTTTTATTTTCTTCCTTGTCTTTTTGTTTCTTCTCTTTTAATTTTGACAGAGTTTCTTGTTTGTTCATCATCTCTCTCTCATTTTCTTTCTAATGCTATTCTGCATCTTATATGTAAACTGCATATTGCATTAAAATACATATTATGTTAAATTACAGTATTGCATTTTAGGTTTGTTGAATTTTCTGCTTTTCTATGATCTTCCATTGCATACTTATTTCAATACTCTTCTATCTTCAAACTATCAATGATTTTTGGAAAACCTATTTTTTTCCAGCATTATTTTTCCAGGATAGTTAATTGGACTCTTATAAAATTACATTTTTTGAATGCAAGATTATAAACAAATACTCTCTTGCACAGAGATTTCCTAGTAGTGTTCTTTTATCTTTTTTGCTTCAGTATTCTTCTTCCTTGGAACATCATTTATTCTCTTAATTTATCTTCAAATTTAGAGATAGATTTATAAGTCCAGTCAATGTCCATTTGTATCTGTTACATCCTGTTACTTGCTCATACTCAAGTAAGAAGGCCATGTTGATTACTACAGCCTCTGCCATCTGTCATGATTTCCCAACACTTGGGCATGCCTTTAGTGTGAATCTGATGGACCTGGGGTGAATAACCACCCTTCCATGTTCTCCATCTCATCTAGGAAATACAGCACAAGAACAAATACAGTACCCTGCAGGTAAAGCTCAAGCACTTACCTTGAATTTCATAAAACATTTTCTTTACACTGCTGAGAATCTCAGAATACAGCACAGCCCTGCTTCATCATCTGTGTAATGATTTTATACCAAATGACAATTTTATTCTCTAAATGGAAGGAGAAAGAGAACTGAAGATGGGGAAAAGTGAGGATGGGCAGAACTCTCTCTTTAGTGGACTTGAAATGTTGTGTCTCCTTTGAAGGAATGATGAATTTTCATCTGGTCTATACTACTCCACCCTGGCTAGAGGGTCCTGTTTTCCAGATACCCAGTGCTTATCCCAGTCTCAGCACTTAAAATATTGTGAATTTTTTTGTCTGTTCTGCTGGCAGCGTACTCCTTGAAGGCACAAAAGAGTATCTTTTAAAGTACGCGCAGAGCACCTAGTAAAGATCCCAGCACAAAGTTTGCTAAACAATTTCTTTACTAAATGCTTCCAGGAAGGTAAATGGCAAAGTACTCAGAATCAATAGATGTCAACCTTCTTCTAGAAATACCAAAAATGGAGAATTAATGTTTTCTCATTTCTGATTTTGAGAACTGAAAAATATTTCTTTATTAATTTTCAAATTGCATAACTTAGATCTGTCTGCAAGGTATTATTACAACATATATTAATACTCATTTATCTTTGCTTCTGAAGGCTTATCTGAAAATTATGCTGCTAAGAAAGAGAAGTGTGGTTAATGTCTGACTTCCTACAGGGTAAGCCAAGCCTACTTAGAAGAAATAAGATAAAAATAAACAGATTTAATACATACTATTCTTGATTGGAAAATTAAAGTAAATGCTAACATAATCAGCCAGTGCTGTCAAAACTGGAAAAGAATTACTGTGTACAAATAAGAGAGGAAGTAGAAAGTTCCAAAAAGGATAAAAAGTATGTGATGTTCAAGAATGTATTTACTCATCGCTGTCTAATTTGCCAAGGAGGGGAGGAAATAAGAGTTTTAAATTTGCAATTTTCAACTTGGCAATTCTCAATGTAAATTTTTACTAAATATGTTCTGAAAGCAGAACAAATTAATTTTTCCAAGTTTGTATTTGATTTTTGTCTGTGTAACACAGATTCTAACCTTGCCCAGCTTCAGAAGATCCAAAGCAAATAGAGCTTTCAGAAAGCTTTGTTTTTCTAAAAGCTATAGAATCACCTTGTATGTGATTTAATAAATTTTAGAAAATAACCAGAATTCTTAACACAATTCTGATTCAATTGAAACATTTATATTAGATATTACTAAAAGTTTACAGTTGCTTCCATCCCTAAATCAATGTCACAACCAACATGAAGTGATGTTGTTTGAAAGTGATGATAGTGATTTCTTTTTTTTTAATTTTTAAATATTCATTTATTCACTCATTCAACACATATTTATTGAGTGCCCAGTGTGAATATTACTAGTGTACATTTCATTTGTGTCATAACTTTATCAACTTCACATTAATCATAATTTTGTTTATTATTTTATTATAAATTGACAGCTTATAATTGTATATATTAATGGGGTACAAATGGTGTTGTGACTTATTACTACAATATGGAATAATTAAGTCAAGCTAATTAACATATCCATTATCTCAAATTCTTATAAATTTAAAACATAATTTTAAACTTATTTTAGATTCAGGGGGTACAGGTTTGTTAAGTGAGTATATCATGTGATTTTTAGGTTTAGGGTATGAATGATCTCATACCCAGTTAGTGAGCATAGTAGCCAATACTTTTATAATCCTTAGCCCCCTCTCTTCCTCTATTCTTCAGGAGTCCCCTGAATTTATTGTTGCCATCTTTATCTCCATGAAGTAACCATTGTTTAGCTCCCACTTATAAGTGAGAACATTTGATATTTGATTTTCTGTTCTGCCATGAATCCACTTAGGATAATGCCATGATTTCATTAGTTTTTATGGCTGTCTACTGTAGCATGATTTCATTAGTTTTTATAGCTGTGTAGTATTCTATGGTGTATGTGCATATAAGGGCATTATTTCACTAGTTTTTATGGCTGTATAGTATTCTATGGTGTATATACACCACATTTTCTTTATCCAATCCACCATTGATTCCATATCTTTGCTACTGTGAATAGTACTGCAATAGACATACCTATGCATGTGTCTTTTTGTAAAATAATTTATTTATTTTTGATATATACCCAGAATTGGAATTGCTGGATCTAATGGTAGTTCTATTTTAAGTTATTTGAGAACTCTCCAAACTGTTTCCCACAATGGCTGAACTAATTTACATTTTCACCAAAAGTGTATAAGTATTCTTTTTTCTCCACAGCCTCATCTGTGTCTGTTGTTTTTCAATTTTTCAATAATAACCATTCAAACTCGTGTGAGATGCTATCTCATAGTTTCCATTTACATTTCTCTGATGGTTAGGTTAGTATTGTTGAGCTTTCTTCATGTTTGTCAGGTACTTGCATATCTTCTTTAGAGATGATTCTGTTCATGCCTTTTGCTCATTTTTTAATGGGGTGACTTGTTTTCTGCTTGTACCATTTTTTTTTTTTTTTTTTTGAGACGAAGTCTTGCTCTGTCACCCAGGCTGGAGTGCAGTGGCTGGATCTCAGCTCACTGCAAGCTCCGCCTCCTGGGTTCACGCTATTCTCCTGCCTCAGCCTCCCGAGTAGCGGGGACTACAGGCGCCCGCCACCTCGCCCGCCTCGCCCGGCTAGGTTTTGTATTTTTTAGTAGAGACAGGGTTTCACCAGGTTAGCCAGGATGGTCTCGATCTCCTGACCTCGTGATCCACCCGTCTCAGCCTCCCAAAGTGCTGGGATTACAGGCTTGAGCCATCACGCCCAGCCCTGCTTGTACATTTGTTTAAGTCCCTTGTAGATTCTGGATTTAGACCTTTGTCAGATGCGTAGATTTGAATATTTTCTTCCAGTCTGTGGGCTGTCTGTTTACTCTGTTCATAGTTTCTTTTCTGGTGCAGAAACTTTATTTTAATTAGGTCCCACTTGTCAATTTTGTTGCAATTGCTTTTGAGGACCTAGTTATAAATTCTTTCCCAAGGTCCATGTCCAGGATGGTGTTTCCTTTTTCTAGGATTCTTATACTTTGAAGTCTTACATTTAAATCTTAATCCATCTTGTACTTTTTTTTGTATATGGTGAAAGGTAGGGGTTTATTTTTAATCTTCTGCATATGGCTAACCAGCTTTCCCAGTACTGTTCATTGAATAAGGAGTCCATTCAATGGGAGTAACCATTGTTTAGCTCCCACTTATAAGTGAGAACATTTGATACTTGATTTTCTGTTCTGGCATGAATCCACTTAGGATAATGCCATGATTTCATTAGTTTTTATGGCTGTCTACTGTAGCATGATTTCACTGGTTTTTATAGCTGTGTAGTATTCTATGGTGTATGTGCATATAAGGGCATTATTTCACTAGTTTTTATGGCTGTATAGTATTCTATGGTGTATATACACCACATTTTCTTTATCCATTGCTTATTTTTGCCAACTTTCTTAAAGATCAGATGGCTGTAGGTGCGCAGCTTTATTTCTGGGTTCTGTACTCTGATTTATGTATTGATTTATGTATCTGTTTTTGTATCAGTACCATGCTGTTTTCGTTACTATAGTCTTATACTATAGCTTGAAGTCAGGTAATGTGATGACTCTGGCTTTGTTCTTTTAGCTTAAGACAGCTACTTGGGATCTTTTTCAGTTCCATATGAATTTTATAATAGCTTTTTTCTAGTTATGTGAAAAATGAATTTAGTAGTTTGATAGGAATCATGTTGAATCTGTAGATTGTTTTGGGCGGTATGACCATGTTATATTGGTTCTTCAAATCCATCAGCATGGAATGTTTTTCCATTTGTTTGTGTCATTTATAATGTCTTTGAGCAAGGTTTTGTAGATTTCCTTGTAGAGAACCTTTACCACACAGGCCGGGCGCGGTGGCTCAAGCCTGTAATCCCAGCACTTTGGGAGGCCGAGACGGGCGGATCATGAGGTCAGGAGATCGAGACCAGCCTGGCTAACATGGTGAAACCCCGTCTCTACTAAAAATACAAAAAACTAGCCGGGCGAGGTGGCGAGCGCCTGTAGTCCCAGCTACACGGGAGGCTGAGGCAGGAGAATGGCGTGAACCCAGGAGGCGGAGCTTGCAGTGAGCTGAGATCCGGCCACTGCACTCCAGCCTGGGTGACAGAGCAAGACTCCGTCTCAAAAAAAAAAAAAAAAAAAAAAAAAAAGAGAACCTTTACCTTTTTGGTTTAAATGTATTCCTAGGTTTTTTGTTCATTCGTTTGTTTGTTTGTTTGTTTGTTTGTTTTGAGGTTATTATAAATGAGATTGTGTTCTTGATTGGGCTCTCAGCTTGAAAATACTGGTATATAAAAATGCTACTGATTTTTGTACACTAATTTTGTATCATGAAATTTTATTGAAGTTTATTAGTTCCAGGAACTTTTTGATGCAGTCTTTAGGGTTTTTTCGGTATAGACGCATATTATCAGCAAAGAGAGATAGTTTGACTTCCTCTGTTGGATGCCTTTTATTTTTTTCTTTTGCCTGATTGCTCTGGTTAGCACTTCCAGTACTATCTTGAATATGAGTGATGAGATTGGGCATCCTCGTCTTGCTGTGGCTTTCAAGCGGAATACTTCCAGTTTTTGCCTGCACATTTGTTATAATGCCACCTTTGTCTTTTCTGATTATGGTTATTTGGATTATCTCTCTTTTTTTCTTTGTTAATCTAGCTAGTGGTCAACCTTTCTTTGATTCTTTGTATGGATTATTGAGTCTCAGTTTCAATCAGTTCTGCTCCGATTTTAGTTACTTACTTTCTCCTGATAGATTTGTGGTTAGTGTTTTCTTATTTTTCTGTTTCCTTTAGGGGTCATGTTAAATTGTTAATTTAAAGTCTTTCTAACTTTTTGGCATGGGCATTTAACATTATAATCTTTCCTCTTAACATTGCTCTGGGTACATCACAGTGATTTTCGTATGTGGTGTATGTTTTTATTTCTTTCAAAGAATTTCTTTGATTTCTGCCTTCATTTTGTTGTTTACCCAAAAGTCACTCAGAAGCAAATTGTTTAATTTCTATATAATTGTGTGGTTTTGAGAGATATTATTGATATTGATTTACATTTTTATTCCACCATGACCCAAGAATATGGTTGGTATAGTTTTGATTTTTTAAAAATTTATTGAGAATTGTTTTATAGCTGAGCATGTGATCAATCCTGGAGTCAATTCTTTGTGCAGGTGAGAATGATGTATATTCTGCAGTTGATGGGTGGAGTATTCTGTAGTTGTCTGTTACATCCAATTGGTGAAGTGTCAAATTTATGTTCAGAATTTATTTGTTAGTTTTCTGCCTTGATGATCTGATTAACGCTGTCAGTAGGGTGTTGAAATCCCCCACTATTATTGTGTGGCTGTCTAACTCTTTTTGTAGGTCTAGAAATACTTGTTTTATGCATCTGGGTGCTCCAAAGTTGGGTGTGTGCATATTTAGGATAGTTAAGTCTTCTTTTTGAATTGAATTCTTTATCATTATGTAATGCTCTTCTTTGTCCTTTATTATTGGTTTAAAGTCTGTTTTATATGATACAAAAATAGTTATCCCTGCTCTCTTTTGTGTTCTATTTGCATTATAGATCTTTCTTAAACCTCTTTGAGCCAATGGATGTTGTTACACATGAGATGGGTCTCTTGAAGCCAGCAGACAGCTGGGTCTTGTTTTTTGTTTGTTTGTTTGTTTGTTTCTCTCCCAACTTGCCACTGCTTGCCTTTTAATTGGACTGTCTAGACCATTTATACTCAAGGTTAATATTGATCCATGAGGTTTATATCATATCATTAAGTTGTTCGCTGGTTGCTTATCGTCTGTTATGTGGTTGCTTAATAAGGTCTGTGGGCAAGGTACTTAAATATGTTTTTGTGGTAGCAGATATCATTCTTTTATTTTCATGTTTAGAACCCCCTTAAAGATATCTTGCAAGATTGATCTAGTGGTAATGAATTTTTTTAGCACTTGCTTTTCTGCAAAATACTGTATTTCTCTTTTGCTTATGAAACTTACTTTGGTGGGATATGAAATTCTTAGTTGAAACTTATTTTCTTTAATAATGCTGAAAATAGGCCACCAATCTCCCCTGTGTTGTACGGTTTCTGCTAAGAAGTCCACTGTTAGTTTGAGGGAGTTCCTTTTGTATGTTATCTGGCCTTTTTCTCTAGCATCCTTTAAGAATTTTCTTTTTAACATTAACTTTGGACAGTCAGGTGACTACATGCCTTGGTGATGTTTGTTTTGCAGAGTATCTCACAAGTGTTCTCTGTATTTCTCATATCTGTTTATCTACCTCTCTGGCACGATCAGGTACATTTTGTTGAATTATTCCCTCAAATATTATTTGTAAGTTATTTTTCTCTGTCTTCCTCAGGAATGCCAATCATTTATATAGGTTTGGTCACTTTACATAATCCCATATTTCTTGAAAATCTTTTGATTTATTATTTTTCTTTCTTTATTTTTGTTTGACTGGGTTAGTTAGAAAGACTAGCCTTCAAGCTCTGATTTTTTTTTTTTTTTTTAATTATGCTTGGTCCAGTCCATTGATAAATCTCTGCACAGGATGGGTGGGCTGGCTCCAGCTGCTCTTCCAGACAGGAAGGTGATCTGAATGCCTGGATAACTACCTGGGCATGGAGCAGAGAGGGCCCCTTTGAACCAACACCTCTGCAAAGGAGGGGTTGGGTGACTCAGACTACAGAACTAGGCAACAAGCAGTTGTTCTGAAGGACTGGAGATCTGCCTGACTGGGAAGCAGAGAGGGACCCAGTGCACCCAAATCTCTGCACAGGAAAGATGGGGCAGTTCAGGCTGCTGATCTAAGTGAATGGGTGCTCCACATGTCTGGAGATCTGCCTAGACAAAAAGTGGAGATGGTCTCACTGTTCCATGATTTATGTCCAGAAATGGTGGTGTGGCTCAGGCTGCTGAACAAGGCAAGTGGGTGTTCCAAGTGTCTGGAGAATTTGCTTAGACATGAAACAGAGAGAACTCCTTGCACAGGATCTCTGCACAGGAATGGTGTGAATATTCTGGTTGCTAGTCCCTGCACTGTGATTTCAGGGAAGCCAGCTGGGGCACGAAGAAGTGACACAGGCAGACCAGTTCCAAGTTGCCAAACTGGCCCTGGCTGCAACTCCCATCATATAGGAGATACTGTAACTGTAGCAGCTCTTCTCCTGCCCCAGGCCAATGACAGGGGAAATTACAATTCCAGCTCCTGCTGCTGAGGCACCTTCCATAGTTCTGGCTGTGGAGGCCTCTATTCTTCTCCAGAGCAGGTGCTCCAATCTCTGCACAAAGACTAAAATTTCCGTGCTGTCATGCTGCAGACCAGAGAATGGCTAATTTTGTATGAGCCTGGATTAAAAATGGCTTCCTTGGCCAGGTGCGGTGGCTCATGCCTGTAATCTGAGGTCAGGAGATCAAGGACCACCCACCCTGACTAACATGGTGAAACCCCGTGTCCATTAAAAAAAAAATACAAAAAATTAGCCGGGCGTGGTGATGGGCACCTGGTGTCCCAGCTACTGAGGAGGCTGAGGCAGGAGAATGGTGTGAACCCAGGAGGCAGAGCTTGCAGTGAGCCAAGATAATGCCACTGCACTCCAGGCTGGGCAACAGAGCAAGACTCTGTGTCAAAAAAAAAAAAAAAAAAAAAAAAAAAAAAAAAAAAAGCCCTCCTTCTGTCTGTCCCAGTTCTGGGAAAATACCTGCAGCTTTTCCTGTTGTCTTTTGCTCACTGCATCTCCAAACTTCTCCATGTTAGCTCTAGGGGTTGGGAAAAACAAAGTGCTCTCCCTCAGTTTGGTTTGCTCTAATCCCCAGTGGAAAGGTAAGTCCTAGAGGGAGGCTCTCTGTCTCTCTCATGTACTGGGATTTTACTCACTTTTATCAGCAGGGTGCCATCACGGGAGCTATTTACCTGCCTTTTCTCTTTGAGACCTAGAATATCATTCATTGTTGTAGTGGATTCCCGTTTTCTTCATTGTATTAAAGCTAACAGAGTTGATCTTTATGCACTATGTAGCTATTTCTAAGTGGCTGAGACATGCTAAAAACCTCTAATCTGCCATCTTGGAAAACAAAACCCAATAATGATATCTAACATGAGTAGAAAGTCAATTTTTCAGTGGCTAATTAATCATTTTCAAATCTATCATGAACTGCAACCACTTTGTTCTCCCATAAACTAAGAAAATCAGCCAGATGTAACTTTAGTTGTACTAATTCCTTGATTTTATTTGTATGATGTAATGCTGAAGTTTTCAGGAAATAAAATAAAATAAAATAAAATAAATGAATGTGATACCTAGCCTGCACTTGAAATGAATATTAATGAAGATGATTATATAATGCACACTTCCCATTTCAGAGGATCAGTGGTTTAACAAAGCCCATCTAAAACATAAAAGATATAAAGTTGTAGATGTATCTATTCTCCATATTCTTATATTGCCATCACAAATTTTGTTCTATTTATTTTGTTCTTTTCATTCATATTTGCAAGTGATAAATGCATGTTTTATATTCATATTTGGTTTATCTATTGATTTTGTGTTCATTTTACATGTAAAATAAGTAAGTCTATAAAATAATGCAGCAGATATTGAGTTTTATACTGGTGTTGGGCATATACATCATAAGGAGGTTATCTGATCTCTAACTTAATCACAGGGAAATATTGCTAAAGGGAAACTAACAATGAAAGACTATGACTTTGTGAAATTTAACTATAAACCCATTATATAGCATTAATGTATACTATTTTCCTACTTTCGGCCACAGATGAGATTTACTGTATATAGCTATTGAATGTGAGCAAAAGTAAAAGAATAAGTTAAAAAAAAAAGTCTTTATATGATGCAATTTAAGCATATCTAGAGAAGTTATCAATGTCTTGATAACGTTGTGGATACAAACAAAGCAAACATGTATTTCAGAGGAATACACTTTTATGCTATTTAAAAGTTAAGCTATAGAAATAAAATAGTGTGTTTTGTGTTAGTTTCACCATCTGAAATAGTAGTTAGTTCAAGGCAAATGAAAAACTATACCTTAAAAACTTACAAAAAACCTTCCCGCAACATTTCATAAATCTGTGCCTGTAATCACGTTTTATGCTTCATCCAGGACTATAAAATGAGACATATTACTTACTTATTATAGTGCCGTATTTGAAGTACTCCATTTATATTTTTAATACCTTTTGTATCTATTTTTTCTGCATCTTAATAGCATACTTGGGCTTTGTAGGCCAAGAAAATGAAATAACATGAAGACAATAGAATGTACTCCAGCTGACTGAATGTCTGTATTTGAAATGGGCCAGTTAGCACAAAAATAACAAGTCTTGGCCGGGCGCGGTGGCTCAAGCCTGTAATCCCAGCACTTTGGGAGGCCGAGACAGGCGGATCACGAGGTCAGGAGATCGAGACCATCCTGGCTAACACGGTGAAACCCCGTCTCTACTAAAAAATACAAAAAACTAGCCGGGCGAGGTGGTGGGCGCCTGTAGTCCCAGCTACTGGGGAGGCTGAGGCAGGAGAATGGCGTGAACCCAGGAGGCAGAGCTTGCAGTGAGCCGAGATCCAGCCACTGCATTCCAGCCTGGGTGAAGAGCAAGACTCCGTCTCCCAAAAAAAAAAAAAAAACAAGTCTTTAGCAAAAGAACTACAAGTGTCATATATTCCTTTCCTTGCTTTTGAAGCTGTACTTAAAATGATATTTTCTCCTTGCAATTGATTTAAATAAATCTTCAAATCATCTTCAAAATAAACGATTATCTTTTGGGGGAAGATAACTTCTTATCCATCTTTTACAGAAACAGTTGCTAAGGCACACTTTTATAGTACATACTTTAAATAGCCAGAAATTCTGGTATATTGTCTTATTCACCTCTTTACATTTTCACAATTTAGCTGAAGCTCCAATGCATCAAACAGTTATGTGTTCACCCTAGCACATAAATTGTTTTACCAGAAGACAGTGAGGTGTTGCTTGTTGTAACAGTTTCACTATAATTTTCACATTGACTGTAATATTGCCCCATAGTAATTTATTAAAGAGAAAAATGTATATATCAAAAGAGCACTTTGCAATCAGAGTGCGGGAAATGCCCCAAATCCACATTTTACCTTGATGAGATAACATGAACTGTTTTCTAAGAAAAGATCTATACTCCAGGTGCTGTTTCTTAAAGAATAGTCTGCTGAATACTGGTAATCTCAGGTGACATATTAAATGGCTGACAAGCATTTTGTGGCTTTAGAGAGAAATAAACTTGCATGAGATACATAAGATATATGAATTTATTTATAATTATACATATATTTTTATTATGTTATTAAATAATCATGAAATTTATGAAAGCTGGCACTGTTTTACAAAAATTTTAAGCTAATATTTAGTTGATAGGGCAAAATAATTCCCTATCAACATAATTTTATAGACTCTGTGTTTTAATAGTTTTATTTATTAATTTTACATTTTGTGATATTTATTCTATTCCATCACTGTAGCCACAGGTCTTATGGTGATCTCCAATGATCCCTCTCTCTTGGTGTTTATGCATTTATGCAATCACATACTCTTGAGTATGAATGGGGACTGTGACTTGGACTTAACCAGTATAATATGGCAAAGGTGATAGGATGTCACTCCCGTGTTTAAGTGACCTTATACAAGACTTCTCGGCCGGGCGCGGTGGCTCAAGCCTGTAATCCCAGCACTTTGGGAGGCTGAGACGGGTGGATCACGAGGTCAGGAGATCGAGACCAGCCTGGCTAACACGGTGAAACCCCGTCTCTACTAAAAATACAAAAAACTAGCCGGGCGAGGTGGCGGGCGCCTGTAGTCCCAGCTACTTGGGAGGCTGAGGCAGGAGAATGGCGTGAACCCGGGAGGCGGAGCTTGCAGTGAGCTGAGATCCGGCCACTGCACTCCAGACCAGGCAACAGAGCAAGACTCCGTCTCAAAAAAAAAAAAAAAAAAAAAAAAAAAGACTTCTCTTATATAAGTCTCTACCTGCAAGCTTAAAAATGAAAGTGACTGTGTTTGAGAAATCTGTGTGGCAAGGAACTGTGGAAAGTCTCAGAACTGTAGATACCTGTGGGAACTCAGAGACAATCTGGAGATCACAGAAACCTAGAGCCCTTGGTCATGTAGTAACAAGAAAACAGATTCTGTCAACAATCTGAGTAAGTTTGAAACAGATTACTCCCAGTCTAACCTCCAGATGAAAATGCAGCCCGGCTAATATCTTAATTGAAACTTTGTGGGACCCTGAATAAAAGACTCAGACAAATTGTGTCCTGACTCCTGACCCACGGAAACTGTGAAATAATTGTGGGTATTTTAAAGCCCTTAAATTGGTCCTAATTTGTTACACAGCAATAGAAAACTAATATAACCACAAATTCACAATGATGTATATATAGTTTAAAAGTGATTCATTGAGAAAGTGAAAGCGTAAAAGTGAAAGTGCAGAATCAAATTGTAATCATGGCGAACAGGGCCGCACTAAACATATATAATGTAAGTCTGTGCTAGATAAGAGAATCTCAAAGTTTAGTGCATTTATATAAATATCAGAAAGACAAACTTTTGCGTATATATATATGTATGTATATATTTGGAACAGTGATTAGTTTGTTCCAATCAAATTGTATTGTTTTTTATTGAACTTTTCTAAAAATCGTGCTAAATCATCACAGATTGCCAGGCATTTCTAATTAAACATACTAATCTCTCTTGTAGGCCAAATTATTTTACTTTTCTCTCCAAAATTACAAATCAGTACTTTCTAGTTACAAGAGAAAAAAAAAGTTTTGTCGGTATGCACAGAAGAAAGACCCAACTATATAGGAATTATTCAAAGCTGCTCTTCGTATGTAGCATTAACTGATATAAGAGAAACTGTCAAGACTCTTGGAAAACCAGACACATAAACAGAGAGAAAACAATTGCTCAGAAGGAAAACATAATTAGCTGTTGGCAGAATTCTTCTGTCAAATGGCACTATTGGTCATCATATATTATCAATGGCATATAAGATAGAAGAAAAGTTAATATCTCCTATGTGTCTTAACAGATATATCAATTTTGAGTTATCGAAAATGACTAATATTGAAAGTATGAATCAGTGCTAGGCATATGAGTAGAAGCTATAAAAAGAAAACAAGCTCAATGACTTAAATTTTAAATTGTTATTTTAAAATAATTGTAAAGATTTGCAAAGATTATACAATTTCCATACACCACAGCTTCCATCTCACATAGCTATAATACATTTATCAAAACTAGAAAAATAATATCATAACAATGCTATTAACCACATTACATATTTATTCAGATTGCAGTTCTTCACTATTTCTTCACTAACGTCCTTTTTATGTCCCAGCATACAATACAGGATACCACATTGCAGTTGGTCATAATTTCTTCTTAGTTTCCTTCATATCTATGAAAGTTTCTCAGTCCTAACTTGTCCTTCGTAACATTGACACTTTTGAAGAGTTGTGGTCAGGTATTTTATAGAACATCATTCAATTTGAGTTTGATGTTTTCTCGTGATCAAACTGGGATTAAGGATTTTTAATATTACTGTAGAGAAGAAATGCCCTTTTTATCGCATCACATCGAAAGCATATGATATCAACATGACTTATTACTGGTCATTGTAACCTTGATCACATGGTTAAGGTGATATCTGCTAGGTTTCTCCACTATGATGTTGCTATTTTTTTTTTCTTTTCTATATACTCCTTGTTAGAAGCAAGTCAGTCATTCATTGTGACATGCTTTCAAGGGAAGGGAAATTAGTCTCCACCTCTTGGAGGGAGAAATATCAAGGACTTTAAGGGCATAAGTTAAACAACTACAATAATTAAGAAATATTTTGTAGGAGATACTTTGAGGCTATGAAATTATTCTTTTCCTTAATGTCTACCCGCTAATTATATCATTCATCATTTGATCTTGTCTGCAGCAATTATAACTGTGGTGTTCAAATAGTGATTTTCTATTATTTTCCTCATTTCTCCTACATTTTGTATTTGGAAGCCATCTGTAAGTGAGGTTTGTCCCTTTTCTGCCATTTATTTTTTTAATTGATCCTTTATTTATATTAGTATCTACTCATTGATATTTATTTCATTCTTTGAATTATAATCCAATATTATAATAATTTATTTTGTAGTTCAAATATTCTATCTTTGGATGTTAGGAGCTGTTTCTGGTTGGTGGCCATATCCATTTGATATCCTTTTGACATGTACTCAAACTTTGTTTCTAACACTTTGTTATGGTTGGCAGCCTAAGGTGTTAGGCTCATCTTGTATTTTCTGAGTTACAGCCCTAGAATCAGCCATTGCTAAAAAGAACCCTGGTCCTTTACTTGGAGATTGGAATTTAAAATCCAGTCTTATAGAGTCACAAGTTCGAGGCCCTCTATGTGAAAGAGCTAGCAAATATATTTATGTATTGTTGCCTACGTATACATCCATATCTGTATTTACTTCTGCATTTATTTAGCTGTATATATGTTAAACTAAACATTAGTTCATATTAATACATCCCACCTTAACACAAATCATAGAGTTCATTCATATATCCCCCCTTGCTGTAGTAGGGTTGGTTTTTATTGAGGTCTCTTTCCTTAGCCAGTGGGTAGCCATTTTCTTGCTGTTTTCACATAGCCTTTACTCTCTCTCTCTCTGTCTCTCTGTGTGTGTATGAGTGTGTGTCTGTGTGTGTGTGTGTGCACGCATCCCTTGTGCCACCCCTTCCTAGTTTTTTTTTATTATTATTATACTTTATGTTCTAGGGTACATATGCATAATGTGCAGGCTTGTTACATATGCACACATGTGCCCTGTTGGTGTGCTGCACCCACCAACCTGTCATTTACATTAGGTATATCTCCTAATGGTATCCCTCCCCCCTCCCCCCACCCCACAACAGGCCCTGGTGTGTGATGTTCCCCTTCTTGTGTCCAAGTGTTCTCATTGTTCAATTCCCACCTATTAGTGAGAACATGCGGTGTTTGGTTTTCTGTTCTTGCGATAGTTTGCTGAGAATGATGGTTTCCAGCTGCATTAGGTCATAAGGGTAGTACTCTTATCCACTATGGACAGTGACTTATAAAAATAGGGAGAGGTTTTATAAATTACTGCCCATAGTGGATTAGGGTACTACCTTTATGACCTCATTGAATCTTTACGACCTCTTTAATGGTCCTATTTCCAAATACACTTACTTTGGGAGTAAGAAACTCAATATCTAAATTTTGAGACATACAATTCAGTTGAACCAGCCTTCCTTTTTCATGCTGAACCCCATTTGATTGTAATTTATTTTCCGTTTTAAAACTGTATTGCTAAATTTTATTTACTTGTATTTTTTGAGCATTTTTGTATATATGTGCATGATGATTATTGTTTTATATCTTTTTTATCTTTGTTTTTGATATTAAGGTAAATCTGACATTATAAAATTAGTTGGTGAGTATTTCATTCTCTTATTCATTCTGGAAAATATTATGTAGAATTGACATTATTTCTTATTTTACTGTTGGATAAAATTCACCCATCTAAGTATATAGTCCTAAAGTTTCCTTTTTTGGAAGGTGTTTACTTCAAATTCAAATGTATATTCAAATGGAATATATATACATATATATACACACATACATATACATACACATACATACACACATATGCATACGCATACACACATATATACACATATATATATAAGTATTTGAAGTCATACACATATGACTAACCCAATGATCTAATTCTTGCTGATTAATTTTTGCTAATTCCTGTCTTTTATATAAATTATTAACTTTATAGGCATAGACTTAACCATAATATCCTTTTTTTTTTTTTTTTTTTTTTTTTTTTGAGGCGGAGTCTCGCTCTGTCGCCTGGACTGGAGTGCAGTGGCCGGATCTCAGCCCACTGCAAGCTCCGTCTCCCAGGTTTACGCCATTCTCCTGCCTCAGCCTCCCCAGTAGCTGGGACTACAGGCGCCCGCCACCTCGCCCGGCTAGTTTTTGTATTTTTAGTAGAGACGGGGTTTCACCGTGTTAGCCAGGATGGTCTCGATCTCCTGACCTCGTGATCCGCCCGTTTCGGCCTCCCAAAGTGCTGGGATTACACTATGCTTTCAATGGGTTTGGTAGTGAAGTCCACTCGTTTCTTCCTGATATTGGCAGCTTGTGTCTTCTCTCATTCTTTTTTGGGTTTGCCTGACTATAGGTTCATCAGCTTTCTGAATCTTTTCAAACAATCAGCCTTTGATTTTATTTATTTTATCCATTATGTCTCTATTTTAATTCAGCATTGTCCTACAACTTTTGAATACTCAGTTCTTTTTTTGTTTTCTTTTTTCTTTTTGCATTCTAATTGGGTTATTTTTATTGACTTATTTTCAGATTCACTGATTCTTTTCTTCTCTGAGTCAAGTCTACTGATGAGCCCGTTGAAGACTCTCTTTACTTATTTACTGTGTTTTAAATTTCTAGTATTTTCCATTGATTTTTCTTATAGTTTTCGTCTCTGATGAAATTACCTATCTGCTCTATCATATATCTGCCTTGTCCAATAGAGGCCTCAATGTATATATCATTGTGATTTTATGACTCTGTCTGATCATAACAACATTTGTAACATATCTGAATCTGGTTCTGATTATTGCTTTCTGTTTTCAGACTGTGATTTTTGTGTGTTGTGAGTTTTTATATGCTGTTGTTGAAAACTGTACTTGTTATACAGAATGGTAGATAGCAAATAAAATATTTTGAGATGCCTATATGTTTTCCTGTAGTAGGGCTTTAGTACAAGGGTTTGTTTTCCCCTAGTAGGAAATTGGGATGGGTTTGGAGTTTATTGTTGCTATGGTGACAGAACACCAGAGACCTAAAATTCGTCTGGTGAATGAATGTACTGCTCACTTGACCTTGGGTCTTCTCTTGTGCTGCTTCCCAGAAAGAATAATCCCTTCTCTCTATGTATTTTATTGTTAGTTTTCCTTGGTGCTTTTTACTGTGTGGGTGGTGGGTAGTGGAAAGAAATTTTTTAATAAGCCATAGTTTTAGGAAAGTACTGTCAACTTGAATCTCATATGTGGCCTTCACCAATGTTCCTATCCTCTTACAAATGCAATGCTAGCATGTATTCCTGCCCCTCTTCCAAAGTGGAGCTTTTTCTTTTTTTGTGTATCTATTCCGAACCGGCAGTGAGTTTCCACCGGTGCACACAGGTTGTAGATTTGAGGGTTTTGTCTCTTTGTTTTTTGGTTTATTTGTTTATTTTTGAGTTTTTGGCTATTTCCTTGAAGATTATATATCTGATTCCTTAGGGGACATAGCAAAATGGTCATGGATGGAATTTCAGCAGTGTCCACCGTTCTGTTTCCTCCAAGTCATCGCCACAAAGAAAGCTTTCTCTGGACTTTTTCTTCTCTTCCCTGTGAGCCTGTGAGCTCTTACAGAATTTCTTGAAGGAAAACTATGAAAGGAAGGTGTGGATTTTCTTTCTGCAGCCTACAGCATCATCACACTCTCATGCTAGCCCACACTTGACCTTAAGGAATTCTTAAAATTCCAAGCTGCAGCTTCTTACTAGTTTCTATGGTGTTCTGTGGCCTCTACCACAGGTAAGCAAATGTTCTAGTCACTCCAGTTTTGTTTCTTCCTACAGGTGTTCATCTGTCTCCAGATTTTGGAATATTCATTTCTCTGTAACCTCAGTCCTCTACTAGGATTATAAAAAATACTAACTTTCAGTTTTTCCAATCTACTTCCTTTTTAAAATTGAGGAAGCAATGCATGCTTTTCTCTGTTTTCAGCACTTTATATCTCAAAGTTAAACTGCAGCTTGATATTTTCTTCAATTTAATATTGAATATTCATGACACAAAATATATTTTCATTTATTAGTGACTATTTAGTGAGTAGAATACAAAAATGCATAGGCATCAATATATATAGACTACCATTGATATAGCTTGAATAAGTATAATGGAAATGTGAATCAAAGTTAATCACAGAAGATAGCTGTTAGTTAAAATTATATATCTTTATCTTGATAAAGTCTGAATAAAATTACTGGTAACTGGATATGTAAACTGTGGCCACTGAGTTTACTTCTCATTTTATTGTGTAAGAAAATTGACAAAAGATCTGAAACAATACTATTCTGAGATGATTTAAGCTGGCTTTCAAGAAAAAGAGGACAACATAAATTTTTGAATTAAGTATTAAAATTAAAAACGAAATTTTCATAATATTACCAATTGTAGCAAGACACTTGTTTATGATTTCAAGTGATTTTTCTCATCAACACACCACAGATACATTCTGTATTTTAAAGAACCTCAGCCTTTCCCTTCAAATGCAAAATATTAATGTGTATAATATTAAGAATGTCTGTGATTTTTAAAAATACCAATTATGATGAAAATGATAAGTGAACAATTTTTAACTCTTATTTTATTATTATACTTTAAGTTCTGAGATACATGTGCAGAACGTGCAGGTTCATTATATAGGTACACACGTATCATGGTGATTTGCTGCACCCATCAAACTGTCATCTATGTTAGGTATTTCTCCTAATGCTATCCCTCCCTTAACCCCTCATCCCCCGACAGGCTATGGTGTGTGATGATCCCCTCCCCATCTCCATGTGTTTTCATTGTTCAACTCCCACTTATGAGTGAGAACATGTGGGATTTGGTTTTCTGTTCTTGTGTTAGTTTGCTGAGAATGATGGTTTCCAGCTTCATCCATGTCCCTGCAAAGGACACGAATTCATCCTTTTTTATGGATGCATAGTATTCCCTGGTGTATATGTGCCACATTTTCTTTATCCAGTCTATCACTGATGGGCATTTGGATTGGTTCCAAGTCTTTGCTATTGTGAACAGTGCTGCAGTAAACATAACATGTGCACGTGTCTTTATAGTAGAATGATTTATAATCCTTTGGGTATATACTCAGTAATGGGATTGCTGGATCAAATGGTATTTCTGGTTCTAGATCCTTGAGGAATCATCACATTGTCTTCCACAACAGTTGAACTAATTTACACTCCCATCAACAGTGTAAAAGCATTTTTATTTCTCCACATCCTCTCCAGCATCTGTTGTTTCCTGACTTTTTAATGATAGCCATTCTAACTGGCGTGAGATGGTTTCTCATTTTGGTTTTGCTTTGCATTTCTCTAATGACCAGCGACAATGAGTTTTTTTTCATATGTTTACTGGCCACATAAGTGTTATCTTTGGAAAAGTGTCTGTTCATATTCTTTGCCCACTTTTTTTATGGGATTGTTTCTTTCTTGCACATTTTTTTAAGTTCTTTGTAGATTCTGGTTATTATCTTTTGTCAGATGGATAGATTGAAAAAATTTTCTCCCATTCTGTAGGTTGCCTATTCACTCTGATGATAGTTTCTTTTGCTGTTCAGAAGCTCTTTAATTTAATTAGCTCTCATTTGTGAATTTTGGTTTTTAACTATTTACTAAGAGTTAATTTAGTTTTATAGCCCTTGAATAAAAAATTTAATGAGACATATTGATACTTTTAAAAATTCAAAGGCTATAAAATAATTTGATTTGCATTTCTCTGATGATTAGTGATGTTGAATATTTCTCCATATACTTGTTGCTCATTTGTGTGTCTTCTCTTGGGAAATATCTGTTCAGATATTTTGCCCATTTTTAAATTGATAATATTTGTGGGGTTTTTTGCTACAGAGATTTCTGAGTTGCTTATATGTACTGGTTACTAGTCCTTTGTCAATTGAATAGTTTGCAAATATTTTCTCTCATTCCATAGGTTATCTCTTCATTTTGTTATTTCCTTTGTCATGCATAACTCTTTTTAGCTTGGTGATTTTATTTGTGTATTTTTGCTTAGGTTGCTTGTGCTTTTGAAGTCTTACTCAAGAAATCTTTGCCCAGATTAAGAAGTTGGAGCATTTTTCCAAGGATTTATTCTAGTAATTTTATTACTTTCAGGTCTTACATTTAAGTCTTTAATCTATTTTGAGTGAATTTTTGTATATGGTAAGAGATAGGGGTCTAGTTTCATTCTTCTTCATATGAGTGTTCAGTTTTCCAATCACCATTTATTTATTGAATAGATTGTCCCTTCCCCAATATATGTTATTGGATCATTGACCAAAAATGAGTTAAGTATAAATGCATGAATTTATTTCAAATTTCTCAATTCTATTCTGTTGTTCTAAGTGTCTTCTTTACATGCCACTACCATGCTGTTTTCATTATTATAGTTTTGTAATACAATTTGAGAATGAGATGTCATCTCACCCCAGTTAAAATAGCTTTTGCCAAAAACATAAAAAATAATGAATGCTGACATGGATATTAAGAAAGGGGAATACTCTTACACTGTTGGTGAAAATGTCAATTAATACAGCTATTACAGAAAACATTATGAAACTTCTCCAAATAACTAGAAATTGAACCACTATGATCCAGAAATCCAGCTGATGGATATACATCCAAAAGAAAGAAAATCAGCATATCAAAGACATACTTGCACTCTCATGTTTATTGCAGCACTATGTGCAATATCCAAGCCATGAACTCAACATGTGTCCATCAGTGGATGAGTGGATAAAAAAATGTGGTACATTTACACAATGGAATATTATTCAGACATAAAAAAATGAAATCCTGCCATTTGTGACAACATGAATGAAACTGGAAGACATTATGCTAAGTGAAATAAGCCAGATACAGAAAGACAAATATCAAATTTTGTCACTCACGGAGCTAAAAAATTAATCTCATAAAACACGTTTAGAACTAAATAGATGGCATCAAAAATTGAATTAAGAATATGATACTGGGGTTTTCAAGTTACATATAACAGTAGCCATCTT
Source organism: Trachypithecus francoisi (assembly GCF_009764315.1). Taxonomy (NCBI): domain Eukaryota; kingdom Metazoa; phylum Chordata; class Mammalia; order Primates; family Cercopithecidae; genus Trachypithecus; species Trachypithecus francoisi. Next base: position 35,289,806 of record NW_022681457.1, on the reverse strand, counting down.
TTATTTTTGACTTCCCGTCAAAAATAGTTAATCATTTCACAAATGTATCTGCAGCACTCAAACTTCAATACCATCACTCTAGCCCAAGTTATCATCTTTTGCTTGCTTGACCCCAGTACCTTCTTGGTTCTTTTCCTGACATCTATTCCTGTTCTCTTCAATTAGTTATCTGCTATCTTCTTTTTGGCAAGTATCCTTATGTCACATATTATAAATTGCTTTATTTATTGTCTTTGGAATTCAGTTCAATACCCTTTATCTGATTTACAAGGTCCTGAATCTCTCTCAAGCCAAGTACTGTGCAAACGTATATCCTCCCTCATTTTATCTCTGTGTCCTTCTCTTCTAAATATCCTTATTTAAGATGCTTGAATACTTCATACTTCTTTCTTAGGGAATTCACACATTCCTCTTTACATCACGGGTGTCTGACTAATTCTTGCTCGTTCTCCTCCTTGATTCTACTTAAATGCACTTTGTCAGGGTAGCATTTTGTGAATTTTTAATCAGGAATATATTATTATCCTCTAACATGCTTCTAGTTCATAAACTTCTTCTTCATAATAGCTCACATTTAAAATTACTTCATCAAATTTTTCATCTACTCCAGATTATAAACTCTATGAACACATACAATTTAAATACTCTATTTCCATAATCTCGGTAACTTACGTACAGTATACTAACAGCAAAAAGTAACAATATACCCAATTTCCAAGATTGCTTAGATCCAGACAGAATGTGAAGCAGAATATTCATTAATTAGGCTAGAATTCAAGGAAAGAATAATGGTTCAAGAAAAAAGTTTGAAGGAGCAATTAGTTGTCAGTGGCGGAAATTAAGATGTCTCTCAGTAGTTTGTCAAAGTCAAGGGGTTGAGAAAAGAGGTGGAGATCGAGATCACTGACAGACAATGAGTTAGTGAGAAAATGAGTGTAAAATGCTCATGAAATGAAATAATAGTTTAGGTTTACATAATACAACTTATTACAGGGCATAATTCTTAAATTTCTATCCTTGTTAGAATTAATTTTAGAAATGTATTTGGGTAAATTAATGCATAAAATTAGTGGCATAAACTAAGAGGAACTGAGGACAGTAGAAAGCTGGCTTATGTCTTCAACACCAGTGGTCCTCAAGCTTTAACATACATAAAAATTTCCTGGGGCTCTCCTTAAAACACAAACATCTGGGCTTCACTACTAGAGTTTCTGATTCAGTAGCTGTCAAGTGAAAATTGGCATTTTAAGCAATATTTAGTTCATGTGGTTGCTGCTGGTCAGAATAAACTTTGAAAAATACTGCTCTTGACTAGACACTAATTTTCAGTAGAATTGCATGCATTGTGCAAGCATCCTTAATTCCATTTCCTCTTACACCAATCCTTTAAACAAGCAAGCACACTTATGGAATAAGGATTAAGTCACTGTATTAGTTCATTGTCATGCTACTAATAAAAACATACCTAAGACTAGGTAATTTATAAAGGAAATAGGTTTAATTGACTGATTGTTCAGCATGGCTGGGGAGGCCTCAGGAAACTTACAATCATGGCATAAGGAGAGGCAAACACGTTCTTCTTCACATGGAAGCAGCCAGAAGTGCTGAGAAAAAGGAGCGAAAGCCCATTATAAAATCATCAGATCTCATGAGAAATCACTCACTATCATTGGAACATCAGCAAGGGGGTAACTGCCCCCATGATTCAATTACCTTCCACTGGGTCCCTCCTATGACGTGTGGAGATTATGGGAACTAGAACACAAGATAAGATTTGGGTGGAGTCACAGCCAATCCATATAATTCCCTCCCAAATCCCAAGTCCTCACATTTCAAAACACAACCATTCCCTTCCAACAATCCACAAAATTCTTAACTCATTCCAGCATTAACTCAAAAGTCCACAGTCCAAAGTCTCATCTGAGACAAGGCAAGTCCCTTTTGTCTATGAGCCTGTAAAATGAAAAGCAAGTTAGTTACTTCCTAGATACCATAGGAGTACAGGCATTGGGTAAATACACCTATTCCAAATGGGAGAAATTGGCCAAAAGAAAAGGGCTACAGTTCTCACGCAATTCCAGAATCCAATAAGACAGTCAATTAAACCTTAAAGTTCCAAAATAATCTCTTTTGACTCCATGTGTCACATCTAGGTCACATTGATGCAAGAGGTGGGTTCCCATGGCTTTGGGAAGCTCCACTCCAGTGATTTTGCAGGGTGCAGCCCACTCCTGACTACTTTCATGGGCTGATGTTGAGTGTCTGCAGCTTTTCTAGGCATGCTGTTTAAGCTGTCAGTTGATCTACCATTCTGGGGTCTGGAGGATGATGGCCCTATTCTCAGAGTTTCACCAGGCAGTGTCCCAGTGGGGACTCTGTGTAGGAGCTCCCACCCCATGTTTCTCTTCTGCATTGCCCTAGCAGAGGTTCTTTATGAGGGCTCCATCCCTATAGCAAACTTCTGGCTGGACATCCAGGAATTTCCATACATCCTCTGAAATCTAGGTAGAGGTTCCCAAACCTCAGTTCTTGACTTCTGGGTACCTGCAGGACCAATACCATGTGAAAGTCACCAAGGTTGGGGCTTGCACCCTCTGAAGCAATGGTCCAAGCTGTAACTTGGCCTGTTTTAGCGATGGTTGGGGCTGAGGCAGTTGGGATGCAGAGCACCAAGTCCTTAGGCTGCACACAGCAGGAAAGTCCTGAGCCCAGTCCACAAAACCATTTTTCCCTTCTAGGCTTTCTGGTCTAGGAGGGGAGGGGCTGCTGTGAAGGTCTCTAACATGCCATGGAGACATTTTCCCCATTGTGTTGGTGGCTAACATTCCACTCCTTGTTCCTTATGCAAATTTCTGCAGCGGACTTGAATTTCTCTCCAGAAAATGGGCTTTTCATTTCTAGTGCATCATCAGGCTGCAAATTTTCCAAATCTTTATGCTCTGCTTTCTCCTGAATGTTTTACTACTTAGAAATTTCTTCCATCAGATACCTTAAATCACTCAAGTTCAAAGTTCCAAAGATCTCTAGGACAGGGGCAATATACCACCAATCTCCTTGCTAAAGCATAACAAGAGTCACCTTTGCTCCAGTTCCCAACAGGTTCCTTACCTCCTTCTGAGACCTCCTCAGTCTGAACTTAATTGTTTGTATCACTATTAGCATTTTGTTGAAAGCCATTTAATAAGTCTCTAGGAAGTTCCAAACTTTCCCATATCTTTATTCTTCTGAGTCCTCCAAACTGTTTCAACCTCTGCCTGTTACCCAGTTTCAAAAGCAGTTCCACATTTGTAGACATCTTTACAGCAACACCCCAATACCCGGTACCAATTTACTGTATTAGTCTCTTCTCCCACTGTTGATAAAGACATACCCAAGACTGGGTAATTTATAAAGAAAAGAAAACAAAAAAGAGGTTTAATTGACTCACAGTTCAGCATGGCTGGGGAGGCCTCAGGAAACTAACAATCATGGCAGAAGGAGAAGCAATCACATCCTTCACATGGCAGCAGCAAAGAGAAGTGCCAAGCAAAAGGGGGAAAAGCCGCATATAAGACCATCCGATCTCATGAGAACTCACTCACTAATATGCAAACAGGATAGGGATAACCACCCCCATGATTCAATTACCTCCCCCTGGGTTCCTTGATGACACATGGGCATTGCAGGAATTACAATTCAAGATGAGATTTGGGTGAAGACACAGCCAAACAATATTAGTCAGTAACACATAGTTTTACTACATAGTTATCAAGGTAATACCAATAGTTTGTTACATGGTCCAGGGCTTAGAAGAATTAGAGTGGGAGGGTATTTCTCATCTCATTTCTTGGTCCTTTAGCATTACTGTGGGAGGGGAATTACAAACTCATAAACTATTAGTGTAGTTTAATGCCTCACCTTGAATATCTGAAATAATAATGAACCTATACCATTTTTTTCTTTGCAAGATATCACACTAATTTCCTCTAGAATAATTATTTTCCCTGGTTTTAAAATTATTTTTTCTTTTAAGCATATCACTATTATATTGTTTCTAGATGTTCCAAATAATTCAATTTATTCTTCTGTGAATTGGAGGGGATTTAAATCACACAGCACTGATTTAAACTCACTGCATAGGGTGAAGATTGTATATTCATACTTTTATTTAGATGATTTCTAAAAGCTCTAGATTATTTTTTATAATCATAAGCATATATTTAATATGACATAATTTGAAGAGGTCAGTATGGAAATGTTCAGATATTTCATATAGGGAATGATGTATCTATATATCAATTGTATTCTGGTAGAATATAGCCTAGACATAATTAAAACTTTGTCTGCATACTATTTCCCTTGAATGCAGGTTGATGGGACTTACCTCTCTTTTACTAAGTATTCTGATCTTTTAAATAGAGTGATAATATTATCTGTCTCATAAGATGATAATCAGAATTAAACATCAAACAAGTATAAAGGCTTTGGAACGTAATTGGTACTTAAACTCTTAAGAGTAATTATTATTGGTTGAATATTAATTTTCTCCTAGTGTTAATCTTTCCTAAGTTTTTACCTTATTCTTTCTACCAGTTTTATTCTACTGAAATCTTTTGAAATTACAATTCCTATTTGCATAACTTTAGTTTATTGAATACTTGTTAAACAGCAGGCACTGTGCCAAAATCTTTACTTACCGTATGTGATTTAATAGTCACAGCAATCTTGGACTATAAATATTACTATGCCTGCAAATGCAGGTTGGGAGATTTTCAAAATTTTTTCATATCTTAACATTTATATACATAACTTCACTGCGAGGCAGGATAAAATGGAAGTTAAAAACATGGACTCTGGGCTTTCAAAAAGATGAAGCAGACAAAAAAATACAATGGTAGTGAGTTCTAAGTTTTTATTTTGCTACATATATTTAAAATTTATGCTGGAGAAGTCAGCAACCTAGAAACATCAACTGCAAAGGGTGAAAAAAATGTGAGAAAAACCTATTTGTGCTAATCAAAGGACTGGTAAAGGCGCAGCCTAGCAAGACAGAAAAATGTTCAACAATAATTACTCTACACTAGCTAAATACCTTAGAGAAAATTGACCACACTCACAATTGCCTCAGCAAAGATCATATGGGAAAGAAAGACATCCATCCTTTCCAGTCAAGAAGGAGAAACCTAAACTCCAGCTAGCATGGAATTAAAGAAGATTGACTGGGCAACCCAGCCTTTCATTCTTGTCAAGTGATAGCAAGGGCCCTTCCCTCTATTGTGCCAAGTGGAAACTACTTTGGAAGACTGCACTTCCAACACCATTTGAAACTAATAAGTTATCTCTTCCTCTTTCTGCTGGGATGATATTAGAGGAGTCCTACTGGAGAGTCAAAACTATCACCCCAACCCACTGGCACAGAGACCACTCTCCAAATGTGTCAATGGATGCCAAGTTTGTAGCATGGCCTCCTGGAAATAATGATGCAGAGACTCTTCTCCTGCCAGAGTCTTGTCAGTGGAGTCACATTGAAAGAGGAGATGCAAATAAGATTCAGAGTCTCAGAATATAATACCCAAATTTCAGGATTTAATAAAAAATATCATCAATTATACCAGCCAGAAAAATCTCAACTCGGAGGAGAAAAGACACTCAGCTGATGCCAATACCATGATTATACCCTCTCTGAACAACACAGACAAAATGGAATGAATTCACTTAAACAAAGTCTGTGACGTGTGAGTCTATGGCAAAAGATATAACACTGCTGTCATCAAAGTATCAAAAGGAGAGGAGACAACAGGAAGGGTGGGAAAGGGTATTGCTGAAAAAGTATTTTAAAAAATAGTGGTTGAAAAATTCCCAAATTTGGTAAAAAACATAATCTATAGGTTCAAGAAGCTGTTTGAGCCTGAAAGAGGAAATATCTAAAGAAATGTATGGCAAAGAATATCGTTATCAGACTTCTAAAAACTACAATAAAATATTGAAAGCAACTTGAGAGAAATAAAGCATTACCGTCAGTGAAAAACTAATTCAGATGACAACTGGTTTCTCATGAGAAACCACAGAGGCCAGAAGGAAGAACACAACATCTTTCAAGAGCTAAAAGAAGTGTCAACTCAGAACTCTGTATCACTAAAACTATCTGTGAGGATAGAAGAGGAATCAATACATTATCAGATGAAGGAAAAGCATGAGAATTTTTTTGTCAGAACATATGCCCTGAAAGAATAGCCAAAAGCATTTCTCTAAACAGAAAGAAATAAGAGAAGAAGAAATCTTGGAATGACAGGGAAAAATAAAGAAGAATGGAAATAGTAAACCTATGGAAAAAAAAAAATGCAACAATATTTAATGGTAATGGATAAAGAGATATCAATAAAAGCTAAGATTTCCATTATTGAACTAGTCAAATGTTGACACCAGTAGACACTGATAAAGTATTTATATTTAATGTGATACCTAGAGCAGCCATTAGGTAATGTAAACAAGGAGATACACTCAAAAACACCACAGGTCCATTCACATAACACATACTGCATGATTTCACTTTTAAGAGGTATCTAAAATAGGCAAACCTAGAGAAGCTAAAAATACAATTGTGTTATTTCTATAGCAAAGGAGGAACCATGAGGAGAAGAAAATGGGGAGTTCTTATTCAATGAATGTGAAGTTTCAGTTATGCTGGTTGAATAGCTTCTAGAGATCTGCTGTACAACATAGTGCCTAGAGTTAACTATATGTTATTGTGTACTTCAAAGTTTTTTTTAAGAGGGTAGAACTCACATTAAGTGTTCTTATTGCTAAAAGCAGAAACAAAGGGACACAGAAAACATTGGGAGATATTGCATATATCTATGATCTTGCTTGTGGTGTTGGTATCATAGTGTTTGCATGTGTCCAGGCACATCAGATTGTGTACATTTATATGTGTGCAGTACTTTGCATATCATTCACACTTCAATCAGGGTGTTAAAAAGAACACTATAGGTAAATCAAAATGGATTTATAAAATATGTATCCGTAACATCTAGAAAAATAGAAAAAACAAAACTGAAGAAAAAGCAGAGAACAACAGAAAAGAAACAAAAATAACTGACAAGTTCTAATATATCAATAATTACCTTAATATAAATGATCTGAGTGCACCAATTAAAATAATTGCTGCCAGTGTGGGGAAAAATACTGATTCAACTAGAATATGCTTTCTACAATGAACACACTTCAGATATAACAATCTCAAGGGGATTATGCTGAAAAAATCCTCAAAGTTGATATACTATATGATTTTATTTAAATAACATTCTTAAAGTGATAAAACTACAGAAACAAAGTAAGTTGTTGTGAGGAGTTAGAGATACTTTGGTATGAGTATGAAAGAGTGGCAAAATAGGTTTTGTGGTGATGGAGTATTTTTTTTTATTGGAGTGACAGCAACATAATCAATATGCCTGATAAAAATGACATAGTCCATATTGTATGCATTATGTACATGTATACTCTAAAAACATTGTGTTAGTCAGGGTTCTTTAAAGGGACAGAGCTAGTAGAATATATGTATATATGAAAGGGAGTTTGTTAGGATAATTGACTCACACAGTCAAAAGGTGAAGTCCCACAAAAGGCTCTCAGTAAGCTGAAGAACAAGGAAGCCAGTCCAAGTTCCCAAACCTCAAAATTAGGGAAGCAAACAGTGCAGCCTTCAGTCTGTGGCCAAAGGCCAAAGAGCCCCTGGCAAACCATTGCTGTAAGTCCAAGAGACCAAATGCTGAAGAACTTACAGTCCGATGTTTAAGGGCAGGAAGCATCCAGCATGGGAGAAAGATGAAGACTGGAAGACTCTGTGACACCTCATTCCATTTTCTTCTGCCTTCTTTAGCCACAGTGGCAGTTGATTAGATGGTGCCTACCCAAATTGAGGGTGAGTCTGCCTCTTCCAGTCCACGGACTTAACTGTTAATCTCCTTTGGCAACACCCTCACACGTATACCCAAGAACAATACTTTGCATCCTTTAATCCAATCAAGTCTACACTCAATATTAACCATCACAAAAATAAATATTATATAAAAATCAATTGCCCGATGTTGATATTTACTATAATTACAGAAGGTGTGACCATGGAGGAAGCTGGGTGAATTGGCCTTTCAGTACCAATATTACAACGTTCTGTGAATCTATAATTTAAAAATTAAAAAATGAAAAGGAACAGAACCTCTGAGTCAGATTTGCTGGATTCAGGTCTGTGCTCTGCTTTTTACTAAGTATTGAACCTCAATTAGTTTATTTAACTCCTCTGTATTCGTAATTAACCTAATTCATACATTTGTTGTGAGAATTAAGTTAATTTATTTGTATAAATTGCTGAGGACAATGCATATTTGCATTGAACAAGTACTGTTCATAACTAATTAGTATTTTTAAAATAAAAGTTTAAATAGGTTAATCTGCTAGAGATCCTATAGCTCTAGAGTAACTGCATATACATTCAAATCCTAGCATGTATGGTCTTTTTATTAAATATTATTCCTTGTTTCTACTTGTGTTGTTTCATTTGAATCCTATTTCTCCCTCTAAAGAACTATCTTCTTACTGTACTCTCAAGCGGAGGCTACTTACACTTTCCTATTTCAATATAATCACAGAACTTAAGTAGAGTTTGAGTTAAACCATGAAAATCTTATTCAATAATTTGTTGACTCAATACTATTTTCTTAAGAATGTGGTAAGTGCCAAGCATTGACTAAAGACGTGGGATATAGTATTGCATAACACAGATAAAACGTCTGAATAATTGCAGCTTATATTATAGTCAAGATACACGCAATAATAAAAAAATAAATAATATATTATGAAATTATGTATAAAAATATAAGTGCTATGAAGAAAAGAGAAAGAGTTGGAATATTTTGGGAAAGTGTACAGAATATTTAGCTAAAGTGATCCCAGAAGGTTTTTCAGGAGGTGATAACAATTGAGGAGAGAAGTGAAGAAATTGAGAGACCAAACCTCACATTCTGAGAGGAAAAAAATTGCATGCAGAGGGAAAAATAAGTGCAAAGGCAATGAAGATAGCGCACCTCAATGTCTTATAAGAACAGCAAAATGTGCTCTGTGAATGAAGAGAAATAGTAGTATGAGATTAGAGGAGAGAAACGGAAGTCAGATCAGGTTAGGACTTAGAAATGTTAAGGAATTATGATTTTACTTTGAATATGAACAGAAGATTAAAGGAAATTTTAAGTAGAGGAGGTTACCTAATATGGTTTCCTAATAGGATTTATAAATTATACATACATATGTATGTCCACATTACAAATTATATATAAATTATGTATATACACAAATGTATCATCTATATATTATTTAAAATATACTTTTAAAATTCTGGTTGTCATGTGAAAATCTGACTCCAGAGAAAGGTAAGAGTGATATTGATTTAATTTGTCTGAAGAGATAAAAGAGACAAATACACGGATACATCAAAATCAAATAGGATAAATAGAAAACAGTTAGCTAGATATCTGATTGTGAAAGTGTAGATGATAAAGAGAACACTTCAGCCAGGTAAAAATAATTTTCCTTCAAAGAAAGATTACCACATCGACTAAATTATCCTCAACACCATTGGAAATCAGGAGATAGTAAAATGATATCTTAAATACATTGAGTGAAAGTGAACGTTAACCGATGGTTTTAAGTCAGGAAAATTCATTTTGCAGAAAACAAAGTATATGTCACTATCACTTCCTCACTGAAGGGCACTGTAAAAGATAAACATTATTTAGAAGAAATTGAGCTCAAATAGCAAACTTGTATTACAATAAAGAATAAAGAATATGGAACATTGTGACTATGTGAGTGATAAGGTTTGGCTCTGTGTCTCCTCACAAATCTCATCTTGAATTGTACTGTCATAATTTCCCTGTGTTGTGCGGGGGGCCTGGTGGGAGATAATTAAATAATGGGGGCAGTTTCTCCCATACTGTTCTCATGGTAGTAAATAAGTCTTAGGAGATTTGATGGTTTTATTAGTGGAAACCCCTTTCATTTGATTCTCATTATCTCTCTTGCTGCTGCCTTGTAAAACGTGCCTTTTACCTTCTGCCATGATTGTGAGACCTCCCAAGCCATGTGGAACTGTAAGTCCATTAAACCTGATTCTTTGCCTGGACTTTGGTGTATCTTTATCAGCAGCCTGAAAACATACTAAACAGAAAATTGGTACCAGGAGTGGAGTGCTGCTATGAAAATGTGGAAGAAACTTCTGAACTGGATAATAGGCAGAGGTTGGAACAGTTTGGAGGGACCAGAAGAAGACAGGAAAATGTGAGAAAGTTTGGAACTCCCTAGAGACTTGCTGAATGACTTAGACCAAAACGCTGATAATGTTATGGAAAATGAAATCCAGGCTGAAGAGGTCTCAGATGGAGATGAGGAACTTGTTGGGAACTGAAGCAAAAGTGACTTTTGTTATGTTTTAGCAAAGAGACTGGCAGGATTTTGTCTTTGTCCCAGAGATTTTTGGAATATTGAACTAGAAAGAGATTATTTATGGTATCTGGTGGAAGAAATTTCTAAGCAGCAAAGCATTAAAGAGGTGACTTGGGTGCTATTAAAGGCATTCAGTTTTGAAAGGGAAACAGAGCATAAAAGTTCAGAAAATTGGTGGCCTGACAATGTGACAGAAAAGTAGCTGCTTTGTTTTGACCAATTTCTTCTATTTTGAATGGCTATATTTACCTAAGCCTGTACCCCCATTGTATCTAGGAAGTAACTAATTTGCTTTTGCTTTTCAGGCTCATAGGCAGAAGGGACTTGCCTTGTCTTAAATAAGACTTTGGACTGTGGACTTTTGAGTTAACGCTGAAATGAGTTAAGACTTTGGGGAACTATTGGGAAGGCATGATTGTGTTTTGAAATGTGAGAATATGAGATTTAGGAGGGGTTGGGGCAGAATGATATGGTTTGGCTCTGTGTCCACTCCCAAATCTCATCATAATTGTACTCTCATAATTCCCATGTGTTGTGGGAGAGACCCAGTGTGAGATAATTGAATCATGGGGGCAGTTTCTCCCACACTGTTCTCATGGTGGTGAATAAATCTCAGGAGATCTGATGTTTTATAGAGGGAAACCCCTTTCACTTGGTTCTCATTCTCTCTCTTGCCACCACCATGTAAGATGTGCCTTTTACCTTCTGCCATGATTTTGAGGCCTCCCTATCCACATGGAACTAACTGTAAGTCCCTTAAACCACTTTCTTTTGTCAATTGCCGTCTCAGGTATATCTTTATCAACAATGTGAAAACAGACTAATAAAGTGGGTAAACATTGAAATAAAACCTTGACTCTGTAAAATAGCAATAATAACAGTGTTTTGTTTTTATAGAGAAAAGAAAATGATGATAGAACACAGATGAAAATATTAACCTTTAAGGTAACGTTAAGTTGAGCTAAATGTCCTAAATTACTTAGATTATTTAAAAAGAAGAAAAAGATACTGCCTAAATTTTGACTTACTAAATGCAGTGTGCATGTTTTAATTGCTGGAGCCATCATTAATAATTGATTTGTCATGTGGAAATTCAAACCAGTTGTACAATAAAGGAATTACAAAATGATCAAGCAATCAAAATATGCCAAGCAAAGATTAAAAAAATGAGAAAATTACCTCACACAAGTAGAAAACACAAACAATGGTACATATGATATACATCATTTATTACCAACAAATCGGAAACAGATTGCTCAAGTTTAAAAGACAAATTTTCAAAAATAAAAAAGTAATTAAAGGGATTGAAAGAAAAGTGAAGGGAAATTCCTATCAGGCCAATACTGACAAAAATGTGCTGTTTTTTTCTGTCAACATTAGAGGAAATGGATTTAGGGCCAAAAGCATTAAGCATCACTCTAGATAATTGGAATATTTTTCCTATTCTCTTTAGCATCAGAGTTGCTAATTTATCCAACGATGTTTTGGATTCCCATAATGATGTCTCCATGCCCTGTTGCTCCTGTTAAATATTTAGGGATTTAAGACATTGTTAAACTGTTGGCAACTTGAAAATGTTCATAGTAGGAATATTTACATTATTGAAATCAGCAAAAGCTAAAGTCACTTTTCCACTGCACCTCTCTCGATTTTATATATATATATATATATATATATATATGCTCAAATATCTGTTTTTTTAAGAAATAATACTTTCTTAGTCCTCATATTTATTTTCAGCTACAAATTTCTCTTCTTTCTGTCAAAGCCAAATTATGTCAGACTAATCATCAATGGCTTTTTCTAATTCTTTACATCTCATTCTTTCTTCAATCACTGAAAAGTGACATAGCTTATTATTAATTAAATAATCTCATCACAGTGTACTAGATATGGTAACTAATAATCTGCAGTGTCAAATCATATGCAGAGACAAAAGAAAGAGAACTTAGTAATAAAATGGAGAGCTAAGGTTGTATCCATCATAGGCCTTCGTTTTAAAGTTACTCTTTTCCCTTTGTAATTAAAACACAATTTGTGGAATATACTTTGTGATTCTATAAATATATGTTCCTCATAAAATTTTCACCGTTTAGTTTTAGAATTTCTTAGTGATTCTTGCCTCAGTTGATCCTAATTTTGAGGTTTGAAAAGTGGTGATTTTCTGAATCTATCATTTGTTCTACATTTATTGATTGCATTTTACAGCAGGAAGTATCTTTCTCTGATCCCCTATGCTGTTCATCCCTGCTAGGGGTTTTAAGGGACAGAGTCAGGTATTTGGAATTCATGACTTTGTACTAATAATTCTTATTTTTATATACCCCAACAAATTCGGTTTTTAACTGTTGCCATTCAATCTCGATATTTGTTTTCTTCTGTAATGAGGCTATGACTTCTAACAAGGAATATATTTATTTTGATAATCTTACAATGTAGGTAATATAGTTCCAGAATTACCATGCCAGTATCACTATAAAAACATATACCTAGGCATAAAGTTGAATATATTTACAATTTCTTTTTAGACTGAGGGCAAGAAGTCAAAGTACTCTCATCAAAAGTTACATGATTAGTACTTTTTTTCAGTGTGGTCATATTATTCATTTGAAATGCAGTTGTATTCATATTAATATTCCATTTTAGGACATAGTTCCATCTTTTAAAATTTAGTTTTATATTTTGAATATGAGGAACATTAACACGATTCTAATATTAAATCTCTACAGAACGATGTACTCAGACAAGTGTAGCTTCCATTCTACCCCTTCCATCCTATTCAATTAAACCCACTCATTTGATTGTAGGCAACTTTATCCTTCCTGTGTTTTTGAGAAGCACAAACAAAATTTACGTCTTTGCAAAATTAAGCAGACACCTGGACAGATACATTTTCTGTCTTATTTTATTCAGAATAGTGAGAAAATTATATGTAAATTGTACATGTTCTATATGTTATATATATATATATGTATACAGTTTTATATATACAGAACTTTGCTTTTATTTTCCCATCCAAAATCTTGTTGGAATCATTCCTTATTAGTGCATAGAATTTATTAATATATTTTGGAGTTAAGGAAGGTTTGTATTTTTGTTACTTTGATTACACTTTCATTTACACAATTTTAGTGCCTTTAACCTCCTTTCTTTCTTAGTTTTTTTAAAATGACTTTTTCTTGTTAAATGTTATCCTTTAATTCTCACCTATTTCCTACGCATTAATTAGTGAATTTATTCTGCTTTCCTTTTTCTTTTTTCCTTCTCTCCATTTTTTATACTTTTTTTTTGTATTTTATATTTCACATAGATACTTCTAACCCTGTTCCATTGTTTTAATATAAAATTAAAAATTTAATATATGTATTCTATAGTTAAATATATTAAGTGCTCACTTACAATTCTTTTGCCGAAATCTTCCTCATTTATATCTGAGTTAAATGATACTTATTCTCCAATAGATTCCTCAGGAACGATTCAGGAGTATTGTATGTATTTAAATTTTTGCATGCATAAACTGTTTTTCTATAGTTTTAAATCTATAAGGTCTATCAAACAGTTATCTTATCCTTATTTTCTTAAGTTTCTTGAAAATACTGATTTCCATATAATTTTTTGGGTTGCCAATTTTAAGAATTCTTATTCCTGTCTTATTTTTGTATTATTATTAGAAATTTTATTTTTTCCTTTTAGAGGCTGTGAAAAATTTTTAATCTGATTTTAGTCTAAACTTTTTCTAGGATGTGTATTGTAGTTGATTGTTGTGAGTCAATTATCTCAGATACATGATAGATTCTTTCAATATGTGGATTTGATTTTTCTCTCAACTTTGACAAAACTTTAAAAATTGTAGCTTAAAATTATTTCAGAGTTTTTGGGTTGTTTTCTTATTCTGCTTTAGCGGCTCTAATTACATGTCTGCATGATACTCATTGCCTGCCTTCTACTTTAATTATTTTCTTTTTAATACTTTTAATTTATTTATTCATCTTACTTTTTAAAATCTTGGATATTTACCATTTTTAATGACCTTTATTAAATTTTTATACAAACATATTCTTATTTAGTTATCTTATATTTTATTCTTTAATACTCAAATGATTTTCAATTTTCTTTTTAATGTCCTCCCTGAGTTTGAGAAATTACATTTACTTATTTCTATTTTTATTCATTTCTGTTAATTTTAAAATATTTGATTCAAGATTTTTCCCCTCAATTCTTACACAATTTTTAAAATTATTAATCGTATCTGAAGGGTTATGTTGCAACTTTCTTCCCCTTGTAGTTGGTTTCACTGAATGGATTTTTATCTATTGAAAAGAGTGCTTTTTCTTTTCTTTTTTTCTACCCAAAATAGGATGCCTCTCTGAGACTGCTGCTTGGTCTCTCATATTTCAATTATGTTCCTTAGTTTTAGTGTTGGGTATTAGCAAGGCCTAAATTTTCATTATGTGCTTCAGCACTTAGTCATTAACTTTCTTTCTGGAGGTGACTTTATTTTCACATTAGCTCTGCTTTCAGTTCCACGATCCTCTTCTTCATTGCACAGTCATTCATGCACCCTTTCCTCTCATGTCATGCAATATATTTGTGTAGTGACAGCACACACTCTGTTGAGACATGTGGATATTTTGTGTTTATTTCTCCAATTACAGTTATTTTGTGGTTCATGTGTCCATTTTCCTTGAAACAGGAAAAATCACAAGATTGTGTGTGATTTTATTGCACACCTCATTGATATGTGTAGATTTTGGGGGAGGACATGAAAAGAGATTTACATTTAGGAAGTCACCATTATCCTAGGTTCAAGTGAAAGTTTCTATGTAAATTTTAAATAAATCACAAGGAAACTTTTTATTTAAAAAATCCTGGATCTGCTACACTAAGATTTGCTCCAACAAATATGTAAATCCTTCACATGTTTAATATTTATAACTAACCATGTGCCAGTCACTGTATTGGAATCTTGGAGGTGAATTTCTAAGATATTAATTCAGATGGACTGGAACATAGATCATGGGTATAAGAGTAGAGAAAATGTAAGCGGAAAATAAGTTTGGGGCAATTAAATGCATGGCCTTAAATTCTAGAGTCAAGATTTGTCTAGTTAAATGCAACAGTCAGGGCAGAACCTTTCATGATGCTTTAAGTTTCGGGGCTCATATAAGTTAAATTAGATAATTTTATATAAACCTAAGAGTGAAATACTTTAAAAGTAGTTTGGGCTCTTCTGGTATTCTTTATTCTTTTAAAGGTATTTCTGATCTTTGTAGACATAGTCTGCCCCAAGTCCCCAGATGAAATAGGGATAACGTGAAAAGCATGTACTTGATAATGAGGGAAGTTAAGCTATTATAAATGATGTACAGACAAAAAAAAGTTCTTAAACATAATATGGAAGAAGAAAACAAGCTGGCATTACTAAATAATCTTACCATAAAATTAGGTAGAATTAAACCAGACCAACTAATTATGAAGCATATATTACAAGTGGCCACAAAAGAATAGTAGAAACAGCTAAGGAATGGAAAGTTTTGGCTTTTCCCTAAAGTGTAAAATCGAAATTTATTCACCTATGTTTCTACTTCTCAGAGCCAGGAGTACAAAAGCTTAATGCTTACAATTTTTTTCTTGTTTTATAATCCATTCAAGGAATTTGGTTCTTTCCCTCCTCCTCCACCAAAAATCTAAAACATAAAAGGGGTGAAATAAAATTTTCAAAGCCCCTTTCACTCTAATGAAAATCAAAACAAAAAATAGAAAATTTGATTTTAGCCAGTGTCATTCTTGGGGTTGAACATTTCTAGTGCTCTTGGTCAAGTAAATCAGAAATGAATTCAGGAACATATAATGCACTTAATTTACACATTCATAAATTCTATCCCAGTAGCATGTCAGTTTTTTTTAAAAAAATCTGCATAATGCTAAAGAGTATCTTATTCACATACCAATGGATCTCAGTGGTTTGGTTGTCATGGATACACACCTTTTGTTTGTTTGAGAGATCCATCAAATGTATGCATTTGAATACTTGCTTACCATATCTGCAGTGATATTATAGGTATTTTACAGTAGTAAATAAAATTTAGCGACTATGCAATTTATGCTGAAAGAATAAACACATTCACCTGCATGCATTTTAATAAATCAGTGCTTACCGACATTTAAAATACAAGAAACTAAGTACTATTATTATTCAAAGAGGAATGAGTTTCACAAGATGCTACCTTTGCCTTGTATGATTATATTACATAGAATGTAGAAAATCATCAAACCTTAAAAACAAATAAAATAGGACACTATGACTATTTAACACTAATGTTCACTCCCCTCAAGAGAATCTTTTATTGTACAAATTCAACAATCTGGGTATTTTACTCACAAAATATCCAATGTCTTATCTGTCACACTCTTTCTTTTTCTCTTTCTTATGTATCATAATAACATCATCTTTATGTGTTAGTGGATGCCATGAAAAAAAATTACAATTTGCAAGTGCTGAAAGAGCAAAGCTTAAATTTAGGGCTATCTTTTTCCCCTCTAAAAGTCACTGACACAAAAGTAAAAGATGAACAAAGAACTGTAAAAGTATGCGTTGGATGGGCGCTTCCAGAAGTTATGTGTTACTTTGCTAAAAATCACAAACCACAAAAAAAGCCTTAATGTCACCCCTATTGAGAGGTCAGTGCTAGTTTGGCAGTCACTGAACCTTGATTTAAATATATATATGTACAGAGGGAAAGTTAAAGCTAGAGAATTCGACATAGAT
The DNA here is from genome assembly GCF_009764315.1 of Trachypithecus francoisi. Lineage (NCBI taxonomy): Eukaryota > Metazoa > Chordata > Mammalia > Primates > Cercopithecidae > Trachypithecus > Trachypithecus francoisi. Next base: position 35,272,564 of record NW_022681457.1, on the reverse strand, counting down.
GTGCAACGTTTCTAAAATAGTTTAAAGAATCTTTTGAGAATATTGTTGAAAAATTAATAAGAATGACAGAGAAATATTTGTTAAGACTTTATTTCTACCCTAAAGGACTGGGAAATACAGACTTTCTCATAAATATCATTAACTATGTAAATATCAAACTGATTAATAGAGTTCACTGTTATTTTAATAACTGTAGATGAAGTTTCATGTTCCTTCAGAAATCTTGTTGATTATAGGAAAATTTATCAATACATTGATTTACTTATCAAAATTTACCAAAATTCATTTATCACCTTTTAAAGAGAAATTTTTAGGGATGTGTTTTTAACATTTCCCATTTGAGAATGACAATATTGACTGCAATGTGTGTACTATGAATTTGTTTAAATACCTAGATATGTGCTTGCTGGATGTATCTGGGAGAAAAGAGTCTGCTTTATATTTATTCAGAAGACATGATCATGTGGATTTGGGAAGATGTGGGAACACGGAAGGTTATTTCTTCAACCTTTTTATCTTATATGAATCATTAATGCTTTAGGATTCCATAATGTTCTTAGCTTATGAAGGTCATTTTCTAGCATTATCAGATGCAACAACATTGCTTTATGTAGGTATAAGAAAAGAGGGAAAATAGTGTTTCTAAAAGTCCTATTTGTCTCTTAGTGGTCGGGCGCGGTGGCTCACGCCTGCAATTCCAGCACTTCGGGAGGCCGAGGTGGGCAGATGACGAAGTCAGGAGATTGAGATCATCTTGGCTAACAAGGTGAAACCCTGTCTCTACTAAAAATACAAAAAAAAAAAAAAAGTTATCCAGGCATGGTGGCGGGCACCTGTATTCCCAGCTGCTCAGGAGGCTGAGGTCGGGGAAAGGCGTGAACCTGGGAGGCGGAGCTTGCAGTGAGCTGAGATCGTGCCACTGCATTCCAACCTGGGCTACAGAGCGAGACTTTGTCTCAACAACAACAACAACAAAACAAACAAACAAACAAACCAAAACAAACAAAAAAACCTGAGCATGTAATTTGCTGATAGGAAAGGACTTAGACCTGGATTGAATGTTGCTGCAGGAAGGGGAAAAATATTAAAATTATCTTTGGAAGAGAATCATTGACCTGGCACAAGACAAAGGAATATTTAAACCCTCAAAGTCAGGTGAAAACAATGATTCTGGTAAGTAAGTGGGTTTGAAAACTTGTATTCAACTTGAAATTTTGCGATGAACCCAGGCTACCAAAAGGTACACTAAACTCCTCCCAGAATGTGAAGAACTCAGAATATAGCCCAAGGCAGAAGGTAAAGCCTAAGGTGGAGAAACTCAAAGCAGAATCCCCACATAAGGCTATAAACTAAAAGTGGTACACCTATATTACAAAATAAAGTGACAAATGAGCTCCACCACTTCTAATATGACAGAAAATTTGGTTGCTTTAACTCTGCCAATGAAGAGGGAAAACAAACAAACAAACAAACAAAGATCAAGTAAGGGAATTGATTAGAAAATTTATCAACTTACCTTGCTTGCTTCCCAGAAAAGTAGACCCTCAAAATTTCACAAATCCTTTCTTGAGTAATTCAGATTCAACCTAGATGCGAAAGATGATAATATTAAGTTTGAGAAAACCGAGTAGTTCTCAATTAAAATATCACAAGACACACATGAAAAAAAAAAAAATGAGACACAAGTGAGACCCAAAGGAAACAACAGAGAAACAGACATAGGAATACTTTCCTTCTTGAAATACACATGTGGACACCTTGTATTGATAGTGTGAAATACCAACAGCAATATGTTTTAAAGATAGCTAAGAAAAAAAAAGACAAACCACATTGCAAAGGAACAGCAACTTATTTAAAACCAAATTATCAAGCATAATAAGAACAATCAAATATATGTTTAAATAATAGAATATTTACAGGGAAATAAAAACACTCAAACTAGAATTACACATCTACCTAACTCACCTTTCAAGAATGAAAGAATTTTCAAATTTTAAAAAAATACAGATATTTTTCTCACTAAAGGAAATTAGAAAAGTAGATCTCAGTCAGAAAAAAAAAATACTAAAGGCAATTATTTGAGAACTATATAAAGAAAAATTAGCAAATTCACCATTTTTAAAACACATATCACCCAATAAATATAGAAAGCAGGCTGATTTTTAAAAAGCAATGAAGGCATAGAAATTTTCACCTGCAGAAATAACACAAATTGTTTGATGTACAATTTTACAAATGTGTCTAAAATTGTATCTAACAATTAGAGAATACATATGTTTGATATTATGCTTTTCAAATATATATAAAATATTTATAAAAGTAGTACATATTAAACTATAAAGCTATCTCTAAAATGTTGAGTTATTTCAAACAGAACAGATTACTTTGTATTTTAGAAAAATTAAGTCAGAATTAACAAAAGTAATTAGAACAAGCCTTTTGTGTTTATTTCTTTATTTTTGAGGCAGTCTTGCTCTGTCAATGAGGCTGAACTGCAGTGACATCATCTCAGCTCACTGCAACGTCCACCTCCCACGTTCAAGTGATTCTTGTCCCTCAGCCTCCCAAGTAGCTGGGATTACAGGTGCATGCCCCCACACCTGGCTAATAATTCTTGCATTTTTCGTAGAGACAGGGTTTTCCATGCTGGCCAGGCTGGTCTCAAACTCCTGGTCTCAAGTTATCTGCCTGCCTCAGCCTATCAAAGTACTGGGATTATAGGCCTGAGCCACGGTGCCCAGCCTAAACTCTATGTGTTTAATTTTTAAAGTCTAATCAAATCATGGGACAATGAGCACAATATAATAAAAATTAGAAAAAAATAAGATTTGAAAAATATGAATGAAAGGAAAATCTTGTTTTTCTGTCAAATAGCACATCTGACAGCAAATGTGTGGGTTTTCCACACCAAACAATTCTCCAATTCTCTGTAGACACCAACTGGGTGTCCTACAACTTAATTCTGACTTGAACTACCTAAAGTTAATGCAGACCTCTAAGACCACCTCTGCTTCAAACACCAATGACAAATCTCCGGTTATCTTGTGCACTTCTGAGCAACTAGCTGTGTACTGAAGGCTCCCATAACCTCCTTGGGTTTGATAATTTGCTATAATGGTTCACACAACTCAGAGAAAGATTGACTTACGTTGGTGTGTTTATTGAAAAGGATACTATAAAGGATATAAATGAACAGTCAGATGAAGAAGTGAATATGGCAAGGTCCTGGGCATCGGAGCTCCTGTCCTTCTGCAGTTGGAGTGCACCAACCTTCCAGCACATGGCTGTGTTCAGCAGCCAGGAAGGACTCAGAATTCTGCAGTTTGGGGGTTTTTATGGAGGCTTCACAGGTAGGCAATATCAACAGATCAAGTATTAATTCATTATCCAGCCCTCTCCCCTCTTTGGAGTTGGGGAGTGGAGCTGAAAATTCTAGGCTTCTAATTATGGCTTGGTCTTTCTAGTGACCACTCTGCTTCCTGAAAGTATTCAGGAACCCACTGAGAATAACCTCATTAGAACAAAACCTACTCTGATCACTCAAGAAATTCCGAGGGATTTAGGAGCTCTTGTGTCAGCAGCCTGGATCAAAACCAAATGTTAGAACAAAAGGTGCTCCTAGCATGATTATCACTCAGGAAATTAGAAGGGTTTTAGAAGCTGTGTGCTGAGAACTGGAGACAAAGACCAAATATATATTTATTATTGTATCACAGTGAAAAAAATAACAAAATCAAATTCACGGGCTGCAACTAAATCAGTATATAGAGGAGTATTTAATGATACACTAGCTGAGATCAAAAAATAATAAGGGCTCAAGATTAATAAGCTAAACCATAAGTAGTGGAAATAAATATATAATAATGCTAAAAATACAAATATAAGAGAATAATAGAGTTAGAAATTAATGAAACAGAATATATGTAAAATAAAGAAGGACAGCAAAGCCAAATATTGGCACTTCTAAGGGCTTACAAAATAGGGGAAAATGACAAATACATTCATAATTAAAAGGCATTAAACAATTTTAGAAATTAAATAGGAAACAGAACTGGATGTATTTTAGGGATTAAACAGAAAATAAGAAAATATTTTAAAAATTAGAATGCCAATGCATCTGAAAATTTTTGAAAAATGAACATATTTCTAGCAAATTACAATTTATTAAAATTAGACACAAAATCATGTAATTTCTGTGGTGCTGTTAGAAATTATATCAATAATTAAACTCTCCACAAAGAATACAGTATGTTCAGTTAATATAAAGTCAACTTCTGCAAGACATTCCAGGATATGATGTTTCTAATTCTTCACAGATAATCTCAGAATCATAAAATAAAGAGACATTCTTTTTTCATTTTATGACAATGAAACATATTGATTGACAAACCAAGCACAGTTACACTAGAGAGGGAAGTTACAGGTCAATTTTATTCACAAGCAGATGCAACACTCAACCATGAAATATTAACAAACCAAATATAGCAACATATATGATTTTCTGTGATTTATTTGAGGAATGCACAATTGGCTTATTATTAAAAATGGATGAATTTTATTGACTAAAATAATAAATTAAAGGAAAATCATTTGATTACTTCTACAAATGCAGTAAGAGCATGTGTTAAGATGCAAATCTTCTTCACATTAAAAAATACTCATAGAAAATAATTAAGATTCACTACAATAGGAACAACAACATCAAGATAAAACCCAGAGCAGATATAATATTAATGGTGAACTATTGATGCAATGCCTTTTATCATCAAGAATATAGAACACTATCCCCAATCTGTGCTGATATTGCTAACACTGTGAATGCTAACACAAATGCCAATAGTCCTGTACCCAATGCCAACACCATTGCCCCCACAAATGCACACATGGGGGCCAGCAGCCCCACTCCCATCAGTGCTGCCCCCCTGACACTGCTGCCAGCTTGACAGCACTGCAGTAAGACTGCAGTCTGGCTCCTATCAGTGCCCTGCCCCAGCTGATGTGCATGCACCCTACTGAGCTACTGCCACAAGTAGCATATGCAAGGAAGCACAGATTCCACTGCCACTGCCCCAACAAAGGACTTTGATTGGCTCCACCCATTAGAGTGCTATGGCCAGCAGTCCAGAAATACCTGGGCCACTCCAGTTCGGTAGGTTCCTAAACTTGAGAGTCCAGAGAACAAAGCTGGAGGCCTAATAACACCCATCTAGAATTAGAGGATGCAGCCCAGGAGTGCTGAACTGAGGCTTGGTCCCATAAAGGTCAACCAATCCTACCTTATACAAAAATCAAATCCCAAGGACATCAGATGACATAAAAGCAAAATAACAATAACAAACATCAAAAAAAGCAACTTCAAAATTGAAGGAACATCAGGCCACACAGATGAGAAAGAACAAGCACAAGAACTCTGGCAACTCAAAAAGCCAGAGTGCCTTTTATCTCCAAACCACTGTACTAATTCCCAAGCAATGGTCCTTACTCAGGTTGAAATAGCTGAAATGACAGAAACATAATTCAGAATATAGGTACAAATGAAGATAAGATTCAGAAGAAAGTCAAAACCCAATCCAAGGATTCTAAGGAATACAGTAAAATGATATAGAAAATGAAAGACAAAATGGCCATTTTCAAAAAGAACCAAACTGATCTTAAAAAGCTGAAAAACTCACTTCAAGAATTTCAGAATACAATCACAAGTATTAACAGCACAATCAACCAGATTCTTTCTCTGAGGTAAGAATCTCTGAGGAAAGAATCTCAGAGCTCAAAGCCTAGTTCTCCAAAATAACCCAGTAAGACAAAAATAAAGAAAAAAGATTGAAGAAGCATGAACAAAATATCTGAGACATATGGGATTATGTAAATAGACCAAATCTATGTCTCACTGGCATTCCTGAAAGAGGGGGAGAAAATAAGCAACCTGAAAAAGATACTTCAGGATATTGTTCATGAAAATTTTCCCAACCTCGCTTAGAGAGGCCAACATTCAGATCCAGGGAATGCAGATACCCACAAGATGACACTTCTTGTTATAGTCATCAGATTCTTGAAGGTCAAAATGAAAGAAAATATGTTAAAGGCAGCTAGAGTGGAGGGGCAGATCATCTGCAAAAAGAACCCCATCAAAGTAATGGTGGACCTTTCAGTTGAAACCATACAAGCTGGAAAAGTTGCGGGGATGGGAAGGGCGCACTATATTCAGCATTTTTTTTTTTTTTGAGGCGGAGTTTTGCTGTCGTCACTCAGGCTGGAGTGCAATGGCATGATCTCGGCTCACTAAAACTTCTGCCTTCCGGTTTCAAGCAATTCTCCTGTCTCATCCTCCCAAGTAGCCAGGATGACAGGTGCCCGCCACCACGCCTGGCTAATTTTTGTATTTTTTAGTAGAGACAGGGTTTCACCATGTTGGCCAGGCTAGTCCTGAACTCCTGACCTCAGGTAATCCACCTGCCTTGGCCTCCAAAATGCTGGGATTACAGGCATGAGCCACCATGTCCTGTCTATTCAGCATTCTTAAAAGAAAAAAAATTCCAGCCAAGAATTTCATATCCACCAAAGCTAAGCTTTAAAGGTGGAGGAGAAACACAATCCCTTTTATACAAGCAAATGATAAGGGAATTTATTATCACTGATCTTGCATTACAACAGAACTTTAAGGGAATGCTAAATATGGAAAGGAAAGAACATAACTGGCCACCATAAAAACACATTTAAGTACATAGACCATTGACACTGTAAAGCAACCACACTAACAAGTCTGTATAATAATAAGTTAACAACATCATGGCAGGGTCAAATCTGCACATACCAATATTAACCTTGAATGTAAATGGCAAAATGTTCCAATTAAAAGGCAGAGTGGCTAGTTGGATAAAGAAGTAAGATCCAACAGTATGCTGTCTTCAAGAGACCCATCTCACTTGCAGTGCTACCCATAGGGAAAAAGTATAGGGATAGAGAAAAATCTACCAAGCAAATAGAAAACAGAAAAAAGCAGTGGTTGCTATTCTAATTTCAGACAAAGCCAACTTTAAACCAGCAATGATAAAAAAGTTAAAAGAGCATTAAATAATGGTAAAGGTTCAATTCAACAAGAAGACCAAACTACCGTAAATATATATGCAACCAACACACGAGCACTCAGAGTAATAAAGCAAATTCTTAGAGAGCTTTAAAGAGATCTACACTCTCGTGCATATTAGTAGGAGACTTCAACACTTGACTGACTATATTAGACAGATCATCAAGACAGGAAACTAACAAGTACATTTAGGGCCTGAACTAGATGCTTGAACAGTGAGACCTAGTAGACATCTACGGAACCCTCCACCCCAAATCAATATAATATGCTTTCTTCTGATCTGCAAGTAACACATACTCTAAAGTTGACCACAAAATAAGCCATAAAACAATCCTCAGCAAATTCAAAAACACTGAAATTATACCAACCATACCCCCAGACCACAGCATAATAAAAATGGAAATTGATACTAAAAAAAATCACTCAAAACCATACAATTACATGAAAATTAAATAACCTATTCCTGAATTATTTTTGAGTAAACAATAAAATTAAAGGTGAAATGAACAAATTCTTTGAAACTAATGAGAACAAAAGTACAACATGCCAAAATTTCTAGCACACAGCTAATGCAGTATTAAGAGACAGTATCTAGCACTAAAAGCCCATATCAAAAAGTTAGAAAGATCACAAAGGAACAATGTAACATCACATCTAGGGGTACTAGAGAAACAAGAGGAAACCAAGCCTATAGCTAGGAGAACACAAGAAATAACCAAAATGAGCTAAACTGAAGGAAATTGCAATGTTAAAAAAAAAAAAAAAGCATACAAAAGATAAAGTCCAGAAGCTGGGTCTTTGAAGAAATAAATAAGTTAGACCACTAGCTAGATGAATAAAGAAAAAAAGAGAGAAGATCCAAATAAACAATCAGGAAAGATAGAGGGAGTGTTACCACCATCTCCATAGAAATACAAAACATCCTCAGAGACTCTATAAAGACTACTTTGCACACAATCTAAAAAACCTAGAAGAAAAAGAATTTTTGGAAATATGCAACCTCCCAAAATTGAAGCAGAAAGAAATTTAATCCTGAACAGACCAATAACAAGTTTCAAAATGGAATCATTCATAAAAAGCTTACCCAACAGAAAAAGCCCAGGACCAAATGGATTCACAGCCAAATTCTACTAGATGTATAAATAATATCTGATACCATTTTCCTACTGAGACTATTCCAAAAAATTGTGGAGAAGGAACTCTTCTTCAACTGATTCTATGAGGGCAGTATCATCCTAATATGAAAACTTGGCAGAAACACCACAAAAAAGAAAAAAAAAAATCAGGCCAATATCCTTGATGAATGTAGATGCAAATATCCTCAACAAAATACTAACAAAGTGATTTTAGCAATGCATCAAAAAGCTAATCCATCATAATCAAGTAGGCTTTATCTCTGGGATGCAAAGTTTATTCAACATACGCAAATCAATAATATGATTTACCAGATAGAACTAAAAACAAAAATCACATGATTATCTCAGTAGATGCAGAAAAGGTTTTCAATAAAATTCAACATTCCTTCATGTCTAAAACCCTCAACACACTAGGCGTCAAAGACACATACCTCAAAATAGTAAGAGCCATCTATGACAAACCCATAGCCAACATCATACTAAGCAGGCAAAAACTGGAAACATTATCTTTGAAAAACAGAACAAGATAAGGATGCTGTCTCTCACCACTCCTATTCAACATCCTATTGGAAGTGCTAGCCAGAGCAACCAGGCAAGAGCAAAAAATAAAAGACATCCAAATAGCAAGACAGGAATTCAAACTATCTCTCTTTACTGATGGTATGGTTCTATACCTAGGAAACCCTGAAGAGTAGACAAAAATGTTCCTGGCACTGACAAACCACTGCAGTAATGTTTCAGGATACCACATCAGTACAAAAATCAGTAGCATTTCTACACACCAACAACATCCAAGCTGAAAGTCAAATCAAGAACACAATGCCATTCACAATAGCCACAAAAAATACCTTGGAATATCACTAACCAGGGAGATGAAAGATTTGTACAATGAGAATTTCAAAATACCTGCTGAAGGAGTCAGAGATGGTACAAACAAATGGAAAAACATTTCAAACTCATGAATAGACAGAATCAATATTGTTAAAATGGCCATACTTCCCATAGCAATTTATAGATATAATGCTATTCCTATCAAACTGCCAAAGATATTCATCACAGAATTAGGAAAAACTATAATCATCAATCTTTGACAAAGTCGACAAAAACAAGCAATGGGGAAAGGACTCACTATTAAGTATATTGTTCTGAAATAACTGAAAATTTTTTCGTAACAGAAAATTGAAACTGTTCCCCTCATAGCATACACAAAAATCAACTCAAGATTTTTACATTTTAAATACATAAATGTAAAACCCAAAACTATCAAAACCCCAGAAAATAATCTAGGAAATACCATTTTAGACTGATGCCCTGGGAAAGATTTTTTGATGTAGATACCAAAAGCAATTGTAAAAAATGTAAAAAAAGAAAAAGGAAAAAAAATTAACAAATGGGACCTAACTGTAATACAGAGCTTCTGCATAGCAAAAGAAAATATCAACATGGTAAATACAACCTACTGAATGGAAGAAAATATTTGGAAACTAGGCATTCAACAAAAGTCTCATATCTAGAATCTACAAGGAAGTTAAACAAATGCGTAAGTATAAAACAAATAACCCCACTAAAAAGTGGGCAAAGTACATGAACAGACACTTTTTTAAAGAAGACATACACATGGCCAATAAGCATATGAAAAATGTCCAACATCCCTAATCATTAGAGAAATGTAAATAAAACCACAATGAAATACAATTTCATACTGTCAGAATGACTATTACTAAAAAAAATCAAAAAAGAACAGATGATGGTGAGGTTGTGGAGAAAAGGGAATGCTTATACACTGGTGATAGGAATGTAAATTTGCTCAGCTATTGTGAAAAGCAGTATGGTGATTCCTCAAAGAACTTAAAATCAAATAACCATTCAACCTAGCAATCCTGGTATTGGGTGTATACCCAAAGGAATATAAATCTTTCTGCCATAAAGACACTTGAACACATATGTTGATCACAGCAGTGTTTACAATAAAAAAGTTACAGATTCAACCTAAATTGAATTCTACTGTCAACAGTAGACTGGACAAAAAAAAAAAAAGATACATATATACCATGTTATACTACACAGTCATAAAAAATAACAATATCATGTCCTTTGCAGCAACATGGATGGAGCAGGAGGCCATTATCTAAGCAAGGTAATATAGGAACAGAAAACCAAATGTGGCAAGTTTACACTTATAACTTGGAGCTAAATATTGATTACATATGTAAACAAAGAAGAAAACAACAGACACTGAGGCTTACTAATGGTGGAGGTTGGAAGAAGGAGGATGATGAAAAATTACCTGGGTGACAAAATAATCTATATACCCAACTCCATGACACTCAATTTACCTATAACAAACCTGCATATATGTCCCTGAACCTAAAATAAGAGTTGAATAAATTAAAATTATTTAAAAAATATAAAATGTTCTCTGGTCATTGTTCTTCATTTTAAAAATAAAAATATTTTGGTAGTTAATGACAATATAGTCGTAATTAGGAAAATAAAAAGGAATAAAATACATAAGCAGTAGATCAATCATTGTTGATTATATAACTATGTTGATAACTTCCTCCAAAATAACTGCAGACAGTTTTAGAACCAATACAAAAGGTTATCAGGGGTACTAGGTACACAACCAATTTATCAAATCCCTAAGCCAAGGAGAACATTGAACTTAACTTTTATGAGAATAAAAAATATTACCTCAGTCTCCATAGTCCTTTTTACATAATATCTAGATTATATTATAAAACATTAGAAATTCAGGGAAGCAAGAAAATATCACCCGTGATTAACAGAGAGCATAGTCAACAGAAGAAAAATCACAAGTTACCAGTTAGGAATAATCACAAGAGTACTTCAAAACAATTATACAGATCTTAAAGCAAATTTAAGAAAATAAGGATCTAATAGATTAAGAGGCTGGGAATTTTAGAGATAAATTGATACTCTAATAACAGGCCGAATGGAATTTCTAGAATTAAAAACTACATTATCTTGAAAGTCAAAAGTTCTCACTATGTGAACTTAACATAGTGAATTAGTCTCACCTAACATAGGTTAGACTCTAAGTTTCATGAAATCTGAAGACAGATCAATAGCAATCATGAAAATTGAAGCAGAGAGGAAGACAAAGATTGAAAACATAAATGAACCTCTTAGTAATAGTCTCCATTAAAACAATCTCAATAGATAAAATAGACATATAATTAATTTTGTGAAAAATGAGAAAAAATGGAGTCTGCTTTTCTACTCATAAAAAATATCTTAATATTGGACACAGTAGAACAATGCTGGTGAGAGAAAATGAACACTCGGTGCAGACAGGGGTTGGTGTACTGGATGTGGATGTTTGAATTTGAAATTGGGCGATATCTATGACCCTTTTCTCAGGCAACAGTACCCATAACTACTATGGTACTCCATTGGCTTAATTCAAATGTATTCTAGTTTCCAGAGGTAGCATAGAAACAGTAGTTGGTTAATAATAAGAATAGTGAACATCTACTGAGTTAGTAAAATGTTCCAGGCTGTATTCTGAGCATTACATTATTCCCAGCATCAGGTACCACTAGCCACTGCTCACCGAACTGACTGAGTTGTCTCAAATCAGTCCTAACAGAACAACAAAAGAGATATTTTCTCTTCTGATATACATGAACATGGCCAAAAAAAAAAAAAAAAAAAGAAGCAGAAGAAAAGAAAATACCTCTTACTGGTTGATGGGAGCATGACATAGATCTTGAGAATAATGCACACGTAAAGGATTGTGAAACCTCAGATGAGAAATAGGTCTGGATGATGTTGTTTGAGCTTCCAAATCAAACAGTAGCTGACCTATGCTGTTATACAAGTCAGTGCCTTACCTTTGTGTTTAAACCACCTTTATTTTATTTTTTTTCTATTTTCAAATAAGAAGTTAAGAATAAAGTTAAAATGTTTTGTTGTAAATGACTTTCAAGTCTCTTGATCAGTTGAATCTTATTGCAGAACAATGGGAAAGTTTGTAAACTTTCTGGGTATTAATAAATAAAATTATTTTTCATTGGGTAAAAGATGCACTCTTCTGAGCTATTGAGAGATGAGCCCAGCGATTGTTAGAGAAAAAGTGATATATTTATAGTTATCATAATTTTATATTAAATGTGTATTTCAGTTATATATAGTTTTAAAGGGTAGAATTAAGGCAAGTGGCTTCAGTGTAATGACAAATTTTAATGGGTAGAATTAAGGCAAGTGGCTTCAGTATAATACCAAATTTTAAATAGCCAGAGAGGTATAAAGATAGAAAGATTTGTCTTTAGAGTTCTTCATTATCGAGACATTAAAATGAAGGCTAGATAGTCATTTAGTAGGGTTACTGATCAGAGGATGCAAGTATAAATTGGATGGTTAGAACCCATGTGCTTTTAGTTCCTTCTGTTCTTATAATTTTTTGAGTTTTCTGAAAAAGTATGTTTCATGAGTTCTAAATGTATGTCTAAACCACCTCTTATTTGAAAGTTAATATTTTCTACCATTTTAAAAGCAGTTGTTTAGTAATGGCAATTATGAACATAAGTCAATATGCAATTATGTGAAAAGACAGAAATATTAACTATGAAAAAGACAGGAGAATATTCTCCTATAATGTTTCAAAAGACTACTGAGGGAGGAAGAGTAAGCAATATAAAAAGTCCATATATTAAACACAAGGTATCCAAAACTCAATTACTCTATTACTACACCATGCAGAGTGTCTGATTATCCTAGAAAAATAGCATGTAATAACATAGTTCTTTGACAAGAGGTCAATTGAATGTAGTACAATTGAGAATTTAAACAGCTCATATATCAAATCAATGCTATCACATCTATAGGAGATACTTAAGGAATCTAGCTATTTAGGATCCCTGTATTCATAGAATTATGATTGTTATGTATGAAGATAATATAGTATTGTATATCATTCATTTGTCAACAAATCTATCAAAATCTTAAGTGAATGTTAACCAACAATACTTAAAATTGTATATACAGATTGCAGTATAAGAATTAAATGCAATGGATAAGTGTATATATATATTTCATAATATTATTTGAAATTTCTAGGATTAAAAACAAAGTTATTAAATATATTGCTATATTAGTCTTGATCCCTAAATATTTTCATAGCAATGTGTTGTGGTGAATGCCTATATTTCATGTGATGGTATGGTATAGAGTGGAAATACTTCAATTTTGGAGTCAAAATTGGATAATTTGTTACTTTGGGTGTCATAAAGGAATTTTCTTCTTGCTTAGAACATCAGGCAGAACGTTCTAAACAGTGATTAATTCTGCAACCATGGAAGGAGACAGGACAGTTTAGCCCACACTGACTGTGATATTAGACAAGTCATCTAATGTTTCTGTGTTTCAGCTTCCTTATCCATAAGGTGGAAATAGTATCTACTTCCTCATAACTGGTAACAGTTCCCAATTGTTCTCTGAAGGACTCCTTGTTGCTGTAGGCACTAATGGAGTTAATTCATGTGAAATACAGAGCTTAGCACCTGATAAATAATTAATAAATGTTAGTTATTAATTTTATTGGTGAAATGGAAGTAGTAGGGTATGTTTTGTAGAAATGTTATGAGAATGAAAGGATATTATATGCAGTAACTCTGGCACATAACATGTCCTCAGGAAATAGTAGCTGCTTACTATTACTGTTGAAGCAAGTATTTCCTTAGACTTTTTAGCTATAAGACCACTAAGTAAGAATTTTTCAGTGACTTTTCTAGAAACAAAGGTTATAACTAAAGTCTTATGATATTATACACATCTACATTTTGGGAAGGCCCCCTTGACTACATTTCAAAGAAGGACTAAAAACTAAACAAAATATGAATATTTAGAAGAGATTCATATAATCTATTTTTTTAGTGAATAAAGAGTGGTGAATGTAATTCTCTTTCAATTCTGGGTATATACACAAGCTAGCTTCACAAGTAATTTTATAATCATTGTAACCACTGACAATTGATTAGGTTTTTTAAAAACGTCTAGGCTAGTGTCAATATCATAAATAACATGAACTGATTTCAGCATTTCATGTCTCAGTAATTTAAGATTTCTAATAATATATGTGCAAAATTTAAATAAAAAATACAGAACTTATGAGCTTTGTGACATTACAATTTTTATGATGCTATAGTTTTGACCTTTGCATAATATAAAAAATTCAGAGATAACATGATCTTTATCTTCTCAGCATGGCACACTGATATATTCTCTCATTTCAATTTATACTCACTGATAATGAGATATGTTTGATGTTTTATGCTTGTTTTTTGAAAAAGTGTTTCATAATTAGAAACTTATTTGGTAATTGTCTGAGTCAGCTGGGACTGCTATCACAAAATACCATAGACTGAGTAGTTTAAGCAACAGAAATTTATTTTTAACATTCTGGAGGCTGTAAATCTTATGTCAGGATGCCAGCCAATTCCGAATTGGTTTCTGGTGCGGCCTCTCTTCCTGGCTTGCAGATAGCCACCACTTTCTTCCAGTTTGTTACCATTATCTTTCGTTAGTCCCTGGTGTGTGCCTGTGGGGAGGGAGGGAGGGAAAGAGAAAGAGAGAAAGAGAGAGAAAGAATCAGCCCCTCTTCTTATAAGGCCACCAATTTCATCAGATTAGTACCCCACCTTTATGACCTCATTTAATTTTAATTACCCTCTAAATGTCCTATCTTCAAATACAGCCACACTAGGGATTATGTCTTCAACATGAATTCTGAAGGGGAAACAATTCAGTCCATGGCAATAATCCTTTGGCATTTGGCACACTTATTTTGTATATAGAGAACTACACACATGGGCAAAAAATCTCTTATTTATTACATATAACATCTTGTCATTCAAATTGATTTCATTATGGGATAGTCATTAGTTCTATGTGTTTTTGAAATGGGAAATGTTCCCTTGTCCACTTGCAAGGCGTGCAACAGGGGGAGTGGCTTACTTCTTCAGTGCCTGGCTGCTCACATCTCTAGGGGAGCATACAGATGGGCCAATTGTGGGACTCTGATATCACACAGTGTCTAGGGATGAATGTTTACACCTGCTGAAGCCCCAGTGGCCATGTGTTGCAGGGTTCTCTTTTAGTTTTGCCATCTATAAGCTTGTGTTAACCAGCTCAATTAGACTCCTGCCTTATTGCAAGGACAGAGGGCTTTCTGTATCCAGTGGTTCTTGCCCTGGGCCTGGAGAATGAATGCAAGATTTTATTGAGTGGAAGTAGCTCTTAGCAGATGGGGGATTTGGAAGGCAGATGGCGGCCCCAGCGCTCTTCCGACCACCACAGCAAAATTCTGTATCGTTCTGCTGGTCAGTGGCCTGCCGGAGTGCCTGTGCCTGTCTGTGCCTTCCTCTCAAAGTCCAGTCGCCTGTGTGTTCCTCCACTGATGTGCTCCTCTAAACGTCCAGATGCCTATGTGTCTCTCTGCTAGGCTCTCGGGTGTTTCTATAGGCACAGGATGGGGTCATGGTAGGTCGGGGTGGTCTTGGGAAATGCAACAATTGGGCATGAAGTTAGCAGTACCTGTCCTCACCTAGGTCCATGAAGATGGAGCCCTAGACAGGGACCACACCCTTCGTCTACCCAGCACTTCCCTTCTCCCTTTCTATATCATTTAAAGGGACTACACTCTTCCCTTCCCAGCACTTCAGATCATTTATATGTAGTTCTCTGTGTTATAGCTTATTCTATATATTCTATACATATATTCTAGCATTCACTGAATTTTACCAGTGTTTACTTAAAAATGTTGAAATTTGTTTCATATAAAATGGAAAACAATCTCAAAATCAGGAAGACTATTATCAAAAAGACAAGCAATAGTATTACTGGCTGTGTGGAAAAAGGGAATTTTTGTACACTATGGGAATGTACTTTGGTGTAGCCATTATGAAAAACAGTACGAAGTTTTCTCAGAAAATTAAAATAGAATGATCATATAACCAAGCCATTCCTCTCCTGGGTATATTTCTAAAGGAAATGATATCACAACTCTGTGAAAATATCTACACTTCCAAGCTCATTGCAGTTGTATTCACAATAGTCAATGAAAACAACCCATGTATCTGTCAATGGATGGATACAGAATATCTATATAAATATATATACACACAATGAAATATTATTCAGCCTTAAAAAAAGAAGATCCTGCCGTTTGCCAGACATGGATGAGCTTGGAAGGCATTATGCTGAGTGAAACAAACCAGACACGGAAAAAAAAAATGTTAAATGATCTCATTTGTATGTGAAATATTAAAAAAAAGAAAAGAAAAAATCAAATATACAGAGAATGAAACAGTGTTTATGGGGGTGGGGAGGAAATGGGTAGGTAAATTCAGGTCAACTAATACAAAGTGACAGATATGTAGAATAAACAAGGATAGAGATCTAGTGTATAGTATGAGTGGTATACTTAACACAAATTATATTGCATTTGATATTTTTGCTAAGCAAATAGATCTGACCTTTTCTTGTCACAAAAAAACAGTAACTATTTGAGATGATGGATATGTTAATTTACTTTACCATGGTAACAATTTTACTGTTTATATGTATCCCATAGCATCATGTCACATACCTTAAATGTACACAATATAAATAATTTTTAAAACTTAGATCTTAAAGCAACTCTCTATATATGCCTTAACACATAATATAAATGGAATTATATAATATGCAGCCTTTTATTCATGTTTTATTCACTTAGCATAATGCTTTTGAGACTTATTCATGTTGTTTATGATATCAACAGGTTGATCCCTTTGATTGCTGAGTAATATCACATTATATGGATGTATTACAGTTTGTTTATACATTTACCAGCTAATGAACATGTGGATTGATTCCAGTTTGGGGCAGTAGTAAATAAAACAGCTTATAAACATGTTGTTTACATGTTTCTGTGGATAGTTATTTTTTTTCCTCTTGGGTAAATACTAGGTATGAAATTGCTAGGTAACATGTTAATATACACACACACATAATTTCTACATAAGAGTTTTTGTTAGATTCAAGCTGTATGACAATGCTCCCTGGAGATTTTTAAATTATCTTCAGGAATTTGGAAACTATACTTAAAATGCCAGAAAATACCCCCTATTTGCCCAAGGATCCTTATTTTCCATATTTTACTAAACTGGAAGATAAGTTTTTATTTTCATAAAGATCTATGATTACATTTGCTTATGTATAGCTCTGAGTCAACTGATTAAAATCTCCTGGAATTTTATGAACAAACAAAATTGTTCTTTACTATGCAGGAAATATGTATCAATATTCCATTCTTTCAGGACTCCAGAATTTTTAGTTAGAATACTATGTCAGAGAGCTAATAGGACGACATCATTTCTTCCTTTTTATGATTATTTGTCAACTGTGGTGATTAAAAAAAAAAACTTTTTTTTTTAAATGTAGAACATTGATTTTCACTTTGAAGTCATCTTTTTTCGTTTTAGTCAGGTAATTGAACTCTATCCCTAAATTAATGTTATAAAACATTTCTTCATGAACCCCAAGCTGAATTGAATTTTAAAACATGTTTAAGTCCCAAATAGTTTTAATGGTTTTAATGATTTTAATCTAAATTATTTAATCGAAATTATTTAACCAAAATTTAAATCCAAAATGGTATGAACAGTTTTAATCAAATACCTGCTTGTACTTGCATGTTTTGGAAAAGATTGTGATATAATGAAATCAAATTATCTTTTCAAGATAATTTGTTAGCCAGCTTCATCTACTTTTGATATATTTTATTATTTTTCCCTGATATATATATATATTTTTTTCTCTGTAAATATATATATATATACTCTGATATATATATGATTTTTCTTATGATAAACATACTTTCCCACAAGAATTGCAAAGAAGTTTCCCTTTCTTAGTTCCGTTGGCTATTTGCTAATTAGCTATGAAGCTACTTTATTTGAGTGTGGACGTGAGGACTATTATTTTTCCAAATTCTGAGAGACATTATATGCTGTTTACATGCTGACAGTGTGGTGATGGTGGTGGTGATGCTGATGGTGGTTATGACTGTGGTGGTGGTCATGGTTTTGAGGTGAAGGTGGAAGTGATGAGGGTGCTAGTGGTGAAGGGATGGTGGTGATGGTGCTGGTGGTGTTAAAGGGCAGTGACAGAGGACAGAGGAGCTTAGCTTAGATTTCCACATAACTATCACTGTAATATCAGGAACTCACTGACTGATGTCTGCAAAAAGTAACAGAGTCTCATTAGCTTTAATTTTTTTAATTACATTCCAGAATGAGATGGAAGAGTAGGTTGACTACCTAATAACAGTGCACATGGGCCCACGCTGAACATTATAAGCTCCAAAAATACACTCCAGAGTTAGGAAGAACATTTTACTGAAAGGACAGCATAGTTATTGTAGAATACACACAGTAGTAAAACCATATTAAAGGTTATGTCAACATGGAGGAAAAACATACGTTCACCAGAGGGAATTTAGAGAAATACAAACATCATTAAAAGGCGAATGATCACTCCAGAAGGAAAGGTTAACATAACCAAATTTTGCTCATTAAAGTATGTAGAAAAAAGAGAAAGACAACTTTGGGTTTTTTAATGCCCTTGTGTTCATTGATCATGTTGAACTTATCTTCAATACTTCATAACATGCTGCTTAAAATATACAGTCTAGAAACATATTTGCTCTTGCCTGCAGCACAACACGTTGCCAACCAGCATTTAAGGATTTAAGGTTTTTTTTTTTTTTTTTCTCTTCAGATCTCAAGAAATATATATGAACTTGAGTTGTTGATGCCAAAACTTGTTACAATGACTGAGAAAACTGCATTAGTAAAGATACAGATTTCAAACACTTTTAACTAAAATGTTCTACTTATTTTCAGTCATGTTACTTGCCCTGGTCAGTCATTGTCTGCGAGTGCTAAGAAAACACATGTAAAATTTTGGGCAGATGCCACCGATGTAGAAGTCACTTACTGATTGTACATTCAGCAGAATCTCCACGATATGATTTCTGTTTCAGGACTTACCAGAGAAAGACTTATAGACCCCATGCCAGTCTTGAGCAAGACTGTGAATGTAGTAGGATTAGCTTACTGAAAAATGCTGCTGGAAAGTGATAGTTAGTTTCAAGTTCTCAGTTTTGCATTAGAGGAAAAGATTCAACTCTAGTATTAAAAAAAAAATAGTATTTTAGGCAAAGTTCATTGGCAGGAAACAAACCAAGAGACTGTCTATTATAGCTCTTTCTGTCACTAAGAATGCTGTCTGGAAACTAATATTCATGTGTTTAAGCCTTAAAATTCCACTAACAAAGTATATAAATAACTTGTTTTAGAGTTAAATTCAAAGCTTCAAGAATTTGGTATCCCAAATAACCTGTAAAAGTAATTAGTCTACTTTTTATCATTTTCACAATAAATGTGGCATAAAATGGAATAACTGAAAAATGATTTGTCAGACTATGCAATACTGTGGTTGTTCAAGGAAATTTCAGTTTTTCTTAATTTGTTTTATTTCTTTTCCCTTAATGTTTTTCTCAATTAATACAGTTTTACCAACTTATAGAACATATGTTCTATTTCATAATAGATGGGATTTTATATATGATATGACTATTTTGCAATGAAGATAAATCCATAAGCAACTATGACAAAGTTTTAGAATACGTAAAATTCTGCAAAATATATTTAGAGCATGAATTTAATGTGACACACTTTAATTACATTTAGGCCTTTAGCACATAGACTAGTAAATTATTTTATGTTATAACTGAAAAAGAAAGATTATGAAAAAATAATATAAAGTTCCTCTGTTTTTAATCATAAATGAGGAGAATAAATAACAATATGAATGTTACTATAGGTAAAATAATTTTTTCTAACACTTGAAAAACATTTTCACTAAAAAATTTCACCAGATTTATAAAGGATAAGTGACAATACATTCTGCAGTCTTGTAAAATGGGGTATCGTGTTTTCTGAATTTCAGAGTTCTCCATAGCCTTTCCTTCTCTCTTTCTCCTATGTTTTTAAGTCATTTCTTATTGTTTTCTATTGCCAGTTATTTTTTTCCATTAACTAAAACATTTTTATTTTCATTTTCTTCATAGAAACAAATTTATAGAGATCATTCTCCTCTTTTTTTTTTTCTTATTCTATATCTTTTTAGTATTTGAGAACTTGTAACGGGTGTGAGAAAACTTCTGTAAGGAGACAGATAGTAAGTATTGTAAGCATTGTAGTCCATACAGCCTCTGTTCCAGCTACTCAGTTCTGCCACAGATGAGTCAGATTGTTTTTTATTTTCATTTTTTTATTCAATTTTTGGGTTTATTTGTTACAGCAGGTAGCAATAAGCCAGTTACTATAACAAAGGCACTTAGCCCAACTTTGCAGGGTGTTTTGAGAAGGCAAATTTCGTAATATTGTTAACTAGGTAAACAGGGTAAAGATCTTTTGTCTGGGCTCTGGATGGAAGCTGCAGACCAGAACCAGGACCAGCTCAGTGGAAGCTAAACTAAATTACATCTCCTTGATGGGATTCTCCTGTTAGCTTGGCCTTATAAATCATATGTTTTTCTTTATAGGACCTGAGGAAATCCTCCTGCTAGTTTGGCCTTATAATTCATATCTTTCTGTTTATAGGCCCTGAGGAAGAGACAGAGTCACCTTCTAACATGGGGGTTTAGAAGTGAGCCTGAACAGGAAAGCAGCCACAGACAAATGTAAGTTAATGAGTGTTGCTTTGTTCAATAAAACTTTATTTACAAAAATAAACAGTGGGCTGGATTCAGCCTACAGGCCATAGTCTTTTTTGATTGCTTCACTTCGCTCAAATTGCTATCGCTTTCCCAGTTTATCCCCCAAGAGGAAGTTTACAAGATATAAAGTCATTCATTGTTCAGATACTTTAACTCTTTTGCTCTTGTTTTCTACACACTTTTTTTTCCCTTCAAACTGTGTTTTGAGGCCTCTACAACAGACATTCAAGGTATATATGTCTTCCGTTTTCAACTCAATTGTGAGAAATTCCAGGCAGGAACCTGGTGTTTCTCTTTACTGCTCAATGTCAGTAATTATCCTTCATGTAGGCTCTATACATTTTTCTTTACACATACTTGACCCTTTGTTCTACACAAATCAAAACTCTCTGTGTGATATATGGGGATATTGTACAAAGTAGATTCCTTCTGGGTCTTGTCCTTTTATGCCAGATGGGTGTCACTGAATCACATACAAATACTTGGAAAGAGACTATTTTAGGAATTTACAGAGGCCAAAGGTCAGCAGGAGAATGCATAGCTGTCCCTGGTCTTATTACTTTCTTGAGAGTTTTTCTGGAGTCACAGACCGGCTGAGAGCTTAGAGTTCTAGCCTATGTATCAGGGAAAAGACTTTTCTATTTGGGGTTCTCTGATCTTTCTCAATTTGTTAATCAATAGTTTTCAACAAATTTCAAAACTTTTCATTTCATATATGTTCATCCTCAATCTCTTTTTTTCCATCTTTTGACCCCTACAGATATGTTTGATTGTTGGATATTCCTCCACAAGTCCCTGAATCTTTCTGTTCATTTTCTATAATACTTTTTCTCTTTTCTTCAGATAGAATTATTACTAATAATCTGAATTCATGGTCACTGATTTTTTTCTTTGTTATCCACAATCTGCTGGTTCATACATTTACTACATTTAAAAATATATGTTACATTTCAGTTTTAGAATATTCATTTTAATTTTTAAAATGTCAATGTAACTGTTGAGGTTACCTGACCTATTAGCCCATTAAAGTAATGTTTCCTTTAGTTCATTTTTTGTTATTTGAAAATATTTATAAATAGCATCTTTAAAGTACTTGGCTATTAAATCCAGCCTCTGAGAAATCGAGAGATTCTTTGCTTTTAACTACATTTTTCTGATTCTTTGGGCAATATTTTCCTGTTCTGTTTTATTATTTTTCTATGTCTAGTAATTTTGTTTGTCTTTTTTTGGCATATGGCTATTGTTGATATGTTGTAAAGGATTCAGTTCTATTATCTTATTTTAAAGATTATTGATTTTTATTCTTGTAGGCAGATCAATCATCATTTGATCACTTCTTTCTCAAAGTTATATGTTTTGTTTTGGTTTTATGTTTTGTTAGGGAAGATCTTTGGAACGTCTAAGGTATTTCCATGGTTCTCATAAATCAACGAGGTCCAACCATGAAATGCTTTCTTTTTTTCTTAGGATGTTGTCAGGGTTTGGTTTTAGACTTGCTTAGGGTGGGCCTAGGGTAGACTTTCATCCTGGTTGTGGTCCTTACCCTTAGGTTGAGGAATTGCTAGTATATCAGCCGGATGGAAGGAATGTTGCAAACAAGATATTAATGAAGTCTCTCCACTGTGGTTATGTTGTACCTCTAACATTGCCAGTGCTGTGGCTACCTCAAGTGTCACTCTTCCTTTCTCAACCAGACAGAAGCTGCTTTATCAGCCACTTCTAGTAAGACTTTTGGTAAGCATAACCCAGATAATAGCCAGGAACTTGAAGGAAACTTCTGTTAAAGAAAGCCAGAATTGGAAAATAATTGGTACAGTAAAAATATTGTGTTCAAACTATTACAAAAGAGACATTAGTATAGGACAAAGTTCAATTCCAAATCCATCATGGAAATGTGAGGATTTATAGCCAAGGAGCATGATGTGGGATTCAGGGGATGGACAGTTACTAAGAGGAAAAACATCAAGGGTACTAAATAATCTGGCTAAACCAACTTGGCAGGATTCTTACTTAAGGCAGTGCAGGGTGATTAGATATTGTCTGGGGAATGGTAAGGATGTGGAATTTGATGGAATGCAAAGAGTGATCAGATACCAAGGGTGAAAGATTCTCACTAAACTGACTTAGTAAAATTCTTGCTAAAACTGGTTGATGCACGCTGGATGAGACAGACACCAATGTTGCAGCCTACAGCACCTAGAAGAGCCTGATTAGCTTTTGGTCAAGGAGACTTTTTCAACTCCCATTTATATGTTTTACACCTTTTCTGTGAGGATTTTCTTCTCTAGTGCTCTCCCTTGTCTCTTCTAGCAGCTCGAACTTTCCTTTACTCTGGTCTCTGCCTCCTAGTCTCAACAGAATCCCTCTCTTCTAATTGAATTCTACACCATAGTCAGGTATAGAATTTCTGACATCCAGGCACACAGCTGGGTGACTGTGGGACTCACCTCTTGGGTTCCTCTAGTCTCTGGAATAACAATCTAAGCTGACTGTTGTTCAATACCTGAAAACTGTGATCATATATTTGTTCACCTGGTTATTGTTTACTATAAAGGCTAATCTACGCCACTCTAGATCCCAATTAACTTATGACAGCTGGAGGTGGAAATATTTTTGGATATTTTAAGTTTATATAATATATATAATTATTAAATATATTTGTGTCACTTTTTAAGATACACCCATGTTGGTATAATTAGCTATAGTAACATATTTTCACTGCTTTATTATATCAATGTATCTATCAAATGAATACAGAACAATATATTTATTATATTATTGTGATGCTTTGGGATATTTTCTTCCAATTTTAAACTTGTATTAACAATCTTGATATGAAAAAGTTTGTACATGTGTCCTGATGCTTACATGCATACATTGTTTTATGATCTATTGAGAGTGGAATTGCCAGGTTGCACTGTTTGCGGTGTGTTTAATTTTACACAATAGCAGTAAGAAGACATTGTCCTACTTTGTAGTCCCATGAACATAGTAGTAGAGTTTCTATTTCTTCATATCCTGGCCAAATGCTTGGTATTTTCTGAACTTTTAATTTAGAATAGTTTGTATATTATTTTAAAATAAATGTTAAAATAATTTTGTAGATTTAAATTAAGTCCATGTTCTTACCTGAGTAAGAAAACAATAGACACAAGAAAATACACAAGGATTTATGACATTTAAAGCAATATTTATATAATTATAGGTATTTAAATTACAAATGTTCTTAATAGATGATGCAATTTCAAGAGATAAATCTTAATTCTTCCATGTTATTTTAAAGTCGGCAGTTGTCATAACCATCACAACTGTTTATTTATCTGCATATTTTTCCAGTCCTGTTAAGAGTTTAGCTAATGCAACAGCATACAGCATGCTTTCCTTTTAGACCAGCTCTTTTCACATCTGTTTGTTACCTTTGAGAAAGGCACATTAACAACTTGCCCTGTGCAGCAGATTTTGCCGGTGACTTGTTGCCAATTGGGTATTAAAGGCAATTGGGAACACATGCTTTGTTTTAAAAATCCCTAACAATTTGGATTGGTTGCTTTTGGACTGAACTAATTGACACTCAATCATTGTCATGCTGCCTAGCCTGCCTGCAATAATCATTTGAGGGACAATGGTTTGCAAGTTGCACTTCATGAGTTTGGATCTGAATGACAGTATCGAAGTAAGTGCTGCCATCTGACCCATTTTACAATGGAGTAGAAAATGCAGCTCCCATTGAAAATCTCCTAACTGTACTAATTTATATTCATCTGATAACCCATTGAGGGGAAAATGGGAATGAGCTGGCAGATGGCCTTTCAGATATAAAGGGCACATGGCAAACTGGTTGTTTGTTGCTTACTCACACTGGAATACTAAAGATATTGCAGAATATGCATATTGCTGGAATTTCATTTTTTAGATTCTGATCAGCACTCTATTCATAATCTAAAAATTATAATTTAGAAATCTTCTTACATAAGTGAGACTCATTTGTGTGTATTTAATACATTCATGAACATAACATATGGTTTCTTCTTAACAGCTCATGTCAGAATTACAGCTAGGATTACCGTATTATCATTTATGCAGCTTTAATGCATATAATTTTTTGTAAGATTTTTTTTGTCAGCTTAATGAATGAAAAGGCAGCCACTCATTCCTCTTCAGGCACTGACTGTAATGATTTTTTATAATGCTGGCACCAAATGGCTAGAAAACATCCCTTTGAAATATGAATTTAAAAAGATATTCCTCGGAACACATTTAGATCAAAGTAAGAAAATGTTATTTAAAGTCTGAAAATAAAAACAACTAATTTCCTTTCTCTTACTAAATGTATATAAGCAAACACTTGTAAGTTCAGTAAAATAGTCCTCTTTTTTACTAAGCCTTTAATCTTTAACGATTATTGTTTTGTTATTAAAAAACTTGTGAATTTTTTTGTGTGTTTACTTTTAGAATTGTATGAGTCTGAAAAAATAGAAATGACTCCTATTACTCTTTTAGGCATATTTTCCTCAAATTCTATAAGTCACATTGAGAAGTAATTTATTTTATGTGATAAATTGTTTTCCTAATTGATCTAACCCAATTCTGTATTTACAGTAATGATTGAAAATGTCAACATCTTAATTTCTTAAAATGGCAAATTTATTCATCTACTTCTAGTACATAATTAGTACCTTATATTTTAAAAATGCAATATAACATGCCATGATCTAATACTGGATATATTTCTGAGAGACTATATTTGTGAAATTAACAAGTTTATTTTTAAATATTTTAAAAGAGTCAAAGTTCATAATTAATGCATAAACATGAAAAGAATAAAAAACAATATCAACTTCTTACCAAGTACAGCATAATGTGTACTGTTAATGATGAAGAAATTACATGAAACAGGAAGCAAAATATAAGTTGTCAAACAAGGAGTATGTGAAAATAAGGGACAGTAAGAGCTACAATTGTTTACATTCTACTGTTCCTGGAACTCTGTTAACTTCCTTATATGCTTATTTCATGCACTCCTTGCAACAACGGTATAAAATACTTTTATTACCTAAGATTTTCATGCATTTATATACCTGTAAATTATTCAGATATATAGTAACAGCTCTATACATAAATATTTATACTTTACAGATAAGGACATTGAAGCCCAGTTTAGAACAATTAACTTGCCCAAGGTTATACAGCCATTGAATTGAAGAACTGGAGTTGGAGTTCAGTTTGGCCAATGTTAATGCCCAGGTTCTGTTTTCCACACTGTCAACTAACAATTGAGAGAGTATTCACTCTGAGCATGATTATGGAGAATCAAAGATCTTACAATGTATTATGAGTAAAAATATCTGGATTGCTCAGAACTATGACAGAAAATTAAAAGTATATTTAGAAATAAACTAAGACTAAATTTGACATTTATTTTCGAGATATAAAAATCCTGAAATAAAAAGAGTATAAGTCTGTTTTTTGATGTCGAAATCTAAGGCTATTTTTGGAAACAATATGAGGAGGAGTATTTCAAAATAATAGCCATTTTGAATTTACTAATAGGAAAATGCATTATTGTTTAACCTTAATATTACTGCGTTGGTCAATTTACCAAATTACATTGCTGTGTTCTGTCAGAAAAGAAAAGGTTACATATGAACTATGAAAATTTCAGTTAGTAGGTACTCAAATCATGTTTATTGAAAATTGTATGAATTAATAAAAATAACTTAAAAATAATATGGATGGCTATAACCATCTCAATTATTTAATAATGTATTTTACAAAATAATCACAAAGTCAATCATGATTCATTTTCCTTCTATTATGTGACTCTGGTGTTATCTTTGCCAATTGTTTTAATTACTATGGATGTTCATGAATCATGCATATAAAATATTTGGATTTCCATACTTTTGTGCTGCAAGACAATTTTGCATTGGGCACAGATTTTTGAATTGTGAAAAAATAGAAGTACATGTCACATGGTATCATTTGGATTGTGTGATTGCTGAATAAAAATTTACTGAAAAAAAGCAGTATAGAAACTAATTAAATCAGCAGTTATATTTTGAATATATATTTTATGAATACATATGTCAAATTTATACTAAATCGTGTTTGTATAGTTATTCAAATGTCAATTTCTTTGCTGAATCCAAAAACTTTATGTATACCCCAGTATTGTTTATATTCTATGTTTTAAAATGATATCTGTGGTAGTAATGAGTACGTATTTTGCACAAGAGCAAGGTAATGCAGTGGAACAAGTTCCACTGCTGGGGAATCTCAGCTACAAAACCTAATAACTCTATGATTTTGGATGCGTTTTTAATCTTGTTGTGGTTTCCTTCCCTTGTCTTTACCAGGAAAATGTATGATATTTACCAAGTAGCTGGTGTACCATTAAAACAAATCATATGCAGTACATTTGAAATAAATTAGAGCAATAAATCATTCTAATAGACAGTATTTTGATTATATAAAGACTCAGATATGAAACTAACAAAATATCAAAACTTAGAGGCTACTTTTATTAGTACAATAATTTATTAATTCATCATCCACCTTACATGTAGTGAATCTTAATGTGCACAGCACTATGTCAAACTGTGAGTTACAAATATTTATCCATCATATATTTTATCTTCAAGATATGTCACTTTTAAATGTAAACATAAAGAAGGAATTAAAATAAAATATCATGTTTTTATTGTATAAAGAAAATATTATTTTATCAAGGTTTTAATAGAATTCTGTAGAAATCGACAGGAAAAAGCTAATTTCAACTCTGAAATATTGGGTATAGCGGTTCCTCTGAGACTTATAGATGGATTTGACTGGGGAAAACACATGTGAGAATAAAATAAGACTTGTTGTTGGGAAAAGTATGGGAAATACAGTAAAAATTAGGAAATAGGATATGGAATTTCACATTTTAATGTAATCATTTACTACAAGAGATATATTAATAATCAAATTTATTTTCTGTCCCCAAAAGAAATGGGACCGTAAAACTGTTTACTAAATAAAGTGTGCAATTGACATTCTTATATCACACATATCATTTCTTCCATTACCTTCTCCCCACCCTTGAACCTTGCTTTTTCATGAACATCTTTTTTTCTAAAAAATTCTTATTGAATTAAAATAGCATAAGACACTAGCCAAGACATATATTTCTGAAATTGAAAGGAAAATGTCCTATTTTGGCAATAACTGATCTGGCTAACATAAAGTTATTGTTAGAAAATGGTTGAAAAATTAAGTTCAACAGCTAGAATGGACTTATCCAAGAAAATCTGGAAACAGTATATGATTAAAGCAAAATTTTAGGGTAGGGACTATGGCAACAGCCGTATAATGAACTTGAAATGAAGTACATCCCTAAAGGTATAGAGATTTGATAGAAAATTTTAGCAGAAATCCACAAATAATTAATCCTGGACAGAGTGGTGGATGTTAACTTGAGAGGTAATATATAGCAAATATTTCATGGTGTCAATAGGAAACGGTAATGTTTGGTTGTATACTGAAAGCAACAGGTATGATCCTAGATTCTTTAAAAAAAAACGAAACTATTAATGAAAAAGGGAAGCTGGGTAAATGAGTTATTTTTCAATGAAGATAATGATTTTAGTTTTAGAAGTTTTAAGTTTTTGACAGTAGCAGAGCCAAATATTGAATTTACATATGGTATTATTCTTAAAACGCATAACACCTATTCTTCAAAAGAAAAATAATAAAATAAAATAAAGGAATTAATTCTTGCAAGATACTTAAACACACATTAGGTAGAAGAGTATCAGTTAAAAATTTTTTTTAAAGGATCACAAACACCTGAATCAATTAACTGTTTGGGAGGATAGACAATTACAGCTGGGATATGTTTCCTTTAATCATTAAGAAATAAATAAATTTGGCCTTAAAGTCGAGATTTATGTTAATCTAAAATATGCTTTCAGTTAAAACAATTTTGCCTTATAACATTGTTTCTCCAGGGCTCTACTTAGAGATGAATTGACCTTGTGACCATTATCCAAGTTAAGCATTGCATGCCTTTTTCAGCTATAATATTTTGAATAAGCAAACATTTTATAAATTAATATCTTACCCTCTATGAATATAATATAAATTGCTTCCCTATTAAAAGAAAAGCTGCAGCCATAACATAACATCGTAATTCAGTGATGGTATTTCTGCAGAGAAGTTAAGCCAATATACACTAAGTACATTGCATTTGGGATTTAACTTAACACCAGGATAGAGTTTACAGAACATGCTTCTCTCTCTCAGCTATTAGATACTCAGCTGAGCTTTTAGCTAGTGCTGGATCATTCAATTGAGTTGCAAATGGTTTGACTATAGCTCAGAGTGATGGTATTCTGAGCTATTGATTAAAGTTATCCATATATTTTAGGTTCTAAACATTCAGGTAGAAAAGCTGAATTTCTCTTATGACATTTAGGAAGCCTCAGTTGTATTCTCATCCTGATAAGGGGCTTTTCCTTAAGTTGGTGATACAGATATACAACTTGAGTGAAAATTCAGAACCAAAGACATAGCCTTGGGAATGAAAAAAAAAAAAAAAAAAAATGAACAAACAGAGAAAACAAGAGACATGACTATTTTTATAAATCAGAAAGATGGTGTAAATGGTGGGTGAGAGAGGTCAAGAATGGAGACAGACTATCAAATTCTGATAACAATGGATGAGGACAAACTGAACCATCTGAGTAAATATTAGAGGAAAAAATATTTAAGAGAGATAAACAAAAGATTTATTGATTGTCTAAATATGTATGATCTAGAGAGAGAGAGAGCTAAAATAACTCCAAATATTTTAAATTGTGCACATAATATCAGTTTATTAATGGGAAGAGGACTGGAACAAGATGAATCAAAGTTATGGAAGATTCCCTTTGCAAGAAATCCAGAAGAGTCTGAGGAATAGGCAAATGAGTCAAAAAAATAATGTGGTATCTAGATAGCAAGGGATGTTTATCAAATAACTTTAGATAACATACGGTGATTGAGGAATATATAAGGCATCATAGAGCCATGAAAGAAGGAATACTCATTTTTACATGGGCAATCTAATAGATTGCCTGTGGCATTTGGGGAGGGATTCTGGTGAGGAGGACAGTTTTTATACAGAATGTTGTCTTTAAGCTACGTATTGAAAGATAATAAACTAGTGTGATTAGATTTTAAACTATAATTTGGCAGTTAGTAGACATAATCTGAGTAATATTTACTGGATTTGGAACATTATTTCTGGGAACAATTTAGTTTCTACAGATGTAGCAGTGGTCAGTTACTCCATACAAAAACTATGCACTACCTTCCATAAATCGAAAACCAACATCAGCAAAGCATGTTATAATAGTTTGGTTTCAACCACTATGTTTTAAAAATGTAAAATAAAAAATGGAAATCAAGAAGATCTACAATTAAATATCCCATTTAATATTTTTAAAATGTTTAAATTTGACTGGTTAGAGATTCACAGGAAGTTTTAAAAATAAGACATAGTCTCATGTATACCCAATTTCTTTCAATGATGATACCTTATATAGGTATAATACAACAAAACCAGGAAATTGACTTTGGTGCATCACTGTTAACTCAATAGTGGACCTAATTTAGTTTTCAGCTTTAAAAAAGCATTTACATTAATCCACTTGTATGTGTGTATGCAGTTCTATGCAGTTTTATTCCACATATAAATGTGTAGAGCCATCATTGCAATCAAGATGTAGAACTGTTCATCTCCACAGAACAATTCCTGGAGCTATATCTTTGTATTTGCACCCAGTCCCCAGCCCCTGTCCCCATCTTCTAGCAACCATTAATTTTTTCTTCATCTCAATTGTTTTTTCATTTCAAGAACATTACATAAATGGAATCATCAGTGCATAAACTTGCAAGATTGACTTTTTTTCACTAAATATAATGTTCTTGAGTTCACTTAAGCTACTGCATGCATCAGCAATGCATTCCTTTATATTGCTGTGTAGCAGTCCAGCATTCCATTGTATGAGTATCTCGGGCTTTGTTCAATCATTCATCCATTGAAGGATGTGTTGGTTGTTTACAGTATTTTGCTACTACAATTAAGCTGCTATGAACATTTATGTACAGATGTTTGTTTAAACAGAAGTTTTTAATCATCTAGGGCAAATGTCCAAGAGTGTAACTTGTGGTCATATGATAAGAACATGCTTAGTTTTGTAAGAAACTGCTGCAATGGTGGTTGTTTTTATTTTGGCAGTTTAATATTATGCATTCTTGATGTATTTTCTTTTAACAATTATGTTTTCAGGTTTGAAACATTCTTTGCAATGTCAGTTCTAGATGATGTTCTTTTTGCTCCTCTCTCAATGTCTACATTACATAGAATACATTGATTAAGAAAAAGAGAAATAACTGTTAACAGTAGTCCAGGTACATATAATTACATACTCATATTTGTTTCAATAGTCCTTGCTCTATCTAAAAGTTTCACTAGGTCTGAAAATGTTAACAAAGTACTGCTTAAAAATAATATAATTATTATTGCATGTGTAACATTTTCTTATTATAGAGGCAGTAGAATGGCTTGAAAATTTGTTTAAAGCAACATTCCCCAGCCTAAGCCTAAAATTTTCACTGTGAATTCAAGCAGACTAGAGACAAAATTAATTAAAGCAAGATGTTTCCCATTTTACAAATGAACGTAACATAAATAACAACAAAAATTGAGCTGCTTAGGCGTTCCTCTTGGTATTACCCCAAATTAAAGTATAATATAAAACAGGTTTTGAAAAATTTTAACGTTTTCTTAATTAATAGCTTTATTGGTGTAACTGACATAAAATAGACTGAACTTGTTTAAACTGCAGTCAGTTAACTTTTGGTGTATTATGCATGAGTGAATGCATCACAATAATCAAAATAAAGAACATCATCATTTTCAAATTTGCTACGTGATTCCTCATAATTGCCCCCTCTCCTCCTTCTCATCTCCTTCGGCATTCACAGGAAATCGATGATCTGTCTGGTTTCTGTCACTATAGATTCTTCCAAATACTTTTACAGAGTGTTTGTTGTTGTTGTTGTTGTTGTTTTGAGACATGGTTCCCACGCTGCTGCCCAGGCTGCTGGACTGCAGTGGCGCCATATCATCTTACTGCAGCCTTGACTTTCTGGACTCAGGTGATTTTCCTGCCGCAGCCTCCCGAGTAGCTCAGACTACAGGCACGTACCACCATGCCTGGCTAATTTTTGTACTTTCTGAAGAGATGGAGTTTCACAAGGTTGCCCAGGCTGGTCTTCAACTTCTGGGCTCAGGCAATCCACCCTCCTTGGCCTCCCAAAGTGCTGGGATTACAGGTGTAAGTCAACGCACCTGGTCCCAAAGTGATCATCATTGCATTTCTATCAGTGGTGTAAGAGAGTTTACATTATTTTATATCCTCTCTAACACTTGGTATATATGGTTATTGCTTATTTGGTTTTAGACATGTTAATATGTGTTTAGTGTTATCTAGTTGTGGTTTTCATTTTCATTTCTCTAATAGCAAATCATGTTGAGCATCATTCAGTACTTATCTGCCAATTGCATGATTTCTCTGGTGAAGTACACACTCAAATCTTCGATTATTTTTTAAATTGGGTTAATACTATTGTTGAGATTTGAGCGTTCCACACGTTCTGCATAAAATATTCTGCCTTAAAGTTGATTCACAAATATTATTTCCTAATCTGTGTTTGATTTCCATTCTTTTAAGAGGCTGTTTTGAAGGACAAAAGTTAGTAAATTTTGTGAAATACAATTGTATTTTTGTGTTATGGATTCAATTTTAGTGTCTTATCTGTCAGAAATATTTGCTTAACACAAGGTCACAAATGTTTTTCTTTATGTTTTCTTTTAGAAATTTATGCTATTTAGTTTTACATCTAAGTTTATAATCCATTGAGATACTTTTTGCATATATTGTGATGTATGAATTGTATTTTACTTTTTTGCAAATGGATATCCAATTTTTTCTAGTACTATTAAATGAAAAACTTGTCTTTTCTTTATCAAATATCTGAGGGGTTGACAAACTGTCTCCTGCCAGTCTAATCCATTCTGGCACCTGTTTTTGTAAATAAAGTTTTACTGTAATACAGTCTCTCTCATTCGTATAGGTATTTTTTATGGCCACCCATGTGCTGCAACAGCAGATTTGAGTAGTTGTGGCAGAGACTATATAGATAGAAAAGTCTAATATATTTACTACTTGGATTGTTACAAAAGGTTTGCTGACTCCTAGAACAGGCTTTGCAGCTTTTTTGAAAATCTTTTGAACATATATATGTGTATGGTTACACTTACTGAATCTTTACTTGTTTCACTGATGTAAGTTGACATTGATACCACAGGTGATTCCTGCATCTTTATAACTGTTCTTTAAGACAGAAAGTGTAAATGCTACAACTTTTTTTTTTTTTTTTCTTTTGCAAAGTTGTTTGGCTCTTCTCGGTCCTTTGCCTTTCTAGGTGTATTCCATGAGAAACAGTTTGTGAATATTTAAAATAAAGGCCTCCTGAGTATTTTATAGAGATTTCAAAGAATTATAGACCAATCTGGGGAGAACTGACATCATAAGAATATTGACTATTTTGATCCATGAGCATGAGATATTTCTCAATTTATTTAGATTTTTAATTTCTCTCTGTAGTGTTTTCCTTGTGGAGGTATTTTAAACTACATATTCAATTTCTTCAACAGTTTTCAGGCTGTCTAGTTAATTTCTATTTTCTTGAGTGAGCTTCAGAAGTTTCCTAAGGAGTTTGTTCATTATATTTAAATTGTTGAATTTATTGGAATAAAATTGTTCATAATATTCCTTTATTACTTAAATATCTGTGGAATCTTTGATGATGATACCTCTTTCACTCCTGATATTCATGAGTTGTGTTTTCCCTTTTTCTTGTTTAGCCAATTTAGATGGTTATTGTTTTTTATTAAACTCAAGCAGCATGTTTTTGGTTTTATTGAATAACTCATGTTGTTTTCCTGTGTTCTATTTCATTGATTTCTCATTTTGATCTTTATAATTTTCTTTTTTCTGTTTATTTTGTATTTGATTTGCTCTACTTTTTCTAGTATATCAAGGTGGAACTGAGGTAATAGATTTGAGTCTTTTCTTATTTTTTAATATAGTTACCTTAGTGTTATTAATTTCCCTTTAAATACTGCTTTAGCCATATCCTGCAAATATTGATACGTTGTGCCTTAATTTTCATTATGCTCAAAATGCTGTCATTAGTTTCTTTTTTTTTTTTTATTTGATGGATGGGTTATTGAGAAGTATGTTACTATGTTTTCAAATATTTGGGAATTTTCCAAGAATCTTTATATTATGTATCAGCAGTATAATTCCATTATGGCCAGAGAACATACTTTGTATGATCTGTGTCATTTTAGTTTTTTTGATATATTATATGGCTGAAAATATGGTGTATCTTGTTTATATTGTACTGTACAGTAGAAAATGTCTTTGTATTCTGCTGTTGTTGGTTGGAATATTCTATAAGTGTGAACTAGATCAAGTTGGCTAACAATGTTGCCAATGTCTACTCTATCGCCACTGATTAGTTGTGTTTTATAAAGTCTTGACAGGAGTTATTATAATCTCTGACTATAATTTTGGATTTGCCTATTTCTTTGTCTATAGTTTGTATTGGTTTGTTGCAATTCTATCACTATTTGCTTCTTGTATTTGAAACCCTGTTAGGTTGATAAATTAGAATTTAGGAGTTAGAATTGTTTATTTTCTCTTGATGAACAGACCCATTTGTCATGATAAAATAACTTTCATCATATTTGGAAATATATTTTGTTTTGAAATCTGTTTCCATTGATGTTAATATAACTACTCCAATTTTCTTTTGATTAGTGCTATAATTACTTTTGATTACTGTATAGTATATTTGTAATATATATATTTCTTTTGATTACTGGATAGTATACCACCTTCCATCTTTTTTACTTTTATTCTATGTGATATTGACCTATATATGACATATATGAGTTATACACATACATACATATATACATATATACACACACCTATACATATGTGCATATATACATTTTACTTCTACATATTATAATTCTCATAATACATTATTAAACATTATATATTATAACTCTTATACTTTATTATACATATATACATATATGTATTTAAAACTCTTATAACCAGGATATAGTTCGGTGTGTTTCTTTAGCCAATTAAAAAAAATTTCTGCATTTAATTGGGATGTTTAGATATTTTTCACATAACACTTAATGATTATTAGTGTAGGTCCTTATTTGTGTCTATAATCATATTGCTATTTGTGTCCTGTTTGTCCCATTTATCTGTATTCCTTTATAAATCTATTTTTCTTCCTACTTTTGTATTATTTGAGTAATTTGTATTTTTTTTATATTTGTTGTATTAGTTATAACTTCTTGTCTTATCATGTTTATTATTTTAGAGGTTATAAAATTCCTGGGTAACTCATCATAATGTACTTTCAAATGATAATATACAACTTATTACATAGTATAAAGGCCATATGAAAAATCCTTTATTTTTCCTCTCCTAGAATTTTTGTTACTGTTATCACACATTTTACGTCTGCATATTATAATCCCTATAACACATTGCTGTTTTTACTTTCAAAGATTATCTTTATCAGATATTTAAATAATAAGAAAAGTGCTCTAGATTTATGCCATTTTAATTATGTCATTACCATTTCTGATGCTGTTTGTACCTTTGTGTAGAAATAAGTTTCTGTTTGTTATTTTCCTTTACACAGAAGGACTTTCTTCAACATTTATTGTAGTGTAAGTTTGCTAATAATTCTTTCAAGCTTTTATTTGTGTAAAAAAGCTTTTATTATGTTTTTGTTTTTAGAAAGAGAGCTTAAATTCATAGGAATATTAGTTTACTTTTTCATTTCAGCACTTTAAAAATGTTGTTCTACTTTCTTCTAATTTGTGTTGTTTCTGACAATAAATCTGCTTCTGTCATTCTTATCTTTGTTTTTCCATATATAATATACCTTTTTCTTCTCTATCTTTGTAGATTGTTTTGGGTTTTTTCCCAATTTAACTGCTGATATTAAGCAGTTTTACAATAATGTGTTTTGGTGTTTTTTTTAAAAAAAGATTCTTAAAGTTGAAATTCATTAAATGTCTTAGACCTATAGGTTTATAGTTTTCATCAAATTTTAAAAATACTGTTGGCAATTATTTCTTCAATTTTTATTGTTTGGGTATCTCTCTTTTGGAATTTTAATGACTTATATATTTGGCTCTTTGAAATTGTCCTATAGGTCACCGGCAATGTCTAGTGAAGCTTCAATTTTTTGTAGGGTATTTTTCAAGTCACACATTATTTTTCTTACCTCTAGAATTTAGGTTTAAATCTCTTTTATATTTTCCATATTACTTCTTCCAGTTTTCTTAACACAAGAAATACAGCCTTAGTAACTGCTTTGATGTATTTGTCTATTAACTCCATGATTTGTGTTATTTCTTTGTCAGTGTCTCTTTTGTTTTAAACATGGTTTTGCATTTTCTTGTTTTGTGCATCACTGGTGATTTTTATTGGTTGTCAGACATTGCGAACTTCATCTTGTTGGATTTTGGGATTTGTATGCTTATAAGTATCTTTGAACTTTATTCTCAGTCATAGCAAAGTTACTTGGGAACTGTTTAATTCTTCTGCGTCTTAATATTAGGTTTAGTTAGTGTAGGAGTTTTCTATTGTTGCAGAGCAAATTACCACAATGTTAGTGACTTAAAATAACAAATATTTATTATCTTGTAGTTTCTGTGGATTAGGTGACACAGCACTTAGCTGGTTCTTCTTTTCAGGGTCTCAGTCTTGGATAGGCTGCATTCTTGGATGAGCTGCATTATTTTCTGGAGCTCGAGGTCTTCTCACATGCTCATGTGCTTGTTGACAGAATTAAGTTCCTTGAAGATGTGAGACTGCAGTCTCAATTTGACTGGCTGTCAACCAGGTTCCACTTTTAACTCTTAGAGGTCTCTTCAATTCCTTAACATGTGTCCATCTCACAGCACAGCAGCTTACCTTTTCAAACAAATAGTAGTAAAGTCACTCTCTTCCAAAAAGGCCCAGGCCCTCTTTTGAGGGCTTTCACTTGATTAAATTAAGCCCAACCCAAATAATCTTTCTTTTCATTAATTTAAAAACCAACTAATTCGAAACTTTAATTATACCTCCAAAATCCTTCCACTTTTGCTATAGAACATATCCTATATTTGAATATAAAATTCCATTGTATCCACAGATTATACCCATACTCAATGGGACAAGATTATACAGAGTGCATATATCATGGGGCAAGAATCTTGGGCATCATTTTAGGATATTGCCCACTACATGTCAGTAGGTGTAGAGCACTATTTAGTCTAGGGTTAATGTTACTCAGCTACTGAGAATATATCTCTGTTAGCACTCTAACTCTTTCATCATGAGGTTTTCTATTCTTAATGTTG
This sequence comes from Trachypithecus francoisi, assembly GCF_009764315.1. NCBI lineage: Eukaryota > Metazoa > Chordata > Mammalia > Primates > Cercopithecidae > Trachypithecus > Trachypithecus francoisi. The sequence continues at coordinate 35,235,014 of NW_022681457.1, read as the reverse complement.
GGAACAGGAGCTTTACCTGGCTAAGTGGTCTTCAGTCACTGTCCCTTGTATTCCTTCTAAGTCAATTTTTTCCCTCTGGGCTCAAATGATATCCTCATATGGATAAGATAATCAGTATTCAAATAGATACTTGGAGGAATTCTGTGCAGATCTCAGGAGTTCTCTCACTATGCATCTTTGTCCTTGCCCATACTCTGCTCAGTAAACTCTTTTCACCTTGGTTTCCCTGGACTCAGATTCATGCCCTCAACTGAGGGTTACCTAGAGACTTTTTCTAGGTAACCAGCTGCAGCAATCATAGTGTCTATGTCTTTTGTTTACAACCTCTCATGGATCATTGATATTTGTTGTTTAATTTTCAATGTCTTTGGTGTTATTTTTTCATAGATTTTGTCTGAATGTTTTAATTGCTTCGGGTGGGATGTGAAACCCTATTATTCCATCTTGACCAGAAGAGGAAGTCCCTCAATTATCTCTTGACTTATTTTTTCTTTACCAGTTCACAATTCTGTCAAAACTATATCACCACTTCGTATTCAGAAACTTTACATTGGTCCACAATGACTTTAGTATATATTCTTAGTGCCATCACTTAAAATTTGAGGCTCATAACTATTTTTCATTTACCCCATTTCTGAATCAATCTAAAAACTGATTTCCTTTCGCACATCAGCATGGATTCTATGGTTTTCCTCAAAGTCACTCTGCACCCTTCTGCATTCTAGTTTTTTCATGTTATTAATGATGTATCAAATATTCTCTCTCACAACGCCACCCCTCACTAGTGAAAGACTTGACAGACTATGTTCTTAATTTATAATTCTTTTCCCATTCACTTCTGTTCTTCCAAAGAGCACAGAATATTATAATGACACATGACGTGCACTTCTTTGTGTTGCCTTTGTGATGTACATGGTAGTTTTATCCTCTTACAGTAAAAAGCTTTTAAGGTCAGCAAACAAATCCTTTTTATTTTTTGTATCCCTATCCTGTTCCCTCTTTCCCATATACATATATACTCATAAAAATTCCAATTAAGTGTTTTACCCCTGTATATGCACAGTAATATTAAGACATGAGTGTGGGAACTACTTCAGATCAACCATATTCTAAACTACAGAATAAGTTGATACATGCCTAGAGAGTTTTGAATATTTATGTTTTATTTAGTTTCCTATATGATTGTTTTGAAAGAGTAAGTTTGAATGACGAAATAATTACTTTCATATTTCTGCTAAGAGGCATAGAGGAAATATAACAAAAGCTATAGTACTCACAGGGAGTAACACTACTGAAAAAAAACTGCTGTTTGCCAAGACATGACAAGAACACTATGATTGCTTTTGGTAATATATTTTGAATATTTCCTTGGCAGTAAATAAGTAAGTTTTTGGTTTAAATTAGGATATACTATTTCACCAATAAAATGCTCATGTGGATAGGGAGAAGTGGTAAGTAGCATACCTATAACAAAATCAAACCTAGATATTAATTATAGGTATATTAAATTGTGAGCCAATTATGGAAGGAGACACCTTATGGAGTGGAAGAAATGAGAGAGATGTGAAAGGCATGCTCTAACTAATAAGTCAAAGTCTAATTTGAAGATAAGATTAATGATATGGGGTGTGTGTGTGTGTATGTAATTTAACATATTAGTAAGCCTAAATGCTACAAAATATATGAGTAGGATCTTTATTACATACAAAATTCTCTGAAATTAGAACATCATCTGCAAATTTATTTCATAAAATTACATTTTCCTTCCTTCTCATGAGTATATTCTCATTAAAGTTTCAGGTACTGAGAAATAGTCAAATACAGTATAACACTGCTTGTCGGAAAACAGGAGATACATGCAGTGTGTTAGTATCATATTTGTAATCAGATACAAATTAGGTAGAATACAGGACATACTAGATGTTCCTTTTCTCTTCTATTTTTTTTTCTATGTCTTCTTCAAAATGTGTACAGTTTAGGAGTTAATTCTGCTTTTCTCAAAGAGTTCTGTGTAAAGAAATATGGTTAAGACCCTGTGCTGGCCTTTATGGCATATGGTACAAGACAGGAAATCCCAAGTTCATCAGCAGATGCTACTTTCCAGATGGCATTAGGGATTTAAAGGATGCATTTTTGTCAACATACCTATTATCCCTACCCCATCCCTATGGAGGACTCCATTTATCAAACAAATTATTCACTAAAAGAAGATCCTACCTAACACTTAAAGAGAAGATAACTATATACAAGTACATCTGTCCATTGGAATTACCTTTTTTTTTTTTTTTTTTGAGGTAATGTACGGCAAAGTGTAATCCAAGACTCCTCAGATCAGTATATTTCTGGATTCTTATTAAAATGAAAGTCCTTGGGATCCACCTCTGTCCCACTGATTTCCATTCTCTGATAATGGAAATCTGGAATCTGCTTTTACAAACTACCCAGCTGCTTTTTAAACACATGAATATTTAAGAACCACTGTTCTGAGGCTAGATAAATGTGTTATTTTCCTTTTTATCTTGTGTGGGAACGTCTTTTAATTAAATGGCACAAATTGTTTCAAGGTAGGTCTTTTTATGAAACAATCCAATTCAATACAACTCACATTTATTGATTAGAGATGTGAAAAGTACTTGAACTTCTGTAGAGGGCACAGAGATGACTAAAATATGGTACCACTTAAAGCACTATGTGAGTTCCACGGTAGTTCCACTATATGAGTGATTAATGTCACTTGGAGAAGACGGAACTAAATTTCCCAGAGAGTGCCTTTGAGCTGAGAATTGAAATACGATGTAGAATTTAATAGAGAGAGAAAAGAGGGGAGATGCATTATGGGTGAGAGAATGGCTCAAGGCAAAGGCAGAGAAATGTGAACGAAATATAATTTGTTCTGGGAACTAAGAAAGGTGCATGGTGGGAGTTGAACTTAGTAAGGAAGGAGAGGACATTCTCTGTCAGTTCCTTGCAGCTTTGTCCTGGAGCATGACACTACATTGCTCCTTTTCTGAATACTTACTGCGTGGAATTGAATATATTCTTAAATATTTAACCTAATATTCACTTTTTATGCAGATATGACCTAATATTATAAATGACTACAAGGGGGCTCACACAAGTTCCAGGGTATGCACCAAAGCCTCATTTCAGCTGGTGAGTCAGGTTCAGTGTATAAATGTAGATTGGTCCTGCTAATACAGAAGACTCACTGAAAAGTTGCCGTTGTCACTCTACCTGATCCTGCAAATAAAGGAGAATTTAAAGTATGTATGCCATTTACAATAGATTGGTAGCATTCCTTTCATGTCTAAATGATATATATATATATGTATTTATAAATATAAATACATATATATATAGTTTAAACACATGATTGTTACAAGTGTGTTGAGTCCTTTCCAATGTTTCTTATTGTCTTTTCTTTCCTTTCCGTATTTTCTGATGTTCTTGAAACTGAATTTGTCCCTTCTCTGTAGAGATGTACATACATATGACTATAAACAAATAGCTTGTAGCATATAGAATAATTGTCTTACCTTTTTTACAGCCCTCAGAGATATTTACCCCCTAATCTCTGGAACCTGTGAATATATTGCTTTACATGGCAAAAGTAACTTTGCATATGTGATTAACTTAAGGATCTTGAGATGGGAGTTTATTCTGGATGATCTAGGTGGACCTAAAGTAATAAGGAGAAATGTTAAAAAAGAAAGGCAAGAGAGTCACAATGGAAGGACAGATGGAGTAATGCATTTTGAAGATGGAGGAAGAGGCCTTGAGACAAGAAACATAGGTGGCTTTTAGCAGCTAGAAAAGGCAAGAAAATGTATTCCCATAATGCCTCTGAAGGGAACACAATTGTGTTGACAGCTTAAATTTAGCCCTTAAACCCCATTTTGGATTTCTGACCTCTAAAACTGTAAGGTAATAAATGTGTGTTATTTTAAGCCTTTCAGTTTATGACACGTTATTGTGTCAGCAGTAGAATAACTAATACATATTCCTAGGCATATAAGCACCTTGGAAGGCAGAGAGTTCGAAGCAGCACTGCTCCCATCCAGAATGTGTCTATCTCCTTCCCTTCTGTAAAGTCAGTTGAAAGTGGTGCAGTTCAAGAGCACACTTAGGAACTTAGCACTGAATGATTGAAATCCACTTACTTTGCTTGTTTTGGCCGCCAGACCGGCCTGGAAGCTGTCTTACCCAAGATGGTTCAGAAAACTATGGAGATGCCAAGGTCTTAGTATCTTTTTCGCAATGTCAATTTCAGATTTGCATGTTTCTTGGCAAGATCATTGTACTGCAGATGGCCTATCCATGCAGAAGTTACTCTCTTTGTCCCATAGCACCTAATTCATATTGTTGAGTATAGCTTGCCCTTAGGGTTCTTAACAATTAAAAATGCCATTCTTCCATTTGCATACTCTTGTATTGTAACAACAGCTGTTCTCCAACTTCTGACTACATGGCAATGTTTGTGAGTATATGTGTGCCTTCTTTGGGTTGCAGGGTTATTTTTATAAGTCGGTTATGTGATGATGTTCTCATACTATACAATCTAGCTGACTGATATTCTCCCATTCTCTCTGCAGTGCTCTAAAGAAATGTTATTTCAAGGCTAAACATGCAATTCACTAGGCCCTTTGGATTTATGTCTACCACCTCTCCACTGGCAACCTCAAACCTTTTTTTTATGTTCTTTTCTGGCACACATGTGATGGTTCACCAACCAAAGGAAAAGCTCTAACTGTGGTTTTGCAACTCATAGTTCTCCTTAGTAAGCTAATGCTGTCTTTCTTCACAACAGTGACAATTAGAACCAGGAAGGTGCCAAAAGTTCCCCTGAATTTGCCAAGCCTGCAAGCCCAGATAAGCTTAATTACCAGTCAAATGCCAACGTTTTGAGAAACAGGAATTGAAGCAACATTGAATTAATGTTGAGACTAAAATTTGAAAGCGATCCAGAAGAAGTCATAGGGTCTCACTGCCTGTTAGAGAGGTCTTTGTTTTGGACAGTTTACTTGTCATATATCAGACGTAGTTGTCCTATAACGAACTGGTAAGTGGTTCATATAATGAATGATTTTCTAAAAAAATCAACATGCTGTTACATGGAACAGTTTCATCCTGCTGGTTTTCTAGTAACTTATAGAGGTGCAATAGTTGAATATAGAACTGTCATTTTGAGTTGCAAGATGGATGTTTGGTTTTCCTTAATATTATTTGTGTAGCAGGACAGGTCTTATATCCACTTCATCCATTTCTTTCTTCTGCTCCTTACTCCTGTTTTAAAGGGATGATGGAGAAGAAGCAAAAAAAGTAAAGACTGTGTTCCATAATAGACCGTCATGTATTTAGTATAGGTAATAATTAAAAGTGGGAGTTGGGGGGATGGAGCATGTGGTAGGCTTTATTACTTTTGTAGAAAATGTTCTGAAAAATCTGAAAAATACCTTTTTCAAAAATGGACAGTCAGGACTGGCTATTGTCCTTTTAAGTAAATAGGACTTTGAGAAACTTTAACTATAGGAACAGATCAGAGGTCTAGGAAAGGGAGAGCCAGAAGAATATGCCAGTCAACTGCAAGGTGACCATGATAAGAAATCTAAAATATTGTGCACCAGTTCTCTGTACATTTGTGTCAGGCTGAGAGAAGGTAAACATTATCAATTAATGACCTATGCCTACAAAGCCTTCCAAGAGTTGAGTAAGAGTGAGAGATCACAAATACAGTATTCTAAGACCCATTCCTAATTCAGTACTTGCCTCTCTCAAATAAATATAACCCCAAGATGTCAAAAACATACAAAATATATTTTTTTTCAAAAGAATAACTATCACTGAGTGATCTACATTAAAAAGGCCTTGCTCTGGTATTACTGGATTCATAGTTCTGATCATCTTAATAAAATATAATTCATCCCATTCATTCAAAATCATGTAGAAAGGTTTTGTGTAGCTTCCATATGAATTCACTGTAGAAGGAGAATAATAAAGAGATCAAAACAGCTGATTTAAGGGAGGGGAGAGGGGGTATTATACGTATCTGAAGAGCATTTTTTCCAGTCTCTCTCTTACATTCCCCACCATTTTTGTTCCAATATACTTGTGAATTGTGTAGTTTGAGAAAACTAGAGCAGTAAATGACATTTCCTTGAGTTTCACCTCTCTTGAGAATCCCTGCATCTGAAACATTGTACAATTATAAGGCAGTAGGAAAATATCTTGCTCTTGTTTTCATCTTATTCTCTTCATCCTTTCTTCATCCTTGGAATATAAGATATATGATAGCAAAGAAGTAAAAATTATAAAGGATTCTCTAAGCTCTAATTTTTAGTATCCAGTAGTTACTTTCAGGGATAAAAGCTGTGCATAGATTAATCTTAAAGGGATGCATTTACTAATTTTAGAATTAATATACTAAAATTAACTTATTATTGAATATCTGTTATGAGCTCTTTGCTAGATTATTCTTATATACTGTTTTATTTAACCCTCAAAATAACCATTTGTGTTGTGTGGTGTTGCTACTTAAAATTATCCTCACTTTAATTTTAACATAAAAGTAATTCATAGTCATTGTAAAATCTCAGAAAAATGCAGATGAGTGTAATGAAGAATATAAAAATAATCCATAATGTTAACACCCAGTAATAACCACTGATTAGTCTTTTCTTATATTTATATGTCTGTGTATTTGAAAACATGTAAAAGTCAAAATATAATGTAAGTACGATGGTTATGAACCATAAACATAACATAAAACACCTATCAAAATACAACCAAATGTTACCACATACTAAGATAGCCGATTGTTGTAGTAGTATCCCATTTTCTTCTGAAGCATTCCCTTAATATATAGAAAAACTGGATTCACACTGGAATGTATTGCCTATATAGTCTCTCTCTCTCTTCCATCCTTATTACAGTATTTCCATTCTTGTTAACACTATGCTGCATAGCTGGGCACAGTGCAGGCTGCCTTAATTTTTACTATCTGTTTTCAAAAAATTTCATTTCATATCACTTTGGGAGTCAATTTACATATGATTAAATACTTGTTAAGATTTTTTTTGCATTTTTATGGTGTCTCATTTTCGGGACATGTAATCATTTATTCACCTACTCAATATTGTTAATTTAGTCTTGACAACATTTTATTAACACAAAAAGTACTGTGATGCATACAATTTTGCATAAATCTTTGTCTGCATATCAGTTTTTGTCTTAGGATAGATTTCTGGAAGAAGAAACACTGGAGCAAAGTGTTTTCATTAGTCTATAGCTTTTAATATGGTTTGGATAATTGTTTCTAGAAGTATATCAATGTATAAATCGGCCAGCAGTTAATGACAGTGCTTATTTTATAGCACTAGCTAACATATGACAATATCATTTAAAAAGTGTTCATTTTCTAATTAGATAGGCAAAAATAATAATTGCTTATAAAAGGTTCAGTGTGGCAGTATGGTTAGGCTGTACAATTAACCAGATTTACAGTTGGGAAGACTTGGACATTTCTAGACATAGTTTCTTCTTTAAAGTGGGGAAATATACTTACCTCATAAGGTTGGTGCATGGAATTAATTGGCTTTTTAATATAAATCATCTAATTTGTACTCATAGATGGTAAGTACTCCATAAATTATAATTGCTTTAATAGATTTATTATTTTATTGAAATATGTAACATTTTAGCCTATATAAAGTGTCAGCAAATTTTAATTGCATTTATTAGTAATGAGGTTGGACATTTCTATATAAACTTATCATATGTGCTATGTCATTTGCCTTTTTACAATCTTATGTTTTAATATCAATTTTAATGAAGTCATTATGTATCAAGGTTGTAAACATGTTGTTAATCTGGAAACATTACCCTTTTTTGCCTTTTTGTATATTATTGAGACAGGAGTTTTCAGTTTTATGTAGTCAAATGTCTAATTTTTCCTTTGAAGATTCTTGTATGGTTTCTGTACTAAAAATAACTTTTCTTTTGCCAGATTAGGTGAACCTTCACTTTTTCATTGCTGTTTTGTTTTCATTTGGTTGACTGAAAACCTAACCAGAACAGCAGCTAAAGTCTTACCTATACCCATGCACCATCCCTAAAAGAGAGAAAGGTATTTGCGTGTGGATGGTCCTGTGCACATTTGGGACAAAATGTGAGGTCATGGGGCATTATTTTTGGAAAAAAGGAAAATAATTTAGTGTTCTCTTTCTTCTGTTTAGAGGCGCTTTATTTTTAGTTCACATCACTGAATTTTTTCTGTATAATTCCTTCTAAAGTAGTGAGGCTTAAGTAAGGCATAAGTTAATACTTATTCATGTCTCCTTTCCATCCTTCCTTCTGAGAATAGCTACCACTGAATCTTTGCTATATATTTCTTTATTAAGAGTGGGGGACATCTAATCATTTTGCAATATATTTTTGCAAAGAATCACTCAATGAGTCTACTTAGTGTTATAAATTATAAGCAAGTGAACACCAATTGCCTTTGAAGAAGAAAATAACAAGATATTTTTTAATGGATAAAGGAGAATATAAATAAATTTACATAGGAATTTTGGGGTTTCAGTATTTTTAGAGCCTCTGTAATGGAATGAAGTGATACTGCTGAGATCAACCAATAGAAAAGGTCTCCAAGTTTCCCAGGAAAGAACTCTTAGTTGAAAAAAGAAAAAAAGAGGTCTCTATAAGTAATCAGGGCTCAGTTCCAGAGCCTAGTGCCCAAGAGGGAGAGGTTGACCATTTCAGGTTCAAAATGTGCAGAACAATCTCCTCTTGAGCAAGTTACCTTAGCATTATGAAGACACCTTGGGAATAGTTCTGAATGTGAGGGGAAAAAAGCTGGAACATTTAGGAAACAGAATTGTTTATAAATAAAGGAGAGCTGTAGTTTGTATAAAACCAAATACACACAAAGTTTCAGGTATTGGAACTACTATACTTAGATGATAAAAAATATTACCAAGAAAATTTAAATTAAAAAATAGAATTCGCAGTGGCTCACGCCTGTAATCCCAGCACTTTGGGAGACCGCGGCGGGTGGACTGCGAGATTAGGAGCCAGGACCATCCTGGCTAACACGGTGAAACCCCGCCTCCACTAAAAATACAAAAAATTAGCAGAGCGTGGTGGTGGCGCCTGTAGTCCCAGCTACTCGGGAGACTGAGGCAGGAGAATGGCCTGAACCTGGGAGGCGGGGCTTGCAGTGAGCCTAGATTGTGCCACTGCACTCCAGCCTGGGTGACAGAGCAAGACTCCACGTCAAAAAAAAAAAAAAGAATTCCGGGAATGAATATATCTCTATGTATGTTTAATTTAAAGAATGAATATAAATATATATCTTATGGAACAAGACATTATTACAGAAATTAATACATGTTTTTAACAAAATAACAGACTAAATATTAAAATATTTTACAACAAATGCTTAGATTACTGTGCAAGCAGTACCTATACCTATATAGCACATTCAGTATTATCGCTTCATATTATCTTATGAAATACATTTATATTTTATAAATCTTCTTTTTTGAAGAGTGGCTAAGATTATGTATTTTATTTTCTTCGAAAATATTTGTCTTTTTATTCTAAAAATTTTGAAGAATCAAGCACAAAACCATTACATATGAAAAGATGAGTAGGAGAAGGAAAAAAGATAAAAGTAAAAATAAAAGCTGAAAATAAAATTTACACTGTAATGAATATGCCATTAAAATTTCATGGCAAATAAAGAAAACCACTTTGTTTAGTTCTTGCCATCATAGATGTATGGACACACATATTATTCAAATTGTTTACTAAAAAGAAATGGAAATAATAGATAACTTCAAAATATAAATTATAGGTTCCTTTATCCTTTTCATTTGACTTTAAAATACTTTTAGTTGCAGGCAAGTAATATGCCAGGAATGCCAGAGATAGTTGGGTTGGACTGGAGAAATGGCCTATATGACTAGGAGTTTAACTATATACAAGGGATTAAGCAAATTAAGACAATGAGAGCCAGATTTCTGATTGCTGGAGATTGTAGGTCAGAAAAAGATGAAGCCTGGAATAAACCTTATGGTGGTTAATTAGGATTGGAAATTTTATTGTGAACTCAGGTGGTTAATTTATTTATAAAGATGGTTACAGAAACAGACCTGTGTGAGTTTCTTTGTGTATATGCATATGTGTGTGAGAAAGATAGTGAGAGAGATACTAATACATGTATTTCTTACCTTACTATGCTGAGAGGTTCTAGAAGCAATCATGTCTCTCTATCAATAACTGGATCTAGCACCAAATTTTCATTTGGAAGAGCTGTTTCCTCCAAAACTAACAAGGATATCTTGGAGAAATATGTTAGTCCAGGAATGAAACAGGGAAATTAAAGATGAGCCTAGAACATCTTTTTTTCAAAGTAAGGAAATGTTCAAAGAATAATGAAGGGCAATTAGTCTTACATAGGTTCATAGATACTGGAAAAAACACATGAGACCTCTTGGTTAGAAGAAAAGATGGCTTGTTACAGTGATAGCATCAGCAAGAGTAATATCTTGGCATCAGTTCTTTGAGTGCCAATTCCCACAGGATAATTTGAAGGGGACGATGTTGCCTGCACATGCAGTGAAGATGTATTATAGGAGAAAACCCTTCAGATTAGTGGAGCCTGATCTTATAAAGAGGCTGAAAGCAAATCTGTCCATCTTCCCCACTGGAGAGAGATATTACCTTTATTTTTCTGCAATGTAAGTAACTCTGTTCCCAGAAGAGAGAGATGTCTCTATATGTGTTACCCTGGAAAGTAAACTAATCAGTTCCAGGTGGAATCAATGTCTAATTTTCCATGAGGATGTGCTTATACAAACATTTTTTAAAGGACAGTCCAAAACAAGTTGACCATTAATTACTAGATATATGGAAATATGAGTGATTCATGGATAATTATATCCCAATATTTCAAACCTCGAACAAATCAAATTTCCATGAACAAGAGAAATAATTAAAAATATGTTCATAATATGTGATATTAATATAATAAAACATAACAAAATGTCACTCAGCAAATAAAAATTAATAAATGTATGATTCATGTAAAACATGAATGAAAAGTTATTCTAAGTGAAATGCATTATTCAAAGCAAAAGATGATACACATAAGTGGATCCTTTTATATAAAGTTCTAGAACAGGCAAAAATCATGGAAAAAAATCAGAACATTTACTGGCTATGTGGGATCAAGCATGAGAGAATTTTCTGGAATGATAGAAATATTCTCTATCATGGTAGGGATGTGTATAAATTTCAGTATGTGTCAAATCATCACAAATTGAGGCATTTAAGATCTGTGCATTTCACTGTATGAAAATTATGTCAACAAAAATAAAAGTATTATGTGAAATTAATATAGCATTAACATAAAATAGGCATATATAAAACAAAAAAAATTATAGGGTATACAAAGGCAAATTATAGTCACTAAAATTAATAAACCTAATAGCTTGAATAGATGCTGAAGTGAATACAACAGAGGAGAGAATTAGTGAAATGGAAGATTATATTGTAGAACTCCTTGAATCACACATAAAGAAATAAAAGTTTTTTAAAAATAAGTTATGTGAGGAACAAACTAAAATTACAAGTGTAATCTCAGATGATTACAAATTAGAAAATGTAGGAAAAGGCACAGAATAAATACTACATAAAATAATGGTTGAGAATGTCCCATTACTGAAGAAAGACACAATGCTTAAACTGAATGCACACTGCGAACAATAATTATGATATAAGAAAAGAAGGAAAGAAAGAGAAGAAAAGAAAATGGAAGAGGAAAGAGGAAATTGAAAAGGAAGAAAAAAAAGAAAGGAAAGATGGAAGAAAGAAATCTACATTTTTATACACTGAAATATTGACAATAATGAGTTTCAAACAAACCCATTACTTTTTTAAAAAGGAACAAAATTTGACTAAAAATTTTCTCATAAGCAGTACTAGATGCCACAAGACAATGAAATTCTATCTTCTGACTGTTACTGGAAAATAACTTTTAACCTAGAATTCTCCATATTATTTAAGAGTGAGAATAAAATTAAAATATTTTGAGTATACAAAGACTAAGAGAATTATATTCTCAAGGCAAACATTTTTAAAGTATGTAGTTCACTAGTAGGAAAAATAAACTCACAAGTAAGAGGTAGAAAACAATATGTAATGAAAGGGGGCACATAGGAAGATAATTCAAATAAATTATTAGAGCCATTACCATTTGACTATAAAAATAATAAACTTAATTTTATATGCATGTGTTTTACAAATTGAAACTAACATTCTTTATCCAAGATGGCGGAATAGGAACAGCTCCAGTCTGCAGCTCCCAGCGTGTTCAATGCAGAAGATGGGTGATTTCAGCTTTTCCAACTGAGGTACATGGTTCATCTCATTGGGACTGGTTGGACAGTGGGTGCAGCCCATGGAGGGCAAGCCAAAGCAGGATGGGGCATCGCCTCACCTGGGAAGCCCAGGGGGTCAGGGGATTTTGCTTTCCTAGACAAGGGAAGCCATGACAGGCTGTACCTGGAAAAAATGGGACACTCAGGTCAAAATACTGCACTTTTCCCATAGTCTTAGCAACTGACAGACCAGAAGATTCTCTCCTGTGCCTGTCTCAATGGGTCCCATACCCACAGGCATTGCTGGCTGCTAGCGTAGCAGTCTGAGATTGACCTGTGAGGCTGCAGCTGGGCAGGGGGAGGAGCATCCACCATTCCTGAGGCTTGAGTAGTTAAACAAAGCTGCCAGGAAGTACAAACTGGGAAAAGCCCACTGCAGCCCAGCAAGGCCTACCACCTCTGCAGACTCCATCTCTGTAGGCAGGGCATAGCTGAACAAAGGCAGCAGAAACTTCTGCAGACTTAAACATTCCTGTCTGACAGCTTTGAAGAGAGCGTGGTTCTCCCAGCATGGCGTTTGAGCTCTGAGAACAGACAGACTACCTCCTCAAGTGGGTCCCTGCCCTCCGTGTAGCCAAACTAGGAGAGACCTCCCAGTAGGGGTGGACAGATACCCCATATAGGAGGGTGCCTCTCTGGGATGTAGCTTCCAGAGGAAGGATCAGGCAGCAATACTTGCTGTTCTGCAATATTTGTTGTTCCGCAGCCTCTGCTGGTGATACCCAGGCAAACACTCTGGAGTGGACCTCCAGCAAACTCCAACAGACCTTCAGCTGAAGGACCTGACTGTTAGAAGGAAAACTAACAAACAGAAAGGAATAGCATAAACATCAACAAAAAGGACATCCACACCAAAACTGCATCTGTAGATCACCGGCATCAAACACCAAAGGTAGATAAAACCACAAAAATGGGGAGAAACCAGAGCAGAAAAGCTCAAAATTCTAAAAACCAGAGCATCTCTTCTCCTCCAAAGGATCGCAGCTCCTCGCCAGCAACAGAACAAAGCTGGACGAAGAATGCCTTTGACGAGTTGACAGAAGTAGGCTTCAGAAGGTTGGTAATAACAAACTTGTCCGAGCTAAAGAAGTATGTTCTAACCCATCACACAGAAGCTAAAAACCTTGAAAAAAGGTTAGATGAATGGCCGACTAGAATAAACAGTGTAGAGAAGACTTTAAATGACCTGATGGAGCTGAAAACCATGGCATGAGAACTGCGTGACACATCCACAAGCTTCAATAACCGATTCAATCAAGTGGAAGAAAGGATATCAGTGATTGAAGATTGAACTAATGAAATAAAGCAAGAAGACAAGTTTAGAGAAAAAAGAGTAAAAAAGGAACAAAGCCTCCAAGAAATATGAGACTATGTGAAAAGGCCGAATCTACATTTGATCGGTGTACCTGAAAGTGACGGAGAGAATGGCAGGCACCAAGTTGGAAAACACTCTTCAGGATATTATCCAGGGGAACTTCCCCAACCTAGCAAGGCAGACCAACATTCAAATTCAGGCAATACAGAGAACACGACCAAGATACTCCTCGAGAAGAGCAACCCTAAGACACATAATTGTCAGATTCACCAAGGTGGAAATGAAGGAAAAAGTGTTAAGGGCAGCCAGAGAGAAAGGTCAGGTTACCCACAAAGGGAAGCCCATCAAACTAACAGCAGATCTCTTGGCAGAGACTCTACAAGCCAGAAGAGAGGGGACCAATATTCAAAGTTCTTAAAGACAAGAATTTTCAACCCAGAATTTCATATCCAGCCAAACTAAGCTTCATAAGTGAAGGAAAAATAAAATCCTTTAAAGACAAGCAAATGCTGAGAGATTTTGTCACCCCCAGGCTTGCCTTACAAGAGCTTCTGAAGGAAGCACTAAACATGAAAAGGAACAACCAGTACCAGCCACTGCAAAAAGATGCCAAATGGTAAAGACCATCAATGCTATGAAGAAAGTGCATCAATTAATGGACAAAATAATTAACTAACATCATAATAACAGGATCAAATTCACACATAACAATATTAACCTTAAATGTAAATGGGCTAAATGCCCCAATTAAAAGACACAGACTGGCAAATTGGATAAAGTGTCAAGACCCATCAGTATGCTGTATTCAGGAGACATATCTCATGTGTAGAGACACATATAGGCTCAAACTAAAGGGACGGAGGAAGATCTACCAAGCAAATGGAAAGCAAACAAAAAAGCCAAAAAAGCAGGGGTTGCAATCCTAGTCTCTGATAAAACAGACTTTAAACCAACAAGGATCAAAAGAGACAAAGAAAGCCATGACATTATGGTAAAGGGATCAATTCAACAAGAAGAGCTACGTATCCTAAATATATATACACCCAACACAGGAGTACCCAAATTCTTAAAGCGAGTCTTTAGTCCATCTACAGAACTCTCCACACCAAATCAACAGAATATACATTCTTCTCAGCACCACATCATACTTATTCTAAAATTGACCACATAATTGGAAGTAAAGCATTACTCAGCAAACATGAAAGAACAGAAATCACAATAAACTGTCTCTCAGACCACAGTGCAATCAAATTAGAACTCAGGATTAAGAAACTAACTCCAAACCGCACAACTACATGGAAACTGAACAACCTGCTCCTGGATGACTGCTGGGTAAATAACGAAATGAAGGCAGAAATAAAGATGTTCTTTGAAACCAATGAGATCAAAGACACAACTTACCAGATTCTCTGGAGCACATTTAAAGCAGTGTGTAGATGGAAATTTATAGCACTAAATGCCCACAAAAGAAAGCAGGAAAGATCTAAAACTGACACCCTAACATCACAATTAAAAGAACTAGCAAAGCAATAGCAAACAAATTCAAAACCCAGCAGAAGGCAAGAAATAACTAAGATCAGAGAAGAACTGAAGGATATGGCGACACAAAAACAACTCTTAAAAAATCAATGAGTCCAGGACCTGGCTTTTTGAAAAGATCAACAAAATTGATAGACTACTAGCAAAACTAATAAAGAAGAGAAGAGAGAAGAATCAAGTAGATGCAATAAAAAATGATAAAGGGGATATCACCACTGATCCCACAGAAATACAATTTACCATCAGAGAATACTATAAACACCTCTATGCAAATAAACTAGAAAATCTATAAGTAATGGATAAATTCCTAGATGCATACACCCTCCCAAGACTAAACCAGGAAGAAGTTGAATCTCTGAATAGACGAATAACAGGCTCTAAAATTGAGGCAATAATAAAGTCCATGACCAGACAGATTCATAGCCGAATTCTACCAGAGGTACAAAGAGGAGCTGGTACCATTCCTTCTGAAACTACTCCAATCAATAGAAAAAGACAGAATCCTCCCTAACTCATTTTATGAGGTCAGCATCATCCTATACCAAAGCCAGGCAAAGACACAACAAAAAAGAATTTTAGACCGATATCCCTGATGAATATTGGTATGAAAATCCTCAATAAAATACTGGCAAGCCAAATGCAGCAGCACATCAAAAAGCTTATCCACCACAATCAAGTTAGCTTCATCTGTGGGATGCAAGGCTAGTTGAAAATATGCAAATCAATAAATGTAATCCATCACATAAACAGAACCAATGGCAAAAACAACATGATTACCTCAATAGATGCAGAAAAGGCCTTTGACAAAATTCAACAGCCCTTCATGCTAAAAACTCTCAATAAACTATGTATTGATGGGATGTATCTCAAAATAATAAAAGCTATTTATGACAAACCCACAGTCAATATCATACTGAATGGGCAAAAACTACAAGCATTCCCTCTGAAAACTGGCACAAGACAAGGATGCCCTCTCTTACCACTTCTATTCAACATAGTGTTGGAAGTTCTGGCTTGGGAAATTAGTCAAGAAAAGAAATAAAGCGTATTCAGTTAGGAAAAGAGGAAGTCAAATTGTCCCTGTTTGCAGATGACATGACTGTATATTTAGAAAACCCCATCATGTTAGCCCAAAGCTTCCTTAAGCTGATAAACAACTTCAGCAAAGTCTCAGGATACAACATCAATATGCGGAAATCACAAGCATTCCTATATACCAATAACAGACAAACAGGGAGTCAAATCATGAGTGAACTCCTATTCACAATTGCTACAAAGAGAATAAAATACCTAGGAATCCAATTTACAAGGGATGTGAAGGATCTCTTCAAGGAGAAATACAAACCACTGCTCAATGAAATAAAAGAGAACACAAACAAATGGAAGAACATTCCATGCTCATGGATAGGAAGAATCAATATTGTGAAAATAGCCATACTGCCCAAGGTAATTTATAGATTCAATACCATCCCCATCAAGTTATCAATGACTTTCTTCACAGAATTGGAAAAAAAAACTACTTTAAAGTTCATATGGAACCAAAAAAGAGCCAGCATTGCCAAGACAATCGTAAGCAAAAAGAACAAAGCCCGAGGCTTCACATTACCTGATTTCAAACTATACTACAAGGCTACAGTTACCAAAACAGCATGATACTGGTACCAAAACAGATATATAGACCAATGAAACAGAACAGAGGCCTCAGAAATAACAACACACACCTACAACCATCTGATCTTTGACAAACCTGACAAAAACAAGAAATAGGGAAAGGATTCCCTATTTATTAAATGGTGCTGGGAAAACTGGCTAGCCATATGTAGAAAGTTGAAACTGGATCCCTTCCTTACACCTTATACAAAAATTAATTCAAGATGGATTAAAGACTTAGACGTTAGACCTAAAACCGTAAAAATCCAAGAAGAGGCCGGGCGCGGTGGCTCAAGCCTGTAATCCCAGCAACTTGGGAGGCCGAGATGGGTGGATCACGAGGTCAGAAGATCGAGACCATCCTGGCTAACACGGTGAAACCCCGTCTCTACTAAAATATACAAAAAATTAGCCGGGCGAGATGGCGGGCGCCTGTAGTCCCAGCTACTCGGGAGGCTGAGGCGAGAGAATGGCGTAAACCCGGGAGGCGGAGCTTGCAGTGAGCTGAGATCCGGCCACTGCACTCCAGCCTGGGCGACAGAGCGAGACTCCGTCTCAAAAAAAAAAAAAAAAAAAAAATCCAAGAAGAAAATCTAGGCAATACTATTCAGGACATAGGCATGGGCAAGGGCTTCATGACAAAAACACCAAAAGCAATGGCAATAAAAGCCAAAATAGACAAATGGGATCTAATTAAACTAAAGAGATTCTGCATCGCAAAAGAAACTACCACGAGTGAACAGGCATCCTACAGAATGGGAGAAAATGTTTGCAATCTACCCATCTGACAAAGGGATAATATGCAAAATCTACGAATAACTTAAAACAAACTTACAAGAAATAAAACAAACAACCCCATCAAAAAGTGGGCAAAGGATATGAACGGACACTTCTCAAAAGACATGTATGCAGCCAACAGACACATGAAAAAATGCTCATCATCACTGGTCATCAGAGAAATGCAAATCAAAACCACAATGAAATACCATCTCATACCAGTTAGAATGGAGATCACTGAAAAGTCAGGAAACAACAGATGCTGGAGAGGATGTGGAGAAATAGGAATGCTTTTACACTGTTGGTGGGAGTGTAAATTAGTTCAACCATTTTGGAAGACAGTGTGGCAATTCCTCAAGGATCTAGAACTAGAAATACCATTTGACCCAGCAATCCCATTACTGGGTATATACTTAAAGGATTATTATAAATCATGCTACTATAAAGACACATGCACACGTATGTTTATTGTGGCACTACTCACAATAGCAAAGACTTGGAAGCAACCCACATTTCAGCTCTTACTTACTTCATTTCCATATTAACTCTGATTTTTTAAAAAAATTTGCATAATTGCTTTTGACAAAGACGTTAGATAGATGGTTCCTCACATACAATTTATTTTAAATGTTATGACATAATTTTAGATTCCCAAGAGATTGCAAAAAACTATTGGTAGAGATGTTTCATGTACCTCCTTACCATTTCCCTGATATGTATTCTGTATGATTGAAAAGTTTTCTGATGATTTAAAAGTCTTACATCCTAACTTTTTTAGTTGTCCTTTAATTTACTTTACACTTGCACTTTTCATATGATAGTCCATCAATGACAGACTGGATTAAGAAAATGTGGCACATGTACACCATGGAATACTATGCAGTCATAAAAAACGATGAGTTCATGTTCATGTCCTGTGCAGGGACATGGATGAAGCTGGAAACCATCATTCTCAGCAAACTATCACAAGGACAGAAAACCAAACACTGCATGTTCTCACTCATAGATGGGAACTGAACAATGAGAACACTTGGACACAGGGTGGGGAACATCATACACCTGTGTGGGAGGGTGCCTGTTGTGGGGTGGGAGGCTGGAGGAGGGATAGCATTAGGAGAAATACCTAATGTAAATGACGAGTTGATGGGTGCAGCAAACCAACGTGGCACATGCACACCTATGTAACAAACCTGCACGTTGTGCACATGTACCATAGAACTTAAAGTATATAAAATATTTATATATATAGAAAATTTTGCCAGGCATGGTGGCACGCGCCTGTAGTCCAAGGTACTTGTGAGAATAAGGCAGGAGAATCGCTTGAAACTGGGAGGCGGAGGTTGCAGTCGAGATCGCACCACTGCACTCCAGACTGGGAGACAGAACAAGACTCTGTCCCTAAAGAAATAAATAAATAGAAACTAACAGGTTAGATTGTAATGAAGAAAATAAGAAAGGGATTAAGAAGATGGCATTGCATTCAAAGGTTTTGTTTTGTTCAAGACAAGAGAAGGGTGAATAAGTTTTAAATTTGTTAGAAAAATAGATTTGAAAAGTGCAAATGTAAAATAAATTAAAGGACAACTGAAAAAGCTAGGATGTAAGACTTTTAAATCATCAGAAGACTTTTCAATCATACAGAATACAGCATCGGGGAAATGGTAAAAAGGTACATGAAACATCCCTGCCCATAGATTTTTTGCAATCTCTTGGGAATCTATAATTACGTCAAAACATTTAAAATAAATTATATGTGAAGAACCATATATCTAATGTCTTTGTCAAAAGCAATGATGCAAAATTTTAAAAAAATCAGAGTTAATATGGAAAGAGCTGAAATTCAGAGAAAAATATTAAGCCTAAAGATTGGCAAAAATATTGGTAAAACAAAACAAAACTAGGGATCTAAAACAACAATAATAATTTTTATATGGGAAATTAAAGATGTGTAGAACTGTACTGTAAAATAGTACATTAATTGGGTGGATACATGTGGGTCCAGTTAACTTTTCATATGGATAGTAATCAGCATGAAGAAAACAAAGAAGTGTTTCTGCGGTCTTCCTTCACAGACAACTTTGTTCCATTTCTGCCTATAGAGTACGAATAGCCCCCTTATTTTATTATGTCACCCTGTACATTTCCTTTGGCTTTGTGTCCTGGTCTCAAGTAATCCTTCCACTTCAACCTCCCTGGTAGCTGAGACTACAGGTGCATGCCACCACACATGGCTATTGTTTTGTTTTGTTTGCTTTGTAGTGATAGGGTCTCACCATGTTTTCCAGGCTGGTCTCGCATTCACGGGCTCAACAATCCACCAGTCTCAGCCTCCCAAAGTGCTGGGATTACAGATGCAAGCCACCATGCCTAGTCCTTCTACAACCTATTTTTAAGTACATTTATTTTTTCTTCACGTTGTGTTTAACATAGAACCACTTATTCTGTCAAGACAATGAAATTCTCAAGCCTGTTAAAAATATATCTTAAAAAATCAAGAGTAGTTAAAACAGCTATTAACAATAATTTTTTCTACTTTGTTTCCATTGTAAGAATAGTTCAATAAACAAATGCATTGATATTCCTCAATTTTTATGCTTTGATTTGTATTTAGATTTCTTTAAATTTGTATAATTTTTAAAACATTCAAACTACATCTACTTTCATTTGGGTCCAATGATAAGACAGTACCATAATAAGATATTGTTGAGAATTTTTTATTAAAAGGTTTAGAAACTTGCCTTGAGTCACAGAACAAGAATACAGCCAATCTATATCCAGAACTCAGATTTTTTGACCCTTCACTAAGAAATAGACTACACTGTTTTTGCCTTGACACCAGTAAGCTTTCTTCTACACAGTACTGCTTTGACAATATTGCTTCAAGTAGATTCTGAAATAGGCATAACCAAATATCTTCCAGAGATATTATGAAGAAACCACTTAATTCTAAAATTACATACATAATATCTTCACTAACTTTCTATATCATGTATAGCATACTCAATAAATGAAAACTACTGGCCTTCAAATTAAGATGTTTATCTTTTCTGATAATTTGTTCTTTAAGCTTAAAAGTCATTTAGAAGGAAACATTCATCAAAGATTTTAGAATAAATTATAAGAAAAGTTATTTGATAGTTGGCAAAAGCATAAAATTTCTATTTTGAAACACCAAACATGATTTTTCATAAAGAAGTAAATATTGTTTGAAGCCCGTTATAGCAACACTAAAAATGTTCATGCCTCACTACATGGTTGTAGTTATCACAATTGATTCCACTATTCAATAACATTGAGAACTGTCTTATTACAATATCAGGTTTTGGACTACAGAGGAATATATGACAGAGGCAATCTTCTCTAGGAGCTTGCAAATCAGTGGTGAATAAAGGGGCAGGGATCAAAACTGACTGAGTTTTTACTGAATGCCTTATTACGTGCCATGTTCTGTGACAAATTAATGCATCAAATTAATTATTTGGGGATTGTTAATTCTACTATTCAGATAAAGAAATGGAAACTGAGAAAGTCTATATAATTTACTCAAAGGTTCACATCTAATACTTAGTGAAACTACCTTTGGTAACTAAGTCTGTTTTCTTCTAAAATCATCAAATCCACCATCATACATTACTGCTTTAGAAAATTATATCAACAATTACAGTAAAATGTGATAATTTCAGTGTGATTGTTTCAGAGTATGATAGAAATCACTGAAAGGAAGGCCAACTAAGTCGTCGAGTTAGGGTAAAAATACAGATATTAGGGATAGTCAAAAGTATTTTTAAAAACACATTCTAGGATATCAGAATATGGGAACCACATGTGATAAGCCTCAGACACATGATTGCATGGTTTATTTTAAATGATATGAGCAGTTCACCATGACTAGAATATAAGCTACATGGTTAGGCGGAAGGTTGCAAAAAATTGAGAAAGAAAAGAGGCGGACCAAGAAAACTTTTTGGGGTCATGGTAAATCAATCCTGTTGAATCAATGAAATGTTTTTGGCAATGGAAAGTTAAAGTCAGTTTGTTACTTAGATTCAATTTATTTTGGAGAAGGATAACTCTGGGTTATGAAGTGAGTAGGTAAGACTGAAATTAGGTGACCATCTGAGAAGTTAATGCAATTGTCTAGCTATGAAAATCATTGCTCCTTTTCTTTAACTTCTAAAAAAAAAAAATAGGTCCTTCTATTTCATTGCATCAGTTTTTGATATAATGCTAAATTGCTAAGTATCCCTCTTGAATGCTTGGCACAGTTGATGAAATGGAGTCAGAGATCAATAAATGTTTCTTGAAGAAATCTTGGGGTCATTTTGTGGTCTTTAAGAAATGTAGTTTAGTTATAGCATAGTCAAAAGACTTTTGCAATGTTCCAGTATGAGAGGTACAGAAAGTCAACAAAAGAAATATGCCTACATCTTTTAGCTCTTGTAAATTGAAGAAATAATTTTCTCTGGGTTCCCGTGCTATTGCTTTGGTCCCATTTGCCTCTTGCTGAATGACGTACATTAGTGTGAGTGAAGGATTCTGAAATTGTCTTCCTTATTGACTTCATTTTCAAGCACCAGTTTTTCTTGAGTTCTTTTCCTCCCAAGAATAGTATATTTCAAAAATGCAATTGTTGTCTTGAAATTGTTACCACAGGGCTTGAAAAATTATCATCTTAAAGCAAGTATGAGTAGTTTATATAAAATAGAAAGTATAGGTTACTGTAGAGAATAGTGTTGTGTTTTTATTCTGTCGATTTTACTTTCTCTCTTCTATATATTGAACCTGTCCTCAACTATTGGCTGCTTCCCAACAGTACTGAAAATGCTCAAATCTCTCATATCTTACAAAAAACAAACCGATGAAATTCCTTCAATTTAATCAGTAATCCATGTTCTCAGAAATTAATTCATTTATTCAAGAAATAATTGTAAACCCCAAGTGTCAGTAATGTATTTGGACTACATCATTCAACAAAACAAAACCCCAGAGCTCATGAAACTTTATTCTGGTGGGAGACCCAACAATCAAGGAGATAACTAGACAAAGAAATTAAAAGCCTTGGGAAAAATAAACAGGATATTATTTGAGGTAGTATCATTTGAGCTGAGATCCAAGTGACAAGAAGCCAGTAAGGATCATCAAAGTCAGTCTTGGAAGCAGAAACAAACTTGTGATATTTTCAGAACGGCGAGAAGGTCAGTGTGCCTAGAATGGAACAAGCCAGGGAAGTCTGGTACCAGGAGAATTCAGAGAGATAAAGAGGGATTATATTCCTAGGGCCTGTAGCAAACAAGCTTTTTTCCCCCCCAATTATGATGGATAGCCACTGGGAAGTCTTAAGCCGACTTTCTACTAATCTCATTTAGACATTTAAAAGACAATACTTTGCCCTTAGCAAATGGGTTTTGTGGGTTAGAATATTTGCTTTTTCTCATTTTTCTATTGGTGATCAAAAGGTTTAGAAAATGTTTGCACATTGAAAATATAATGAACACACTGGAAAAATAGTTGAAGCATATATTAGAAATGTAATTAATATATATACAATACAAAGAGCTATTTAAAATCAATAAGGAGATAAACTCTCTAAAGTGAAAGTCTGACAACCTTTTCTTTCAGAGACCAAAAAAGCAATTTTCAAAGGTCTTAATGTAGTAAATAGTTTTTTTGTTTGTTTGTTTTAGATAAATGTAAAGAGATAAGCAAGAACCATTTTTAAGTACAAGGCAGTGATTTAGGATGAGTTTGGGGGGCCATAATAAGGAGGCAATATTTTATTTTATGTGTGATGGAAAGTTACCACAGTTTTAAAGCAAGAGAATGATTAATAAGATATGTGTGGTTAAAAATAAAACTGGTTGCTTATAATCTACAGCAGTCCTACTTTTGCCTTCATTACTCTATTGAAACAACCTCCTCCAGTGTTAACTCACTCACTGTTCCATTTCCCTATTGTAAACGTTTAACAAGAATGACCAATCTTTTCTTTCTAAAACACTCTATTTGATGGACTTCCAGAACGCCAGTGTCTATGAGTGTTTCTTCTTATCACCGGTGCAGCCTACTTTTTATCTTCCTTAAGCTTGCATGCTCAGGAAATTTGCCTATTTCTGAGAGAATGCCATTCTATACACTTACCTTGAATAAATTCATCTCTCATAGTTTAAATTTCCCTAATGGCAGCTCCAAAATTCTATCTGCAGTCCAGAATTTCTCCATACTTTGGACTTGACTATATAAATATCTTCCAGTTATCTTGATTCTTATGTTCTCCCTCAGACCCACTTCAGGCACATCAGATGTAGAATGCACAAATAGGAATTTATAATGTTTGCCAGCATACTGGCTCCCAGTAATAGCAACTGTGATCCCTTCCCTCCCCACTGTGCCATTTCCATTTTTAAAAATTTCTGTAGAAAGCTGCACACAGTGGCTCACGCCTCTAATCCCAGCACTTTGGGAGGCAAAGGCGGGCAGATCACTTGAGGCCAGGAGTTCCAGACTAGCCTGGCTAACATGGCAAAACCTGGTCTGTACTAAAAATATGAAAATTAGCCGGGTGTTGTGGCACATTTGTAATTCCAACTACCAGGGAGGCTAGGGCAGGAGAATTGCTTGACCTGGGATGTGGAGGTTGCAGTGTGGGGAGATCGCACCACTGCATTCCAGCCTGGGCGACAGAGCAAGACTCCATCTCAAATAAATAAATAATTCATTTTTAAAATGTCTGTTCAAGTTTTGTTAGTCTTACTTCTTAATTATAGCTCAAATCTTTCTTTTATTTCTCTCTGATCTCATTGATGCTAAGAACTTCATCTAGGAAAACAGCATTTCTTGTCTCCTTTGAGCATTTTACCCTGTTGTATTCTCCCATGATATGCTATGGATATACTTCATATTACTCATCAAAACTGTAATTACTTATTCAATATCTGAATATATAACTCAATTTTAAAGTTCATATCACTATGATCATATCTTTGATTTATGCCATTGCTTCAGCATCTATTACAGGGTTTGGCACATATTGTGGACTTAAATATTTGTTAAAAAAGTAAATGGATGAATAAAGGAAGATTGAGAGATTTGTGAATTACTCCTAGACCAGCATGACATGTGTCAAATAACCTGGAAACAGATTTCAGCTTAGGTTATTATTTACAAAACAGTACTTGAATCCAGACTAAGTACCCTTGCAGCATAATTATATTACCTATGCAATATTTACTTCTTAAAATAAGCCAGTATCATTAAAGCCAAGTATTTAGCCTGATAATTCAGAGTATGAAGAAATAGAGAAAAAAAGAGAGAGTATCATCCTCAGAGCTATTATTAACCAGAAAATTATTCCTACTAAAGGCAAGAAATCAGTGGTCAGCAAGAGACGTGACAAAACAGTTATCCCTAGAGGCTGTATTGTAGCCATTCTTTGACTACAAACTTGTCTTAACTATGCACCTGATATGATGACACTCTTTTGAATTAGCTGCTTTTTAAATCTTTATAATTGATGATGTATGTTTTAAATTGAGGTGAAATATATATTTTAAATGCCTTTAAAAAGGTAGAATTTTTAATAATATTGCCTTGGACATATGTGCTTCTGAAACTAAAATATAAAAATAATTTGTAGGTGTAAAGAATGTAAGTCCTACCTTGTGAGTGAATGCTCTCTTTGTCCCAAATTGGAAGACGATGGTAATTGAAATGCCTGTGTCCATTCAGTAATTCACTCAGGATTCAAGGATTCATTATAACTATCAAAGCTTTATTGCTTTTTTAGTAGCTAAGGTGGTTTATTGTTTGAAAGCACTGGGTGATATACAGTATACTTGTACAATATGACACCCTTAGAAAATATGGAGCCATGCTATGGCACCGTTATATTTAGATTATAGCTTACCTGGTCCACTTATTCAAAAGAAATTCAATTTTGACTTCTATTTTCACCCAAGGGCCACATACTTGAAATTTTATCCTGTAAAAACCAAAGTTTGAATGAGTAATTTAGCATGAGCCGTACATAATTATTAAATGTAGTATATATATATGTGTGTATATATATATTATATATATGCACACACACAAATATATATATATTTCTTTAAAAACAATAAAAACATGCAATAGTGGTTAGTGGTCTGGCACAAAGGCTTAGTTAGTTAAGCAACAACAACAAGTAAAGCAACAGCAATAAATATATGTCTCTGTGATCATTTCCTATAACTTGGCTCTGTGTCAATGAATATGCAAGGTTTTTTTTTTTCTTTTTAAAGTGTCTTATTTAACTTCACTATAGTACTTAAAAATCAATCAATGATAACTCAAAGAAAGTTACTGTCCAATCCTGTCTCAGTCTTCTTTCTTTTGGTTTTAAGTTGCTAACTGTTGCCTTTTGTGCACTTAATAGTCCAAGTCTCAAGCTAGTCTGAATACAGACAGAAAAAGGACTTATAATTGTGCTAACATATTAATCTTAGAAAATTTTGAGGCTCTTTATTTCCAATTGTCAAATGCCTTCACTTAAAATACAGAATTCTCCAGGCTGGGCGCGGTGGCTCACGCCTGTAATCCCAGCACTTTGGGAGGCTGAGGCGGGTGGATGGCAGGGTCAGGAGATCCAGACCATCCTGGCTAACACAGTGAAACCCCGACTCTACCGAAAATACAAAAAATTAGCCGGGCGAGGTGGCCGGTGCCTGTAGTCCCAGCTACTTGGGAGGCTGAGGCAGAAGAATGGCGTGAACCCGGGAGGCGGAGCTTGCAGTGAGCCGAGATCGCGCCACTGTACTCGTTTCAAAATATATATATATATATATATAATCTTCATAGTTGAGAATTATATATATAATATATATTTGATATATCAATATATATATATGATATATGATATATTATATATGATATATGATATATCATATATCATATATCATATATATTATATATATATAATTCTCAACTATGAAGATGGTTCTAATTAGTTTGTCTTTACCAGCTATTTCACAAATGTAGAAGATACCAGAATTTTAAGTGGTTTTCTCTTGGCTATTGTACTTATTCACCTCCAAACAATATTTCAACCACCCAAGAAAGTCTCCTCATCTTTACTCTTTTTCCCTGCTGTTCAATTGCTCTGCTTTTTGTTTCTCATTCTCTTTTACAATTTGATTGAGATATATTTCACATAACATAAAATCCACTCATGTAAAGTATACAATTCACTTTTCTAAAGAGTACATTCACAGAATTGTGGAGCGATTATCACAATTTAGTTTCAGAATATTTTCAATAGCCAAGAAGAAATCCCAAGCCCATAAGTGGTCACTCTCCATTCTTCCTCTACTCTTTCTCTAGCAACAAGCAACAACTATTCTATATTCTAGCTATAGATTTGCATGTGTTAGACTTTGTTTAAATGAAATCACATAATAGTTGGTGTTTTCTGTCTGGCTTCTTTCAGTAAGCATAATGTATTCCAAGTTCACTCAAATGGTAATATGTCCCAGTACTTCATTTCTTTCTTATTGTGAAATAATATTGCATTATATAAATATACTACCTTTGTTTATCCATTCATCAGGTGGTACATATTTGGGTCACTTCCACTTTGTCAGATTATGAATAATGTTGTGAACATTGTGTACAAATTTGTTATTTAGATGTATTTTGTTTCTCCTAGCTATGTATCATATGACTTGTGAGTCATATGAAAATTCTCATCTTTAGCACTTTGAGAAACTACCATTTTTAAAAATACAAAATGACTGCTTATTTTCCGTTTTTACCAGCAATGTATGAGTATTCCAATTTCTCCACATTCTAGCCAAATTTATTATTGGCTGTGATTTTATTTTAACCATTCCAGTATAAGTGGTATTTTCTTGTGGTTTTGATTTACATTTCCCTAATGACTAATGATTCTGAACATATTTTCATATGCTTATTGGCCATTTGTACATTTTCTCTGGATATTAAAATTAACTTGAATCCACATTCCAGTCCTCTTCTTTGGGTTGTTATTGTCATACAAAATCCATCTTTTCATGCTACAATCTCAGCAAACTTTTATAATTGTTGCTTTATATAATGTCATTTAAAATAGGTAAGAGATGTGTTACATACAAAAATACATGTTTGCTTTGTAAAATATTTATTTCTGTAGTTTCCTTTATCAGTACTCTTTATTTCTTCATATGGATTCAAATTATCTTTTAGTATACTTTATTTCTACTCCCAAAATTTTCTTTCTTGTAGGATAAATCTGCTAGCAATAAAGTTTTTCAGTTCTCATTTATCTGGAAATGTTTAATTTTCTCTTTGTTTTGAAGGAGAGGTTAGATTAGTTGACATCCTTTTTCTCTCACTACTGAAGATGTCCTTCAACTGTCTTCTGTGGTTTCTAATGAGGTCAGCCTTTAGCTTTGAAGGTCTTTTGTATGTGATAAATCATTTTTCTCTTGCAGCTTTAAAATTTTTTTCTTTGTGCCTGACTTTTGACAATTTGGCTGTGATGTATCTAGATGTCTATTTCTTTGGGTTTATCCTACTTGGAGTTCTTTGAGCCCCCAACTAAGCACAACTCTGAGTCAAATCAAATAGCCACCACACTCAGAATAGTGATCTCCAAGGGACATGTTAGGACAAAATATTGACTGTGCTCTTGCAATGATGCCTTTCACAGAGTTCCAAATATGGGCACATACTTCCACTGTCTGTAGTGCCATTGGCTTTAGGTTACTTAGTGCTCCAGTGAGCAAAGTAGAGAAGGGATGGGAATAGCCCCACTGTGAAGAATCACTGACTGAGCCAGTTTAATGACATACAGTAGATTCACTTGGACAGGCAATTTTCAGTTTGTTCTGTGGTTTTGGCTAAATGCCAGAATTCTAAAATAAAAGATTTTAGTTATTTCGCCTATATTTTTATCATTTTACGTTTTATGTAAACATAATTATTAATTATGCATCTGATATGATGACACTCTTTTAAATTAGCTGCTTTTTTAATCTTTATAATTAATGATGTATGTTTTAAATTGAGGTGAAATATATTTTTTAATGTCTTTTAAAAAGGCAGAAGTTTTAATAATATTGGCTTGGACATATGTGCTTCTGAAACTAAAATACAAAAATAGTTTGTAGGTGTAAAGAATGTACACCTAACAAAGTCTTCACTCTGCCATTAAGGAGCTGAGCTCCCCTCTGTTACCTTTTAAGAACAAAAGAAAAAAAAAATCTGTTACAGTTGTCTGACTGTAAACCACACTAGTGAATATAACAAAGGATTCAGAAACCAGACATTCTATGTTTGAATCTTGGCCCTACCATTTGTTATGCAACCTTGGTAAATAGCCTTTTACACCTTTATTCACTTATATAATGACATCATAGTAGTGTCTAGTTTATAGGATATTCTGGAGAATTTAAAAAATGAGATAAACAACTTGGAAATGTACTTGCCATATAAACATACTCAAAAGTTATCTATTATTGTTTTTGTATGCTGCACCCTTAAATTATCAAGAAAGAGAACAAACATTTTACCATAAGATGTTTTCACACTCTTTGCTTCTCTTGCAGAAAATTCTCTTCTTGGAAGTGGAATAAGGCTATTAATCTGTAGATAAGAGCATCTTAGATATGGCTGTTATTATTGTTTACCTTTAGTTACATCATAAACTTGTACACTAAAGAAAAGTTACACAGAGTAATGGAGATGCACTATAAAAGAGAAAGATATATGGGGTGTCCTTCCAAAACTAGTCTTTCCAGGAAGAATCACACTTGATATTAAGAGCAAAAAGTCAGTATAAGAGAAAAATGTTAATAAACCCTCAGTATACTGAGGACAAGTCTTAAGGTAGAGAGTATCCACTGATCATTAAAGAAAATAAAGGGGGTAATAGTGACTATTGAGAATGGATCTCCAGATTATTTTCTTTTTGGAAACTCTAAAATTTTAGCTTAAATAGAATTGTTTTCATTTCTGTGGCCAAACAGGCAAAGGAATTTGTCTGATAAAGTACAGTACAACTAGCATCCCTCTTTGCCACTATGGACCAGGAGTGTTAGTCAATTTATTTCCATACCAAGTCAAGGTTTACAAGGTGAATTTAAATTTTCAGGAGCAGTTCAGCATTTCCCCCTGCAGTTTCTTAAGAACTAATTACAAAGTAACTGAAAAGAGTGCAGTTTTCACATTATTCTAAGAGTCACTTCCTACTGACTTAGAAAAATCATGATAGATCCTGTTCAGTGAAGCACTAAAACAAAAAACACAAGTGGTTTTGCCATGCTACACCGTGCATAAGATACTGGATCCATTGTCATTGTCACTGCTTGCCAGGTAAGAACAAAGACCTCGGAAAGTAAGGCACTCATTGATTTGTTTTTGAAGCTTTGATTGCATGTCATCAGCCCGGGTGAGTTTGGTGAAAACAGAGAAGCAAAATGCAGCATTTTCTGGGCAAGTCACTGACAGGAGCTGAGGTAGATGGTTTTGGGAAAGCTGCTCAGTGAGCTGTGACTTGTGAACTCAAGCATTTGTCCACATGGTTTTTGTTATGTGACTGTTTATCCTCTGTCTCAGAAGTTGATTTATGAAGTTTGACATGGTGCTATATAAACGCAACACTGTGCTACATAGAAACCAGGAGAAAATGATATATTAATTCACAGCGGCCCAGTTGTTTTGAGATCTTAAGTCCCATGCCATAGCAGGACAAATGAAAACTCATTAGAAGTGAATATTTCTGTCCTTCATACTTGAAAATAGGCTTTTGAGCAACTGCCAGGAAGATCTCTGTAGACTCTAGGAAGTTTTTTTATCCTGTGCGTAAGTGATCTTTACTTATGTGATTTACACTTTGTCACTATATTGCATTTTATTTTCTGATAATTCCATCAACCGAACTCAAAGGAAAAAAAAAAAAAAGAGATCTAAACTTAACATAGATTTTCATAAAGTTACACATGGAAGTAATCTGGAATGTTCAATTTAGTACATACTCAATTATACCCACAAGCTAATTTATCTAATAATAAGAATGAGTCTTTAAACTGATTTTATGGTAGGCTGGCAATAAAGGTTTCCATATCTGATAGCAGAACTATGACTTGATCTGTTAAAAAAAATAACTGGGAATCTCTTTGTAATTACATTTCTTTTTGATGCATATGCACCTGATGCAAATCTCAGCAAGTAATTCAAGTATAAACATGTTACATTATCTCTATAATTGAATGAAAATTATTTTTCAAAAATATTATTCCAGTGAAGGAAAGAATTACAATCCCCATCAATTTAGTGTATTGCCTTGCCCACTCTGTTTCCCAAGATTCTATCTTTGGTTCTGGGGAGCTCTAGTAGTGATAAAGGATGGGGCAATGGGCAATGGAGGGCTTTAGGCCTCCATCACATGGCCATGTTGGCATCTGTTAAAATATCCTGTTTCAGGTTGGAGCACTATTGAAACACACTGAACCTAAATACAAGCCCTTTCCTGTTTTTTTTTTTTTGTTTTTTTTTTTCCTCTCAGCTACCAACTTACCACTCCCTGGCACTTGGGAAACATTTGCTCTTTCTAAAACAACCTGGAATCATGAGGTAACGGGTAAAACTTAAGGATCTTTGTCCCACATGCGTCACATGCTAGGAGCAAGAAAAATTGGGCATTTTAAAACATTTTCCCAGGATCCAGTTGGGAACACAGCACAGAATTCTCTGCTCTTCAGCATTCCCAAGGTTATCTGAGATTTCTTTGTACAACCCACTGAGACTATCTTAGAGAAAGTTAGGAAGGCTATAACTTTATCGAAATTTCCTTGCAGTGACCAAGATAAAACTACCCCTTGTAGCTGGGCGTGGTGGCTCAAGCCTGTAATCCCAGCACTTTGGGAGGCCGAGACAGGCGGATCACGAGGTCAGGAGATCGAGATCATCCTGGCTAACCCAGTGAAACCTCGTCTCTACTAAAAAATACAAAAAAACTAGCCGGGTGAGGTGGCGGGCATCTATAGTCCCAGCTACTCGGGAGGCTGAGGCAGGAGAATGGCGTAAACCCAGGAGGCGGAACTTGCAGTGAGCTAAGATCCGGCCACTGCACTCCAGCCTGGGCAACAGAGCGAGACTCCGTCTCAAAAAAAAAAAAAAAAAAAATCTACCCCTTGTAAAATGGAGTCATTAATTAGAAATTAAGTTTTATTATGAAGAAAATAAATTTACATTTTCTGTACACTATGTTTATACTCTAAAATTTTTATTTGCTACACTAAATTGCTGGCTGTGTACAATAAAACTAGCTGCCATATATTTAACTACTACTTTTCAGGTCTCATACTAAGTATTCTTAATGTACTATATTATTTAGTATTCACAATCAACAAAAGAAGTAGCTACTTTATATCTAATTTTTATGATTCTCCATTTATTAGCAAGTATATTGAAACCCTGCAACATTATCCATTATTATATCAATGTTACATAGTTTGTAACTATGGTAGAGTCAGGATTTTAACATAGGTCAAACTGACATCAAAATCTACATCTTCTCTGTTTTAGGTATAAGGTGTTTTTAGTAGAAAGATACATGAGGAAAGAAAATAATTTACTTTAGATTCCTATAAACATGTCATATGGTCAGAGTACTCTAGTAGACAAAGATACATGATGCTGGAATAGTGAGTCATTAATTGTTTTCCATTTTATATTCAGTAGCCACGTTTGAAATAATTGAGGCAGATACCATCATACAAAGATAATTTGATGCAGTAGCATTGTAGTCAATGTGGTAACTAGATTCCAAGATTTTCCCATAATAATCCCAGTCTCCAAGTGTTCATGCCCTTGCAGTTTCCCTCCACATTAAACACAGGCTGGTTCTCTGTAACCGATAAAATGCAGTAGAATGACAGTGCTTTGTCTCACAGGCTAATCTAGATCATAAAAAAGGTCCTGCAGCTTCTTTCTTGGTCTTTTAGAACTTTTCCTTTTGTGAATCTT
Source organism: Trachypithecus francoisi (assembly GCF_009764315.1). NCBI lineage: Eukaryota > Metazoa > Chordata > Mammalia > Primates > Cercopithecidae > Trachypithecus > Trachypithecus francoisi. The sequence continues at coordinate 35,202,293 of NW_022681457.1, read as the reverse complement.
TCTTTTGGAAACAACTACCATGCTGAAAAGCCCGAAACATATGGGGAAACCATATGCAATCACTGTCTTATAGCCCAAGAAAAATGACCAAACAATAGACAACATCAGCTCTGTTACACAGGTGAACTGTCTTTGATATTCCAAACTAAATAGGCACCTGAAGCTTATAGCACTAGCAGACATCATGTGGAACAGCTGATGCTAATCAATGGCGCAAAGCAGGAGCAATAACAAAAGAGTTTTTCTTTTAACTTACTGGATTTACACGGGGCTAAGGTGATATGATTTGGCTGAAATGTAGTTCGCATAATGCCCATGTGTTGTGGGAGGGAGCCAGTGGGAGGTAATTGGATCATGGAGGCGGTTTCCCCCATGCTATTCTCGTGATAATGAGTAAGTTCTCACGAGATCTGATGGTTTTATAAGTGTCTGCCACTTCCCCCGCTGCCACTCGTGCTATCTTCTGCCACCCTGTGAAGAGGTGCCTACCAGCATGCTTGTAAGTTTCCTGAGGCCTCTCCAGACCTGTGAAACTGTGAGTCAATTAAGCCTCTCTTTTTATAAGTTACCCAAAGTCAGGCAGTTCTTCCTAACAGTGTGAGAACAGACTAATATATAAAGGAATGTTGTTAAGTAGGGATAAATAATCATAATAGTCAGAAAACTTGATTCTGTCCCTAAATTTGTATGAGACTGTAGAAAAATTACTAAAACTATGTACACTTCAATTTTCTTATCTGCAAAATTGAGAAAATAATAGTACTTCAACAGGAGTAGAATGAAATGAGATATTATGTGAGTGGATTTTTTAAAAACTCCATAGCAGCTCTAAGTGTACATTAACTAGTATTTTGTTTGTTTGTTTGTTTTCTGATAAAGTATCGTGTGTTGAAAAATTGGATGACTTGCCTAAGATGAATAACTAGTAAGTGGCCTGGAACTTAAGTTTAATGACTTCTATGAACAATACTCTTTCTACTTCTTTGCATGTCCAATAATATCTTCTATTTGTAAATAGATTATTTTACTTTATTTTATTTTATGTTGCCCTTCACAAAATAGGCATTTCCTTATAGGTAATGGAAAGTCGTTTTCTTTGTCAAGGAACAGATAAGTATTTCATTTTAAAATGTATGCCTTTTGGCATATTTTATTGATGGTTACTGAATATAATTTTGTCTAAAAAGCAAAATATCTCTTTGTCATTGCACAACAATAGTATTGATTATAATATTTTCAGTCACAACTTTATGCCATCATTGCATATTTATATTATGCTCTCACAACAAATCTCATATTCTGTAATATCTATTGGTGCATATGTGAAAGTAAAATTTGTTTCTTGGCTAAGAATTTCATGACCTAATTATCACAGATAGATAGGCTTTAGAAAGAAAGTCAATAAATGTAAAGAAGTATCAAAGAATATATTTATATATTTAAAAACAAAAAATGAAATGATAATTTGTTTAATATATAAAATGATTTTTAAGCATTTTAATTAATAAAATAAAAATTAATATTAAAAACTACTCATTTTGCAACTTTGTTAGAATGCAAATAATAGATGAAATTTAAAAAGAAACAGGTGTTTCTTTTTTTAAAATTTCAAACAAGTGAAGTATAACAAAGCTGATTCATTGACTTGGCATAAGGTGGCAAATACTTTACCTCTTTACATAGGTTAAACTTAAGATCTCATTAGACTGTAAATCTGTCAAACTGTATATTTGTTTTTCCCCTTAGTAACACAAACTTTTATGACAGTTTAAGGAGTAACATGATCTTTTTGTATATGCAGAGATTTATGCTTTTGTTGTTTTTATAACCAGTATGAATGTAACCATTATGCTGAAAGAACAGGATTCTATAGGGTTTGAATAGAACACTTTTTTTTTGTTTTTCATGTAAATCTGTGGACTCATTCTTCTTTGCATCTTGGATGAAATCTCAGAAGGCTATAATTATTTGATCATTCTAATATATTACAATTTACTTTGATTACTTTGGCCAAATAAATGTTATCATTTAGCTGTTATAATGCTCAACACAGTCTAATATAGAAATTCTAAACATCTTTTGAAGTTGTGTCTTCTTACCTCACTTATCTTGGAACAACTTGAATCTGAGTAGCTTGCGGTGGTAAAGAAGGGACTACTGAACCTCTTCTCTATGTTTTTAAGTTAGTATTTATTTCCCTTGTACCTCTGTCCCATTCTCTGCTGTTTCCAACCTTCTAGTTATAGCTATGAGCAAGGCAGAAGAGATGATATGAGATTTAAAAAGGCTAGTTTTACTGGTACATTTGTGAATGGCATTGGTGCATACTGCAAATAGTTGTAAATGTGACTTTTCTCTCATGAATGCTTCTGTGCATTTCTCAGAGATTTTCTCATTGAGAACATCCAACTAAAAGTTCTATGATGAGCTGGATTTTCTCTGGTTTTATTATTCAAGCCCTCAGTCCCAGGCATTTTAAAATCTTTTCAACACCACTCTATATCGGAGTACTACAATGCCTCCAAGAGAATCTCTTGTGCAAAGTCCTTGTGAAGATAATTACTGGCTGACTCTCTACAGAGTGTCCCACATCTGGTCCATGGGTCCTACTCATGTCTACTATACACAGCTTCTTCCCAATGTAGCCACATTTTTCTCCCTCTGCCACTAGACAGGGCATTCCAGACCCAGATTTTTATCTTTAGTATTTTGGATTTAGAGCAACTACCATTAATTTCTGCGCTTTCACCACATTACCTCTCCTAAAAAAGATTCCAGGTAATACATATCAAAGTTTCCATGTGGCCCTGTGAAGTTTCTCATACTAGGATTGAGGTGGATGAAAGGCTTCCCTTCACACCACCGTGAACCACTCATCTTGTCATGACAACAAGGAGAAACAGAGGGAACATTTATTTTTTTTTAAATTACTTTAGCCAGGATTTTTCAAACTCAGCCTTTGTAGATTATCAAATCCATTGACCAAGTAGGGAAGATCCACCCTCAATGTGGATGAGTGCCACTCACTTGGCTGAGACCCTGGATTAAAACAAACAAACAAAGCAAAGACACAGAAAAGAAAAATTTGCACACTTTCTCTTCTGGAGCTGGGACACCCTTCTCCTGCTCTTAGACAGCATGATCCAGGCTCTCTGGCCTGTGGATTCTGGACTTAACAACACCCTCTCCTCTCCCCTCACCCCAGGCCGTCAGGCCTTTGGCACAGATAGCCTGTTGCAGGATTTCTCAGCCTCCATATTTGCAGGAGCCAATTCCCATAATAAATCCCCACTCTATCTAACTATCTATCTATCTATCTATCTATCTATCTATCTATCTATTTATCTATCTATCATCTATCTATCTTCGTCATCATCTATATCCTATTGGTTCTGTCTCTTTGGAGAACTCTTATGAATACATCCTGTTACACAAGCATTTGAAACATTAAAACAAAATATAAACAATTCTTCCAATTTCCTTTCAAGATTGCTCACTGGAAGAACACATGACATGTAGGAGTCCCACAGCATGAAAAAATGTCAAGATCAATACTGCAATGTATTAGGATATATTAATGAAGGCTTACTTATATATAAGATTGTTTTTTACAGTGTTAAGATTTAAAAGGTGAGAACAAACTAAATGTATGGCATTATGGGAGTAATTTAATAAGTTGTAATACAACTATGCAATTAGACATATAGGAAAAAATGATATTTTATAAGAATTAGATATAACAAATATGGGAGAATGGGGGAACTAAAAATCTGGAAATTGGGAATGGGAGAAAGAGTTGATAATCAAAATGTCTAAACCAAGTTGAAGCCTTCAGAGACATCAAAGAAACCACGCATATTTGGCCACTAAAGAGGAACCATCAACAGGGGCCCCCTGACTAGGTCTATTGAAACTAAACTGCCAACTTTGAGGAAGCTGTTCCTTATGTGTAGTCATCACTGCTGTAAGTCCACAGCCGAGCCCTTAATGGTGGGCTTGAACCCACTTTTGGTTTAGCATGGCCAGCAGTCAGGAAGATGAGTTTGATATGAAACAAAGAAGAGTGAGAAATAGATGGGCATCTCCATCTGTCTGTCACTTTGTCTGACTGTGACAACATTCTGAGAGTAGTGGTTTCTGCTTTACTTCTGCCAAATCTCATGCACTTTCCTCTTTTAGCTAACTTTTACCCAGAAGTGTACAGAGACAATGATTCTGGAAAACAATATCCAGACTTAGCAGACTTTACATAACATGTTCCAGCATATTCTTTTTAAGAAACTTGATTTCAAATACTAAGAATAATTTCATAACTGCTAATCAGTTTAACTTGTCCAATAATTATTGGTTACCTACTATGTGCTAGTCACTGTGCTTACATGGTCCAGGCATGTGCAAAACTGAATTCTATCCTCACAAGAGGCATAATCTAGTAGAGAGGAAGAATGCAGGTGAAGATAAAACCCCAGAATGAAAAGCACAGTAACAGGGGAAATATAAAAGGATTTGAAAGTACATAAACACTGCATCTAGTGCAGACATGGGATCAGAGAATGTTTCCCAGATGTAGTTACTTTTAAACGGGTCAGTAGGAAACAATAAATCGAATTTATCAGAAGCATTTGTGAGAGTGTATGTGTGCATATTAGGGGATAATTACATGACAGGGTGGGGAGTAAATTGCACAAAGTGAGTGTTTCACAAAAAACAAATATTTTAACACGTGAAGATACCCTGTAGCAGACAGTGTAATGTCCTACTTTTTGTATACCTGACTTTCTGCCTGAAGGCTTTCTGGCTACAAGAGCATGTTTAGCCTAGGGCCATATTATGACTCCTGTGAACCCTAGACTGATTGGACTTTGAGGTCCCCTTTCTCTATTAAAATTTTTTTAAACACTATACTTTATTACTATGTTGATATAAGATAAAGACAATCTATACCAGATTGTAGAATCTGAATCCAATTTAGTCATTTAGACTTAAATATTTTCTTTGAGCATTTTTTAAAATGAAATGGCTACTTTTCAAATAAGACCATGAAAGTATGTGTAATGGAAACTAATAATCATTTAGCTAATTCGATCATTGCTAATGTCTAAAAAAGCTGCTTTCCCACCACTCAAGGAAAGAAAAAGTGGAAGATTTTGTTTGTCCTTTTACTGACTTAGTCATCAAACAGCTTTTTTTGGTTTTTCTTTAATGATCTACTACATCATAGAGTCCTTGCCCTCATGTAGTAGAACAACTAAATGTCTCATGTGTTCATGTGAAGAGATTCCCAAGCAGGCTTTGTGTGAGCAACATGGCTGTTTATTTTACCTGGGTACAGGCGGGCTGAGTCCAAAAAGAGAGTCAGCAAAGGGTGGTGGATTTTCATTAGTTCCTATAGGTTTTGGGATAGGGAGTGGAGTTAGGAGTAATGTTTTGCAGGCAGGGGGTGGATCTCACAAAGTCCATTCTCAAGGGTGGGGAGAATTACAAAGAACCTTCTTAAGGGTGGGGGATTACAAAGTACATTGATCGATTAGGTTGGGGCAGAAATAAATCACAATGGTGAAATGTCATCAGTTAAGGCTATTTTGACTTCTTTTGTGGATCTTCAATTGTTTCAGGCCATCTGGATGTATACGTGCAGGTCACTGGGGATATGGTGGCTTAGCTTGGGCTCAGAGGCCTGATATTCCTGTCTTCTTATATTAATAAGAAAAATGAAACAAAATAGTGGTAAAGTGTTGGGGCGGTGAAAATTTTTGGGGGTGGTATGGAGAAATAATGGGTAATGTTTCTGAGGGCTACTTCAAGTGGGATTAGGGGCTGCATGGGAACCTAGAGTGGGAGAAATTAAGCTGAAGGAAGTTTTGGGGTATGGAGTGATATTGTGGGGTTGTTAGAAGGAGCATTAGTCGTATAGAATTATTGGTGATGGCCTGGATGCAGTTTTGTATGAATTGAGAAATTAAAATGAAAGATACAAGGTCCGAATAGAAGAAGGAGAAAAATAGGTATTACAGGACTAAGAATTGGGAGTACCCAGGACGTCCAATTAGAGAGTGTCCAAGGGGGTTCAATGTTATTGTTTGCTTGGTTGGTGAGTTTTTGGGCTCTATCCTTGAGTTCTTTTATGTTGTCATATAGCAGCCCAGATTGATTTAGGTAAAAACAACACTCTTCATTTAAAAATATACAAAGTCCCCCTTTTTTTAGATTTTGGAGTAAAGAGAAATGCAAAGCCAACAAGTGTTTGTTAGTGAAGGATTAGAAATGGCTAGGAGAGAGTGACTGAGATTAATAGTGTGGTGGAGATAGGTGGGGTGAGGTAGAGGGTGGCATAAGAATGGGAACGAGAATAAGAGTGAGTATAAAAGTAAAGAATAGGATTTCATCAGGGTGAAAGTATTGGAGGGTACCTTGCCTCTGAAGATCTTCTATCCACTTCAGGAGAGACTTAAGGGTGGCAATTTGAGGTAAAACCAAGAGACACTAAATACCAAGAGGCTGAGAAACTGCTTGAGTGATGTGACTAATAAAGGCTGGTCCATTATCAGACTGTATAGAGGTGGGAAGGCCAAACTGAAGAATTATGTCTGACAGAAGGGAAGAAATGACCATGGTGGCCTTCTCAGATCCTCTGGGAAAGGCCTCTACCCATTCAGTGAAATTGTCTACCCAGACCAAAAGGTATTTTAGTTTCCTGATTTGGGGCATGTGAGTAAAGTCAGTTTGCCAGTCCTGGGCAGGGGCAAATCCCCAAGCTTGGTGTGTAGGGAAGGGAGGGGGCCTGAACACTCCCTGAGGAGTAGTAGAATAGCAGATGGAACACTGAGAAGTGATTTCCTTGAGGATAGATTTCCATGATGGAAAGGAAATGAGAGGTTCTAAGAGGCGGGCTAGTGGTTTGTAACCTACATAGAAGAGGTTATGAAATGACGACAGAATAGAATGGGACTCTGAGACTGTAAGGAGATATTTTCTTTGGTCCAAGAACCATTTGCCTTTTGTGGAAAGAGATAGGGGGCCATTTTAGTGAGGGAGTAAGTGGGAGTGGCCAGATGAGAAGGAGAAAAACAGCCATGAGGGATAGAAGTTGGAACACTAGCAGCTTTTTTAGCTACCTTATCAGCATAAGCATTGCCCAGGGCAATGGAATTTGATGCCTTTTGATGACCTTTGCAGTGAATGACTCCAGTTTAATTTGGAAGTAAAGCAGCTTTGAGAAGAATTTTTATTAAAGAGGTATTAATGATGGAGGACCCTTGCATAGTGAGGAAATCATTCCCCCCATAAAATAGCATGGTGGTGCAGGATATAGGGTCAGTATAAATATTGATGCATAGTCCCTTTGCAAGAGTGAGGGCCCGAGTTAAGGCAATGAGTTTGGCTTGCTGAGAGGTAGTGGAGGGGGGCAGAGTGGTAGCCTCAGTGATGGATGTGGAAGATACTATAGCATAGCCTACCTTTGCTCATGAGTGGCGATTAGGCCTGGTGGAACTGTCATCAATAAACCACGTGTGATCAGGGTGAGGAACAGGAAAGAAGGAAACATGGGGAAATGGAGTGAATGTCAGGTGGATCAGAGAGATACAGTCATGGGGGTCAGGTGTAGTATCAGGAATAATGTGGGAGGCTGGATTGAAGTCTGGGCCAGGAACAATGGTAACTGTGGAAGACTCAACAAAGAGTGAGTACAGTTGAAAGAGTTGGGGAGCGGAAAGCATATATGTGTCAGGTGTGAGGAAGAAAATGGATTTTGGAAGTTATGAGAACTGTACAGAGTGAGTTGAGCATAGTTTGTGATTTTTGTGGGCCTCTAAAAGTATTAGGGCAGCAGCAGCCACTGCACACAGACATGAGGGCTAGGCTAAAACAGTAAGGTCAAGTTGTTTGGAGAGAAAGACTACAGGATGCAGTCCTGGCTTTTGTGTAAGAACTCCAACCACACAGCCCTGAACTTTGGCTGTGTGTAATGAAAAGGGTTGGGATGAAGTTAGGGAGCACTAGTGTGGGGGCTGTTTTTAAGGAACAGAAAGAGGAGTGGCGAAAGGATTTAAGGATCTGCAGGGTCAGCTAGGTTTGCTTTTTGAGTTTATATAATGGTTTAGTCAAGATGGTAAAACTAGGTATCCAAAGGCAGAAGTACCTAACCATGCCTAGGAAGGAAAGGAGTTGTTGTTTTGTAGAAGGGGTTCAGGTTTGGGAGATTAGCCAGACATGATCAGCAGGAGAGCACATGTGTTTTCATGAAGAATTATGCCGAGATAGGTAACAGATGAGGAAGAAATTTGAGCTTGGCTGAAGTAATGGGGGCTGTCTGCAAAGCCTTGCAGCAGTATAGCCCAGGCAATTTGCTGAGCCTGATGGGTGTCAGAGTCAGTCCAAGTGAAAGCAAAGAGAGGCTGGGATGAGGGGTACAAATGAATAGTAAAGAAAGCATGTTTGAAATCCAGAACAGAATGCTGGGTTGTGGAGAGGTTGTGGAGGAAGGTATTGAGGATAGGAGAGTATATGGCTTTGGCACCACAGGGTTGATAGGCAAGACAATTTGGTTGATAAGGCACAGATCCTGAACTAACCTGTAAGGCTTGTCCAATTTTTGGACAGGTAAAACGGGGGAATTGTAACGAGAGTTTATGGGCTTTAAAAGTCCATGCTGTAACAGGCAAGTGATAACAGGGTTTAATCCTTTTAAAGCACACTGTGGGATGAGATATTGGCATTGAGTGGGGTAAGGGTGATTAGGTTTTAATGGGATGATAAGGGGGGCACGATTGGTCACCAAGGAGGGAGTAGAGGCATCCTATACTTGTGGGTTAAGGTGGGGAGAAACAAGGGGAGGATGTGAAGGAGGCTTTGAACTGGGAAAAAAAGATGACAATGAGATATGGCTGTAGCCCAGGAATAGTCAGGGGAGCAGATAATTTAGTTAAAATGTCTCGACCTAGTAAGGGAACTGGGCTGGTGGGGATAACTAAAAAAGAGTGCTTAAAAGAATATTGTCCAAGTTGGCATGAGAGTTGGGGAGTTTTAAGAGGTGTAGAAGCCTGGCCGTCAATACCCACAACAGTTATGGAGGCAAGGGAAACATGCCCTTGAAAAGAAGGTAATGTGGAGTAAGTAGCCTCCATATTGATTAAGAATGGGACTGACTTACCTTCCACTGTAAGAGTTTCCCAAAGCGTCTGTGATGGTCCAGGAGGCCTCTGAGGCAATCAGACAGCATCAGTCTTCAGCCACTAAGCCAAGAAGATCTGGGAAGGAGTCAGTCAAAGAGCCTTGGGCCAGAGTGCCAGGGCCTCTGGGAGTGGTTGCTGGACAAGTTGGACAGTCCTATTTCCAGTGGGGTCTCACACAGATGGGACATGGCTTAGGAGGAATCCGGGCTGTGAGCATACCTTGGTCCATTGGCCTGATTTCTGGCACTTGTAGCAAGCTCCTGGGGGAGGAGGTTCTGGAGGAACCCCTGGCAGCTGTGGTTCAGGCATTTGGAATTCTTGTGTGCTGGAAGTGTGGCTGGGGTTTGTCTCACAGTGGAGGCAAGGAATTACAACTTAGAAATACATTGCTACTTGACTGCGTCTACCCTGTTATTGTACACCTTGAAGACGAGGTTAATTAAGTCCTGTTGTGGGGTTGGAGGGCCGGAATTTAATTTTTGGAGCTTTTTTTTAATGTCGACAGCAGATTGGGCAATAAAATAAAATGCATATTGAGAATAAGACAGCCTTCTGACCCCTATGGGTCTAGGGTGGTAAAAAGTCTAAGGATTGTTGCCAAATGGGCCATGAACTGGGCTGGGTTTTTATATTTGATGAAAAAGAGCCTAAATGCTAACTGATTTGGGAGAGGTAAAGATAAAAGGAGCATTAACCTTGATTATGGCTTTAGCTCCAACCACCTCTTTAAGAGGAAATTGTTGGGCAGGTGGCGGAGGGCTAGTCACGGAACGAAACTGTAAGCCGGACTGGTTGTGAGGAGGGGAAGTGATAGAAGGATTATAGGGTGGGGGAGCAGAGGCTCAGGAAGAATTGGGACCTGGCTTGGCCTGGTGAGGAGAAGCCTGGGGAGACAGGGAGAGGTCAGATGAGTCCATAGAAAAGAAGGATTCAAAGGACTCAGAGCTTGGGGTGGAGACTGAAGGAACAGACAGGAGAGAAAGAAGAAAGATTTGGGAGGAGTCTCATTGGAAGCAGAGACTAGGGAGGGACTGATGTGTAAAAAAAATGCCTGAACATCAGGCACCTCAGACCATTTGCCCATTTTTCAACAAAAATTATCTAGATCTTGTAAGATAGACAAATCGAAAGTGCCATTCTTTGGCCACTTGGAACTACTGTCAAATTTGCATTGGGGCCAAGCGGTGTTGCAGAAGAAAATAAAATGCTTAGATTTTAGATCAGGTGAGAGTTGAAGAGGTTTTAAGTTCTTGAGAACACAGGCTAAGGGAGAAGGCGGAATGGAGGGTGGAAGGTTGCCCACAGTGAAGGAGGCAAGTTTAAAGAGAAGGGTAAAGAGGGCATCCCTGTCTTGTGCCAGTTTTCGAAGACATTCATACAGCCAACAGACACATGAAAAAATGCTCATCATCACTGGCCATCAGAGAAATGCAAATCAAAACCACAATGAGATACCATCTCACACCAGTTAGAATGGCAATCATTAAAAAGTCAGGAAACAACAGGTGTTGGAGAGGATGTGGAGAAATAGGAACACTTTTACACTGTTGGTGGGATTGTAAACTAGTTCAACCATTATGGAAAACAGTATGGCAATTCCTCAAGGATCTAGAACTAGATGTACCATATGACCCAGACATCCCACTACTGGGTATACACCCAAAGGATTATAATTCATGCTGCTATAAAGACACATGCACATGTATGTTTATTGTGGCACTATTCACAATAGCAAAGACTTGGAATCAACCCAAATGTCCATCTGTGACAGACTGGATTAAGAAAATGTGGCACATATACACCATGGAATACTATGCAGCCATAAAAAAGGATGAGTTTGCGTCCTTTGTAGGGACATGGATGCAGCTGGAAACCATCATTCTTAGCAAACTATCACAAGAACAGAAAACCAAACACCGCATGTTCTCACTCATAGGTGGGAACTGAACAATGAGATCACTTGGACTCGGGAAGGGGAACATCACACACCGGGGCCTATCATGGGGAGGGGGGATGGGGGAGGGATTGCATTGGGAGTTATACCTGATATAAATGATGAATTGAGGGGTGCTGACGAGTTGATGGGTGCAGCACACCAACATGGCACAAGTATACATATGTAACAAACCTGCACGCTATGCACATGTACCCTAGAACTTAAAGTATAATTAAAAAAAAATTAAATTAAATTAAATTAAAAAAAAAGAGAAGGGTAGAGACACAGAGAAGGGGGTTGGGGAGCAGCCCTGCGCTGCAACGTGAGTGAGCAGTCAAAGCAGGCATCCCCACAGTTGACTTGCCACTGAGGGAATGTGGGTGAATGATCAAGGCAGGCGTCCCTGCAGAGATCAGACACCAATGGAACATGGAGGAATAATCAGCAAGGCGTCACCGCTATGATTAAACACCAAGGGAAGGCTGCCTTCCTGAGTCCATGACCGGTTCTGGAGTTTTGGGTCCACAGATAAAATGCTCCTTTATGTCTACCAGAAAATGAATGGAATTTAAATTAAGAAAAGGGAGAGATTGAAGGGTGATGCCAAGATTGAAAGGAGAAAGAGGTTGAAGGATAGTGAGAGAGGTTGGAGATGACAGTAAAAAGAAGCCACTTACCTGATTTAAAATAGGTGAGATGTTCCTTAGACTGGTAAATCTGAGGACCTGAGGTCGTAAGTGGATCCCTTCATGGAGTGAGGGTGAGGACAGGGGACTGGTCTCCCAAAGGAGTCCCGCTGACCAGGGTCTTCGACACCAAATGTCTCATGTGTCCATGTGAAGAGACCCCCAAACAGGCTTTGTGTGAGCAACATGGCTGTTTATTTCACCTGGGTACAGGTGGGCTGAGTCCAAAAAGAGAATCAGCAAAGGGTGGTGGATTATCGTTAGTTCCTATAGATTTTGGGATAGGCAATGGAGTTAGGAGCAATGTTTTGCAGGCAGGGGGTGGATCTCACAAAGTCCATTCTCAAGGGTGGGGAGGATTACAAAGAACCTTCTTAAGGGTGGGGGATTACAAAGTACATTGATCAGTTAGGTTGGGGCAGAAATAAATCACAATGGTGGAATGTCATCAGTTAAGGCTATTTTCACTTTTCTGGATCTTCAGTTGCTTCAGGCCATCTGGATGTATACATGCAGGTCTCTGGGGATATGATGGCTTAGCTTAGGCTCAGAGGCCTGACACTAAAAGGAAAACCAAACATTTTAATAATTATTAAATTGTGAATTAATTTCTATCAATAAATAACTGATAAAAATATGTAAACCGAGGGGATAGGGAGCAAGATGGCTTAATAGGAACAGTTCCAGCCTCCAGCTCCCAGCGCGAGCGACACATAAGATGGGTGATTTCTGCATTTTCAACTGAGGTGCAGACTGACACCTCACACCTCACACAGTGGGGTACACCCCTGAGACGAAGCTTCCAGCACAAGAATCAGACAGCAGTACTCACTGTTTAGCAATATTCTATCTTCTGCAGCCTCTGCTGCTGATACCCAGGCAAACAGGGTCTGGAGTG